>NW_026695208.1:642500-1285000 GCF_021218885.2 Marmota monax | reverse complement strand
TCTAGGACTTGTCTAGGTCTTTGTAAGGCTTTCCCAATATCTTCCCAACATTCTCATGACCCCCAACCCTCAAGGAGGTTCCTTCAGAAAGACAACTAGTAGACTGGACAACTGAAAACCGCTGGATTGGAAAATTGTTACATTTAATTCTAACTAAAATGTTAAACATCAACGTTGCCATGTTTAATGGTGGTCCTGAATCATTGTATTTTGTGCTTTGAAGTCTGATATCTAGGAGCACATCAAGAAAGCTGTGGGGGTTGGGGTTGTAGCTCATTGGTAGAACATTTGCCCACCATGTGTGAGGCACTGGGTTTGATTCTCAGAACCACATATAAATAAACAAAATAGAGCTTCATTGACAACAACAATTTTTTTAAATTAAGACAGAATATTAAAAATAAAAAGAAAAGGAAGCTGGGCCAGCAAATATGATTGTCAGATGGCAGAGGTGGAGCCCTGTGCTGACCACAGTGCTGAGACCTGCCCCTCAGTGTGGCTTCATAGCCACAGGCTCATTCTTCGGACTGTGGTTTTCAAATGGAATTCAGTACTGCAACAGCAGCAGGAGAACACTAGGATTCCTGAAGGCCTGCCTTGCTCCTCCAACAAAAACAGCTTTGCTTATTGTGCCATATGTGTGAGTTCATCAAAACAAAGGATTCTGAGCCCATAAAATTTGAAAGCCACTGTACGGTGTCATCACTGTTCTCTTTTTGCTCACAGCTCATCCATGTGTGTCCTGCTGCACTTTTATCTGGCAGGGTCAGTGCAGCATCAGTGACAGGAGCAAACAATTTCGACGTTTTCGCAAAGATTGTTCTTACCCTTCCTGGAAGCCTGATAGACAGTCTGTATGGTAAGGACATTCTGATGTCTTTGTCCTGATACAATTTACTGTGTTCATATAGCATTTTGAAAGCACACTCAGTTTTTTCTCATTTGTTCCTTCTTCAGAACCTATGGCAAAAATAAGGAAGTCATAATTTTTTTACTTTGAAACCAAGGCTAGGAGAATATATGTACTTTACTAGAAATAAAAAGCTGATAAGCGGAAGAAAAGAGACTAAGTCCTCTAAGCAACATTATTTGGACAGAAAAAAAAATAGTCTAGGACAAGGAGGATAAAGATGAAGGCTTTTTTGTATTATTATTATTTAATTTTTCTTGCAAATGTACTTTACTTCTGTATTTCACAGAATATATATGTATGCACATATGCATACACATGTATGAAATAATATATACAAGAAAATATTCTCAGAGAATTAAATGCATTCATGCAGCCAATATTTCACAATGAAAATGTCACTTTACTCTTCAGAAACCTGGGTGGCATGTTTTTTAACACAAATATTTCAGAACCCTATATTTTATGCTTACTTATAAATTTTTGAATTAAGCTTAAGAACATGTGACTCCCTCAGACAAGATATTCAAAATCAGGAAAATTACAAGAGGAGGGACACACGATCCACCTACCTAGGTGAGGAGTGTTGAAGGAAGCGGAAGTGACCCACAGGACTACTGATGATGCTGTCTTATGATGAGAGCCCTCTATGGTATTGCTCCATTTCATTTACTGCTTTGGATATTCTCTCACCTTGGGTATTCTCTCACAGTACCATAGGAATCTATAGTCCATCTACTTTTTGAAGGTGCTCTAAAGAAGTCAGAAAATGAATACTGTTTGAGTCCACACAATCTCACACACTTTGAAATAGGATGTGTCTTTCGAAGTCAAGAATCTAACTAGCAGATTTTCGGACCCTGCCATGTTAAGTGAAGAACTTTCCCCTGGAGTGACTACTGTCTTCGGTCTCTGTAAATTTAAGATGGCAAATCAACTCAATTTGCAAAATCAGTTATTTTTGCTTGTACATTTTACAACTCCCCTCCCCCAGTTGATGTTCTAAAAGCAGATGCTGTGCATCTTCATTTTTATCTAAGCCAGGGGTTAGAATTACCAATAATTTTCAAATTAAAGATGAAATAAAATATACAAGTTTTAAGTCTCCTAAACTTTTCTTTGTGATTATTATAATATGTGTGTAACAAAATACATAAATAACTACTATGTTATCTCATAGTTAATATTTTCCCTGTCTGTACCTTTCTGTCTTAAAACAGAACCCACAGGGGACATAGCCTAAACACTCAGGTTGAGTAAAGAAAGGTATTGCTCCATTTCATTAACCTTTTTGGGCATTCTCTCACTCATTGAAAAGAATTGTTGTGCCCTATTGCAGACAAAGCTCTGCTAAGCATTGAGCATAAAATAAAATGAATAGCAAAAGGGACTATATTCTCATTAATTATACAGTCAGATTTTTAGGCATTCCCACAGCCTATTTATTTATTTTTATTTTACAGAAAATTCTAACAAATATATATATATATATATATATATATATATATATATATATATATCTCACATTCATTACTGAACAGAAATATCAAATCACAAAAAAAAGGACTACCAGAAATTATAGTAAGAGTAGAGGAAAAAGAAGAACTAGCAAGGAAGAAGAGAGAAGCCTTAAGATTCATTTGTTCATCAAGAAAGATCTATCTTAATAAATCTTTGGTATAAAAAATTGTAATCAGAATTTTTTAATAACAGCAAAAAAAAATGCCATGAGGCTTTAGAACACAAGATTTGTAATGTTAAGCATCAAATGAAAAATTTTTTAAAAAAGTGAGTCAAGCATTCCATCTCAAAAAGCTATCTAAAAAAATAAGAAAAGCAGAAGACAGGGATTAAACTAAAGGTTAAAATTTATGAATCATAAATGAGAAAAGGAGTATAACCAATAAATAAAACCAATAGTTGGGCTCCTAAAAATAAAATAATAAAACAATAATTAAAAATGAAATAATAAAATTATTATTGATGTGATTAGTTAAAACAACAGAGAAATCACAAATACATAAACAAAATATAATGGAAGAAAAGCATAAACAAAAGAAATTAAATATTTCTTTTTAAAAAAAGACATACCCAACATAATACACTGTTCTAACTTAACACTCATTAATGAAATATAAACATGTACTATTCATTCAAATATATAATTAAAAGTGCAATTTAAAAATTCATTCTTTTTGTATGCAATTCCTAATGAATCTAATAATTGAACTTAGGAGAGAACAAATATGTAGCTTCTTATGAATAATACACATTTCAGAAGGAATAAACAGACTCTCATAATCTGTCCCTGAGAAAAAAGTCAGTACTTCATACAATTTTCATAAAGAATCTTATGTACTGCATTTAGCTCAAAATAGACAATGGAAATAACTGTGAAGAAGCTGGGCTTGGTGATGCATGCGTATAATCCGAGTGGCTCCAGTGGCTGTCAGGAGGATAGTGAGTTCAAAGCTAGCCTCAAGAAAAGCGAGGTGCTAAGCAACTCAGTGAGACCCTGTCTCTAAATAAAATACAAACACTGAGTTCAATCCCCAGTACCTAAAACAAAACAAAACAAAACAAAAAGAACTTGTTATCTGTTGTGTTTTGGCAGTGTCTAGGAAATGGAGACAACATTTGAAAAATGGAAATAAATATCTCAATTTTCCTAGGGCTTACCTTCTGTAGCAGGCAAATAAATAAACACATACATTTGAGAAGATTTAATATAAGGTAAAGATGTATAAAGAATAATTATTATTACAGCCAACACTTTTCTAACACTACATTCTAAAAATTATTTCAAGTATTTTAACTATAATAATTCAGTTAATTACACATCCCTCTGGGATAAAAATTTTGTTTTTCCTATTTTATAAAACATAAAATTGAGGCACCTCCACAACAGCAATTTTTTGCACAAGCAAACATACAATGTGCAAACATATAGTTGTTCTAGTCGAAACCTCAATGAGTATCCTGCTAACTAGCACTCTCACCTCATACTTCTGGTCACCCTTGGGGATTCTTCAAGAAAAGGGACTTCGTAGGCTTTGCACAAGATAATTTGAAGAGCACTGATTGAGAAAAACTCATTTCCTGTGATGTTGAATAGGTATTATGGTACCTACTCATTCTACCCTAAAGAACTAATGGATTTTTACACATTTTTTTCCCTTCCATCTTTTCTTGTTATCTTTCTCTGAAGTGAGTCGGGAATAAGCTATCCCTGTTTTATAAGTAAGTTTAAAGAGGCATAAAAATGAAACAATGTGACTAGAACTGTTTTTACCAGGTAATGAGACTCATTGAACCATAAAACTAGAAATGTTCTCCTATTCTTCTTTCTGAATACCAACTAGAATAAGTCATTCATTTAACTAAAAACAGATACTCTAGAGAAGGTCATTTCATACTTGTGCAGAAATATTTTCAACTTGGGATTTTCATCCTCTGCTGATATTTATTGTACATTTATTATGCAATTCATCACCAAATTAGAAGCCAACATCACAGAGAAACATCTAGCTAAGAATACAAGGATTAAAATCTAGTTAAAAATTTTTTTGATGTATTTTACATTCCAATTAGTGTGTTGCTGCTTTTATTGGAAATGAATGAATGAATGAATGAATAGATGAGTAAAAAAAGGATGGAAAGATGAATGGATGACCTTCAGATGAATGGATAAAGGAATGTGTGCAGACAAACTACCATGGAAAGTAAAGATAGGAAGGTCACTAGTGCCTAAATAATGCCACATCATTACAGTTGATTAAACAGTTTACTGTTAAGTGTTTAGGAAGAAAAGAAAAGAAATTCTGGACATTTTTAAAAGGTTTTTAATGTAACTAATAATCTGAAAGGAATAAATTATTAAATATCTCTAGAATAACCATCAAAATAAATCCACATGTTTTGATAAGCATATTGGGATCAAAAAAGTGAGAGAGAAAGTTGGTGAGAGAATCAAGGAAAAAAATAAAGAGTGCCTTCACTACCAGGTTGAAGCATTTAGAATTTCTCTTCTACACACACCATTGCAGATTTGGGTCTTTATTTGCTTTTGTTTTGGGGTTCTTGGGGAATTTATATTTGAATTTTTTTCTTCATGCCATCATTTTAATTTTTTTTAAATTTGTTCTAATTAGTTATATATAACAGGACAATGCATTTTGACACATTGTACACAAATGGAGCACAACTTCTCCTTCCTCTGGCTAGACATGGTGCACTGTCACACCAGTAGTGTAAATCATATATGTTCATAATGGTCCATCTCATTCTGTCATCCTTCCCATCTCTATACCCCCTTCCCTCCTCTCACTCCCCTCTGCACAATCCAAAGTCTCTTCATTCTCCCCACCCCAATTATAGATTAGCATTCACTTATCAGAGAAAACAATCAGCCTTTGGCTTGTTGGGTTTGGCTTATTTTACTTAGAATGATAATCTCCATTTCCATGTATTTACCTAAAAATGCCATAATTTCATTTTTCTTTAAGGCTGAGTAATATTCCATTGTGTATATGTACCACATTTTCTTTATGCATTCATCTGTTGAGGGATATCTAGGTTGGTTCTGTAGTATAGTTATTGTGAATTGAGCTGCTATAAACATTGATGTGGCTGTGTCACTGTGGTATGCTAATTTTAAGTCCTTTCGGTGTAAACCAAGGAGTGGGATAACTGGGTCAAATGGTGGTTCCATTCCAAGTTTTCTGAGGAGTCTCCATACTGCTTTCCATATTGCACCAAATTGCAGTCCCACCAACAAAGTTTGAGTGTAACTTTTCCCCACATCCTCACCAACACTTATTGTAGTTTGTATTCTTGAAAATTACCATTTCCACTGCAATTAAAGAAATGAAATTCAAAAGTACTCTAAGATTTCATCTCACTCAAGTCAGAATGGCAACTATCAAGAATACAAACAACAATATTTAATTTATTTTTAAGAATAATATATGCCAGCTGATATCTTGGGAAGAGTCCATACATAAATGGTGAAAGATTAAGAGTGAAAAAATATACTATATTTCATCCAAAGATCACCAGTTTTCCTACCCTTTTCTCTACTTCTTAGAAAGGTGGCCAAGCAACCTAAAATAGACTCACCTTATTATGCATACTCCAAACACTCATTTTTTTCACTCTGTTTTATCTGATGTCTACTTCTTTATTTTATGTTTCCTATTAGAATATGTGCTCCAATAAGGCAGAAAATATAACTTGTTTACTGTTTTATTTCTAGTCCTTAAAATGTTCTTAGCACAAGGTAAGTACTCGGAAAGCATTTGTTTTTGAAAGAATGAATTTTATTAATAATGAACTATTTTACTGAAAAATACACAAATCTGTAAATTCAGTTATAGTGCACATTTTAGTTTATAAATCATTAAATCAATAGTCCCTTAGAAATTACAAACCTTAGTTAATTATTTAGCATATATTTGACATTTTAATATTATGAATTATCTCACAAAGCACCTGAAAAGAATCAAACTAGCCAACGACTGTCTTGGCAACAAATTGTTGAACTGGTAGAAAACTTACTGTGGCTATGATACTTGACTCAATGGTATCACAAATTCTAAGAAAAGATACAAATAAAATATAAATTAAAACTTATATGCAGTAATTAAAAGTTGTTTTCAACAAATCAATGATTTGTCAACATCGGAAAAGAATTTTCAACAAAGCTCACATCTCTGAATAATTCCTATCTGTACTTTCATAGTTTTTTATGTGGTATAATTCAGAATTTCAGTTCTGTTTTAAATAACATAATTGAAAATTCAGCAAAAAGAACCCATCATTTGGATTATAAAATTCTTGCTTGAATAAAAATTCTTTGAAGAGTGAGATAATTGTGTTTTCAAGAAATAATTAATAAAATATGAAATGTGTTTGTTGTATAATATTGTTTATGACAACAAAGGAGGAATGTTTATGGTATAAAATTAAATAACAAATAAAAATGCTTTATCTGTTTATGTAGTGTGGTTCCTTTTTAGTCTGAAACAAATATGTATGTGTGTGTTTGTGTGTCTATATTGATTCAATAAATGAGAAAAAAAATGACCAAAAAATACACTACAGTATGATTTGTCTCTGGGTATCGGATTTTAGATGATTACATTTATTTTCTAGAATTGTATGTTTTATAATACTTTCTATAAAACACATTATATTAATAATATTTTGTTATAAATATGCCAATTCTATTTAAAGTCAAAAAGCAAATTAAATAATGTAGTCAAATGTTGACAAAGTACAAAAAGAAAAGCAAATTTCACAACACAAAACTTAGCAATTAATAATTTTAAAAAATATTTGCTATTATAAAGTATAAGAAACATATAAAGATTATATAGACAAGCAACAACATTTAAGTACACAAACATAATGGGGCTGGGATGTAAACAAGCAACAACATTTAAGTATACAAACACAATGGGGCTGGGGTTGAGGCTCAGTGGTAGCGCACTTGTGTAGCACGTGCAGGGCACTGGGTTGGATCCTCAGAACCACAAAATTAAATTAAAGGTATTGTGTCCAACTAAAACCAAAATAAAATGTGTGTGTGCGTGTGTGTGTGTGTGTGTGTATACACACACACACAAATACAAATATGAGACCTGGCCAGAAGAAGAATCGTGGACTGTGGATTGTAAATCTGCATAGACTTTTAAAAAAAAGAGCCAGACATGGCTCCTCTCTTAGCACTAATAAGACTTGGATGAATTATTTATTAAATTGAAACCTAGCTCCAAGTCTACCTCTTATAGGTTTCCCTCATGGATAACCAAATTTTCTGGCAAGAAAAAGAGTAATAAATCAAAAGTCCATCCATCACATTTGTTTAAACCTAGTCTTCTGGTTCAAGTATTATGTGAAAATATTTATCCTCAGGACTTTCAGAAACTGGCTGTCCTCATCTTAGTCCCTCTCATGGCAGTTCCATTGGTCCAGAACTCCATCCAAATGAGTCCTATAGCTGCCAAACACCATCCCCAAGAAAACAAAATATTAAGGGAAAAAACACTAAGTTGCAAAAACAATCACTTTATATTTGAAGCCAAAGACTTAGATGGACAATTTCTGATTCCTCAACTCTAATGGCCACTCCAGAAACTATAGATCAAGTGATAGGATATCAAAAGCAGCAATGTAATTATGTTATACCCATAATCTCATTAAGATGCACTACACTTTCATAGTGTACTTCATCAAAACCCCTTCTCGAAGATTATTTGTTTCAAATGACAGACATAACACATAAATAAGCACCTTTATTTTGGGTGCTGCTGGGGATTGAACCCAGGGCCTTACACACTCTATCAACTGAGCTATATCCCCAGCCCCAATAAGCACTTTTTCTTAAGATGAAAAGATATGTCCTTTAGCTGGCAGGGAGCGGGCCTCCTTGGCTGTGTGAAGTTGGCGGATGTGAGAAGACCCACTTCTTGTTTAATGGATGATGGCATTTGAGCAGTTATCAAAAAAGGATTGGTACAGCATTCTGGGGGCAGACCAGTCTGCAGATATGTCAGACCTAAAACAAAAGTATCAAAAGCTCATACTGATGTATCATCCAGATAAACAAAGTACAGATGTGCCAGCAGGGAAAGTGGAGGAATGTATACAAAAGTTCATCAAAGTTGACCAAGCATGGAAAATTCTAGGGAATGAAGAGACAAAAAAAGAGTATGACCTGCAGTGGCATGAAGATGAGCTAAGAAATTTGGGCCAAGTAGATGCTCAAGTTTATCTTGAATAAATGTCTAGGAACGAAGATGATCATTCTTTTTTTCTGAGTTGCCAGTGTAGTGGAAAATACTGTGTTCTCAAGGATGAAGCAGAAGAAGTTAACCTGATTTCTTATGACACATGTTCACTAATTATAGAACTACTTCATTATAGCTTAAATTGTTGACTACTATCGGAATATTTCAACTGTGTATTCAGACGTGATGATGAGAGGCCATTCGAGCATTAAGGAAATGGATTTTTTTTCTTCCCTATTATTTGCAAAGAAACGATAAGATTATCAAGCAGAGACCACCTTTAAAAGATTAATGTAGTTATTTATATGTACTTATAAACTATATTTACAAGTTGCCATAAAAAGGACTTGAGTTATATTTTATGGATTCCCATCTTAAAACTTTTGTTTTCTCCTTGATAGAATTATTTTTCTTTACATAAATATGTCTCTTATTGGGAAATATTGTCATCATATTCCTTTATATTTACAAAGTGTCTAACTGATAATGTTCCTAATAGGTTATAGTTATAGGCCTGTTTTATACCTATCTCAAATTCTAGTGTCATTATACTTAAATTAGAATCTCTGTGAACAATATGTGATCCCAGTTCTCCCATAATGAAGGCTGAATACGAAGAATAAAAAATGTGAAGTGACAACTAGAAAAACAGATTTGGAATAAGACTTGGCTCCAGTCCTGGCTTTCTAGTTCTAAAATTTATAAACCTCACCATCTTCAACTTTAAGTATAATTTAGGATATGGAAGCTTTAAAAAATAGTCTGAAATTGGTACATCCCTTTCCTTTTTGTTTCAGGGTGTTAAGGTTTGGTGTTAATTGCCATATTTGTGAATAAGGAACCATTTTATTGCTGTTATGATGGACTTTATAAAGTATTATTGCCTAGAATAGCCTGTAAATGTCATATTCTTAAAGATGTATTTTTCTATACATTTAATATTCTTGTACAGTCTAAATCAGAACTCATTTAAAGAACTTGATAGAATCTCTTATGGGATCACTGAAACTTTTTTAGTTAACTTCAAATGAGTGAGTCAAGCATATAACTTAGCAGCTTTTTACTTAAAATGAACTCCTGATGTTGCAGATTGAACTTATAAATAAGAATAATTACTATTCTGACTTACTATAGCTAAAGTGTAAGGCACTTTCAAGAAGAGTAGATTATTTTCACTTTACTTATATAAGACAAAAAATTTGCAAGTGAGATATAGTTATTCAGGTCCCCCTGCAAATATTTTATATATAACATAAAATTTAGATGGAACACTGATCTTGGGTTATACTTATTTTTACACAAATATTTTGAACAAGAGTTTGCAGAATGGATTGCTTTTCTTTATATTTAACAAATAACTAAAACTAAACAGCAAATAGTTTATTGGTTAATTACATGGTTTCAACTGAAGTAATAAATTCACTTGAACAGGAAACAATAATCAAGTCAAAAGAATAAATGCTTGCTAATCATCAGAAAATCAGTGGCCATTTGGGATGTCTCGTAGAAATCCCAAACCACTAAGAGGCCAGATCTGTAAAACCAAAATGGGATTGAAGAAAATTAATAAAAGTGATGTTATATCATCAAAAAAAAGACATGTCCTTTAAGAGGATTGTGAAGTCATTTTTTATAACTAATCAAAGTTTGTGAATGATCCATCTGTATTTACAATTTCTACCCCCAGGAACCTCTTAACCCAGCTTCTTTCAATATTGTGGCAAGGATGACCTGCTAATTCATGATCAGATCTGATGTCCAAAGCAGAAAGGAAACTTCTAGCCACAATTTAGAACTGAATATTGATATGGCTGTGATTCCATCTTTGACCCTGAAAAGGAGCCTCAGATGTAAATAAATCAAGAATATAAATTGTCTAGTGGCCTGGACACACATTTGGTTTTTGTAATAGAGCAGATGAGTTTAAATTTTAGCTGAATATTCAGAAAGAATCAACCCTCTACCTGAAGGAACAGTTTAGTTATCAGTTTTAATCATTGAATTACATTTTATGACACGTTTTTCCAGTGTTCCATTCCATTGATCAGGATTAACAAACATCAAAAACTCAGTCATCTAAACTCACACTGAGAGTCTCTCTCTCCACCCCCAATTGCGGACTTTGCAAAAGATTATTTATTTTAACAGAAAATGTCATGTAATATATGGATACTGGGTTGCTAACCCAGGGTTACCTTATCCAAAACTTTGTTTCAATAATTTAAATATATTTTTGTATTTTGATATTCTCTTCTCTCCTCTCAATTTTTATTAACACAAGTAGCATGTCTTGGCTTCATTACCCTTCGAAATGTCCTGAACTTCCTCTCCTCTGTAGTATAAACATGCATGGCTTTTCAAGATCAAGAGACTGACAGATATTAGGAGAACATATTCCATTAAAAAAAAAAAAACAGGAAAAAAAATCCATCACAGTCCTTCAAAAATTTGAAGAGCAGTTTAGCTTAGTAAGGTCCTGTTTCTGGATTCCAAGAACAAATCCAATTTAGCTCAGTCTCTAGTTGCAAATAGTCATGTAATTGAACATAATTTGTCACAATTGGTCATTCTACCTCAAGAGCAATTTAGGATTCAGCTAGTGTAAACATGTAAAAAGCTCTTGCCACATAGTTTAGCTAACAATAGAAAAGATGTACCATGACAACCATAATAATATTTGTCTCTATATCTTTATTTATATTGAATACTCCCATTGCCAAATCATCACCATTTGCATAAAGGTTTGATTACTGACTCTAAGAAGTAATATTCACATTTAACTCTGCAGGGGCACATTTTTGAAACTCAGCACTTACATAGCATCTTTCACCTGAAGATTTTTTCCAAAGTGTTTGAAACTTTCTGATGATGGAGAAAACAAAGCAAAGAGAAACATATTCATCTTATTTTTGACAAGTTAATTCCCTTAGCATTGTGTCATTTGACTACATAAATCTCTTGACTCTGACATTCCTAAACATAATAAACAGAGCACATAGAAATGAAAGATAGACACACTAAAGTATTTCTTGATAAGAGAAAAAAGTAGATCATGACATTTAATTTAGTTGTTATCTTTCACTAAAGTAAAAATTCCCTGAACAAGGATAGTAGACTCAACAATATTGAGTGCATTATCAGAAATCGTTAAATGTTAAGAAAAAACAGCAATAAGACAGCAGTTTTTCCTAATTATCTGGTCCTAGGCCATCTTCACAACATGACTTTCTGCAATAGCAATAACTTCTTGAAATTCATGACTTAGTGATACATCTACAATAGCATGGTATAAATAATAGTAAAAATAGTAACAATGCATCCCTGTTCCTTGAGTTATGCCAATGTACCAGACTCAAGGTGGCCCACCTTGCAAATATTCACTTTACAAACACAACCCTAAACACAATCCAATCAGACCAGTGCTATTATTTGTTGGGATTAATTGATGAGACTGTGGGATATAGAGAGAAATCAGTAAGATTCAAACTCACCTGAGTTTGCCTCTGATTACAAACATTGAGCTCTTTATTCTGTCTAAAAGTATTAAGCAATAGTCATTCAGAAAATCTGTATTAATATTAAAAGAATTTTAAATGAATTAAATTTTAAAATATTTTAAATAGTTAAAGCTTCTAAAAGTTTTTGCATATACTCTTAACTAAAAAGTTAATATTGTTTTCTCAAAATCCATATATAATCCATTTTGTATTTCCCTTCTGCCTTAATATTCTATAGATCATGTTTATTTAATAAGGCAATATTACTCTTTTTCAGCCAGCAAAACTTAGCTTTGCTAATTTAGTAGAAAGTTTTCATAAAGGTGGATAAGGTCTGAGGTTTTGTATGACATTAATATAATACTTAAGGATGTCTTCTGTTGCACAATATGCAAAAAAGCATATAATGTATATTACTCTGAATAACCTGATATTCTGAGGATACATCTTCATGCCATTACAGACAAATAAAAGCAGGCAATATGTAAAATAAAATGAACAAGGGGCTATCTTAGAGAACCATTTATATCCTTTTCCTTATATTTCCTAGCTTGGAAATCCTCTATCTTTATATATTTTATCTGGTCAATAGGTAAGACATCAAGTGCAGAGCAGGAACATATTGGATAAATTTAGTAATCGTTGTATTTTATGAGGTACCAATTCTCTCCTCTATTGGAATATCCACTATTTTGCCTCAATGTAACAAAATGATAATATTTGACTATAGCTCTAAATGCATCTCAGAATAGGTTAATTCCATACCTTTCATAGGCACCAGGAAAATTAAAATCGTAAACTCCATTAAGCTAGAATTGGTCAATTGTTTTATCCATAGAACTATTAATAACATATGGGAAATACTACAGAATTCTACACTGCTGCACATTTAACACTAAGAAGTTAATGTAGTTCTTTAAAACCATCATGAAACTGTAAATTACAAAACATTACATATACAAGGCAGAATTTTTATGTTGGGCTATTTACAATAAAGCATTATTTTTTTTAAAGAGAGAGAGAGAATTTTTTAATATTTATTTTTTAGTTTTCACTGGACACAACATCTTTATTTTATTTTTATGTGGTGCTGAAGATAGAACCCAGCGCCCCATGCACACCAGGCGAGCGCACTACTGCTTGAGCCACATCCCCAGCCCAATAAAGCATTATTTTAAACATCAATTTTAAAATGTAAGAATATAGTTCCCATAGACGATATCAAGTTAAATGCACTAGAATTACAAGACAATAGAATGGGCAAGGGGAAAAAAAAAGAAGCTGCTTTAGGCCTCTCTATAAATTTGTTCCTTCCCACCTTCCTTCTGTATTACGATTGTTAGGTTTACAATAGAGCATCAGGAAAGTGACCATACACGCTGGTGTCCTTGGAACAATCCTGATTTATATCAATTATGTGTAAAAAGCTAGAAATACTTTCCTTCATATGACTTGGAAGATAAATTATACAGGTACTCTGGGTAACACCAGTTCAAGGTCTGATGGATTATAGATTCCTTATACCCTAAATTCCTGATAGTCATAAATTTCTCTTTTATAGCTTCTAACCCTTTATCTCTGTCTGCTATGGCTAATTGAGTTCTTCTTAAAGTATCTGAAGTAAAGGACCAGTACTTTTTTTCCAATTCATTGTTTATAATATTTTTTATAATATAATGAGATAGATCATTAGAAAAAAAGTAGAATAAAAAAGAGAAAAGACAAGCTTCAGTTTTTTCATCTTAGGTTCAACAACCTGAAATGATTCTGTCTCTGGGCAACTTGGGAGGCTAAGACAGGAGGATCATGAATTCAAGGCCTGCCTCAGCAACTTAGTGAGGCCCTGTCTCAAAATAAAAAGGGCTGGGGAGGTAGCTTAGTGGTTAAATACCCCTGAGTTAAATCCCTGATACTAAAATAAAACAAAACTATTCTGTCAACTTCTTATAAAATAGTCTAAATGCTGGCTATCAGGGTCTACTGATCTCTTCTCAGTCTGGTAACAGTTCATAGAATTACACTGGCCCACAGACTACATCTAAATAAGTCCTAGTATAGTCTATTTCCTCAAACTTATCTTCCAATTAGCTAACTCCATCCAGATATGTATCAAATATACTTCAAATATAACCATGTAGTTTCATTAATTACATTATTTTTAGAATTTCCATATTGCTTTTTAAAAATTCCCCTGTTCTTGACTTATGATTTAATTCCTTCCTTCATTTCTCTGAACACTCTCAATTAACTTAAATTCTTTAATATTTTATACTATGCTGACTGGTCCTCATTTGATTCATACTTCAGACCCTGAGCTCTTCTTCATCTGAAATTGATTTCCCTCGAGGTCCCTGTGTGGTTTAGATTATAGAAGCTGTTTACAAAGGATGACTCTGACATTTCTGCAAGCCATTTTTCCTTAGGGTTTGTGCACATGTCTAAATGTCCCTTCCTTTATTCTGGTTCCTGAATATTTCCTGATACAATTTTATGTGCTCAACTTTTTCAAAATTTTAATTTGTTTGATGTTTATTCTTACAATATCATTTCATTCTGCTAAATTGAAGAATAGGTTGTATATATTCTGTTATTGATCATTTAAATGTTTAACTAATAAATATTAATGTACTGAATAAAGACATCTTCAAAAGTAGCAAGAATAGCATTATGAAGAAAAGCTAGTGTAAAGGATTGTAGAGAAATTTATACTGTTAAACAAATGTCTGACAAACAGTGACTTCAAGTGTGTAATCAGTACCTATGATTGATTTTTACTGTGAAGACCATATCCCCAAATAGTAAATTTTTGACAGTTCCAAAATAAGTAATAAGTACCACATTTGGGGTACAAAATAAGTACAAAAACATGAAGTTGGATTGGGGTAAAAAAAATAAAGAAAAATATTAGAGGTATTCAAGTACCTATTTGTAAGGTATGACAAAGAAATTTTCTCCCAGATAGGGTGATCTTTGGATAGAAAATGTTTCATCCATATCTAATTGTTCTGAATGGGATTACATCATACTAAAAAGCTTTTGCAAAGAAAAAAAAACAGATTGAAGTGAAAATCTTCAATGGGAGAACATATTTGCTAACTATATATCTGATGAAGGATAAATATCCAAAATATATAAGGAACTCAATACCACAAAATCAAAAATTTGGGGCCTGAGAAAATAGCTCAGTGGTAAAATGATTATCTAACATGTGCCATGCCCAGAGATTAATTCCCAGTCCTGCAAAAAGCAAAACATTCAAAAAGCTTGATTAGACAATAGGAAAAATACCTGAATATATATTTCTCAAAAGAATGCCTGCAAATGGCCAACAAGCATATAATAAAGAAATGCTCAATATCACTAATCCTTAGGAAAATGCAAATTAAAACCATTTAGGTTATCATATAATAGCAATTAGTATGGAGAGATAACAAATGTTAGTGAGGGTGTGGAGAAGTGGGTCCCTGCACACTGTTGATGGGAATGTAATAAGTAGAACCATTGTGGAAAATAGTGTGGCAGTTCCTTAAAATAAAAATATAAATGGAAGTAGCAAATGATCCAGCAATTTCACTACAGTGTATATATCCAAAGGAAATGAAACCAGTATGTCAAAAGACAATTGTACACCCATAATAATTACAATATTATTCACAATAGTCAAGATATTGAATCATCCTAAGGGTTCTTCATTGAATGAGTGGCTAAATAAAATGTGGTTCATAATGGCAGAGAAAGAATGAAATCCTGTGGTTAAACCTGGAGAACAGTATATCAACTAAAATGAGCCATGTCCAGATAAATACTGCGTGATCTCATTCATATGTAGTATCAAAAAAGGTTTATCTCATATAAGTTGAGAGTAGAATGATGGTTACAGGGGATAAGGGGCTATTGAGGAGGTAGAGGTCAAATGATACAAAAAAGCCACTTAGATATGGAAATAAAATTCAAAATATTTATTATACAACATGGTGACTACAGTTAATAATATATTTTTGGAAAATGCTGAGAGTGGAAAAAGTGTTCTTACCACAAAAATAACAGCTATATGCCATAATACATATGTTAATTAGCTAGATTTAGTCTTTCATAGTATATCTACTTCAAAAACATTGTACTGTACATGGTAAACACATAGAATTTTACTTGCCAATCTCTTAATATTTTTTTAAATCTACTTATCCTTAAAATTCTGATAATGCCAATTTATAGTCATTTTTTGGTCAAGATACAGTAATTCTTTATCCTAATGTTTTGATGGCCTGTTTTCATGCTGCTACACCTTCTGTTAATATATTAATCCTTTCTAGATAAGTGTGGGAACTTTAGAGTTGTATCATCCTGATAAATGTTAAAATTTATCTTTATCATCTTTCTCAAAATCTTCTATTAGAAAGCTGTTTTTATCATGGAGAGATTCTCCTGGTTATTCTAATTTTGTGCTTCAGTGGAACTTCCAACATAAATTCTACTTCCTTGGGACATGGTGACTTCTTTACATGTTATTACCTGGTAATAAAGGTGTACTCTGGAGCAGATGTGAAGGCTTGGATTTTAATCCCATGCGTACTTCTGTTAAGTTATATAACTTTGGAGAAGTCACTCCAACTGCTGTAAGTGAGTTTTCACATGTGTAGGAAGAGAGAAATGGACTAAAATTGTTTTATTCTTCTACATTTCTAAAACTTTATATTTTCAAAGACCTTTAGCTATTTATTTATTATTCATTACATTTTATTTTCATAAGATGCTAACAAGGCTTTTTGTTACATGGTTAACATATAAACCTGTGCTATTTTTGCAACATTCCCTCTTAAATATGTAATTAGATTTTATTCACTCACTCTATCTTTCTCATTGATGCAGAAAGCAGAATTTGTTTATTGTGGAACAATATTACTCTAATTTTGGTGATTTAGATGAGACAATGATTCATATTCCCAAGTTTTCTGTTTACACATTTTAGTTTCATATGATAAAAACTCAAAAATATAATTCCTTATACAAGATAGAGGTTCACTTCTATACTGCATGTTTTAAAATCTATGTATAGCAGTTTTGTGCATCACAAATAATCCAACTTCCCTTATCTGTGGATTCTACTATCCCTTTAATTGTAAAGACCAAAGGAAAATATTCACTCCTTTCATTTGGTCTTTCAACCCTCAGAAAGAAAAGTATTTTCATTTAAAAAATGGTTTCCTGTAAACTTTTACTTAGATATGGAGATTTGATTGGACTCAGGAAAACATTTTTAGCAGGGAAATTTCATAGGTGAGGTTGCATGTTCACATTATATCACATCAGGAGGCACATAATGTCAGGTTGTTCCTTATTAGTAACACAGGAGAGACCATTTAGTTAAATTAATGGCAGCTCTCTATTATATGGTACAGTGCTCTCTTGCAGTTAATAGTGGATCTGAATACTTGTGCTTTGACACCACGCTGATGTGCCCCTGTCCCCTACAACTTTTTACCTCATGATGATGGTCTCCTTTGATGATTCTTGCCTAATAGTTATTATACTGAGGTTCACAATATGTTATTTGCCTGATTCTCTTATCTCTCTCTCATTTATTAACCAGCATTCTCCTATAAAAACAAGATCCTCTTGCACAATCAGATGTTCCATGGTGTGGATAGTACATTCAAAGTACCATATATTTTACGTACATTTTGAAATCTACCTTTTCCAAAGTATAAAATACCTATTCAATAACAAAATGTAGAAACTATTTTAGATGTTGTTGTTTGTAGGATATAATTCAGTCCACCATCATAATCTAGTTTAATAAATTTGTGCTTTACTGAATAAACTTTATGAATCTATAAGAAAGAACTTTCAGTGGATGAACCTCATATTTTATCTGTCTTGTCCTAGAGAAAACCAGGACTGGAAGTTCCAGCTCATCCTTTTGCTTAATGCTTCACCTGTGTGAGGTTGCTCCAACATACCCGTAAGCTGCAGTAGAACTGCTTCTCTTTCTACTTATCACAGAATAAATTGGAAGAAAACCTTCAAAACTCAAAAATGTTGCTGAGTGGGCAGGGCCAGCCTCCAGCTGAAATAAGAATTTTAGGCTTTTCACCTGATACAATTATTTATGGTCTAAAAATAGATCACAGATAACTTTTTTTGCATTTTATATAAAATCTAAACATTCAAATGAAAAAAAAAATCATGCCCTCACTTGGATTCTTAATCACATTCTCATGATGTTATTTCTCTAACTATGTTCATTGTTCTTATCAGATAATATTATCAGCATACTATAGACAATATTCATACTCACTGTACTTTAAATTATTCCTAAAACACTGAGCCTAGAGTCTATAAATAAATATATTTATAAACTTATTAAATTTATTCCATATATTTATTATTTAATTTTCAACTAATTTTTTTTCAGCTTAATTCTTTAAATGCATATATCAAAGAAAATTCTGGTCATGCCTAAATATCAAAGGATATTTTTTTGTTAACACACATGATGCCTTTACCAAAATTTATAGCATATCACAGTTAATTAAATAAAACTCTCATTAAATTTCTATTAAGCCAAGGAACTGAACAGACACTTCTCAGAAGATAATATACAATCAATCAACAGATATATAAAATAATGTTCAACATCTCTAGCTATTAGAGAAATGCAAATCAAAACTACTCTAAGATTTCATCTCAATCCAGTCAGAATGGCAGCTATTAAGAATACAAACAACAATAAATGTTGGCAAGGATGTGGGAGGGAAAGGCACACTCATACATTGCTGGTGGGACTGCAAATTGGTGCAGCCAATCTGGAAAGCAGTAGGAGATTCCTTAGAAAACTTGGAATGGAACCACCATTTGACTCAGCTATCCCACTCCTCAGTTTATACCCGAAGGACTTCAAAACAGCATACTACAGGAACACAGCTACATCAGTGTTTATAGCAGCACAATTCACAATAGCTAAATGTTTATAGCAGCACAATTCACAATAGCTAAATTGTGGAACCAACCCAAATACCCTTAAGTAGATGAATGGATAGAGAAACTTTGGTATATATACACAATAGAATATTACTCAGCAATAAAAGAGAATAAAATCATGGCATTTACAGGTAAATAGATGGAGTTGGAGAAGATAAAGCTAAGTGAAGTAAGCCAATCCCAAAAAACCAAAGGCCAAATGTTTTTTTTTTTTTTTTTGATATGAGGATGCCGACTCATAATGACAATGTGGGGGAAGCATGGAAGAAATGGAAGGAACTTTAGATAGGGCAAAAGCGGGGGAGGGAAGGGAGGGAGCATGGGAATAGGAAAGAAGGTTGGATGAGTTAGACATTATTACCCTAAGTACATATATGAAGACATGAATGGTGTGAAAATATTTAGTGTACAACCAGTGACTCGAAAAATTGTGCTCTATATGTGTAATATGAAATTAATTGCATTCTGCCATCATATATAATAAATTAAAATAAATCTATAATTTAATTTAAAAATCCCTATTAAGTAGCTAATATTGAGTCAGGACTTAGAATGGATGACGTATAACATACTAATTTTGCAAAGTCTAGTGGAGGACAGTGTATACAGCAACTAAATGTCATTTGATATAGCTATTACTCCTTGAGCATGCTATATGATACTAGAATATAAATTATTTCTTCTTAGGCAGGGGAAATTGAAGAGCCAGGGAAGATTCATAAAAGGGATTTTAAGCCAATGCAAGACTTTAAATGAAGGATCACAATAATATTTTTAAAATATTCTTCTAATGTTAACATAGACAATGATCAGGTATTGAGTACAGACGACAAAGAGGAGTATAATTAATAGCCTACTATAATAAACCAGAGACAAATGCTAATGAAGACTAGAAACAGGAATGCTGTAAGTATCTACAAAATTATCCTAAGAGCAAGAAAATAGAACTATTAGAGAACATCAAAATGCATTACACAAATTATTTTTGAGAGGAAAACTGCCTAAGTTTTAGAATATCTGAAGCATCTCTGCATAAGGAACATTAACCATATGGGCACATGGGAACTGTCTCAGAGTTACATGGAAGAGTAGTAGGGAACTCACGACTAGAAGTAGAAGTATGTAGGTTATATTTTACAGAGGCCATTTCCTGGGTATGTTAACGTGCCCAAGGTACTTAACTTTCCTTTGAATTTCCTCCCCCCAAAAGTAGAAAGATAATACTTATAACACAGATAGTTTAAAAAACGATTAAGTATTTAATAAAATTTACCTATTATTACATCAGAAGTAGTGTTGGTCTATTATGAGGCAACCTGTTTCATGGACTCTTTACCTAACATAGGCATTCTTATAATGTAGTTCTAATACCAGGAGTATCCCAGAGTTTTCATCCCATGTATAACTGCCTGAATGTGCTCAGATTTTTAAACTGAAACAAAGACTATGAAGTCCTATACTGTAACTAAGTGCAAATAAATTAGTCATTTCATTGTATAATTCTAAAATATTCATAGCTTATATGTCAGGAGACTTAAAAAGAATAAGGAATGTTTCTATTTCTAGTGTTTTTACATTACATTTCATTGAAACAGAAATTCAGTTTTTATTCTTCTAAAATGGACTTTAATTTAAAAATGGTAAATATTCTACCTCGTTACAATGAACATACTAAAAAATATACTTTAATAATTCTTTCTCTTAAAGGTTTCACCCTCATCAATGCAGAGGAACATGCTACCACACAATGTCACATTTTTTATATAGGTAATTTTCTACAATAATAAACAATAAGAATTACTAACTGCATTACGCCAAGAGAAAAACCAGGACCTCTTCAATCTGAAAATAAAATTAAGAACTTTCAAAAACCATTTTTCTTTGAAAATTAAAATGTCCCTGTAAAACACTAAGAACAATAAAGTTCCTTCAACTTTCAGAAATTTCTGGATCACTAGATCTAATGAGAGAATGGTCAGAGTTCTCATTAATATGGATAGTTTCTAGTCCTACTCTGGTGAATTCTGTAAAGTGAACAATCACATTTTATTATTTTCATCTGAATCTTGAACATAAATGAGCATGGGATCATTGTCATATTTTGTTTATTTGATTGACAAATGTAATAGTCATCTGTTTTTGCTTGTTACCCAGAGCATAAAAATAACTCACAACCTCAGTGCTCATAGAACCAAAGACAAGGAGCTCTCTTACCTGATCCAGGGAAGAGATGAGTGTGATCTCTTCCAGAACAATTAGTGACACAACCCCGGAGGTGCCAGTCAAGATTTCTTTCTTCTTGGGTATACTATTTCTGTTCATATATACATGAATTTCTCATCTTCAGTCTATAGCTAACAATAACAATTTTATTGGAAATTCATGTAAAAAAATCTATAATTTGTTGTCCTTTTTTTTAATCAGATACTCAAATGCACTGATATTTCATGCAGAATAATTTATTTAAATGCACAACATTTCATCATAAAGATGAGGGAACTGGGCCTCAGTATGACAAATGCATAATTCCAAATGAAGTCTATCTAAAGCCAAAATTTGCGCCCTACCAACCCTGTGGCAAAAGATTATAAGGACACTTGAAACCAGTGCTAACCACATATTGGACAGAGGAAATGTTAGGGTCTGTAAATAAGTCAAGATGGCGCCTGGCATTTTGCCAGAGGGAGTGGTTTGTGAAGTAACGCCAGCGAGCCATTAAGTGTGGAGATTCCTTATTGGTTGACTGCTGTATCTAGTTTATGTTAATTAAGATAAGCTGTGTGGAATGTATATATACCCCTCCTGTCCTACAATAAACGGGAAAGGTGTTTGGTTTTGGGTTTTGGTTATTTTATTTTATTGTTACTATAATCTAATAGGATTTGTCCTAGTATCTCTCCTACTTGTAGCTTGCTAGATTATAAACTTAATGTGCAGCACACACATTCAGTCTCTCCCATATCTGGCTTAGAAATAGAAACCTGTGATAATCCTTCATTAGTAAAGAATTACCAGAAACATGTATAACATTGATGGATTTTAAGCACTTTAAAAAAATATAGATAATACTTTCTATAACTCAGGACTATCTAAGCTCTTATCAGATGAATATACCAAGAGGTAATATATATTATCAGATGACAACCATTTTCCTGGAAACATTCTTTGCAATAATTTCACATTTCTTTCTTTGTAACAGTGCTTTGGAGAACAAGAT
The DNA here is from genome assembly GCF_021218885.2 of Marmota monax. NCBI lineage: Eukaryota > Metazoa > Chordata > Mammalia > Rodentia > Sciuridae > Marmota > Marmota monax. Next base: position 1,262,605 of record NW_026695208.1, on the reverse strand, counting down.
CTAGTAGAGCTCAAATAATTTTGAAATGTGGATAATGGAGGAAAATATGTAATGGATTTCAATCTGTTAGAAAATTAATCCAACAAACTGTAATACTATATGAGAACAATAAATACTTACATTGTATTTGTTCAAGCTGAGTTAAAGTCTATGCATGAACAACCTCATACTATACTTGCTGCATATACTTTATTTCTGAATTCCCTTGGTTCTTATGACTTTCCAGTAATTAAAACCAATGAAAATCATTTGCATTCATTCTAAGACTCAAACAACAAAGAAGACTCTGTCAACTATTCATAGCCAATAGAGCTCCAGTGAAAAACTGCCCCTTTTAGTATACATAATCTTAGTCAGCCAGTTCACAGTACCTTGCAAAATGAATTACAGGTTAAAAAGAAAACTTTAGAATAAAGCAGAGCTGAAAAATCACTAAAGGTTACTAGCACATGAAATAGTTATGGTTCATAAACAAATTTAAAATTTGATAGATATATTATTAAGAAAAAATTCATTTATAGAATTCATTTTAATATATAATGCTGTATGTATAGTGTAAATAAAGCTTTATGTTTTATAGAGTGTTGTGTTAGTCAACCTTTCACTGCTGTGAACAAAATACCTGACAACAACTTAGAGGAAGAAAAGCCATTTAGGTTCATGGTTTAAGAAGTTCAGTCCATATTAAGCCAACTCCATTGCTTCAGGCCCAAGATCAAGCAGAATATCATGATGAAAGGGTGTGGTAGAGGAGTGTCACTCAACTCATGGCAGCCAGAATGCAGGGGGGAGGAGGAGAAGAGTGTCACAGGAAGAATGAATTCTTCCAGGACACACTCCCTGGGACCCACCTCCTTCAACTATGTCCCACATACCTATAGTTACTATATAGTTAGTCTATTCAGACTAGGATGGACTGGTTAGAGTACAGCTTTCATAATCTAATCACTTCACCTCTGAATACTTTTGCATTAACACCCACGGAGCTTTTGGAAGACATCTAATACCCAAAATGTCACATTCCACCCCTCAATCTCCAAATCTCATGTCCCTCCAACAGTGCAAAAGCATTTAACTCATTTTCAAGAGTCCCCATTGTCTTCAACATTCTAGCCTAGCCCAAAATTCCAAGTTCAAAGTCTCTTTGTGATTCAAGGCAAACCCTGGCTGTGAACAACTGTAAAGATCCAAAGCAAGTTACATATATCCAATATACAGTGGCACAGAGTAAATATTCCCATTTCAAAAGGGAGAAAAAGGGCATAAAAGAAGGGATAAGATCAAATACGGCCAAAACCCAGTTAAGCAAATAGGTCTTATAACTCCACATAGAGCATCTAGGATACCTGGTGGCAATATGTGGTCTCCAAAATGCTTGGGCCATTCTGGTTGCAGTGCTTTTGATCTCTCTCTCTTAGCCTGATTCTGTCTGCAGCCAATAGCTTTTCTTGGCAGACAGTCCATGTTACCTTTGAGTTTTTGATATCTGCATTGGGTTGATCAAAGTGTATTACCTGCATGGAGTAGCTATAACTTGGGACGAAACTGGTATAATAAAACAGGAGTTAGATACATGTTTCAGAAGGCAGGGCTTCCAGCCAGCAGCAAAACTATGAACAAGAAGCAAAGACAAGATTTTGCCTTGTGAGAAAAACAGCAAGGACATCAAAATGATGTGAGTGCAGGAGGTGTGTTGAGGAAGATAGAAAAAAAAGACTATATAGAAGGAATAGGGCAAAAGTATGGAAAACCTTGAGGATCAAAAAAAAAAAGCAATTTGGACTTCAGATATGGTCAGCATGCATTGCTGACTAGGCATAATAGGCTGATCAAACACTATTGTAGAATTTAACCTGGTAAGGCTTTATGAGGAATTTAAGCACTTCACAAAGACCAAATATTTGATAAATGTTTTTTAACTGGTTGAGGGAGGCCAAATCTTGGTACAGTGATTATCTGAGGATATAACTAAGGAACCTTCTAGGTTTGCCTTTTGTTCCAAAAGGAACAGTGTAAATCCCAAGTTCATCAATTGTTTGTTCTCAAAATGGTTCCAATAAATTTTTATGACCAGGGAATTATTCATTATCTTCTTAGCCCTTGACTTCTCAACAGGGCTAAGAAGATACAAGTGATGAGGAAGTAAATACTGGTGAAGCCTCCAGCCAGTGGTAAAAATGTGTCAATATTTTTTAGCACAGGATATCCCAGCCCCAGATATCTGCAGCGTTAGGTTTGAGCACTGGAATTTTATTTATTCCTCTTTCTAGATTATGTGGACTGTTCAAACTTGATTGTTGAAAGCAAATACAACTAATAGTATGATTTTCTGAGACACACATTAATAAACCAAAATAGAATTAAGTGGCAATATAAAGATTTGCACAACTGAAATCAAGCCAAATTTCTGAAGAAGTCTTTATAGTGTCCCAGTGTGGCCATTTCTGCAAACAAGACCCAGACAAAACAACCTCTAGAATCTTATTGATTAGGTGGCAATCTGACCAACACCCCTTAAGGAAAGACTTCCCATGATTTTTTTAAATAAAAGCATGATTTGTACTGCTGCTTTCACATTCCTATCACCCAAAATGCCCCTGGCAGATACTGCAGCAGAGAGCAATGAGTAGGTCCCCAAATCCTCTATCAGCAGGAGACACTGGGAAGAGTCTGAGATTGATGGACTCTGTGCCTTTGACAACACCAGGAACCAAGAGACCTGAAACCCATGGGATGGGTGTAGTCAGCAACAACCTGTCACCCAGTCAAACACAACAAGTCTCAAGCAGGCAAGGAGCAAGCAGCTGGATGAGGAAGGTATTTGAGGGGAGGGAAGAAAAGAGGGAGGATGCAACATTAAGTTTTGAAATGGATCAAGAATGTCCAATTTATAGTTAACAGTTGGTTTGGGCCTTTCACGTGAGCAATATAAGTTTCCCTGGCTTCTGGGGAAGATTTACTTTCCTAGAACCATGGGCAAGTGTGTCTGAGCACAGGGAGAAGAAAGGCCTCCTGCATCTCTGGCTCAGGCCAGGTGGGTAAGCATGGCTGTAAGTCATAGCACCACAGGAAGTGAGTCTGTGATTGAGTGTCTCTGTGAGTTTGATAGCATGAGAAACAGAGAGACCTGAAACCACAACGACAGATACAGGCAGTGAAAATAAACAAAATAAGGAAAGAATTCAAGAGGCATTGTGAAAAGAAAAAGGGAAATATCATGTTAGACAAACAGTGTTGAGAAAGGACATATCCATGAAGTCAGATTCATGATCAAGCACAGCTTTGAATGTCTGCTGTGCTCTCACACCAGCAAGAAACCTGAGGAAGGATCATGTTTGTGAGTGTGTCATAGAATCCACAGGCTGGCCCAGATCTCAAGAGATGTAAGTTGCTAAGTGTTAGCTATTTTTATTCAAATGACTTAGGGAAAATTCCAAATGCCATCTCAAAAACCTATTCTTCTTTAGAGAGCCAGTAACTGTCCTTTCTCTTGTTTCAGGCCAAATATGAAGTGCAAAACACATCATGCTCTTCTTGAGTGAGCACTGTGGGGAAATGATTATAGCTATGACAAAACATCTGCCAAAAGCATTTTGGAACATGTAAAATTCGCTACAAGTATTATTATCATCATTACTATCCTTGGTGCTTGGTGATAAAATAAAATATCCTGATTTCTTTCAAAGAGGTCAAAAGAGAAAAACCTACTTCAAGCATTATGCACACCTGAGACCTCTGAGAAACAGAAATAAAAGAGGAAACTTGTATCATCATGCACGAAGGAAAGGGGACAGCACTTCTCTCTTCTTAACCAAGGATTTGGATCAGAGGGAGCATCTGGGTCAGTTTCACAAACAGGTTGAACCCCAAACAATAGCCTTGAGTAAAAATTACAGTGCTTTATGCACAAATGTTGCCCCTAATCTCCACCCACTGTGTACCCGGAGTTCAGGGCAGCAGATAAACTCTCCCTGGGATGGGCAGAAACAAAGAATGAACTAAATGCCTTCATCAGAGGACTATAACGATGAAATGTAAAAAATAAGAATGCATGCCTACTTGTTTTATTCCAAGGGATGAAGTACTCAGAATGCTTGCTTTTCAAATGAACCCAGGACCCTGTTCATAGAGCACTTGAGTTCCTAGACAAATTAGTTCCTGAAACAATTTTACTGTTTACTCAAATTCAACTCATTTCTAACTTTACATTCCCCTAAGTGACAATTGAAAATATAACAGGTGTGTGAGGAAGGTTGTTCATAAATGGTATAGTAGAGAAGAAAAGTGAGAAACTGAAGTGATAGAATACTGAGATACATGCAGCATCTATGTGGCAGGTACCAAAAATTCATTGAAGGTCTTAGCTTCCTCTCTTCTAGTTAAGGTTTCCTAAGGACATAAGAGAATTAGAATTTTGAACTCTGTGGAAGAATATACAGATAGTTGTTTTTTTTCAGCAGAGGAGATAAATTGAGTCCTTTGAATTTACAGAGCACCATGAACTCTTAGACAGAGATGCAGAACAGAGAGTACAGCATAAAGGAGTCCCTTGCTACTTATTGGTTGTGTCTGAGTCGGTGTTTTGGCTTTCTCATAATAATGCTGGCATTTACCAACCTCCAGAATGTAGAAAAGCAATATACCTGGGAACTTTCTTTGGAATAAAAATGAAATTAGAACAACTACAACATGATCAGTAATTAGCATGTGCTATACTTTTTTAGACAGACAACACACATCCTCTTAATTCACAGTTTATTTTCTTATTTTATTAATTTTAGTTAGGCGTCATATTGGAGTTCATTTTGACACATTATATACACATAGGATAAAATTTGCTCCAATTCATTCCCCCGTACTTCCGTTTTCCCTCTTCTCCTTCCTCCCCCTTTCTTTTTTTCTACTTTACTGATTTTTTTTCTTTTGTCCCCTGCCCCTCATGTTGATGTGGCTTCCACATGAGATAAAACATTCAACCTTTGACTCTCTGGGACTGGTTTATTTCATTCTTTTTCTTTTTTTCAGTTCCATCCACTTGCCAGCAAATGCTATAATTTCATTCTTCTGTATGGCTGAATAAAGCTCCATTGTGTATATATACTACGTTTTCTTAGTCCATTCCTTTGTGGCTAGGCACCTAGGCTGGTTGCATAGCTCGGCTATTGTGAATTGTGCTGCTATAAACTTTGATATATTTGTGTTACTATAATATTTATTTTTTATAAAAACTATGGTTATTTTTTTTTCCATTGGGAAAATACCAAGGAGTGGGATAGCTGGGTTATATGGTGGTTCTATTCTTAGTTTTTCGAAAAATGTCCATATTGCTTTCCAGATGGTTACACCAATTTGCAGTCCCACTGACAATGTTCAGGTGTACATTTTTCACCAACCTTTATTATTTGTATTCTTGACAAATGCCATTCTGACTGTAGTGAGATGAAATCTCAATGTAGTTTTGATCTGTGCATTCCTGAGGGATAAAGATGTTGAACACTTTTTTTCATATATTCATTGGCTATTTGTGTTTCTTCTTTTAAGGAGTGTCTTTTTGTTTAGTTGTTTTATCCATTTGTTCATTGTGTTTTCTTTTTGTTTTGGTATTAAGTTGTTGTTTTTCTTTATACATTCTAAACATTAATCCCCTGAGGAACTGGTGGCAATGATCTCCCACTCTGTAAATCTCTCTTTATGCTCTTGTTTCCTTTGTTTCTTCAGAGCTTTTTAATTTGACAGCAGTTTATTTTCAAAGTTACTCTGGGAGATAGCTGTTAGTATTCCCATGTTATTCATGATGAAATTAATATATAAGATCTTGTCAAGATCTCAGGTGAAAGGATTTAAATCAGAATCCTTCTCACTCAAAAACTATAATTATATTCCATTGTCTAAAAACAAACAGTTCAAGAATTGAAATCAATAAAACCTCAGCAAACAGAGAAATGAAACTAGTATTTGTTGGTTTGCTAAGTGATTCTATTTTTAATTAAAATTGCTAATTTTTGAAATTTTTGGTACTTGTCCAAATGACCGCTGTACTCATTTCAAAGTCTAGGAACATTAAAAATTAATGTGTTTAGGTGAGTCACTGTGTTCAAAAAGAAAGCTGTCATTATTTTGTCCTTTTTGCCAAAATAGTCCTCCTGGGGGACCATTCTTAATAACAGATTCTCCTGTAGAATGAGTGCAATTTTAAGAAACGCATGTGGAGCATAGAGGTACAAAGCTGATTCACTTTACTCCAAACCTAAGAAAGGATTATCTTGCCTGAAGCCCACATCTGTGGGATCTTCTATAATTGCAAAGGATAGATGAATCTGTCCAAATGGGTAGCCTTTTTTCTGAGTTTCTGACTCAATTGCCCCATGAAAATGTTATACCCACTTTTATGAACACTAAGGAATACTTACTGGTTGATATCTCTCCAGAAGTGCCAAATTGTAATTTTAAAAGCTGACAAGGGAAGACAAAATTCAATGTTGCTGACATATATCCAATGAGAGGGAAATATGAAGAGAACTTCATGTTATAAAAGACAAATATGTTAATTTCAGAAAATGCACTCAAGTGCAAAATAGAAAATGACTCATCAAAAAATCTTTTTTTGCTCTATTTTCTTGCTACTTTCCAAAGACTTACTTTGATCCAATTCATTAAAGTCTTTATTTTTTAATATACATATTAATTAAAATTAAATAATGTTTTAAGTTATAATTATAAAATATATATCCTGAATATATCTATTATCACTTGATGTTTAAGTAATATTCTATTATTTAATCATGAAATGTTAGATGTTAGTGACATATATCATGTTTGTTAACTCAGTCATTCCTTTTGAATAGAGAGATAATAAACATTTTTGTATAAGTCTTTTAATACATCACTATTATTTTCTAAGAACAGCTTCTGAAACTCATATATTGAAATGAATGGGTCAAAGTGGTATGTAATTTAAGTAATTCTTGATACATATTGATGAAATACATTTCTGAAAAGTTGCACCATATTATTTATATTTGTAAATTGCCATTTCTTTTCCCTCTCATAAAATCATCAGCCTTTGAATACTAAGCTTTTTCCTAAGAAATAAAATAGTTCTATAACATATTAATTTCTATTTAGACTACTCATTTAATTGGCTTTATGGAAAGAGTCTCAGAAATGTTTGCCATAACTTAACTTGAAAGCAAGTTGTTTGTCTTCATGAAATATTTTTGAGCATAGAGTTGACTGCAGTGTATGTATACAATAAATATTTGTCAAACGCAATGAATAATCATCTTATTCCATAGAACCTGAATTTAAATTGCCAGCCAATGTGTGTTTTATAAATAACATTAACCTGTATATGCATTTCATTAGCTTATCAACTACCCCATGAAGCAAACTAAGGTTCATTCAAAGTTCCAGGAATGGCTTGAACTCATAACTAGGTAATGATGACATTGAACCTGAACTCCCAGTTGTTTCAAAGGGTTTCTTCTGTGCCATAGCAAAGAGTAACAGCTCGGGATTGGAGGGTGGGGGGAGTTATATATGCCACAAATGCTCAGTGCACCACACCAATACAGTAAAATCTCAGCAACCGGAGTACACTGTGATTTTAGAAAGCAACCATAGATAATAACTCATATGCTTCATACAGTGTGATACTTTCTTTCAAAAATATCTTATTTAACAAGATTATATTTTATTTTTTATACTACAAAGGAATATTAAACTTAGATTTGATCCTCAATTCTTCATGGAAATAGCAAAGGTTTTTGTCATGTCAGTAAAACAATAAAAATAACAGTTATCATCTGGTGAGGACTTGTGGTGAACCAAGTAATAAATACTATGCCACTAAAACCTGCCAACCACCATACAAATATTTTCTCATTCTTACATGGAAAAATAAATTATTAATCCTGTGTTATGCATCAGTTCTCATAATCTAGGTGTACCAAAATCACCTGGAGTGCTTGTTGGAAAATAGATTTCTAGATTCTGCCATGAGTTTCTGAGGATTAGAAAGTCTGAGATTCAGCCTGAGACTATGCATGACTCACAAGTTCCCTGGTGATGCTGCTGGTGCAGAGATCTCACCTTGAGTCTTACTGCCTTCATCCCCATAAATGACAGGGGTTGGAACTGAACCTCAGTTTGCCTGACTTCAAATATTATAGTATTTGCATTACCCCATGTAGATGATAATGTAGTCTTTGAATTAAAGTGTTCTGAATCCTAAGTCAGCTAAAACTCAAAAACTAGCATATAAATTAATAAAAGGGTTAAGAAATTAATGTTAGAATTATAAGAAATGGGGGCTTAAACTGAATCAATCATCTTTCAATGAGAATTAGATTAATCATCACTTGCTCACTTTGATTCTCCTATTTCACAGAACAATATTTTAAAGCTAAACATGATCTTAGATCTCATTTGGTTGAACTCTTTCAATGTGTACATGATTAAGTTGATGCCCAGAAAGGGTAAGCTCTTAAGATGCCTTAGTGATTCCTCCACCCACACATCAAGAAAGCTGGACATCTCCCTTCCTCCATTTATAGCATCTTCCACTTCCTCCTCCATGCAATGATTGCCTCTTACCTTGCAATCAATGCATCAATAGCTTTCCTGTCATTGGCATTATTGCTCATAATTTATCTTTTTGCCATACATTTCTCTCTCTTTTTCTGGTCTAAAACCACCTAAAGTAAGTATTATATTTGTATAACCTTTGTACCACTTAAAAAAATGTTTGTGGTATTGGATGGAATTTCATTTGACTCTTCTTTCTTTACCACTGTACCCATTCCCCCACTATGCTTTCTTTACTCCTGAAAAAATTATCATTAACAAATACTTTTCCCCCTTTTATTATGTTATTTAAAGGATAATTACTATACAGATATTTCTTCTCTGTAATAAAGGATCAAAGATATTTTAAATATGTTAAGTATACATATGTCAGGGTAGATACATACATACATTTCACTAAGTTGTCTTGAATATATCTACCACCCATTTTTTTAGAGAATTACAACCCTGTCTATTTGCCACAGAAGAGACAAAAATTATTTTCAGAAAGAATAATGGCATAAAAGACTAAATATATAACCCGAAATTCTTATAATAATCATCTTTTGCTCCTTCAGTCCAATTCAAAAGAAATGAGACTTTTAGATCACGTAGACTAGACAACAGGACTTCACCCAACTACTGAAGTGAAATCAGCAGGGGGAAAAAAACAGCACTGCATATGCTTCTGTGTGAATTAATACAAAAGCTAATATTAAAGCAGAGTGGGAAAAGCAGAGGAGGGGTTGAATCACAGGCCTCTGACATTGCTGACATCTCCTTTTGTATAATGTAGGGTCATAAAATAGTCCAAACCCCTTTCTCAACAATGTTCAGACCTAAAAAGCCTTTATAAGTCACATGTGTGACACTTTCCTGGCATTGGTATTGAAAGCTACAACACTCTTCCCACAGAGATGTGTTATGCTTCTATAATAATAGTGATAATAGCAGCAACTCTTTAATGGGGTGCTCCTCACATAGCAAACACTTTGCATTTCTAGACCAGACTCTGAAAATAACCCTGAAAAGTTGGCATAAACATATCCATAAAAGGGTTTCAGAGAGATACACTGACCTATTTGAGGTCATAAAATTAGGATGTGAGTCTGGACTCTTTGATACCAAATCATGCTATTAATTTGGATAGTTAAGTGTTCTTTTAGAATTACAAATAAACATATATATTTCAAGGGAATGTGATATATATTTTTAATAATGGTATTTTTAAGAAATTGCTATACTGAAGACAGATGAAGACATACCATATTTTCTATTCAGTAGAAAACTAAATAGGAGCATATCTGAGTTTGGGTGAATAGCATAAAAGTAAATATAATAAATGGATTTATTTTCTTAGTGCATTCCACAAAAGACAGGTGCTATTCTAAGAGGTTAAAAATTTTTAAAAAGCTGATGTTTTTAGCACTGAGATGCCTCCCTGCTCCCTTGCAAGCCCCAGCTTTCCAAAGCAAAATTTAACTGAATAAATTTGAAATCTTCATTTCAAATGGTTTTTGACCCTTTTTAATTAAATATTGAAATGTTCTAGAGATATTACCTCTTTGGTGACCAAAGTCTATCTCTTGGTTTATTCTTTTCACCCCAAAAGTCTTTTGTAAAAATCCTTCTTGATTTAGATATATTACATTTTTTTCTAGATTCTTCACATTTGTAATAAGCAAATGAGAAAAAAAATCTTTAAGTGGGAGCTGACATCAGCTAAGTTGGTGGCTTAGAGCTCAGTAAGTAAGCTGAGTTCTATACTGCAGAGTTGGGGGTTGTAGCTCATTGGTAGAGCTTGCCTAGCATGTATGATGCTCTGGGTTCAATTCCAAGCATTGAAAAAAAAAAAAAACACAAAAACCCTCCCACATCCATGGTTGTATTCATCCCTCCAGCTACAATGAGAGAGAAAACTACTTACAATGTTGGTATTTGTGTCAGGTGAGGATGGTTGTATGAAACCATAGAGGAGCCAGTCATAGGAGCTCACACCTGTAATCCCAGCAGCTGGGGAGGCTGAGGCAGGAAGATTGAGAGTACAAAGGCAGCCTCAGCAACTTAAGTAGTGAGACCTTAAGCAATTTAAGGAGACCTGTCTCTAAATAAAATGTAAAAAAGGGCTGGGGATGTGGCTCAGTTGTAAAGTGCTCCAGGGTTCAATCCCCAATACCAAAGAAAGGAGAGAGGGGGTGGGGAGGGAGGAGAAGAGAACAGGAGGGGATGGGAGAGGAGGGGAAAGAAAGGAAGAAAGCAAGAAAATAGAAGCAAAGAGAAAAAAAGAGAAAGAAAACCATAGAGGACAATAATTAATCCCAAAGCATTGTCTTCCACAGGTCCCAGAAAGAACAACAACATGGAAGGATCTGTCGGGCTTTGAAGCCAGAAGGAATAGGCCCAAGTCTTGTCTTTACAGTAAGAAGTTACTTAGCCTTGAAACAGGTAACTATCCTGGGTCTCTGTTACTTCATTTATAACATAAGAATAATAAATAAAATGTAAATAATAATAAATAAATAAAATGTAAAAAAGGGCTGGGGATGTGGCTCAGTTGTAAAGTGCTCCAGGGTTCAATCCCCAATACCAAAGAAAGAAGAGAGAGAGAGAGAGAGAGAGAGAGAGAGAGAGAGAGAGAGAGAGAGAGAGAGAGAAGAGAACAGGAAGGGATGGGAGAGGAGGGGAAAGAGTTCTTTTAAGGATTAAAGATGTATCATTTTAAATGTCTGATTTACAATAGATATGCATAGACCAGGAATTGTAGATGTAGAGAGTTTGTGGCTTATACTATATTACAAAACATTGGTTAGTGGCAAAGCACAGACCAGTGTTTTTTAGCACTGAGATGCCTCCCTGCTCCACCAGACAAGTTCTCTTCATAAAAACTTCATGTGAGATATGAGAAGCAAATTCTGCCTGCCTTTACTGGTGATGTTCTAGATTCATTTGTTTCATTTAATACTTGTTCTCTGTAGTTAATTGATGTTATTATTTGCTGTTTTATTATCTCTTGGATGAAATTCAAATGAAATTAAAAGACATGAGTAATTAACTTTCCACAAAGTTATTGCACATGCTTGTATGAAAAATGAGAGCCATAGATACCCCAATGATAGAATCAGAGCTCAGTTCGGAGACACAATGAAGGTTCCATGTGCCTAAAGGATGTGAGGATGTCACAGAAACACACTTGGATATGCATTCTATGCAGTTTCCCTTCCTCTAGGTCAATATAGAAGTGACAATATAGAGTCAGCCTCTTGCTACTTTCTTTGCCTCATTACTGAAGTTAGGATTAAGAACTCTTAGACATACCAGTCAGGAGCCTGAAGCATTGTGCTAGTCAGGTTTTCATTGTTGTGACCAAAATACCTGACAATAACAACTTAGAGGAGGAAAAGTTTATTTTGAGCTCATGGATTCAGAGGTCTCAGACCAACTAAGTTGGTTGACCAACTCTATCACTTTGGGTTTGAGGCGAGGCAGAATATCATAGCAGAAGGATGTGATGAAGAAAAAAGTCTTAGCTCATGGCAGCCAGTAAGCAGATAGAGCAAGGAGCCAGGGATAAAAAATATAATCTCCAATGGGACCTGCTTCATCCAGTCATGCCCCACCTGCCTACCGTTACCACCCAGTAGTCCATTCAAGTACTAATCCATCACATGAATCAATCTGCCCATTAGGCTGCAGCTTTCATATTCTCTAATCATTTCACCTTTAAACATTCTGGATTTGCCACATGAGCTCTTCAGAAGACGTGGAATATCCAAACCATAAAAATCGCATTATTTGTTGAAGGCTGAGCTAATCAGAAGGCCTGGAAGTCTATTGTCATGTAAAAGCAATCTCAGAATACCTGCACCAAGAAAATTAGGTCAGTGTATCTCCATTCTAACAACCAAGATCCATGCAATCCTTCCCAAACTATCCTTCTGCTTTAGTTTTAATTCATTTTCATTATTTTATAAAATATAGGCTGGATACAAAATAATGTTTATCAAGTGTGAATTACATTTATGTGAAGAAAATGCAAACCTTTGAACACCTAGTACTTAATTTAAATTAAATGATAGTTTCTTGTCCATTTTTGCAGACCTCCCTCTTGTCCCTCCCTAGTTCCATTCCAGCTTCTCTCTGCAGTGAGATCAGCACAATCTTCTAAGTTCATAATTTCCTTGCTCTTCTTTAAATTTTGCTGCATTCATTTTACAGACCTAAGGTAATATTACTTAGTTTTACATGATTTTTAAAATATTATATAAATAGGATCATATTGTACATGTTTTCCTCTAAATTGCTTTTTTCCTCACATATGTTCCTCTGGAAAGTTATCAATTTTGTTACTTAATAGCTATAATTCTCCATTATTCACAGTTCTCTAGTATCCCATTATGTGAATGTGCCATTTTCTTTATCCATTTTAATGATGTTGAACTTCTGAACTGTCTTGCTTTCCTGCCTAGAACATTCTTGGTCATGTTTTCTGAAGCATGTGCAAGTTACCTTAGCCTCTGCCAATCTCTCCCATGGGATGTGCCTCTGAATCCACATCACTTCACATCTTCACCAACACTTAAAAGCCACTGTGACCTAGCATCTCCTTGTGGGTTAATTTGTATTTCCATTATCACCAGTTAAGCTGAGCACTTTTTTTATATGTTTATTTGACATTCATATTTCTTCTGTGAAATGTTTATGTACATCTTTTACCCATTTTTTTTCTTTGGGTTATCTTCGTGCTATTGAGTCTATTGAATTGAATTATAATCCTTTATTGGTTTTGTGTATGCAGATATTTTCTTCCCTTTTGTGGATTGCATTTCTCTTTGTTTCAGAGAAATCTGTTGATAAACAGGTTCTTAATTTTAATGTAGTGTGATTCATGGGATAGTCCCTTTATGCTTTGTGTTTTCGTGCTTTGTATATGAATGTTTTTTTTTTTACCACTGAGAGGTTATAAATATATTCTCCCATGTTGTCTTATAAAAGTTTTGTAGCTTTTCCTTTTTTCATAAAATTTTGTCTTTAAACTTTCATCTGGTTTCCAATTGTTTCAAAACTATTTTCTAAAAGTCCTTATGTCCCATTTAGCTATTATACTAGTTTGACCAAATTCATGCCTCCATATGTGTGTCAATATGATTAGGACATTACAGTCAATAACCTTGACCTTTTTCTCCCCATCACCGCACCAATGCCACACTGTCTGGTAAGTTTTCTCTTATCTGAGACAAGTATTTCTGTGCTCTAGTCTTCAGCGGTGTTTTGATTCCTTAAGGACTTTTTTATTTCTAAATACTTGGATCAGTTTATTAAATTCCACCTGAGCACCTGTTTAGATTTTTATTGTTATTGTTTTAACTTAATAGATCAATTTATAATGACACCATAGATTCATCTATAGCTCTATTAATCTTTTAATACTGAATCTACCATGGGGCATGTAATCCCATATAATCACCTGTAATCCCAACAACTCAAGAAGCTGAAACAGAAAGATCACAAGTTAAAAATCAGCCTCAGCAACTTAATAAGACCCTGTCTCAAGAGTTAAAATTTGTTAAAAAGGACTAGAGATGTGGTTTAGTGGTAAAGTTACCCACAGTTCAATCCCCAGTACTAAAAAATAAATAAAATATTGTGTCTTCCTATGTCATTTATTTAAATTTATTTAAATGTCTAATATGAGAGTTTCATGATTTTTTACATAAAGTTTTTGCTTATATTTTGTTAATTTATTCTAAAGCACTTTACACTCTAGTGCTGTTTTAAATAGAAATTTTTAAAATTATTTTTGAAAGAAATTTTATACCCACAGCGTATAAAAATACAATTGACTTTTTTTTTTTTTTTTAGAACTACCATATGATCCAACAATCCAAATACTGGGTATATATCCAAGTGAAATGAAATCAACATGCTGAAAAGATATCTGCACTCTCATGTTGCAGCATGATTCATAATAGCCAAGATACACAATCAACTTTAATGTTCATCACAAATGAATAGATAAAGAAAAGGTGGTATGTAAAGATAACAAAATATTACTTAGCCTGAAAAATGCATTTGTACCTTCAAGTATGAAATTGGAGGACATTGTGTTAAATTAAATAAGCCAGACACAGAAACACAAATGATCTTTCTTATTTGTGGAATCTTAAAGGCAGAGAGTAGAATAGTGGTTACCAGGGACTGAGAGAGAGTGTTTGGGGAGATGTTGGTTAAAGGATACAAAAATGCAGTTAAATAGAAAGAATAAGTTCAAAAGACCTATTATACAATATACTGACTATAGTTAATAATGATATACTCTATTCTTGAACACTGCTCAGAAAGTAGATGTGTTCAGAGCACTCACATACACACAAAAAAAATTATGTGGAGGTTATGGATATGTTAATTAGATCATTAGCTATTCTACAATACATACATATTTCAAACAACATATTGTACATGATAAATATATATTTTTGTCAATTCATAATACATAAATAAATAAAAATACAATTGATTTTTCTTCATCTAGAAACTCTCTTGTAATTCTAAAAATTTACATGTAGATCTTTTGTTTTCACATACATACAACATTTGTGAATAATGATAGTTGAAATATTACAGATAGTTCCCATTCTTAATCCCTCCCTTCATTTGTTTGTGTCTCATTGTAAGCTTTGTTTTGTTTTGGTTTTATTTTGTTTTTTGCTTTACTAAACTGACTTGGACTTCTAGTACAATATTGAGTGGAGTGGTGATGAAAGAAGAACAAATTTCTAAAAAAAAAAAAAAAAAAAAAAAGTACCAGATAAAAATGGCTCAAGAAAACCCATCAACTCTCAGTAGTCATGTAACAACAAAAGGAATTAAAAGAATAGTTAAAACATGTCCTCAGGGCTGGAATTGTGGCTCAGTGGTAGAGCGCTTGCCTATCACATGTGAGGCGCTGAGTTTGATCCTTAGCACCACATAAAAAATAAACAAATAAAATAAAGGTATTGTTCCATTTATAACTAAAAATATATTTTTTAAAAGTGTCCTCAGTGAAAATATCAGGACCAGAAAGTTTTTACCTATAAATTTTACTGGCATTCAAGAAGCAAATAACTCCAATTCATACAAATAACTCCAATTCCATGTATGAATTATATATCAAAATGCATTCTACTGTCATGTATGACTAAAATAATAATAATAATAATAATAATAATAATAATAATAATAATAAATAAAAATGTAAAAAAAAAGATGCTGAGTATTAAATAAATAAATAAATAAATAAAGTAAATTTTTGGACCTTTGTCAAAATGATTGTAGTTGTATGGGTTTGTCTGTGTGTTTAATTATCTTCCAATAGTCTACATGTCTGTTGTTATGCAAGTATCAAGCTGTTTTGAGGTCAAACATTATGATGCCTGCAGCATTTTTCTTTTTCCTTAAAAATGCCTTGACTATTCTGGGTCTTTTACTTCTCATACAAATTTTAAGATTTCTTCCCAGTTCTGAAAAAAAAAAATCATTGGTATTTTGATGGTTATCACATCAAATCTATAGATCACTTTTGGTAGTATGGCATTTTAACAATAAGAATTCTGCTTATCCAAGACTTGGGAAGTTTTTCCACCTTCTTGTGTCTTCTTCAATTTCTTTCTTCCTTTTTCTTTTTTTTTTTTTTTTTTTTTTTTTTTGTGTGTGTGTGTGTGTGTTCTGTAATTTTCCTTTTTTATTCTAAGGTTTTTTTCCTAAATATTTTTAAACTATGATAAATGGAATGTATTCCTCATTTCTTTCTCATCAGATTCATTATTAATGTATAGAATAGTTATTGATTTTTTTACATATTGATTTTTGTATTCTGTTATTTTGCTGATTTGTTTATGAATGCTAGAAATCTTCTGGTGGAACTTTTAGGATCTTCCATGTATAGAATTATATCATCTGCAAGCAGGGAAAATTTGACTTCTTCCTTTTCTATTTGAATTTCTTTTATTTCTTTCTCTTGCCTCATTGATCTGGCTGAGTTTCAAGTACTATACATAATAGGAGTGGTGATTTGGAAGTGTCCTCTCTCTTTCAATTTCCTGGAATAATTTCAGGAACATTGATATTCGTTTTTCTTTAAAGGTCTGGAGAATTTGGCTGTGGATCCATTTGATTTTTTTTCTTTTTTCTCTTTTTCTTTTTTTTTTTTTTTGGTTGAGAGCCTTTTATTACTGCTTCAATTTCATTCAAAACCTATCAATTCAGTTTTGATAGGTTGTACATGTCTGGAAATATTCATTTCTTTGATATTTTCCAATTTATTAGAATATAGTTTTTCAAGACAGTCTCTAATGAACCTCTGAATTTCAGTGATATCTGTTGCAATATCTCCTTTTTGAATGCTAATTTTATTTCTAAATCTTCTCTTTCTTTTGGTTAGTTTGATGAATGGTTTATCTATCTTTTTTATCTTCTCAAACCAATTCTTTGTTTCATTGATTTTTTTTTATGCTCTATTTCATTAATCTATATTTTGCTCTGTAACATTCACTTATACTAGTTTGGGGAATTGTTTCTTCTTGTCCTTATAAAATCTTGAGGTTCATAATTAGGTTGGTTTTTTTTTCAAGTTTATTCTTTTAATTACCTTAATAATTATTTTTGGTTTTTTTTAATTGGTTGTTCAAAACATTACAAAGCTCTTGACATATTATATTTCATACATTAGATTCAAGTGGGTTATGAACTCCCAGTTTTACCCCGTATACAGATTGCAGAATCACATCAGTTACACATCCACTGTTTTACATATTGCCATACTAGTGTCTGTTGTATTCTGCTGCCTTTCCTATCCTCTACTATCCCCCCTCCCCTCCCCTCCCATATTCTCTCTCTACCCCATCTACTGTAATTCCTTTCTCTCCTTGTTTTTTTTTCCCATTCCCCTCACAACCTCTTATATGTAATTTTGTACAACAATGAGGGTCTCCTTCCATTTCCATGCAATTTCCCCTTTCTCTCCCTTTCCCTCCCACCTCATGTCTCTGTTTAATGTTAATCTTTTCCTCCTGCTCTTCCTCCCTGCTCTGTTCTTAGTTGCTCTCATTATATCAAAGAAGACATTTGGCATTTGTTTTTTAGGGATTGGCTAGCTTCACTTAGCATAATCTGCTCTAATGCCATCCATTTCCCTGCAAATTCCATGATTTTGTCATTTTTTAGTGCTGCGTAATACTCCATTGTATATAAATGCCACATTTTTTTTTATCCATTCATCTATTGAAGGGCATCTTGGTTGGTTCCACAGTCTAGCTATTGTGAATTGTGCTGCTATGAACATCGATGTGGCAGTATCCCTATAGTACGCTCTTTTAAGGTCTTCAGGGAATAGTCCGAGAAGGGCAATAGCTGGGTCAAATGGTGGTTCCATTCCCAACTTTCCCAGGAATCTCCATACTGCTTTCCAAATTGGCCACACCAATTTGCAGTCCCACCAGCAATGTAGAAGAGTACCCTTTTCCCCACATCCTCGCCAGCACTTGTTGTTGTTTGACTTCACAATGGCTGCCAATCTTACTGGAGTGAGATGGTATCTTAGGGTGGTTTTGATTTGCATTTCTCTGACTGCTAGAGATGGTGAGCATTTTTTCATGTACTTGTTGATTGATTGTATGTCCTCCTCTGAGAAGTGTCTGTTCAGGTCCTTGGCCATTTGTTGATTGGGTTATTTGTTATCTTATGGTACAGAATAGAGGACACAGAGACTAATCCACAAAGTTGCAACTATCTTATATTTGATAAAGGGGCTAAAAGCATGCAATGGAGGAAGGATAGCATCTTCAACAAATGGTGCTGGGAAAACTGGAAATCCATATGCAACAAAATGAAACTGAATCCCCTTCTCTCGCCATGCACAAAAGTTAACTCAAAATGGATCAAGGAGCTTGATATCAAATCAGAGACTCTGCGTCTGATAGTTGGCTCCGATCTACATATTGTGGGGTCGGGCTCCAAATTCCTTAATAGGACACCCATAGCACAAGAATTAATAACAAGAATCAACAAATGGGACTTACTTAAACTAAAAAGTTTTTTCTCAGCAAGAGAAACAATAAGAGAGGTAAATAGGGAGCCTACATCATGGGACCAAATTTTTACTCCTTACACTTCAGATAGAGCCCTAATATCCAGAGTATACAAAGAACTCAAAAAATTAAACATAATTAGGTTGTTTTGTTGTTGTTGTTGTTGCCAGGGATTGAACCCAGGTGCTCTTAACCACTGAGCTACATCCTCAACCCTCCCTTTTTTAATATATATTTTATTTAGAGACAGGGTCTCACTGAGTTGCTAAGTGCCTAATTTGCTTAGGCTGCCTTCTGAGTTGCTGGAATTATAGGTGTGCACCACCATGCCCAGCTCATTAGTTTTTTTATTTGGGATCGTTCCAATATTTTGTATGTAAGCATTCATACCTGTAAACTTTCCTCTTCATACTGCCTATACTGTCCACCAGAGATTTTAGTATATGGTATTTATATTCTCAGATTATTCTAAGAATTTTTTAAAAACTTTTTTCTCTAAGTCTTCAGTGACCATTCTTTTTTCAAAACTTTATTGTTCAATTACCTTATGTTTATATAGTTTCTATAAATTTTGTGACTCATTTCTATTTTCATTCCATTTTAATCTGATGAAAAGAATTATTTGAATTTTCATATATTTGCTAAGAGACACATGGTAGCATGAAATATATTTTGGAGAAAGTTCCATGAGCAACTGAAAAGAAAGTACATTTACCTGTTGTGAGATGAAATATTCTATAGATCTCTATCAAGGCCATTTGATTTATTTATAGTATGAATTAATTCTATAGTATTTTTCTTGATTTTGTTTGGATGACCTATTAGTGAGAAAAGTGTTTTCAAGTCATTCAGCCTTATTATCTCGGGGCTTTTCTGAGCCTTTATGTGATGTATTTTTGTTTTGTTTTTTGTAGTTAGCCACCCCAACATTTGGGGTATGAATATTTACTATCCTCATATCATCTTATTGGATTGTTTCATTTACCAATAAGCAGTGACCTTCTTAACACCACTTATTTTTGTATGTTACTTTTGTATCCTACAGTTTTACTGAATTTATTTTTAGTTCAACAGTTTTTATACAATCTTCAGAGGAATTTTTTCAAATTACTTCTGTACTTATTTATATATGTACACAAATTATTAGAAGATAATTATACTTTAGTTAAATGATAAAATGGGTATGAAATATATCCACTGAAACATGTTCTGCTGCTGATTATGTTATATTCTTAAATATTCCTTGTGTGCTCAAAAAGAATATATATCCTGAAGTTCTCTTTGAAGCTTTTTATTTGTTTAAATATGCTATCTCATCATTTGATGTTTTGTCTACTGTAATTACTACAATTAATATTATAATCTACTATTTGTTCTAATAATCTTTAAAATAGATGTATATAAATTTCCCACAGTGGTACTGCTGTTTTGTTAATTTTATTTGTATTTGGTCAGTTCTGGATTTGTATGGTTTTCAAACTACCACATTTCACCACATAATTTTCACATATTTTATGATGCCAAATTTTTACCCAAAAATAGAGTGCAACTACTATGTGATGTTTTCAAATAAATTGTGCTAGTCTTGCTTAAAAATCATTTATTGTTAACCTATCTTTAGTGCAAGATTAAAATGCATGGGATATCCATGAATATATTTCAGTAATGCTATGATGATTATGCAGTGGAATATGGACTGTATTTGATGCACAGAAGTTTATTATATCTTCCTGGTTAACTGAGCTCTTCATCTTTATAAAAAGGATTTTTATTCCAATAATAATTTATTCTATAAAGTACGTTTTGATGAGTAATAATATAACACTTTTAACCTTCTACAAAATGTTTTATGTAATCCTCAGGGCAACCACAAAGGAAAAGTCTGTAATAGACATATGATAAAAAGAAAGAATCCAGATCATTCCACTACAGAAAAGCATCAAACTATAAATAAAGCCAGCAACAGAGGAATAAAAGAGTAAAATATTTGCAAAGCAACCAGAAAACAATTAACAAAATAGATATAGTAAATTCTTAACTATCAATAATTTATACGTAATGTATTAAATTCTCTAATCAAAAGGCATAGAGTGATTGAATAGATTAAAATGAGACCAATGGTAAGTTGCCTACAAGAATTATCTCCCCCTGGAGGGTACTCATAGACTGACTGTGAAAGGACAGAAAAAGATATACCATGTGAATGGAAACAAAAAAAGAGCAGAGATAGCAATATATCTATTTCTGACAAAATAGACTTAAGGCCAAAAACTATAAAGAGACGAAGAAGGTTACTATATAAGGAGATTAATTCAAGAGGACATTATAAATGTAAATATAAGTATGTATACATATATATACACATCAGAGCACCTAAGTACATAAAATAAACATTAAGAAATCTAAAGAGAGAAATACAGATTACAACAAATAATAATAGGGGATTTCCACCCTTCAACATTGGACAGATCATCCAGACAGAAAATCAAGGAGGCATTGGACTTGAACTGTACCTCAGACCAAATGTATCTTACTAATATGTTCAGAACATTCCAGAATATATTACCCAACAGCAACAAGATACACATTCTTCTCCAGAACACTCTCCAAAATAGATCATATATTAGACGATGAACAAATCTTAACAAACTTTTAAAAACTGAAATTGTATCAAATACTTTTTCTAACTGTGGTGGTATGAAACTATGAATCAACAACAAAAGGAATCATGGAAAAATTTTAAAACATGTAGAAACTAAATAATATGCTCCTTAACAACCACTGTGTCAAAGAAGATATTAAACAGGAAATTAAGAAATATATTGATCTATTCAACATAGTCTTTGAAACTCTAGTCAGAGCAATTAGACAGATGAAAGAAATTAAAGGGATATGAATAGGAAAAGAACTCAAATTATCATTATTTCTTGATGACATGATTCTATATTTAGAGGTTCCAAAAGACTCCACCAGAAAACTTCAAGAATTAATAAATGAACTCAGCAAAGTATCAGGATATAAAATCAATACCCATAAATCAAATGCATTTCTATATATCAATGCTGAATCCTCTGTAAGAGAAATTAGGAAAACTACCTCATTCACAATAGCTTCAAAAAATAGATAAAATAAAATACTTGGAAATCAACTTAACAAAAGAGGTTAAAGATCTCTAAAAGGAAAACTACAGAACACTAAAGAAAGAAATTGAAGAAGACCTTAGAAGATGGAAAAATCTCCCATGCTCTTGAATAGGCGAAATTAATATTGTCAAAATGACCATACTACACAAAGCACTACACAGATTCAATGCAATTTCAATTAAAATCTAGTATTGCTGTATGTATATACGTATCTGTATAATCAATGTGATTCTGCAACCTGTACACTCAGAAAAATGAGAAATTATACTCCATTTGATTCAAATGCATGGTATGTCAAGATCATTGTATTGTTATGTGCAACTAATAAAAAATAAATAAATAAATAAAAATAAAAAAAATAAAGTCACCATGACATTCCTTATAGAAATAGAAAAAGCAATCATGAAATTCATTTGGAAAATGAGAGACCCAGAATAGCCAAAGCAATCCTTAGCAAGAAGAGTGAAGCAGGAGGCATCATAATACCAGACCTTAAGCTGTCCTATTAAGGAACCAATCTAGATGCCTTTCAATAGATGAATGGATAACAAAACTGAGGTATATATGTATACAATGAAATATTATTTAGCCTTAAAAGAGAATAAAATTATGGCATTTGCAGGTAAATTGATGGAGTAGGAGAATATCATGTTAAGCAAAGTAAGCCAATTCCCCAAAACCAAAGGCCAAATGTTCTCTCTGGTAAGTGGATGCTGAGTCATAATGGTGGTGGAGGGGGACATGGGGGCAGGAAAGATGGTGGAATGTGATGGACTTTATTACCCTAGGTACATGTATGACTGCATATATGACACAACGCTACATTGTGTACAATCACAGAAATTAAAAGTTGTGCTGCATTTGTGAACAATGAATCAAAATGCATTCTGCTGTCATATATACCTAATTAAAATAAATAATTGTGTTTTTTTTAAATGAAAAGAAAAAAAATATATTGAGACTAACAAATGAAAACACAAAATACCACAGCTTATAAGATACAGCAAAAGTAGTTTTAACAGGGAAGTTTATAGCAAAAAAACACCTACACCAAAAAAGAAAAAAAAAATCTCAAGCAAACTTATCAAAAAATAAAATATATTAATCTCTTTGCTTTCCCCCAAACAATACTTGAGAACAATTTAATATTATTGTTCCACCCAGACTTATTGTTATTGTATATTTTAATTCTGTTTTTGAAACTCCCAAAGATACTATCATTGCTGGGGCTTTTTATGTAGTCAATCTTTTAAAAAATTTAATACCTTTCTTTATCATTTCTTCTTTTCTTAGTTGCTCCAATAGGTTAATTTTCCTTTTCCTTGAAGTCACTCTCTGTTGATTCCAAATGCTTTAATTTTTTTTGTCACAACTTGTTTTATTTTGCCTTGTTCTTGACAGATATTTTCACTGTGTACCAAATTAAAGATTGAAATTTGCACTTTTTTCTCTTAGTTCATTGAAGATATCATTCTACTTCTATTTCCATTGTTGTGAGAGAAGCCACTGCCAGGCTAGTTGACACTCTGTGAAATTCATTGTTTCTGTTTTATGCTCTTTCCTTTGAATTTTGTTTTGTTTTGTTTTTATTGTTTTTCATTATTAGTTATTGAATGTTTTTTTTAACAAAACATCTATATAGAGATTTGTCTTGCTTGGTATTTGTGGGGCCTGATAAATTCAAAATTTGCTATTTAGAATTCATAATAACATTTTAAACACTCTTAGAATCCTTAGAAACCAAATAACTGGAATTTCAATAAAGAAAATTATTGTTTTCTATAATTTTCTAAAAGCAGAAAGAGACAAAAAATAAGAGAAATTCATTTAACTTATAGTAGACCAAGCAGCAAAGATTCATTTTCAAAAAGAACATTTTGTGAGCCTAGAAGTTTAGTGTTTCCAAAGATTGTGGTTTATTTAGCTTCTAAGGCACAAAGCTTTATGGAAAGGCTGTAGGCTGTGAAGGTGAGCTGTGAAGTTCATAATGAACCCTGTTGTTTCCCAGTACTGGTATTTACATTGAGGTCACAATGCTAGTTTTGGAGTAGCAGAACCCAGGAAGAAACTGAGGCTTAGTATGTTTACATAATAGGTATGTGGCATAGTTGGGGCCTCAACACAGATTTGCCTGATGAAAAACTAGAATAATTTTTGGCTGCTTTATATCTACTTCCTTATTATATATACAGAGAAACAATAAATGTGAATTTTCACTGACACTGATCTATTATTTAGGACTATGAAAGTAAAATCATATACAAAGATTTTTTATTAGGATACTAAGGAACAAAAGTTCTCCTTAAAATCTTGAGGTGAAAAATTAGATGCTCATGATTCACACTTAAAACTCAGCTAAAGAATTCCCACTCATTTAATCACCTGCTAGAGTGATATCATTTGCCAGTGCTTTTCCTGTGCTCAGGAATACTCTGAATACTACTGAAAGAGAACTGAACGATGATGTGAGAAGTTGGATAATGCCCACCTCATCCTGAATTCAGCAAAGATAACTACTTCCTTGTCATTTTTTTTTTTGTCTACATCAAATGTGAAGGCATTAGAAAAGAAAACAACATAGATGTGTGATTAAACAGGATTTCCAACAGATTTACTGGAAGATTTCTGACTTCATTTTTAATGATGAATGAGACTTGACAATCCCATCTATGTGTTTTATTGTTTTGTTAGTCAAAATAAGAAACCAGAGAAATAGTAAAAGCATTTATGAAAGCAGTAGAATCCTATTTAAAATATTTGTTTCAGAAGTTCTTACCACATTAGCAGCTAAGTGATCATACTGATGTCAGAATTATAAGGAAGATGAACATTTCTCTCCTTTGGCAATATATGAGGTTAAAGAGATCCTTTTTAAAGAACAGAAAATTTCTATATTTCAGAATTTACTCCAAATATCTTATAAAGAAATAAAAACAGTTAAGAAATATTCAAAGCTTAGATCTATGTACTATATTTAGCATTTCATTCAGATAAGGAAAATTTAAAGCACCTAACAAGTACCTGGTGGTAATTATAAAAACACTTGCATACATAATTTTATTTAATTCTTATGATGATCTTATGTGGCAGGCATTGTAATAAGCATCTTAATATATTCAAAAACCTAAGACATAAAAAAATGTTAAGGGAATCACAAGAGAAGAACCCAGACTTCCAACTGAGTCCATGTTCTGTCTCTGTGAAGTGCAATGCTTGAGGGTCTTGATGTTCTATTAGGATTGCCTGTTGATGTGACTTGCAAAATCAAAAAGCAACATGACTGAATGGGTGAACTTTTAATTGTTTCAGATAGAACTATATATATTTTATTCTAAGTAGGTATATATGACAGTAGAATGCATTTTGATTCATTGTACACAACTTCAGCACAACTTTTCATTTCTCTGGTTGTACATGATGTAGTGTCACACCATATGTGCAGTCATATATGTACCTAGGATAATGATGTCCATCTCATTCCACCATCTTTCTTGCCTGCATGCACCTTCCCCTCCTCTTTGCCCATCAAAATTCCTCCATTCCTCCCATGTTCCCCCCCTGCTCCACTATTATGGATAAGCATCCACATATCAGAGAAAACATTCAGCCTATATATATATATATATATATATATATATATATATATATTCTACAACTCCATCCATTCACTTGCAATTCCATAATTTTATTCTCTTTTAATACATATTCCATTATGTATATATACCACAGTTTCTTTATTCATTCATCTATTGAAGGGCATCCAGGTTGTTTCCCCAGTTTAGCTATTGTGAATTGAGCTGCTATAAACATTGATGTGGCTACGTTACTATAGTATGCTGATATTTTGCATTCTGGTTTCAACAATTGACCACTCTTAGCCATCTTTTTCCAATCCAGTTTTAAAAAGAAAATAACACTTCTTTTGTATGACTGTTATAGTACTAAACCTACATAGCTATAGTTAAGCAAACAGACCATCTTCAAAAATATTTTTCCAAGTTTGGAGTTTTTTTAAGGCTTCAGAAAAATCAACAGTGAGATTTTTGTTGTTCTGATTACAACTAAAATTATGTCACCTCAGTTTTGGAAATAATTTTGAGTCTAGATTAATATTGGCTTTTATAAAAATTCTAGGTACATGTAAACCAGAAGGAGGAAGGAGGATAACAAGTCAAATAATGACCTGGAGTTTTCATTTGAGGAAGTTTCAAATTACAGATTTGATTACAATCATAGATATACAACTATTCCAGTTTTTTATTTCTTATAATCAGTTTTGGTAAGCTGTATTTTTCTAATTATCTAATTCAGCAACTAACTTCAAATATATTGACATTAATTTGTTTATAATATCGTTATATCATTTTAATGCCTATAGACTTTGTAGTAATGTGTTCTTTTGCATTCCTAATATCAGTTATTTGTGTATTATTTTTTTCTGATTAGTCATACCAAGAGCTTATTGGCTATTGTTGGTGCTCTTTTTTATTAATATGTTTTATACTTTCTTAACTTCTGCTCCTAAATCTGATTTTCTTCCTTCTATTTTCTTTGGGCTTAATTCAAAATGCTTTTTTAATTTCTTATTATGGATGTTGTGCTCACTGCTTTTGTCAAACTTTAAAGATAAAATTCCTCATATATACAATTGGGGCCAAAAGTTTCTCTCTAAATATAGCTCTACTGGTATCCCACATTTTTTTTCAAGGAGACAGATTAAATAGGCTATTTTGGTAGCCCACAATTTTTGATATACTATTTTCTTTATTATTCAGTTTAAAGTATTTTCTAATTTCCATTGTGTTTTTCTTTGACCCATGGGTTAGTAAAATAAGCATCTCTTTACTTTAAAGCATATAGTGATAGTCTAGGTATCTTTTTATAATTGATTTCTAACATATTTGCATTATGGTAAAACATTATACTCTGTATGCCTTTAATCCTTTCAAATTCACTGAGAATTGTTTTATGGCACCAAAGTGGTCAATTTCTAAACATTCAACATGTACTTGAAAATAATGTAACTGCGGTTTGGAAGAAGCATTATTGTAAATATGTTCTTTAGGTTAAGGTTATTAAATGGGAGTATTCAACTCTTCTGTTAGCTAATTATCATATCATAGCATACAAAACTATCAAAGTTTATGCTCTCAACCACCTGGTCAGAATCAGCAAGTGTCCCACCTGTCCAAGGAAGGTGGGAGTGGGAACAACCTTAAACACAAGACTTGCTGCCAAGAGTGTCAGCTCTCCTCCATCCTGGCCCCATAATATTCGCTCTAGTCGGCACCTTGATACCTTCCAACAGATTTGTGTGTGTGTGTGTGCACGTGTGTCCAGATTTTCTAACTAAACTCAGTGGGATGTTTTATTTGAAATACTGGTCTTCCCTAACCAAGAGAACTACCTACTTATTCTCTCTCCTTCCCTGGAATATTAGTCAATAAGAACAATCACTGTGTCATTGTTATATCTCCAGTGCTTAGAAGAATGCATAGAGTAAGTGCACAATAAATATTTATTGAATAAGTGATAAACTATAAAGTTCTACTTCAACATGATAAATGATTCATCTTGGCTTAGCAACTTTCCAAACATATTTCCATGAAAGAAAGCTCTTTTAGAGGCTCAACTTTTTGGCTGGCTACTGCAGATCTTTCAGCTCTACATCTAGAATAATTGGAGAGGTTCCCTTTCTAATCATGTCTATAAAAGACCAAGGAGTGCTTAATTCATTGATCTTTATAAAATGCTTTATCATCTTTAAATTCAAGGTTACAAAGTGCTAAGTTATATGCTTAATTAAAATAGCTTTAATCGGTTTAAGATTAATGTTGCTGCATTAAAATGTAGAGGAATTAGGTATTCCCCATGTGAGAAAAACATTAACTATTGTGTTTGGGGTTGACAAGTCTTTTTGTTTGATAAATTCTAGGGAGGTAAAGATGGTTGAATTGTCTATTTATTCCTAGTTATTTCCTGGGGGAATTTGAAATGTTTTTTGCCAAGTAAGATAATGCTTACTTTCATTTAAAACAACTCAGGTATTATGATAGAAATTTACATATGAAAGGACAGAGATGGCATAAATGTATTTAAGGTCAAAGACATTAGCAACCAGTTTTCATACCTATGGTCCTAACTCTTGACTACGTTCTGAGCCAGCATACAAATGGTAGAATTTTATTGTTAGAGAGGCCTATGAAAAGACTAATAAAAATTAAGTATCTACCTTCTGAAAAACAAGTGAAATAAAAACTTGTACATAAGAAAACAAAAACCTCATGAGAAATTTCTTAGAAATGAACTATTTCAAGGGTTTCTCATCACATTTCAAAACTTGTTCTCCAATTTCTTCTCTATATTCACCGTGAGAAGTTAGAACTACAGGGTGGAGAGTGAGGCCGTCTACTCTGCCGTTCGTGGACAGCACCACTGGTGACTGACAGATGAAAGCCAGAGAATCCTTCCCTCTCTGCTAGTGACTGATGATTTCAGGAATATCAAATTTATTGGATGTCTCTAGTTGGTTATTTAAAGATAACAAAGCATTTCACATGTCCTGAGAAGTAAATCTTCTCTAATTTTAATTAAATTAGAAAAGGGTAACTGTCTAGCAATCCTAAGTGAAGAGCAACAAGAGGGGAAGGTACAACCTTCAACAACCTGGACTCCAGAGCTAGATGCCATGCAGGTTGCACAGCTCAAAATTCTGACTTCAGAAGGTTGATATACCTTATTCTTCATAAATTCCTGGGTCTAAGTTGATTCCTAACACATAGAAGGCTATATCATAGTTGCAAGCGAAAGGAAGTCTTACATATTTAAACCAAAACAGAATTCATGAAAAGCATATTACTTAGCTGGGTGCAGAATGGCTCACCTGTAATCCTAGTGGTTTGGGAGGCTGAGGCAGGAGGTTCACAAGTTCAAGGCCTGCATCAGGAACTTAGTGAGGCCCTAAAATCTTAGTGAGACTCTGTCTCAAAATGAAAGATAATAATAATAAAGGGCTGGGGATGTGGCTCAGTATTAAGAGCCTCTGGGTTCAATCCCTTGTACAAAAAGGGAAAAAAAGCATATTAGCATTCTAGTAATTACTGAAGATTAATCGACGTGCTTTGTTGTTATTGTTATGAACTCAAGGATATTTCATATTTGATGTTTTCCAATCTATTGTAATCACTGCTTTTTCAATTTAAAATGCTATTATATGTTGCTACACTTTATCGTTTAAACATTTTATTGAGATATAACATCATATAGAAAAGTTCATCAAAATGTACAATTTGATTACTCTCCTCAAAATAAGCACAACCATGAAATTACAACCAAATCAAGAACTGGAACATTGCTAGCACTCCACTCTTCCCAATACTATTCCTTCTATCTTGAATCCTTATATCAACAGGTTAGTTTTGCCTATTTTCAAACTTTATACAAAAAGTCTGTGCAATGCAATTTCTTTTGTATCTGGCTTCATACTTTCCCACGTTTGTGATATCCACTCATATTACGAAAACTTGCAGTTATGATCTCATCTTCATTCAATTGTCTGACCATACAACAATTTGTTTATTCAATCTAATTAATAGATATTTTAGTTGCTTAGAGATTTTAGCTATTATGAATTTTCATTTGGGTCTTTAAATAGCCATTTGGTACACACATATACTTATTATTTTGAGTTTGTTCCTAGAAACAAAATTGCTAAGTCAAAGAATCTGCATGTTAAGTTTCAGTAGATGCTGCCCAACAGTTTTCCAAAGTAGAAATTTACTAGTTACACTACCACCAGCAGTTAGTCATCCCACACATTTCCAACATGCAATGATTAACACTTCAATGGTGTTTTCTACATTCTTAATTTCAGACATTCTGTTAGGTTCTTTGTGGGAATTCACTGGAGTTGTTTTGTTTTGGGGTACCAGAGATTAAATTCAGAGGCACTCGACCACTGAGCCACATCCCCAGCCATATTTTGTATTTTATTTAGAGACAGGGTCTCACTGAGTTGCTTAGCCCTCACCATTGCTAAGGCTGGCTGGCTTTGAACTTGCGATCCTCCTGCCTCATGCCCCTGAGCACCTGGGATTATAGGAATGCACCAGAGCACCCATTATTGGAGTTTTAATCTTCATTTTTCTTGCCAATTAGAGCAGGTGGGTATATTTTCCTATGTCTATTTTCTCTTTATGTATTTCTTTGGTGAAGTTGCCTATTCAAGTAAATTTACAGGGAGAGCCTTTCAGTTAGCATTCATATGGCATACTATATTCTCATATTCATTCTGAGAGGTCCATGCAATATCTCTTCCCAAAATACATTCATTCCTTGACCCAAATTGTGCTTGTTTCAAGTTCTTCACTACCTAACCAAATTAATGGCCACACCTCATTACCTGGAATAGACCCTTGTCTCTAAGTATCTCTACATCCAGATGATGTGTACACAGATTCTGAATTACTACATGCTAATTTTTTTGTTCATTCTTCTTCAGATCACACCTAAAAGGACTGCAATTCCTTACCAGCACACTTTGAACTGATCCACTCAGTCAACCTGACCATACAGACAAAGCTGTCAATGAAGTGGAGCAGGTGCATTCTGAGTGTGAGCCAACTACATAATCTACCTTATTTATGCCTTCAAGACTTGCTCAGACCCAAGCCAATATTCTCCCTGGTGTTATATAAGGAAGTGTAATTTCTTTATGTTTCAGCTTTGTAGCTTGGTATATCAACTGATGGACATCTTTCATTGCCTGCTCACCTAATGAATAGAGCTTTTTGTCTCTCCAAGAACCCAGTAGCAAGGAAAGAGATTTTTCTCAAAGAAAAAGAATTGTTGGCCAAAGAGGGCTTAATTTTACTCTAAAGTTCTAAGGACTACTGCTATTATTTTCTTATTAAAGCTTAGCAAAACTTTGTATAGAATTCTGATTTGCCCAGGCACTGCAGTCATCACCAGGTCATGAAAGCCAACCAACCAGCCAAAGATACAAATAGATGACCAAGTAAAAGCACTACTGCCATTGGTCTGGAATATAAATTCAAAGTCTTATACTTCTAACCAAAACTGACATGGTGCACTACCCTAAATTTTACAGCCATTATTGTCTCCAGGAAATTTATTTGGTTAGTGTTGCTACAATTTTTACCCTCAACCAAAATAAATTCTTCATAGCCCCTGCCTATTCACATCACAAATGACCTAAATTTCTGAAACAGGTGCACTGATTAGTATAGCAAACATCATCTGCCCAAGCACGAGTTTCAAGAAAGCAAATATCTGAGTTTTTTTGTTTTGTTTTGTTTTTAATTCAGACATTCTTAAGGAGGGAGTTTAAATTGTAGACAGTCAAATAAAGATTGTACAGGATGATAGATGCCACAAAATCCAATTGATTTTGTAAAGTCAATAGTCAATCAGCAAACTGTTGGATATCTTTAATAACCTGTACTGACATTCTTTTATAGTAGTGAATAGAGATTCCTAATCCTGCAGCTCCTTGCCAATCCTGGCAGATATCTCTAGACCTGTGAGTAGGGTAATAAAATAAGAGCTCTATTATGTCTGGTGTGTGCTGTTATCAGGATAGGTTGTTAGGTAAAACATCAATGTGGGGAGGAAGAAAGACCAAGGTACAGAGGCCAGCTCAATATTTGGTAGGCAGGGTTAAATATGAGCCTTGCAAAGGAAAAAAGTTCTCAGAATTTGGGGGGGGGGGCACCAGGACTGTAAAATTGGGGGGGGGGGGCACCAGGGACTGACATTAAGTGTACATCTTCAGTTCCATTAAAAGAACTATTGTCTTTTTTTAATTGTCCAGGTATGGCTCTTATTTGGTTATGACTATTTTTTCTAGGTGTTTAAGATCAAGCTGGTCAAATTGAACTTAATTCTTAGTATTTGCCGTAGTCTGGCTGGGCACAAATAACAAGCCACTGAAGCAGGAACAAACTTTATTTCTGAACTCCACCAGCACACTCCACACATGCTCCCGGGAATTCTCCCAAACGCATCCAGGAACCAGCAACCGGAAATATCCCTCCTCCGGTACTTCCCCAACCAATGGTAACTCTCCAGGAATCCCCGCGGGAGCTCAAGCGGAACTCAACGGGAACTCTGCCAGAACTCAAAAGTCATCATCTTAATGGCTCGCTAGCGTCACCTCTCAACCACTACTTCTGGCAAAAATGCCATGCATCATCCCGACTCGGCTGTGGCCCTCAACAAGTATTGTTAACTGTCAGCTAAGTTTCCTCAGGGGATTACTCTTGGGAATTTGAAAGAAGCCTCTTAGCTTCTCTAGTGCCATATGTCAGGATGGGTCAGGATCTGGTTGACCACATGGCTTCCCTTCGAAGCATCAGGGACTTCTCACTCTCTTAATTACCCTCCTATTTGCAGCATGTGCACTGATTTTTTGTTGTCCAGGGTCTCATTGGTCCCCCTGATGGGGAGGTCACATGGCCCAGAGTTGCAAATCCTTTAGAGAAGTCCCATCATTCCCTAGGTGTGAGCTGTCCTCAGAAGGCAAGAGCCAAATAATGGCTTATTTTTTTTTCTTGGGCTTTTAACTTTCTTATTAACCTTTGGTATTAAACATCCAGCAAGCCAGTTTTACCAATTTTAAAATTAGAATACTTGGGTTTAAATTTAATGTCTATATTATTACATTCACCCCTTTTATTTAATTGGGTTCAGAATTAATACTGGAAGTTAGCCTTATATCCTCTTTTTCTATGGATGATGGCCTAGTATCTCAAATTCTCTCAGATTGTTATATTGAAAGTTGTACTTCTGTAAGGCAATAAGTCCCAAAATTTTACTTTAAATGTTAGTTTGAAGAACACCAGGTTGATAAAATAAATGTTCTTCTAAATCATGTACTTTAAAGATTTTAAACTTGGAAAATATGAAGACATTTAGTATACAAAGAGGGCAGTAATAACACCACAAATATACTGAATTTTTTAAACCAAGTTTAGTTTTAAAAGAAAAATTCAGGGGCTGGGGTTGTGGCTCAGTGGTAGAGTGCTCACCTAATACATGCAAGGCCCTGGGTTCAATCCTCAGCTCCACATAAAAATAAATAAATAAATACATAAACAAAGGTATTGTGTCCAACTACAACTGAATATATATATATATATTTTTTTTCAGAATCTGTAATGTAATGTAATACCCTAAAATAACAATTGTTGTTTGACTAGAGTTGTACAAACCCTAATTCCTTTAAGACCAGTTGCTCTAAAGAATAAACCTTAACAGACACAAGATATAATCTTTATAGATAAGAGCAGATTAATGTTTTAGGAAACCTATGTTACTTTAAGCCATAGAGAATCAAACTTCTGTTAATATCAGTACATTAATATTTCACATTAGGAAAAAGCCTAATGTTAATCATGTATATCTGTCTTAGTTACACAAATTTTTTGAAATTTACTCTCCACAAACCTTCTGCAATTTAGACATTTTACAACTTTACTTTACCACACAAAAGCCTTTCTTATCCAGAAACATTTATTTTTCCTTACACTTTCCATATTAAAATATATTTCCATATCTAGAATCTTCTTGTATCTCTTTCCCAGCTCTTGATCCTTTTCCTAATTCACACTCTAAAACAACCCTTATGAAACTTCATAAGGGTTGTTTTAGAGTGCATAAGGGTTGTTTTAGAGTGTGAATTAGGAAAAGGTAGAAAGCTAAGAGGGCACTAACTTTCTCTGTTATGAAATCCTACTCCCACTATAACAGCATAATCCATTTAATCCATTATGAGGGCAGAGCTGCATCACCTGAATAAACTTACCTCTTAATACTATTACAATTACATTAAATTTCAACATGAGTTTAGAAAGAACATACAATCAACACATAGTAGCCTTTCTGAAATGAAACAAAGGAAGATTATAGTTTTATAACATCTAAATTTGGTACTAGTATAAAAAGAAACATAAACAGAAATAACATGTTAATATATTTTGCATGGTAAAAACATTTGATGAAGAGAGGCACTTTGAACAGAAGGGAGACCTATAAAAATACTTGGCTAAAATATTGACATATTCTTAAGTAAAAATTTGAATTTAGAATATTCTTTATTTATAATAATTTTCACTGAATTTAACAGGTACATCAGAGTGTAAAGACATTGCTTCTTTGATTAAAAATATTATAGTATATGGAAAAAAGTCAACTGAGAATTTCAATATATGCAAATATTAATTATATAATTTAACTATGATCAAGATTTTAGAAAATGTATAGAAATTTTTAAGTGAGATCATGGTTTAAAAATATATTGTTCAGAAACATACTTGTGACATGATATTAGGGAACACGTGAAGTTAAGGATCTGATTAAAGAACATGGGTGTATGCAAAGGACTATCATATGCTTCAAATAGTTTATGACTAATATAAGGATACATTGGTACATACAGACTTGTGGTATTTTCATTGTTATAAAATGCTTTTTTTAAATGAGTTTTTGACTAGAAACATTATAGTAAATAAAACCATTATTTATTTTAAATGGAACTATTGTTTTAGTAGAATCATAAGTTTTTAACAGTATCATTTGTATAGATATACTGAGAAAATAAAGCTAATTATCATCCCATATAAAATATTATAAAAATGCATAATTTTATTATTGAACATTTCTTGTGCCCTTTTTGTCCCATGCTCAAAATGTGTCAGTTTGAATATTATCTGGTCACACCATAAAACTCAGACAAAATAATTTAAGTTTGTCAGTGGCTGTTTAATATCAATAAAACAAGAAATAAAAAGAAACAATCTATCAGATCAAATGAAAGCCCCTGATGGAAGGTACTTAAGATGAAAAATCTTATAATGACATTAAACAATTACCATTTATTGATATTGTTAAGATGAACATGAGTTATTGAGAAAAGGTAAAATTATTCACAGTATCAGTCATTTAAATGGGGGAAAACATATAAAAGTTATGCTACAAATCTGGTGGTCTCATATGATACCGATCAAATGATTGTAAATAGGAATGAATTTTGAATTCTTTATATCATCTTGATATTGTGGAAAGCTCAGTCCTAGGTCCCCAATGCCAATCCAATAATGAGGACAACATTTTGAGAAAAAGGAAAGGCAAGATTTATTGCTTTGCCAGCAAAGGAGAAACACAGGACACTCCGGTCCTAAATGCTGTGATACTTCACAAAATCAGAAAGAGGGGGCTTTTAAACAGGAAACTCAAAGGCTATATTGCAAATGATCCATGTCTGGAGTTGTAATTGTTAATTTGGGAGAGAGTTCTTTCTGAGATCTTCTGGTACCATCCCCAATGTGTGGATTACTTCCTTCCTTTGGTGGGTGTGAACTCAAGGAGAGATAAATGTGCCAGAAATGGGGAAAAAAGCTCATCCTATTCCCCCTGAAATTAGGGAGGAGCAATGAGAAAAGAAGAGAAAAAAACATATCTATTTGAAAAATGAGTTAAAAGGGGCAAAGCAGCAAGAGCTCTATTCAAAACATAAGGAGGACACAGTTAAATTGACACCAGTTGTGTGTAGCACTATTAGAATATAATGTGTGAAAGCATTCAATATGGACAAGACGACTTCTATTAAAAAGGAAATGCTGCAGCAATATGCATGTGCCCATTTATACACACATATTTTTCTGTAATTAATAATACAAAGCAATGTCAAACCATTTATTCCACAAGTAGTTGATGAGTACAAAGCATATTACAGGCCCATTTTTGAATATTTTGTATTTGTTCAAAAAATAACTTAATTTCCAAAAATCATACCGTAGGGTAAGATATAAAATTTCAGCAGATGGAGTGCGGCTGCACTTGAAATTGCATCCCGGTTTATTGTGAGAATGACTCCTAAGTCTTAACTGGCCACATGTGTGACGCATTTTATTTTGTTTCTTTACTGATATTAAGAAGCCAACATGTTCAATACTGGAAGTAAATTAATAATCTCCTTGAAAGATACAGGTATTTGGCAGAAATGCAAGACAACTTTTACAAAGAAGAGAGGTGAAACTAGTATTTGCATGTTGCGGCCCCTACAATGATTGAATAAAGGAGTTTTGAAGACTTTTGAAAGACACTAGGGGAAAAAAGCAGATGAGCAATACACTAGAGCCTGGGTCCCTGACCTGTTACCAAAAACCTTGGGCCCCAACCCATCTCCAACTCTCTCCTTGTTTTCCCCCAACCCCTGTCCTTGCCTAGCCCTAACCTATCCTAAACTTTCCAGGGACATCCAGACCCATCGATCATCAACTTGGGTCAAACCATGCACCCCTCGCATGGATCTAGACGAGCAGAAGACACCTCCCAGACCGGGCACTCTGGAGCACAGCGCCCAAAATCCACAGCTTCCTCTGCAGGTAAACCACCTCGCATTGGAGATTATACAGTAGTGAAAACCCTTGGCAAGGGGACCTTCGCCAAAGTCATGCTGGCCCGTCATGTCATCACAGGTAAAGAAGTGGCAATCAAGATCATCGATAAGAGACATCTGAAGCCACAAGTCCTCCAAAAGATGTACAGAGAGGTGAGAATCCTCAAGATGTTAGACCACCCACACATCCTGAAGCTCTATGAAGCTCTGGACTGCGAAAAAGCACTCTGTTTGGTCCTGGAGTACGCCAGTGGAGGGGGAGTTTTGGACTATCTGGCCAACAAAGGAAGGCTGCAGGAAGAGGAGGCAAGATCTATATTCCGGCAGGTCGTGTCTGCAGTCCAATATTGTCACCAAAAGCAGGTCGCCCACCGAGACCTGAAGGCGGACAATCTGTTATTAGACTCACAGATGAAGATCAAGGTAGCCGATTTTGGACTCAGCAACGTGTTTACACTTGGGTGTAAACTCGACACGTTTTGCGGCAGTCCGCCCTACGCAGCTCCAGAGCTCTTCCAGCGCATAGAGTACGATGGTCCCGAAGTGGATGTGTGGAGTCTTGGCGTGGTTCTGTACACCCTAGTCACCGGGTCGCTTCCTTTTGTTGGGGACAATGTGAGAGAAATTAGAGACAGAGTGCTACAAGGTAGATACCGAATCCCTCTGTACATGTCAACAGAATGTGAAAATCTGCTGAAACGCTTGCTGGTGCTCAATCCAACTAAGCGCAGCACCCTGGCCGAAATTATGGGAGACAGGTGGATCAACAGAGGCCTTGATGTCCTCCAACCTCTTGTTGGTCCAGAGGTGGCCATCTCCCACAGAAACATCTCATTGGCTAAGCTGCTGCCAAGCAGGGTCCTCAGAAAGAGCACCAGCTGGCCTCCTCACCGCAAAGTGCAGCAAAGCGTTTCCACTCAGAAGCAGACACAGTCCCTGGACCATGCTGGAACTGGGCCATATCTGACCAGCACTGCCCAGAGTCACCTCAGAGAACATCAAATGGCCTCCCAGAAATCCGGCGGCAGTGCTGTGGGAGGAAAGGGAATTTCTCCAGCCAGGCCCCTACCTGGGATCACCACCAGTCCCAAGGAGCTGGAGACTCCTGAATTCAAGAAAATGCCTGCTGCCTACAAGAGCAGCACACCATCTGGAGGGAGGACACTGTGGAGTAAGTACATTTGCCGCAAAACAACCAAAGCAGACACACGTTCAGTGAGCCGGAATGGTCAGAACAACAGCAACTTCCCTGCTCAGAGCCCTCCAGTGACTTCAACCCACAGTGTCGCAAGTACCTCCACCCGGGGCTGCATCTGCTTCCCCAGAGCCAGTGCCCTTCGTAGAATGTTCCACCGCCAGCCCCGGGAATCCCAAACTGCAACACACGAAGGTCCTCTTGCCTCACCCAGCTGCTTCCATCCAGCTGAAGCATTGCCCCAGACTCAAAGAAGAGGCACCACTGGTGTTTTTACTAAGTTAACATCTAAATTCACAAGAAGGCCTCCAACTGAGTCTGAGAAGACCCTGAGATATAAGGGTTCAAGTCAACATGTCTCTGCTGAGCAGAGAAAGGAGAACCAACAAGCAAAACCTCGCTCCCTGCACTTCACCTGGGGCATGAAAATCACTAGTGCCATGGATCCTAGTGACATCATGAGGGAAATCCGCAAGGTGCTAGATGCCAACAACTGCCAATATATGCACAAGACGCCCTTTCTGCTCCTTTGCATCTATGGAGATGGGTACACCGAGAAAGTGGTGCAGTGGGAGATGGAGGTATGTAAACTTCCCAGACTGTCTTTAAACGGGGTCTGCTTCAAGCCCATATCAGAGAAATCCAAGGCATTCAAAAATATTGCTTCCAAATTGCCAGTGAGCTCAAACTGGAACCCAGTCATTAGGATGTAAATTCAGCAGCAACTTGAAGTGTTTTCCTCAACACTGATGGACATATAGAATAACATTTAGGCAATTGTTGGGAGCAATGACTAAATTAGGGTTCTTTAATTGTCCCGGGAGGTGATGCCCCTCGTGGGAATTCTTGATGCAAGGCGCTGGTCAAGACTGCCCAGTTTCTTGGGTGAAGACCTGTTCCACCTGTCCCACCCAGGGAGCTATTCAGTTCTTGAACTTGTGGTTCAGGTGGCAGGGCTCAGCGGTGGAACGTTATGGGCACAAGCTGCTACTCATAATTGGACTGGTCTACATATGACCTTGGTTTTGATGGCTTTGCCCAAATTTTCTCACACACACAAAAAAAACCTTTTAAGTATGAAACTTATATAACAAACGTGTTGAGCTGGCTCCTGACCATTGCACTCTACCAGAGTGTAATGGACACCAAGTTCCAGCTTTTTCACCCCTTGGATTTCTGACTTTTCTCATCCCCATGGCCCCTCATCTGGTTTCCTCAATCAACCACCCTGCAGGTGGCAGCAGATGGGACCCAAACAGGCTATTACACTGTGGAGTGCAATGACCACAAGCCTTCTCAGTGTGATCAATGAAAGGGGTTTTGGGAGAAAGTTTGTGCAAAGCAAGCCAAACCAGGGTCATAAATAGGGGCAACCCGATTATGATGACCAGCTTGCTTTGATAAACTTCTAACTCCCACACCTGGCATCCAAACCTCATGGTCAAGAAATGAAGAACTCCATGAGTGTCACAGAACCTCTGTTTGGACAGATCATTCCCATAGCAACTGGGAAGTCTCAAGGGGCGCTTTCCCACTGAGAGTTCCCAAGACAGCCTTTGGCTTTGTCACAGAACATTTCAAAAACACTAATCGGATGCTTCAGAGAGGCATTGTCATTTCCATCTTCCATCTTCTACTTCATGACCTGAAAATCTGAGGTGAAGAACAACACACCTGGGAGTGGAAGCTGGCCTTTACTATGAATGCCCTAAAGTCATGGGACACAGAAAAAGAAAAAGAAAAAAAGAGAGAAAGTGGCATTTGAGACATGCCAATTCCTAACAGTACAGTGCTCCATCAATGGCTTTCATTTCAGAGGTACTCCATCTCTCCTTACATGCTCTCCATTGGATGATCCCAAGACAGCCATTGCCTCTGTCACAGACCTGTAAAGAACTCTAATGCAGTTGCTGCTTCAGACAGTCATTGTCATTTCCATCTTCCATCTTCTACATCATGACAGTAAAATCTGAGGAAAAGAACACCATGACTGGGAGTGGAAACTGCAGTTTACTATGAATGCCCTAAAATCAAGGGACACCAGAAAAGTAAGAAAGAAAGAGCCATTTAAGACCTGCAAATTCCTAACACTACAGTAATGCATTAAAGGCGTCCATTTCAGTGGTAATCCATTTCTCCTAACAGATTCTCCATTGAATGTTTCCAAGACAGACCTCGCCTCTGTCAGATCATTCAAGAACCCTAATCCAGTAGCTGCCTCATACTAGCATTGTTGTTTCCATTGTCCATGTTCTACATCATGACTGAGAAATCTGAAAAAAAAAAAAAAAGAACACCAGGAATGGGAGTGGAAACTGCCTCTACTATGAAAGACTTAAATTCATGGAACTCCGAAATAGAAAGATGCACTTGAGACCTGCAAAAACTTAACACTTCAGTGCTCCATTAATGGGTTTCAGTTCAGAGTTAATGCATCTCTATCACATGCTCTCCATGTAATGTGCCCAAGACAGCCATTGCCTCTGTCACAGACCCATTCAAGAACCCTAATCCAGTTGCTGCTTCATACAGCCATTGTTGTTTCCATCTTCCATCTTCTACATCATGACAGAAAAATCTGAGAAAAAGAATATCAGGCATGGGAGTGGAAACTGGCCTGTACTACGAATGCCCTAAAGTCATGGGACACTGAAAAAGAAAGAAAGGTAGACCCATTTGAGACCTGCAAATTCCTAACACTATAGTGCTCCATCAATGGCTTTCAGTTCAGAGGTAATCCATCTCTCCTAACATGCACTCCATTTAATGTGCCCAAGACAGACATTGCCTCTGTCACAGAACATTTCAAGAACCCTAATCCAGATGCTGCTTCAGACAGTCATTGTCATTTCTGCCTTCCATCTATACATCATGACTGTAAAATCTGAGGAAAAGATCACCACACCTTGGAGTTGAATCTGGCCTTTACTATGGATGCCCTAAAGTTATGCGACCCGGAAAACGAAAGAAAGACCTGCTTGAGACATGTAATTTTCTAACAGTTCAGTGCTCCATCAATGGCTTTCACTTCAGAGGTAATCCATCTCTCCTAACTTGCTCTCTCTTTAATGTGCCCCAGACAGCTATTGCCTCTGTCACAGAACATTTCAAGAACCCTAATGCAGTTGGTACTTCACACAGGCATTGTTGCTTCCATTTTCCATCTTCTACATCATGACAGAAAAATCTGAGAAAAAAAAAACACCAAGCCTGGGAGTGGAAGCTGGCCTGTACTATGAATGCCCTAAAGTCATGGGACACCAAAAAAGAAAGAAAGACCCATTTGAGACCTGCAAATTTCTAACACTACAGTGCTCCATCAATGGCTTTCAGTTCAGGGGTAATCCATCTCTCTTCACATGCTCTCCATGGGATGTGCCCAAGACAGCCATTGCCTCTGTCCCAATACATTTCAAGAACCCTAATCCCGTTGCTGCTTCACACAGGCATTGTTGTTTCCATCTTCCATCTTCCACACCATGACTGTAAAATCTGAGGAAAACAACGCCATGCCTGGGAGTGGAAGCTTCCCATACTATGAAGGCTCTAAAGTCATGGGACACTGAAAAAGAAAGACCCACTTGATACATGCAAATTCCTACCAGATCAGTGCTCCATATGTGGCTTTCAATTCAGAGGTAATCCATCACTCCTGATACACTCTCCATTTAATGTGCTCAAGAGAGCCATTGCCTCTGTCACAGAACATTTCAAGAACCCTAATGCAGTTGCTGCTTCATACAGGCATTGTTCTTTCCACCTTCCATCTTCTACATCATGACCTGAAGGTCTGAGGAAAAGAACACCACGCCCGGGAGTGGAAGCTGGCCTTTACTATGAAAGACCTAAAAGTCATGGGATCCTGAAAAAGAAAGAATGACCCATTTGAGACCTGAAAATTCCTAACAGTTCAGTGCTCCATCAATGCCTTTCAGTTTAGAGGTTATATGTCTCTTCTAACATGCTCTCCATTTCATGTTCCCAAGATAGCCATTGCCTCTGTCACAGAAGATTTCAAGAACACTAACCCAGCTGCTACTTCAAACAGTCATCATCATTTCCATCTTCCATCTTCTACAGTATGCCAGTAAAATTTGGGGAAAAATACTCCAAACCTGGGAGTGCATGCTGGCCTGTACTCTGAATGCCCTGAAGTCATGGAACCCCCAGAAGAAAGAAAGACCCATTGGAGACCTGCCAATTCCTAACAGTTCAGTGCACCTTCATTGGCTGTCACTTCTGAGGTCATACATCGCTACTAACACGCTCTTCATTTAATGTTCCCAAGACAACCATTGACTGTCACAGAACTTCTCAGAATCCTAATCCAGTTGCTGCTCCACACAGGCATTGTCGTTTCCTTCTTCCATCTTCTACATCATGACACTGAAATCTGAGGAAAAGAACAGTTTGGTACAATTAATAGCATTAGTAATTATAAT
Source organism: Marmota monax (assembly GCF_021218885.2). Classification (NCBI taxonomy): domain Eukaryota; kingdom Metazoa; phylum Chordata; class Mammalia; order Rodentia; family Sciuridae; genus Marmota; species Marmota monax. The sequence continues at coordinate 1,220,777 of NW_026695208.1, read as the reverse complement.
AAAAAATAAAACAAAAAAATTAATGCAGGTGATGCCAGATTGGATCCTGGGACAGGTGAAGCACAGGAATACTATGCAAGTGAACCCATTCCATGTGATTGTCAAAATCTGCAGAATAGACAACAAAAGGAGTGAACTTTAATGTAAACTATGGGTCTCAATTACTAATGTATTGATACTGGCTCATCAGTTATAACAAATGTCCCATACTAATGGAGACTGCACAATGATAATTTCAGGGAAAGCTGGGAGAAAGAAAGATCAGAGAGGAGTATGTGAAAATTCTCTGTACTTTCTGCTCAAATTTTCTGTAAATCTATCTTTTCTTTAAAAAAAATTGAGTCTATTAATTAAAATAAAGGTGACTCATTACACTACTCATAATCTCTTTTCACTTATCATACATAGCTATTGAGTTTCAACAACAGCAATGATAACTTGGAAGGCAGGAAGAAAGCACAATCTAAAGAGACTAGTGGAGAATCTCTGAGAATAAAAGGCAAGTAGAAAGGTGAAGACAACCAGGAAGGAGCAGAAAACAAGAAAATAAATAAAGTGACTATAGAGAAAGCAATTCTCTTACCCAGGGAAGAGAAAGGGGAAATGGTGAGGGGAAAGAGAGTAATAGGGAAGGTAGATATGATCATTACTCAGCATTCTGGCAGAGTAGACAGCCTGACACAATTGAGAGTCAGGAAGCAGCCACTAAGTGAGGAGTGATTACAGTGGATCACAGTGCAAGCTCACAAAAGCCTGGGGAAGAGAGCAGTAGGGGATTGTTTCTGCCCCTGAGCAGGTAGGAAAGGGCTTTCTGTCAGGCACCAGCATTTGAGAACTGCTGTTTGAAAGGTCTGGCTCTAAAGGCTGTGTTCATCCCCTGCCGCCATGGAGCGGTCTCCAGCACACCTCCTGGAGAGGAGCAAAGTCAGCACATTGAAGAATTCTGCACAGCTGGAAAACAGCAAGACCTGAAGTACAAGGTACACATCAAAGACCCATGCAGGTGAGAAGATGGGCTTTCAAAGATGGCAGGGACCCAAGGTCAGGAAGCCTTTTTATTGAAAATTTGATGTGTGTGTTATATGATATTAATACTCTCAAAATATATATTTATAGTAAAAGCACCTACCTGTTACATGTCTTAAATCTTCCCATGTGCTCTAGAAAATATATGCAAAATAAAAATAAAAAGTAGTTGAGCAAAGTCATAGTTAAGCTTTAACTAAACTAACTAAAAAAATTATTTTTTCAACTCCTTTATATTCATTTGGATAGTGTGTTGTATTTGGTCATTCTTGCTTAGGCATATTCCAAAAACAAGTTTAAAATTTTCTCCAATCTTCATTGCCTTCTCTTGAGGAACCCTTCCAGAAACACATTAGAAAACAAATCCAATGAGAAAACTGGGAAAATGATAAGCTCTGTATTTGTAAGACCACATCACATAATTTTCATTAAATATTTAATATCTCCGCAATATGAAAGTGTAACATGCTTGATGAAATTTAGGTATTTGTGATATAATTTATGATTCAGAAATGTATCTTTGATTATCCTTAATTAGTGATCATATAACTCAATAACTAATGCACAAGTGAAAAGTTCTGAGGAAGAGCGAAAGGCTGATTAAATCAGTGTTTGAAGAGCAAGCCAATCGAAGGGACATTTTGTCATCAAGGATGATGTTTCTCACATCACCACTAGCAGAATAGGAATGCTGGTCCTCTGTGTTGTAAAAGTTGTAAGACAAAGACAGTGCAGGATACAGAAATGTAGAACAGTTAGCCATTCACCTGATGATAATAACACAGGCCTCTCTAGGAAAGAGGTGAAACCGTGACAGTGATTTGTTGTTCCTCATAGCAAAGCTCTAAACTATTCATTATTTGAAATAATTATAAGATATCATGTAAAGAAATAAAGAAAGTGAAAATACAGCCTGTGAGTTTGATTACAAGAATCAGGAACATAATCAACAAGATAGGAAATGTCATATGAGTTAAATATTAGGAAAATTTGTGCCACATGTTATGGCATACAAGAAAGGAGGAAAGTAGAAGAGCTGTAAATACAGACCATTTTTCTAAAGAGATACCAAACCGATTTATGAACTTATTGATAATATCTATTTGAAACCCAAAGAAATAATTAGGTTTCATTCTAGAATCACATTAGACATACCACCAGTCCCATCTCTGACTCTTCATCCTCCAAACCCTCCTATATTTCAGTCTCCTCACTGTTCAAGTGAGGAAAAACTGACTGATGGCTCTGAAGGGAATGGTTCCCCCATTGGTGAGGGCACATGGTGGCATTGAGAGGTGGCCATGAAATTTTGTCACAAAGTCATCAGGAAAAACTTCTCTAGAGTTTTTCACAGTCCGTTGACACTAGCTAATTGTTGTTCAAAATCACATGATCTTCATCTAGGAAATAACCCTTCTCAGTTTGAAAAATTCCCTCTGTCTTTACATTTCCAGACAATGTAACTTCAGTATCTATAACCATTTCCACCTTTGGTTCTTTCCCATGCACTCAGGAATCTGTTGTAAATAAAGAATGTGGAAAAAAACAGAACAGATATATACCATTAATGGAAAAGAGTTCTTTACTAATGCATGAAATTGTGTGACACCTTTCAAAGTGTTAAAAATACTGTCAAAGCCCCAAACATTAGAAAAAAATGTTTTTTCTAATTTTATTCTACCATGTTTCTCCATACTTAAGATTGACTCCATCAATTTACTGTGTCATTGTGAAGTATAAGGGCTAAGTATAGTGAGATGTGACAGATATAAAGGTGAAGGCCCTATAACATGTATAGTTGATAGGACAAATACATTATTAAATGTAATTCAAAGACCCTAAGTTCTCAAATCCACTGGATACACACAGGACACTTTTATGAGCACTTTGGGGAGAGATGCAGGGGTACAAAAAATATGGTTCTAAGCCCTCGAAGACATGACAATGTAGTTAAGAATGTGAAATATTTTAAGGGAACAGAGGATTAAAAAGAAAATGTGCAACAAAAAGAGGTACATGATTTTATGTGCTTCCTTCTTCCCAAACCAGCTTGCCCAGCTCCTTGCCCTCCAGATCTATTCTGTAGCTCCTTCCCATTGTTTACAGTCCCACCTCTCTCTTCTACAGGTATGTACCCTCAGCCTCCCTCTAATACTGAGTGAAGGCTAACCATTCTCCCTGGCCCTTCAAATCCAGGAAGTGCCATACACACTGTCTTTGTTTTGAATGTCATTATAAACTTAAAGGCAGATTTTATTGTCTGTTCCCACTTTGATTTGAACTGAAATACAGTGAAACTCTTGAGATATGGCCATGGGGGCTTAAAGTAGAAGTCTTAACAGTCAAGGATGAGTTGTCTATGGGTACCATACATAAAGACAGTGACAAAGTAAGAAAAACAAGGAGGACAAAGAAGAAATAGGAGGAATCCATAATGCATCCTTTGGAAGAAACTCAGCTCCTGAGAACCTATTTATACCCACAATGGATCCAGTATCTTGATACTAAACCTCCAAATAACAAACTGGTTTAAACTGATCTGTTTGTTTTCTCAAAAGAAAACATAATCAGAACATAGACAATGACTCTACCACAATCATAAAAATTCTATTTGGGGACAGGATTTTTTTGTGCCTCACTACTCACAACCTTTCCCCAACACTGATTTCTTCTGGTGTCTTAATTATTCGTATTAATCCATTGATACTTTTACATATCACCTGACCTATGCCCCACCCCAAATCCTGTACCATCCATAGGTAGTTTCCACATCCAGTTGACAAACCACACAGCAATCTGACTGGTTTATTATTAGTTTTTCATTCTCATCCTTCAGCCACCACAAAATGGCCACATCCCACCAATGCCACCCGTGGAAACTGTCCAATGCCATGCTCAGCCCTGTGACCTGCCCTCACCATAACCAAGCTCTTCAGGGATACCTTCCATATTCCACTTTCAGTTCCTTCTTATTTGACATTGGTACAATGTTTAGCATAATTGGCCACCTCCAGCTCCCTGAAATACTTTTGTCCTAGGCTCCTCTGACTCCATGACTTCTTGATCTTCTTATGCCTTTTCTGGATGCTTTTTCTGAGTCATTGTATAGTTTCTTCTTCTTGTACAAGTTGATGCTGTTCACTGTCTAGTGAGTATTTGTACAGAAAGGAGAGACATAGGCTGTCTCATCTAATTCAATTATTATCTTTATGAAAATGATTCCCAAATTTGTAGCCCAAAGCCAAATGCTTAATAGCCATTCTGCTCTAAGTCCTTGGGTGGTTCAAATTCTATTGCCCCATGCAAATGTATAAATCCAAAATCTTGTAAAGTATGGGCTAACAGAAAATTGCTTCCTTGTTTTCCATTTTAATTAAGACATGATGCAAAACCTGTTTCTAAATATTTCTAACATGTTGAGCACATGAGAAACCTAAAAGAATAAAATATGAAAGAAAATAAATGATTTGTAAAGAATCCCTTGAATTTTAGAATTGTTCTTGTAGAAACATTGAGATAGGACTTACTTCACATGTTAGGGATAGCAGGACAGAGTTTTTGTCAGGTGTATATTATCATTATCATATTTAATTCTTACAACTATAAGAAGGAAGCTGGGCTTTCTACCTTGAGAAAACTGGAGCAAGTGAATCATTCTGCCTTTAGAATTACTATGTAGGTTGATACGCTCCTGTCCCATAGATGGATACTGACCCGGTTTTCAAATGTTGATTTAATCCAATGAGCTCTACACCATCATCTGCTACAGTTTTATGCATTATGAGTTGTTACACTCATATATTCCCACAATTTCCCTGTTCTCTGAAGTAGAGTTTCTACCACAGAGACTTGAAGAAGCATATATACCATAGCTCCAAGGCATTTCTGCAAACTGCTTGACCATTGATCAATCACTGCAAAGTACACATTTGCAGAGAACATATTGGTTTCACATAAAGACACCTGGAATTTAACAATAATTGCTAGCTGTAATTTGGATACTGGAAACAATGAAGTATATGGTTGCCCTAAGATTTGATCTGACAGCTCAGCTCTGTCAACCTGTAGGATACCTTCTAATGACTCCTAAGAACTAACTTACATTACCTGCCAGAAAGCTAAATAACATATCTTTCAATATTTTTCTCAATGAAAATCAATAACTTTAGGAAACAATGCAAGCCATTGCTTCTTTTCTTACACATATCACTTTGTTTATAACTTTGATAGTTCTTTTGTTCCATGTGTCCTGAATATCGACTTAATTAACATACATTCAAATAGACTGTTTCACACTCAGTCAAATTAAATTAGTGCTGTGAAGACACTGCAAAGCCTGGTTCTATGTCTAGGTGCCAGATACTCTCATTTTTCCTCTGAAATAAACATTTTTGGATAGAAGTATTGATCCAGAACCAATGCCTAATTGATTCAGTGGGTCCCTAGCTTAGGTCTGCTATTATACTATGTTATGTGTCTTCCTTGAAAATCACCTTGTCAAATGTATTATAAAAATGCCAGAAGTAAGACACTGGCAAATTCTATGCATTACATGACATTCTGTGTCTGAGTAATAGAATATAATTCACAGTATGTCTTGTGCTCATTTTCACATCAGGTTTGTTGACTGATGGGAAAAGTAGTATTATATGTTTTAGATACTATTTTTTTCCTTAAAACCATCACAGAAACTTTTCTCAGAGCAAACAACAGCAAGCATCTCTAGCAGCAGTGTCTAACATGCTTCTGAGAGTTGACTTGTCCTAATGCTCTCCTCAGTGAGAGCCAGCAAGTCACAAAAATGTTGACTTAACATATGTCCACTTATATCTGCAGCTAACCATTAAGTTTTCTTTAAACCTCTTGCCTCTCCCTCCTTATTTCTTGGGCTTAAAAGCAAAATTGGCGCAGCCTTACTCACCACTGGAGATTAACTTCTAATAGAGTCATTAGAGCACATACACGCATATGAATCACTTGCCTTTGTTTCAGAAAAGGGAGAAGTGAAGATTAAAAAGAGAAATTGGCACAGATCTTCCAAATACTTAGAATAAGGCTGAAAATTACATTCTTGAAAGCTTTTTCCAATTTAAGAAAAAATAATGAAACAAACATTTACAAAGAAAATAGAGAACACAAAGAACCATTAGTGAAAGCAGTGAGTGTATTGAGGGAATAAATCAGACCAAGTTGATAGCTTTTCAGTGAAATTATAGCACTAATGAATAAAGACAAAGAAGGTATCTTATATGCTGTGAATATATGTAAGAAGATAATTATTCTCTATTATTCAGGTGTTTTAACAACATAAATGATGGCATAATAATGATCTTGTCATGAACAGAATTTATCTCAAGAACAAATAGATTCTATCAATGAAATTTATCACATTCCCAGATTAAAGGGGAAAAATATGATATCAGTATATTTTGAAAGTGGAATAGTCTTGGGAAACAAATCAACAACTTATTTATAGCAAATAAAATTGCTAAAAATAAGTCAGTTCTAAAAAATTACCAGTGACATATGTTTACCTTGATATTAGCTCTTTGCTATAATAAATAATACACAGCTGCTGTGGTAATCAAACCATTATTTTCTGTCTTCCTCTACTTCTATTAAACCAGCTTATAATTCCTGTGAATTGTCTGACTTTGTCTTCTTTCTCAGTCTGTCTTCACACATTCTCCCTCCACAAAACACATTCAATACACAAGATCTCCTGACACAGTTGGGTACTTAGGAGCTCTCAGCAGCTCGCCAGATTAACCTCCAAGCTCTGGTGCTTTCTGCCCTGAGGTCTAGCGCTGCATATATGGACCAAAAATTCTCTCAATATTTTGTGTTTGATCTCATGTATCAAAGTTCAAATAAAAGGCACAATTTTATTTTTTATTTTTTTATTTTTTTTTTTTTTTTGGTACCGGGGATTGAACTCAGGACTCAGGGAAACTCAACCACTGAGCCACATCCCCAATGCTATTTTGTATTTTATTTAGAGACAGGGTCTCACTGAGTTGCTTAGTGCCTCGATTTTGCTGAGGCTGAGGCTTGCTTTGAACTCACGATCCTCCTGCCTCAGCCTCTTGAGGATTACAGGGTTTTCAGGCAAAAAATTTAGTGAGTAAGCACTGCAATGCCTTCCTAGATGTCCAATAACAAAGGAACAATAGTATTTGCAGTATATATACAATTCATCATATGTGAAAATTAACTCCATATGTGCTATCTCCTTTGGTCTTTATACTATTTCTATATACAATAGGAGTAACTATTATACTCACTCATAGGTAAACATATTGAAGCTTAGTGAAGCTAAGTGTGTTTGCAAAAGTCACTCAAATGAATCATTATTGTTCATATTTCTTCCAAATGAGACACATCTACCAAGACTGAAAATGGTTACATTATCCCTATACTAGTTGCTAATTAACTCTCAAAACTAACTTGTCAGCTTATATCTATGACAAAGTCAAGGTGATAATACAGCATAAGGTAATTGATTAAAGGAAGAGGCAGTGAGTGGAATACAGTGGAAGAGATGAGAAGTATGGTTGATTATGTCTATGAAAAAATATGCACAAACAAGTCAGCAGGGAGAGTTAGTAAAATCTTCATATAAAACAAGGCAAAGATAATTTTTAAAAAGAAACAATAAAATTAATATAGAAACCAACCTTACCTAGAAATGGAGATGAAAAAAAGTCTAAACCAAGACTTTGGCATTGTGATTTTCCCCTAATCAAATCCAGAAGTAAATTTTAAATATGCAGTTATAAGCAGAATTCTATCAATGTAATATGCTGTATTCACAGAATAAAAAAGTAAAACTTGACATATTTGGGAAGAAAAGAAATGTGTTAAATTTAATACCTAGATATGATTCAAAAACAAAAAAAAACACAAATATCAGAAAATCCTTAACAATACTAGAACAGAGGGGACATAACTGACTCAAATGTGCTTAACCTACTATATTAGTCATCTATTCTGGCATAATAAATTATTCCAAAATTTAGTAACTTAAAACAATAAATATCTATTATCTCATAGTTTCTATGCCTCAGGCATCTAGGAATTGCAGAGCTGGCAGTTTCTGACTCAAGATCCCTCATGGATTGCACTGAAGAAAGTCAGCTAGAATTAGACTTTTCTGAAGACTTAATGGGGACTGAAGGATCAGCTTCCAAGATGGCTCATTTGCATGGCTGGAGGCTTCAGTTCCTCACCACATGGGCCCTTCCACAGAGGAGCTCACGACATCACAACTAACTTCATCCAGAGCAAGCAATTCAAGAGAGAAAGGGGAAAATCACAATGCCATTTATATCCTACCCTTAGAAGTGACATAGGCTGGTTTATACTATATTCTATTGGTCACAAAGACAAACCCTGACAAAAATTCAGAGGGTAGTGTGTGAATATAAGGAAATGGGTATAATTGGGAATCATACAACAGGCTACCAATCCTATCTCCCACCAGAAAATCAGCATCTGCTATTCAACATTGCACTGAAGGGCTTGTTTAACATAGTAATACAAGAAAAAAGAATAAAAATGAAGTTATGAAATTAGTATCCCATGCAAATGAAATGATTGTATAATATATAGTAGTGCATAATTTTTATGACAGTCAGCTCTGAGGATAGCCCCAGCAAGTTCAAATCCTGGCTTTACTACTTAATATGCAACAATGCACAAGTTACTTTCCCTTCCTTCTTCCCAATTTCTTCATCTTAAAATGATGGGATAACAATACTTATTTGTAGTGTTATTGTGATAATTAAAAGTGTTAACACTCATTTAGTGCCTAAAACTGTGCCTGGTAACAAGAATGTGACCAATCATTAGCTGCTCTTACTTTCAATCACAAAACAAAATTCAAGAATCTGGGAAAGTCACAGGGATAAAATCATAAGAAAAATTAATATTTCTGAAACTGTCAAAACCCAAATAATTTTAAATAGAAAGACTATTTGTATTCACAATAAAAATTATTATATCTATGTATAAATCTAAGAAAATGTCAATATTTTTATAGATAAAATTATTAAATAACAAAAATTAACACCTAAATAAAAGGAGAGTTGTACCATGTTAATGAGTAGAAATAGACTATCATAAAGATGTCAATTCTGTTTACCATAGTGACTGTATCAATTTATATTTTCACAAAGAGAGTATAAGAGTTTCAGATTTTCACATCCTCAACAGCACTTATTATCTTTTGTCCTTTTGATAAGAGCCATTCTAACCAGAGTGAAGTGATGTCCCACTGAGGTTTTGACTTGCACTTCTCTCCATTGTTAGTGATGTTGAGCATTTTTTATATACTTACTATCCATTTTTATGTCTTCTTTTGAAAAGTTAAAAATAAAACTATCTTACGATACAACAATTCCACTACTGGGTATATATCCAAAAGAAACAAAGTTAATATGTTGAAAATATATATTCTAGTGTTTATTGTAGCCCTATTCACAATAGCCAAGATTTGAAATAACCATAAGTTTCATCAACAGATGAATGGATAAAGAAAACGTACTCTCCATGCACAATGGAATGCAAATCAAAAAAAAAAATCATAATCCTGTGATTTGGGGCAACATGAATGAACCTGGAGGATATTATGCAAAGTGACATAAACCAAGAACAGGAAGACAAATATCACATGATTTCATTCATATGTGGAATCTAAAAAAGCTGAGTTTATAGAAGCAGAGAGTAGAATAATGGAGAGGGTGGGGGAAGGGGTTGGGAGAGATCAGTTAATAGATACAAAGACACAGGTAGAGGGAAGAAATAAATTTGAGTGTACTAGTAAACATAAGGGTAACTATAATTAAAAATATTGTTAACATAAATCAAAATAGATAGAAGAATTCTAAATGTTCTCATCACAAAGAAATGCTAGAGGTTTAAAATGATAGATAACCTTAATATCCTGAGTTGATCATTGTGCAGTGTTTACATGTACCAAGGTATCACACTATATCCCATAAATGTGTACAATCATTCACTGTTGATTTTAAAATAAGTAAAATCTTAAAGATTCAAAATCTACCCAAATTAATTTATAATTTTAATGCAATTCTAATAAAAATTTAAAGAGCCTTAATATGCATTCATTAAGCATCTTGATGAATTCCTACAATGTCACAGTCCCTCCTCTAAGACTACACATGAGCCGGGCACACTGGCACACACCTGTAATCCCAGGGGCTTGGGAGGCTGAGACAGGAGGATGTGAGTTCAAAGCCAGCCTCAGCAATTTAGCAAAGCCCTAAGCTATTCCGTGAAGCTATCCAATGTCTTCCTTCAACTAACTTAGCTTCACCAATATCCTGTCTCTAAATAAAATGTGAAAAAGGGCTGGGGATGTGGTTCAGTGGTTGAGTGTCCCTGAGTTCAATTCCCAGTACCAATAAATTAATTAATTAATTAATTAAAGTAAGACTAAATATGTTCCTAACTCATGAAGCTACCCTCTAGAGAAATTTGCTTTGGTCAAAGTTATTTGGTTGATAGTTAAAAACTCACTCAAGTTAGGAAGTAGTACGAGAAAAATGGAGGAGTAATGATTTACTATAAGAGTACAGAAATATCTTGAGGAACCCAAGAGCCAGGACTTAAAGAATGCCAGCACAACCACTATACTGGAAACCTAAGTCCCCTCAAAAATCATGATTTATTTTGCTTTGCTTCTTTTCTGTGAACCTTCTTCTCTCACTCATCCACTAATTCATTCATTCATTTAGTCAGCAAATTTTTTTGAATATCTTTTAGGTGTCACAGAAGTTCTCAGCACTGATGACATACCATTTGCAAGAAAGGTGATGCCCCTGATCTCATGGAATAAGTAATTTTTCTCCTCGATGGCTTTGGTGTTGATGTTTTATTAAAATGAACAATGGACTGGGGTTGTAGCTCAGTAGTAGAGCTCTTGACTAGCACATGTGCTAGTTCCATCTTCAGCACCACATAAAAATGAATAAATACAACAGAGGTATTGAGGTTGGGATTGTGATGCAGTGGTAGAGTGCTCATTTAGCATGTGTGAGGCACTGGGTTTGATCCTCAGCATAACATTAAAATAATAAATTTTAAAAAGGTATTGTGTTCATCTACAACTTAAAAAAATCTTTTAAAAAATAGACATTGTATCCATCTACAACTAAAAAAAAAGATACTAAAAAAAAAAAACAAACATTATTTTCTCCATGCAGTCTGATGAGGATATTTATAGGGATAAATTGAAACAAATTTGGATGGAATCTTTTGTTTCCTCCCAAAGAAGTTTAAAAAACAAAACCTGTGTCATCAAAGTCAACAATAAGTGAAAATAGTCTGCTTCAAAAGTAAAAAAATAAAAAATAAAAAAGTTTGTTTTGTTTTTAAAGGGTGGGGAACAAATCAGCTAGCAGAGATTTTATGCTACATTTAGTGAAACATAACATAACTCAGTGGAAAGCCTGCTCTATGACTAGATTGACGTCACTCAAAACAGCCCCAGCTAAGGACTGGAAAAAAAAAGAAAATCACAGGGAAGAGAGGGAAAGGAAAAAAGATTGGGTAAAAGGAAACAAAGGTAAGAAAAATTAAAACCACATTGAGGGTTTTAAACCTTGATTAGCTCAGGATTTTGATTGTGTTCTCTAGGAAGCAGATGCTGAGTCAAGGGTTGGGTGCACCTGAATTTGGGAAGTGCAGTAATCCCTTTGCTGGACAGGAAACCAAGGGAAGGCCAACAACAGTTTGCATTATTAAAGCAGCAAGCAATATAGACCATTGAAATGGGTGGGTGGGACAGTCTGGAACACTGTAATTATATGCCTCTCACTCAAGGATTGAGGGAGGCAGCTAGAGGGCATTTACCTCCACCCATGCCCTCTATCCTCTTCCATCATTGGTTAGGAGCTACACCTGGGAGTATTCTCTCACAGCTTGCTGTGCAAAGGTCCTGGACATTGAAATTCAGGCTGACATGGGAGAAAATGCAAGGAGGTCTCAGGGGAGGCAAAGGAAACACTGACAGCATCTGCTACATTCTGCTGACCAAAGAGAAATCTCCATTAAGTTATACTGAAGGAAGACAAAGAAGCTCGGTTGAAATATAAAAACTTGGCATGTTTCTAGTGCACCAATTCCTAGATTCTGGGCCTTTATGCTAGAAGATTCTGTTTTGCAATGGTAGGTATCAGTCCAAGGAAATTTTGAGACATCATCATGAAAGAATTATATCTAAGCTTCACCAATATCCAGCTTCCTTCACGATTGCCTGACTCAGTGACCTTGAGAGAAATGAGAGTGTAAAAGAATCCAAAGAGAAAATATAGTTTTATGGCCCAAGGAGAAGTCAGCAGAAGCACAGGATCTTTCTGATTCCTTATGGTCCTTAGCAAGAAACTGATAATTAAAATAAAAGCAACTTGATGCAGCATCTACTTTCAAAAAATGGTTAATAATCAAGGTGGTTGTAAAGAAGCCATGAAAGTATTCTCCTGGCACTTATTAAATGAAAATATGTCCCTCTAAATTCTTTACATAAGCCATATGAGTATGTGATTGTTGGTAAAGCTGTGTTTTCTGCTAACTTAAAAGCTCTGCTTACTATTTTAAATTCACATAAATCCAATATACATACACATACATTTTTTTCCCATTTTTGACCGTTTGCAATCATTTCTCAAACCAGTTAATAAAGCTGTCTTTGGAGTAGTTTAACTTAAGAGTCATTAGCATTCAGGAACACCCTTCTGAGTAAGGCATAGGACTTTAAGAAATATATGCCCCAATAAAGGTGACATCATAGATACATAGAAGAATTAAGATTGATATGGGCCATCACAGAAAATAGGCTGTGGAAAGTCATGGGGGGTGAGTTTATTTTGTATGGGGAAAGATAATATCTTATAGGGCAGGTGCCATTTGAACACAGCCCTAAAGGACTTGCAGGGTTTGGAAATGGAGAGAGAACAAGAGAGCAAAATAACTTGTATATACTAAGGACATGAACTGGTGGGTAGAGTGTACACAGAAGAAAGAAAAATAGAATCAGAACAAGGTTTGTAAAAGATAGTGAAAGCTCTAAAGCCTCATTGGCTAAAACAGTGAACATTAGCTGCATGTGACCTCTGAGCACTTGAATATGGCTGAAAACATTTCAATGAGTGGGTAGGAAAACAAAGAATGTAAATTGTCTTATTGACAATTTTATATTGATAACATGTTAAAATGATAATATTTTTAATATATTGGCTTAAATAAAATACATTTTCTTTTGTTTCTCAGAAATGGTTATAGCAGTTTTATTGTTTATTGAACATTTATTTTTAATTAAAAATATAAATTACATATGTATGGGGCATAATGTGATGTCTTAATACATGTATTCATTGTAGAATGATTAAATCAAGTTAATTAACATATCCATCACCTCACATTTTTTTTTGGTAAGAACATTAAATATACTCCTTTAACAATTTTCAAATATATAATACTATATTATGTTGTACAATATGTACCCATAGCTTATTCTTCTAACTGAAACTTTGTACCCTTTGACTAATATCTCCCCATTTCACCACCACACCCCAGCCCCTGGTAACCACCACACCATTGTATATTTACTTCTAGAAGTCTGACCTTTTTAGATCCCACGTATCAATGAAATCATGTAGTACTTGTTTTCTGTGCCTGGCTTATTTTACTGAGCATCGTGCTCTCCAGGACGTGGCTAGCCTTCATTGCATGTTACTGGTTAATGCTACTGTAGAACCAATCGTTAAAATGTCCACACTTTGTAAGCCATTGGAGTCATTAGGGCAAAGCATGAATGATTGGGTGACATAATTTTAACTCTGCTTTAAAATGATTAATATTGATTTAAATGGGAGAGACTAGAAGCAGAAAGAAAACAACAACAACAACAAAAAAAGGAAATAAATGTAATGAAGCAAGTGGCAGTTGGGTGTGCAGAGACTCAAATGTAAGTGATGCCAAGAAGGTAAACTGGGAGCATCAGAAGTATGTGTAGAAGATAAAGTCAAGCCCACATATAGGTTTCTTGAAAAATGTAGTTTGAGTAAACATGAAGGTATTAACAGAAACATCAAGGTGGAGTAGCTTTAAAGAAGAAAAAATGTGTTGATCTCGGAGCACGTGAGTTTAGGGTAGCCTTGGGACCTGTAGGTGGGGTGGTGTGACAGGCAGCTAGGAATGTGTGAGAACAGAGGCTCCTACAACTTGAGAGGTTTCCAGAACCACAAGACAAAGACACTAGCAAATATTTTTCAACACAATTTTTGCTCAAGGAATAGAGCCCTGTTTTTCCCCCTAAGATCAAACATAAAGGTCACAGCTCAACGTGTTATTAAAAATACTATAACAAATTGTCAAATGTCATCAAGCGACGGTGTCTGAATAGAAAAGTTTGAGCTGTGGCAAGGCGTAAGATAACAGAAAACTCCTCTTTCATTCAGCAATTATTTATTGAGCTCCACTAAGAGTCAGGCACTGCACAGCATGCTGGAGAAATACAGATAAATAAGGCCTCACTCTGTCCTGGGAACATTCACAGTCACAATTATTTCTCAGGTGAAATGAAAGTGTTAAGAATTGATGAAGAGGATATGAAAATTTGTCAAACGTTTACACTGTAAAGATTACAACATCTAGTAGAAACACAAACCAAGGAAGAATGAGGCAGATACTGCCTGAATTTCAAGAAGTTTGGTGTTCTGTTTTTTGTGAATTTTTTTTTTTCATTTTGTGACTGGTTTTAGTAAAACAATGCTAGTTTTGACACCTTTTAGCATTCTGCATTATTAAGCTTCAATTGCTTTTAATGTTGACATCCAGGAGGAATTTCTTCCCAGTAGAGACAAAATCTGCTCTGTGTCCTACATGAAGTCATCAGTCTAATTTTAAAAATCTCATTTCCATGATCAAAAATACTTCCAGTAGCCTCCTTGTAGTGGAAAAGACTATAGTTGCAATCTAGAAAAGACCCTCTGTGTACCAGTGAGGCAAATAAAAACACCACACCAAATTCAGAGTGTTAACTGGAAATGTATCATGCTTCAGAGGCAATCGTACAGAGGTTGCTCTGTGGCACTCTAACAACCATAAACAGAACACTGTGATACATTCGGGGTCAGGAGAAGCAAGGACATTGAAGATTTGAAGGATTGTTATCTTCTCATGAAGTTTGACTCCAGTGTTAAAGGAATAAAGATCACAAACATTCTTCAGAGAGACAGCAGTGAGTGCCACATTAGGACACTGAATGGTTATGAACAGGACCTGTAATCACATCTGACAGTTTGCAGGTGCTGCATCATATTAGGCCTGAGCTTTGTCATTTCCATTGACTGAAGATAAACCCACATTTTTTCCAGATCTGTACTGGTAGTTCTGGCAAAAGACAAGGTAAAATTCCTTACAAAAGTAAGGTAAAAGACTAAAGAAAACCTAAATACAGTGATTTCCTGCTACTGATAAAGTATGCAGTTACTTGAACTCACTTTTCTTTCAAAATCAGGACAGAAAAATATATGTGGGTTTAAGATCCTGTTTTGTCAGAGTCCTGATGATATGTTCTAGGATATAGCTATGGCATTGGGTAGTGAGTTAATGGCAAGTCTTTAAGCTTGTAATTAATCCTAAAAGCAGAAGATATGATTGAATGATCATTCTAATAACAGAAGAATAAATGATGATACAGTGACAGATCAGACAAAGGAGTTCTTTCTCAGAGGAAAAATATTACTGTAATTTCCATTTTAATTTGAGCTGAACTATTATTTAGTAAAACTCTATAGATCCTTAAAGAATATTAAATCAGTCTTCTAAGTTGTCAGTGAGATACACTATAAATTTTTTTTCTTTACTGCTTCAGAAGTTCTGACAGTAGAATGAACATGGGAAACTGGCATTTTATGTGACCCAAATAATGACTATAGAAAATCAAGGCATTGATCTTATCCTCATTTCACATTTAAATGATGTCATGGTTGGTGCCCCTTTATGATTTTGGCATTTGTTTAAGTTTAATTACTGCACAATTAGAAAACCATCTTGTTACATTAAATGCAGACATTAATTTTAAAAAAATTAAATGTCTATATTCCATGCTTCCTAAATGCCAGCTAGGGGAAATGTACACTCGAAATAAAAGAAACTAACTTTTTACATAAAAATATCCCTCAAGGTAGGAAAGATAGTTAACTGTGGCTGAGTTTTTACTAAATGCCAAACTTCGGGTGAAATGTTGTATAGAAATTATATCATTTAATTCTCACTCTACTTATAAGATCTTAAAGCAGAAATATCAGGAGATTGGCATTGCTGAAAATGTGGGGTACCAAGCAAATTCTACACCACCTGTTCTCCATTTTCCTACCCCACAACTCTACCCCAATAATGTTGTTGTTCCCCTATCCTCTGAGTTCAGCTTGATTAGCTGCATAGACTATTGTGCTCTGACATCTTGGGATAAGAGAGAATACAAACCTCAGAGGCTCCAGTGACCTGTATCTTTGAGACTCTCACACAGAAAGTATCCTTTCTCCTGCCCTTGTTATACTAAACAAAAACAACAACAACAAATTTTGAAGATTTTTCTTCACCTTACCTAATATTTTCACATTGACAAACATAAAATGGTAGGAATATATCATGGATATATTTATTATATTTATTAGCAGGGTAAATCAAGTGGAGTTAATTGTAAGTTATTGACAAGGAGGAATAGAGTTCTCACTGAAAGTTGAATTAGAAATATTGATTACAAGTAACAGAAATCAAGCAGAGTATTATGGTTTTCATGAGGTGTCTCCCCAAAAGCTCCTGTATTAATGCAAAAGGTGAAATGATTAGAATATAAGAACCATAACCTAATCAATGGATTAATCCATATGATGGATTAATAACTTAAGTGAATAGGTACTAGGTGTAGGCAAATGTGGCATGGCTGGAGGAACTGGGTCACTGAGGACATAACTTGGGAATTATATATTTTGTTCCTGGCTCCTCTTGCTCTGTCTCCTGGCTACCATGAGGTAAGCAGCTTTCCTCCACCATGCCTTTCTTCCATGATGCTCTGACTTCCCTTGGGCCCAGAGCAATGGACTTTGCCAACCATGGCCTGAACCAACCTCTTAAACCATGAGCTCAAAATAAATTTTCCTTCCTCTGAGTGTTTCTGGTCAGTTATTCTGATCACAGCAATGAATATATAACACACACACACACACACACACTGAGTTTAAGCAAAAGGTGATGTGTGTGCACACGTGTGTATTATTCATCCTTTAAAAAGTAATAAAATTCTCACACATACTACAACTTTGATGAACCTTAATGAAGACATTATGCAACTGAATAAGCCAGATGTAAAAGGACAAATACAGTATTTGTCCTTGTAAATGATACATAAAGTAGTTAAATTCAGAGAGAGAATGCAGAATGGAAGCCAGGAGCTGGAAGAAAGAGAAGTGGGAACTTATTAAGCATAAGTTTAGGAAAACAGAAAAGTTCTGACAATGTGTGGTGGTGATTGTTTCACAACAGTACGAATGTACTTAATGCCTCTGAACTATACACCTAAGTGGTTAAAATGGCAAGTATTACATTATGTACTACAATAACAACTACAAAAACAAAGAGCATGAGAGAAGGGGAAAGATTACAGGTTCTGACCACTAAAAAGTAATCAGTTGTTGAAAGAGTCATTTCAGCAGAGGTGAAAGCCAGGCTGGGAAGGCTGTGGGATCCTGGAGAGGTGAAGTGAATGGGAGGTAGTAGACAAAGAAATTTGTAGGGTACCTTTGTTGCATCACAATCTATTGCAAAGAATTCTGAACTCTGAATTGATCATTTATTTCAAGCTTCAATGCCAATGGTTAGATGTATTTTATTAATATTAGTATTAGTATTATTACAGTATTGGGGATTGAGCCCAGGGGTGTTCTACCCTCAGTCACATCCTTAGTCCTTTTTATTTTTATTTTGAGATAGGCTCTCACTAAGTTGCTCAGGCTGACCTTGAATTCCTGCCATGGTCTCCTGAGTCACTGGGATTACAAGTGAATACCACCATGAACAGCTAGATGCATCTTTAGACACATGGGGGGAAAAGATAATTTTTAGAAGCATTTGACTTGCACTAGAAGACCTGTGTATAGTTCAAAACTCACCACTTAACCTGTCACAAAATTTGAGGTTCAGGTTATTCATCTGAAAAATAATATTTGTTCTGTTCCCAGAGAAAATGTGGAGATCAAATAAAATGGTATATATGATCCTGCTTTGTAAACAAGAAAGTGCCATAAAATATAAAGTAGCTTAATAGTAAGGATAAAAACAAATTGGAATTAATCATTGACCCAGATGGAATCAGGTATTCCTACCATCTCTATCTTTCAAATTTTCCTTCTCTCCTTTTTTTTTCTTAAACTATTTAACCTTAGGAAAAAAACATTGCAAGTACTTTCTCTTCTCTTTGACATGTATTAAAATGCTTTGATGACTGGATAGGCATTTGTTAGCTTTGTGATCACCTAAGGTCTTTCTCAAGAACCTGGGAGACATCTGTTTTGGATCGATCGATATAGCATCTAAAGAAAGAAAGCACCCCTACTCCTAGTTTCTGGGAGAGGGTTGGAGTCTAACATTCAGTCTAACATTTTCTCTGAGTTGCAAAACTATTTCTTTTCATATGGGTATTAGAAGTTTAGTTTCCCCTTGGATAAAGTCAAATAGCTAACCCAGATGGTCACCACAATTATCATCTGAATTTAGGATGAACTATGTATGACAAATTATGCTGTCAAATCCTCTCTTTTACATGATGACTAGTTACTATTCATCTTGATAATGTATATGGAAAGTATTGCATCCACCTGATTATATAAAAACATGAGATTTATTTCTGTTTTTTGATCTCTAAGCAGATTGCTTAGAGATTGTTTTGATGCACATCACATTCTGGCTTAATACTTATTCAATAATAAAACTGCACTCATTCTCTACTGCCTTCATGGAGAGGTTTTCTGGATTGGTAGATCTTTCTTTTAATCATATTTCCCTGACATTATTCAAAACAAACAGAAACTTACTAGCAACAACATAGCACTCAACTTCAGACTTGATAACTCATCATTTGCGTAGGCTCTTTCTCACCCAGCAAGGAGGTCCGTGGAACAGGGTAAAGGAGAGTGTGGCTGCAGAGTCACGAATCAAGACCTCCAGAGACCATGCTGGAAGCAGATCTGATTTTATTGTATAGTTACCATGTATATATACTCAGGTAGTAGCTAAGCAGATTATAGGTAGTCACCAATACAATTTCTGGCCAACTGTCCTTGCAGTGACCAAATTAGGAGCAGACTGTGGAGCAAGTGTTGGGACTGCAATATGTGGCCTCACGCCCAGGGCTGTGCCTACAGGATAAGCGGTTTGCCACACATGTGCCTAGCATGAGGGGAGTGGTTTGCCACCCAGGTTCCCTTAACATATGCCAGTATGCAGTATTCCATGCACTTGTCGCCACAATCATTATTAAGAAATTTAATAATGGACCTAATCCTTGATCTAGATGTAATCAGGTATTTCCACCATCTTTATCTTTCAATGTAGGCAAATGAGGTGGGATAGAATGGGAAAACAAATAATGTAACTATAACTAGACAACAGGGAGAGACATTTCTCAAAGAAGGGGGCTGCTTATGTCCTCCAAAATGTCTAGTACAGAGGAAGTTTTTAACAGATGGGTGGATGGTATTAGTAGATATGTGATGTCCCCCAAAACCTCCTGTACTAATGCAGGAAAAATTGGAAGTGAGATGCTTATGAGAATCATAACCTAGCTGTCCATCTTAGTTTGAAAGGACTGAGGATAACAGGTAGGGTCTTTTATTTTTCCATATGAATTTCATGATTGCTTTATCTATTTCTACAAGAAATGCCATTGGGATTTTGATTGGTATTGCATTAAACCTATAGAGAACTTTTGGTAATATCGCCATTTTGATGATGTTAGTTCTGCCTATCCATGAACAGGGTATATTTTTCCATCTTCTAAGATCTTCTTCTATTTCTCTCTTTAGGGTTCTGTAGTTTTCATTGTATAAATCTTTCACCTCTTTTGTTAGGTTGATTCCCAAGTATTTTACTTTTTTTGATGATATTGTGAATGGGGTGGTTGTCCTCATTTCCATCAGAAGATTTGTCGCTGATATACAGGAATGGTAAAGCACCCCAATACCAAAAAAAAAAAAAGCCTTTGTATTGTGGCTGTAGGTACTTTACATTTAAATAAGATTCCACCTGAGGATGTAGTAATAATTGCTTCTCAAATTAATAATGTGCTTATCATATTACTCATGAATTTAGTGAAATAGTCACAATGGAATGTTTGTAAGAGTTACCCGTGAATCTAACATACTTAGAGTATGCTGGCATAGGAAGCCTAGTTACACATTTATATTCTTTGACTCAAATTTTGCAGGCCCCATCACCATCTACAAGATAAAACTGAAACCCTCTGCTACATATTCTTCCAGCTGTGAAAAGTTCAATTGCCCAAAGAAATGGAAGAAATCTGCCTTGGAATTAGTACTACTCTGGAAGGTCTAGATCCTCAATTTCCTCATCTATTTGACTAAACAAATAATAATTTTGCCTTATAATGTGTTCAATAATTTTGCATTGTGTGGGTTCAGTGTGAATATACTAAGTTGATATTGAATATATCATTTTGAATATGAATCATCATTCTTGATCACCTGTAGAGTTTGAGGTTAAGATCAGACCTCTGAGATCAGATCACTTACTCTACGACAATGGGAAAATTATTTAGCCTCTCAGTGCATTAGTCAGTTACATAATTTGCTGAACACCTCTTTATCTCCTTTTGTCCTCTGCCTTCCTCCATGAGGACAGTGTCTATCTCCTAAATCCTAATGAAAAATGAAAATGCAGGACTTCTCATTCAAAGTTATCAAAAATTTCAAGATAGTGACAAAGAATCAGCTACCTGTCCCCAAGGTCCAATTTAATTGCATAGATCATGAGCCATGAAGTTGGTCCTAGATGGCTGCCATGGGGATACTAATAGTATCTGTATACCTCATAGTGTTGAAATATGGATTAAAGGAGGCAATACACATAAAACATAGAATAGTGCCTGGCATGGCATTATGTAAGTGTGAGATGTGTAGATATATACTATAACAAATACTCCCTAAACTCTAGAAAAATTTTCAATTATAAAGAATCATGATTTCCAAATCCCAATTTTATAAAATAAGCATATGCTATGGTCTGAATATTCCCTGTACTTCCTGTTGAGTTTTGTTTGCCAATGTGATAGCATTAAGAGATGTGCCTTTTAGGAGATAGTCAAGTCGTAAGGATAGAGCTCTCATCAGTGAAATTTGCAGCCTTATAAATGGGCTGAAGGAACTAGATATATCTTCTTTCTCTTCTGCCATGTGAGAACACAGTGTCCATTCCCTTCTGCCCTTTTTGCCCTCTGCCTTCCACCATCTGAGGACATAGCATTTGTCCCTTCTAGAAGATGCAGCAATGAGCCACATCTTGGAAGCTGAAACCAGACCCTTCCCAAAATCACATGCCAAAGACTTGATTCTGTATTTCTCAGCCTCCAGAACTACGAAAATACATGTCTGTTCTTATAAATTACCCATTCTAGATATGTTGTTATAGCAGCACAAGTGGACTCATATAAAAATAGCAAAGAATGCATGAAAAGTTCTCATTTTGGGCATCTCTTATTCTTTGGCCCCTCCCATTGAAATCTCCTAGTATAATTGAATGTCCTTCTGTTTCCATAACTCAAAAAGAAGGAAAAATATAAAATTAGGATTGATAATTTAGTCTCTTCAGGGACATACAGAGAAAAATGAATTGCCTGTGATGCACTGCTCAAATATCTTTCTTAGAAGAAGTTAAATACTTCAATTCAGCATGAAAAGATTTTTGAGAAAAGAGTAATGAAAATCAAACCAGACCTATCTAAAGGGAATCTTCCAATGTCTTTCAAACTTAGAGGAAAGGAATCAAAGAAGCAAAATTCTGCAATATTAGGACATAGCTTCTAAGATCATTTTTATGCCTAGACTGTCTGCTTTCATTTTGAGAAAAAACAAGTACCCAGACCCAAAAGGAGACTAGTAGAATTCATCATGCCATTCTTATTTTTAAAATATTTTCTACTCAGATTTGACACTTAACTACATTGGAAAAATATCCTGTCTAAAAACAAAATAGTTTGCTAAAGAAAGAAAGTGATTCAAGTTACCACTGGAAGTCTCCAATTTCTTTAGAAGCACAAAACGATTTCCAATATTTTATCAAAGGAGTTTTGAAAAGTTACAGCATCTTTTTCTGGTTTTATATAAAAATATAATAAAGTTCCACTTTCCCAGACATTTTCTTTATATCCTAAAGGAAGAAAATATCAAAAATGTGCAGTAATCATCATCATCATCAACATCATCATCATAGTAATAATGATTTTCTTCCAAGGACGGTAAAGTACTTGTAAAACATCATCTTATAATGAAAAGAAGGCAAATGGACTATTGGACTAATGCATTACTATCAATATCTGGATAATGTAATTTTACCTGTCGTGAATTTTAAGATAGTTGAGGAAATGAACATCTAAGAAATATAAAAAGTCACAGACAGTTTTCTTACTTTGATCTTTGAACTTCATTTTCTCTATAAAAATACCTTGGGTGATTGAGCTTTGGTAGCTCATAATATAAATTGTAATATGGGAATTTAAGACAATATAATAATTTAGAAAATGGGAAGCCAAATAGGAAATGGAATATTATTCTATCTGTCCAGTTACTCAGTGTTCTTGACTCACAAATAGAGCAGCTATTTCAATATTGGCATCCATGATTAGCCTCAAACCAGTTTTCCATGGAAATTAGATTTTTTGAGAATAAACAGAGAGTAGAACAATATTATTAGTCAGTTTTTATTAGCCAGTTATTAGCCATCACTATGGGTATTTTTTTAAGGAACAAGCAAGTCTTATTTTTCAACCAAGTGATAAGTACATGGCCATTTGTTTTGTGATTCTTTAAAATATGGCTTTCATGTATTTTGTATATTGTTTGAATATTCAGTAATTTTATTAATTGATTTATTATTTTGTTTAGATGATGAAAGTTATACACATTTATCATGTACAACATGATGTTTTAAAATATATATACATTATAGAATGGCTAAGTCAAGCTAATTAACATATGTATTACTTCACCTACTTCTCATTTTTCATGATGAGAACATGTATAATATCTCTCTTCAAATTAGTTCTTCTACCTAACTAAAATTTTGTATCATTTGACCAATATTTTCCTTTGGTAAACATCATTCTATTCTCTACTTCTTTGAGTTTTATTCTTTTGGAATCCAAAGAAAGATAATGTAGTATTTTTCTGTTGTTTGTTTAATTTTACTTAATATAATGTCCTCCAGGCTCATTCATTGTGTTTGAATGACAGGATTCTGTTCTTTTTTAAGTCTTAATATCATTCTATTGTGTGTATATGCCATGTTTTCTTTATCCATTTATCCACTAATGAATACTTAGTGTGATTCTGTATGTTGGCTAATGTGAATAATGTTACAATGAAGATGAAAATACAGATACCTCTTAAACATACTGAATTTGTTTCCTTTGGATATATACCTAGAAGAGGGATTGCTGAATCATATGGAAGTTCTATTTTTTCAGGAATCCCTATGCTTTTTCATAATGACTGTACCATCTATCAATTTTCAATATGGATCTTGAACTCATTTAGTATATAGGAAGCAATGATATCATCTATCCGAGGTTCTATTAGCACATTATCACTAATCCTTGTCAGTCAATAAGAATTTTATGCCTGAAATGTATAACATTATCAAAATTATTCAAAAGTGAGACAAACATAATCTCACTAGCAGTATAACTGAATGCGTGAAAGATGCTTCTCACTTTATAGATACAAAGTAATTCATTGGAACATAATTTTGCTAGACAGGGATTTTTGGAGTGAGAGAATTATATACAATTTCTGTCCTCACCTCTTATCAACTATGTGAATCTGGACTAACTAACTTTTTAAATCCTTAGTTTTTGTACTGCAAAATTATGATAGAAACAGTATCTACTTGATAGCCTTACAGTAAATAGTCAAGAAATAATCCATGTAAAGTACTCAGTACATATGAACTATCATAACTTACACATTATATTCATTTAACAATAGATTTGAAAGAATATAATGTCTAATATAACTTGAGATAGGATTCAGTTTAGTATAACTTCAAAATTGATTTTGTTAGTTTCTATTATTACCAGAGCAGCCATTTTTGAGTGGGATCTGAAGAAATCACTTAGAAATTGCAGGGAGCTAACTCAGTAGGAAAGGAGCAAGGCTGGGCTGGGGAAAGGGAAGATGTGGGAGGACCAAAGGAGACTGACACAAGCCTCTATGGTCTGCCAAAGCATATCAATGTCACCTGAAGACATCTTTGATTCCTATAATCATCAGCTAATTGTCATAGCTGCCTTACAAACATGTCAGACCACTCTAGTCTACACAACTGTTGTTTTTTTATGCTATTTTTTCTTCCACTCCCATCCCTCTCTTCAAAATCTGCTGTCAACAGCAAGGCCTTAGTAATGCTACTGGAAACTAAACCTGATGATGTAACTCCTGTACTCAAAACATTCTAATGGTTTCCCAACTTTTGTTAGATAAAACCTTAATACAGTTCAACACACTCCTCCCTCTCTATGCCCCAGCCACAGTGGCCTCCTTGCTGATCCCGAATCATGTCAAGCACTTCTGCCGTGGGTATTTGGACCAAAGTTGCTCACTACCTAGACCAGTCTTCTCTGTGACATCCACACAGAAGTCATGGTTCCTTCCAATTCTGTTCAGAGGACACTCTACCAGAGATGCCTTCCCTGACCCTTCTACATAAACCAGTCCTCCAGCACCATTTTCTATCTCACCCTGCTTTCTTCTTCATTGCATCTGTTACTACCACCAGACAAATCTATTATTCTAACAACTTTTCTTTATTTTGTTCATTGTATCCCACTACCTAAATAGTACCCTGTATACAACAGATTCAATGGGTGCTTAACAGGACATCATAATTGATTGGCAAAGTGAATAAGAAAGTGGTGTCCTGGATGACTCAGGATCTTGGCTTGTGCAAGTAGGCAGATTATGGCGCTATTTTTGTGAGACTGGGAACCTGAGATTAGGCCTGAGTCAAAAGCATATCAGTTCTCTTGCTGCAGCAAATTACTCCAAAAGTCAGCAGATTAAAACATTATGCACTAATTAGCTTAGAGTTTCTGAGAATCAGAAATATTGGATCAATTTAGTAAGGGGGCTTGGTTCCCTTACAAGATTGCACCAAGCTATCTGTCAGGGCCAAAGCCATCTCAAAATTTTCTGTGACCAGAGAATCTACTTCCAAGGTCTCTAATGTGGTTGCTGGCAGATGTCAGGGCTTTGTTAGTTATTGTATAAAGATTTCTTCTGTTCCTTGCAGCTTACGCTACTCCATAGGAGTGCTCACAATGTAGCAGCTTGCTTCCCCCTTCATGAGATATAAGAGAGACACAGAAAGAACACAGAAGAAAGCATTCGAGATGGAGCTACAGAATTTTAAATGTAATATCAGAAATTACATTCTCTCACTTCTGCCATATGATGCTGGTAACATAGACCAACCTGATATCATATGGGAGAGGGCTCTACAAGCATGTGGGAATCAAGAATTGTTTAAAGTTATGAACGTGTTATATTATATTAAATTATTTAAGGTTACTAACTTGAAATATCAAAAAAAATGAGATGGAAGTTAATCTATCTTTATTTCATTTTATACTAATTGTCCTGTTATTGCCGATGTATAAGTTTTTAAAATCTAGGAATATCTTCACCCATAACTAATTAGTAATATTTCAATATTAATTAAAGGAAATATCAATTCATTTTAGCAACAGCATTTTTACCATATCATTGAAAATATTTACAAAGGGTACAATCAGATTATACAAAATACATTTTTATGTATTGCATTTTATCGTGACGTTTTATCAGCAAGAACAACTCATCATTCTGCTACCTGAATCAAATCTTCATTATTACTATTCATTTCAGAGAAGAAGTATCATCCCTCTAAATGTGTCTCTGATGCCCCACCTTCTCTGGAACTTGGTTACATATAATCTCCCACCTCTCACTTCTGGACTCACAACCTCTCACTGGATTTCCTCTTAGCTTATGTTAGACATATGCATATACACTCAAGCAATAAGCTTTCCTAGTTGTTCTTACTTTTTTCCTTATCAACTACAATCTTCCTTTCCTTTCTCTGCAACTTCCTGTATTTCTCCCCACATTGTCTGAAATGCAACATATATCACCATCTGCACTACCAAAACTGCATACCATCAAATCCATCCACTGCCTTTTGCTTATTTTCATCATTTCTCTGCAGAACTCAATTTGCCAACAGAATTTTTGTATCAAAACTCTTACTCTGGCTCTCACTGTTTCCATCCCTACCTATCTCCTATCTTCTGGTGTCAACGTAAATATAGTCTATGGACTTCTCTTCTTTCAAAGCTCTTTTCTTTGTCAGTCTCATCTAGGATTATGATTTCAAATATACTGCTGGATGTTGACAATTTCTGCATACCTATTTACAGCTCTTATTTATCTCCCAAGTTCCACAGTTTTAAGTGAATGCAATATCTTTGTTCTTGCATTGGGACACCATTCTCCTGAGTCCCTAGACTGGGAACATTTTTATACCTTTAACACTGCTTTTCCTTGATTGCCAATATGTAATCAATATTCATTCAGTTTTCATTACAGCTATCACACCCATTTCCCCCTTTATTCTCAGTACCACTGTCTTTAGTCCTTTGTCATTTCTCATCATCATTCCATTACTGTCATTTCCAAATTGCCTCTCTGCTCCTTTTTTTCTCATTCTACATTCTCTTTTATACACAAAAACAAAATCTCCTAGGAAACCTTTGACAATGCCCATCACAAAATTTGGTTCAAATTCCTCATTCTGACATTCAAGTCCTTTCCTCTGTTAGCTACTCTGTACTGAGATGCCATATTGTTTACTATTTCCAGAACAAATCCCTGACATTTCTCTTTTTTCTTTTATTTTTCTCCCCTCCTGTGCTCAAGTGATCCTCCTGCCTCAGCCTCTCAAGTAGCCACAATTATAGGCAATGCCACTGCACATAAGTGGAGCCCCTGACTTCTGGATTCAGTTTCTACCTTTGAGTGAACTCTGCATCTAAGGTTTACTATAAATAAAGTGATTATTTGGCCTGCCATTAACAATCAAATATGTCATCTAACCTGAGTTCGAAAGCAAATAACCTCCCAAATCACACTCAAATCTCATTTTTGGAAGGACAAGAGATGACTTTCATAAAATATCTTCCATTACCACATTTAATCATTCTTTATCTGTTAGAGGACTAGCTGCTCATGATTCATTCAAACATAAATCTCTGCTTTCTAACATGTAAGTCAGTTTGAAATTCATCCTTTATTGATTTTCCAAAGAAAATTAAATATTTTAATGAACATAAAAATTGTATATATTTACTGGGCACAGCACAGTGGTTTGAAATACATATGTTGTAGAATGTCTAGCAACATTTTCATTACCTCACATACTTTATATTTTTATGGTGAGAACACATAAAATATACTCAGCCACTTTTAAGAATATAATACATTGTTACTAATTATAGTCTCCATGTTGTTCATGTTGTAGTCATACATCTCCTGAAGTTATTCCTCCTGTCTAAATGAAGTTTTGCATCTATCCACCATCTCCACAGCCCCACCATACCCTAGCATCTAGTAACCACCATTCTTCCCCAAGTCTATGAGTTTAACTTTCATGTGTGATCTTCACATGTCAGTGAGGTTTTTGTCTTTCTTCGCCTGCTTATACCACTTAACATCATGGTAGCATGCAGGAATATGCCATGAGACATACTTTTATGCTCACGAAAAACAATTCCCTATTAATTGACCAAATATTATTTGTTTGATCAGTAATAAAACTTAATGATCCAATCTGTGAATTTAGAGATAAAAATCACTGACAAGGTCACCAATAATTTTCATAACCTAGAAATCCACTAAAATTATGAAAAATAATTCTACTGAATGTTGACTAATTAATTCCATTAAAGTTAGTATCAGACATCATACTAAAATTTAACCATATTTTAAACAGTGTGAAATTTTAAATAATTTGACAAGGAAATAAACCACTCAAATGGAAAGGTTCACCTTTTTCTGCGTGGTATGAGACTAAAGCAGAGAAAGGTTGAGTGAACTGACTGAAGGTCCCACAGACTGTATCTCACCAGCACATACTGATGCCTTCGTGATCTTTGGGATGCTTCAAGCTCCACTAGCAATATCTCAGTCCTCTTATTCCCAGTTCTGGGCTTGAACCCAGCTGAGATGGATCTAGAGCCATTTCTTAGTAGAGCTGCTTCCTGCTATGGTCCAGCTAGACATGGAAGAAACACACTTTGCCTGTAGAGACCCCCCTCCCCAATTTTTCTCTTACCCCAGTTTTTATTTAACAATCAGCAATATTTTCACTAACTTCCTAACATGCATAAAGCTTACACACCACATGTAGCATAGTGATCTGGAAAGGATCATTTTACCATAACACTCTGTGACAAGCTTTGGGGGATCACCCAATCAAGTGTGTAGAGGAACACTGGACGTGGAGTCTGAAGATCCAATGTGAATCCCAACCCTGCACTTTTGAGCTCAGTGACACATTACACAGGTCTTCTTTGTCCTTCAGTCTCCTTAGCTATAAAACAGAGGGGCAAATGCTCTCATGTGGTAGTTCTGGTGCTAGTAAGAAGTATGACAATACATGTGACAATCTTTTGTGAAACTGTAAAGCAATACACAAGTATAAGGTCTATTTTTTATGAGGTCTCAGAAAATCACCTCTTAGCAAAACCAGATCCTCAGGTCACATTTCTATCCCAGCTTCCTATTCAGGGTAAAGTTCACGCCTCAGGGAGACTATTTTTCAGGTTAAAAGACTTCTCATTCCATGTGCCTCTGTATAAAACTGAAAAGCAAGTACACTTTGATTGACTAATGGCTGTATAACTTTGAAGAAAACTGAGCTAAAATGGGACTTAGGTAATATTAAGGTGAAACTGAGCACTATTAGAGCAAGAAGTACTTTTAGGTTTCAGTTAAAGGAGACAAAAATATGAAATAGAAATACGTAGTTCTCACAAAATCCCCATAAAAGTTGCATTTATTGAGGTCAGTAGACATACTCTAAAATCTATGGATCGTTTAAGACTAGTTATAATCTTCTGGGAGAGGAAGTAGAAAATTTTAATTTCTTTCTCTCCAAATCACCTATTCTCTGATGTGGCAATATCTTTCCTTAACTTTCATGCCCTTCTGAAAATAGATGGCCAATGGTTCATTCCCTACTTTCCAATAACATACTTCTCTATATCTTCTGTCAAACCTCATCCACATTGTGCTCTTGGTTCTCAGACTAGAGAGAACTTGTTCATATTTACATATTGATTCCAAATACAAAAGATGATACATACAGATACATACAGATGTCTGACTAACTGAAGTTAATCAAATACCTAATCATTGATTACAAGATTTCACCAGAGTACATTGGTTTTAGGTAATGGCCAAAATCATTAATCTTGAAAGAAAAGGTTTACTATTTGACTATTAAAAACAAAGATAGGTTTAAGGAGAAGATGAAATTAAATCATCCACCTGGCCCTTCCTGTTCTTGGACACTTCCATGACTTTCTTCTCCAAAGTGCTTTCATGCTATTCTTTCATTTTACACACACACACACACACATACACACACACACACCCCTAGCATAATTCTATCTAAAAGCCATAAAAATTTCTATCCATCTCCTTTCAAACAGGACTCATTTAGCACAACTTAACTGCCATCTGATTATTATGATTCCCATATAGGTGTAAAAGAGCTACTTTCACTAATATTTTGAATATTTACATTTATATATGACTATTTAAATAACCTTTAAATCTAACATGCCAACTGTCTGATAGCAGCTTTTATAGATTGTGATAGTCTGCAAAGCATATGTGATGATAAAAATGTAGTGAGTAAATGGATAGAAACTAATATTAGCCAAATAACCAGAATTAAGGTCATGTATCTGTGCATGTTTATATGTTTTTATGCGCCTAATCAGGAAGAATAACCTTTAAATCACACTACTTTGGAAAACCTTGTTCTGTTATACATGAGGTCAGTCAAAAAATGAAACAGCTATTTTCTTCCTTAGCCAAGTAAAACATCAAACAGACAAGACCTTTGCAAAATGATTCTTGCACTGCAAACTTGTGTCTTTTTTAACACCATAGGTAAAAATGATTTCTAAAATTGGTTTTGCACCTTCAAATTGTTCGTGATTGTAGCAATCCTTATTCTGAGCTCTTTCTGATGTCTCTATCTCTATGACAAGTTCTCAGAAAATCCTATTCTTTACACTTTCTGAAAAAAGCTACTTATTTCAAGAAACTCTATGGGAGCTCTCTCCAAAAATTATTTGATTGGGAAATAGCTATAATAGTGAGATATAGCTAAAGAGAATTATTACATTGAAGTTTCTCACATAACAATTAAATTACATTTTATGTAACTGTGTGTGTGTGTGTGTGTGGTGCTGGGGATTGAACCCAGGGCTTTGTGCATGCAAGGCAAGCACTCTACCAACTTAGCTATAACCTCAGACCCTACATTTTATATAATTCTTGAAGTCAAGAAAATAAATATAACCTCAATTTTATGATAAAGGAAGGAAAGAATATTTACAATTTAAATTGACAATGAAATATAATGCATAACTAGTAGGCCACTTGTAGAAGAGTTGACACAAATAAAACTGAGAATCATAAATGCCACTATTCTCTATATTTACCTAACAAAACACCACTCTGGATTTCATTTTCCTCTCATCAACACTATTATTTGCCCCACTGGCCTCTAAGAGCCATGCAAAGAATGAAAAGAGATGGCATATTCTCAAACACTATATTGCTTTCTTATTCTTATTCTTATTAAGGAAAAAGCCATTGGAGATTGTTTTTGGTTTTTCAGGTTTTTTTATTATTAAATTACAAAACTAAAAATTTTATTTAGCTTAAATTTTTAAGCTATCTGAAAAAAATACCAAAAAAAAAAAAAACTGTAGGTATGGGGCTAGATCCTGCTAATTACATGACTGATTTGGCAATGGCTGAAGATCATGTCTGTTTTAGTGTGTTCTAAAGGAAAGCAGGAGGGGACTGGGGAATTGACAACACAGAATAGGAACACAAGGCAGAGCTCACAGAGCTGGCTCAGGGTCATAACCAGCTGACTTGCCCTCTTTCTTTCTGACTTTAAACTTTTGGCATAACTCTCTGCTCTCGAATGCCCTCAGCAGTTGACTTCAAATTCAACTTTCTCTTCAAAAATATTTTTTGAATAAGGATTAAGTCTTCTTGCAAACCACTCCCTACTCCCTACTCCCTAGCAGTACATATTTTGTAAGATACCAGAATAGAAAAGTTAAGGTAATTATTATGAAATAAAAAATTTTCTCCTTAAAATATTGTTTTCACCTTTTCATTTCACTGCTTAAAACTTGTAGTGTCTTCTCACTGACCCTAAGACGAAGGTTGGGGGTTTTAGGCAATCTTACAAAGGTCACAACAATACAGCTTCAACTCTTCATTCCCATGTCATCAGCAACACCCTAACGGTATCCATAATGGTAAATATTCACGTATATTCCCTTCTCAGCCGCCACACAAATTCTTTTCTCTACCTCCTCAAATTTCACCATCCTTAAAGTCCACTATAAAGATAAAATATTACTATGCATAATCTCTCTATTTATCTCTATTTATCTGCTTCCTTTTAAGTCTTCTCTAGCTATTCCAAACCAATGTATGTACTGACACTCAAAGTGTTGGTTGCGATTCTCACTTTTGCCTTTGGCTACTATCTGATTTTTTTATGTAAATGCATCTGGTTTCTACATATAAATTGTAAGTACCTGATAAGGGATGAACTTAAAAGTAGCCATAACTTTCAGAGTGATTTTATGAAAAAGTAATTAATAACAACCAATGAAAGATGAAGTGAATATAAGCATTTATATTGCCATCCTCACAGACCCTCAAAAGTTTCCTAACATTGTTTTTTTAGGGTGGATGATGATTTAGTTCTATAAGCCATGGAAGACAGTAAGTTTGAGTTTCCATCATCCATTGCTGTTTTGTACAATTAAGTCTATACTTTCCTGAAAGTACAGTAAGTACCGGAACAGAAAGACTAATTATTTTATAAATAAATTCACTACTGAGGGGATGATATTGGCCAAATCATAATGTAATATTGACTACATATACAAATATGTAACAACAAATCCCATCATGATGCGTGACTATAATGCACCAGTGGAAAGAACAAAAAAGTCACTAAGTCATATACACACATCATTAAAAAACAAAAAAGAAAATTTGAGACTATTATAGTTTAATTTATACCAAGTGTAGGTGTTAGTAATATTTCTGAACATTTTTAGTGATTTGTCATTCATTTCTTCCACTTGAACAATCCTCATCTATTGAAAGTCAGGAGAAATGAGACAAAGAAATAGAAAGTTTCACCAAATTTTAAACTTTTCTTTGAAACACTTCACAATCCTCAAGTTGGTCAGATTTTTGATGCCAGTGAATTTCCCTCTACCAAATTCAGACCTTGGAATAATAAAAAATAAATATGTGCAGAGGTTGATCATGCTTCTCAATTGAGCTTCTTTAGTCTTTTTGAAGAAAAGCACTGTCAAAACAGAATTAAAACTCAAGATATAAATATTCTATGTCTGGATCTATCACTTAGCAAAGACATTTTATATCAAGTGGATATTCCATTTTTTTCCACAATTTAGTATATTTTTAGTTCTTATTTGTGGAGCAACTTAGAGGTTAACTAGAAAATTCTGCTTAGAAGTGCCAAAAATTAGTGTTAAGGAAGTTAAACTTTGGAGTATTGGGAAATAATGATAAGAACTTCCTGAAACAGTTGTGATATACTTAGCTCAAGACCAAGCTGATGTATCAGAAAAGAACATCAAGATAAGAGCAGAAACCTCAAGACAAATTCATGAGTCAAAAAATTAGTTAAAATACATAGATGGAACATCAAAGAAATCTGTGCAAAAGCTAACATGGATGAAATATTACTATGCATAAGCTCTCTATCATAAGGTGAGTTTTTTAGAAATTGTGGAGGTAGGCTTGACTCTGTATGAATTGAAAATTGTCACCCCCTCTAAGAAATTTCCTTGAAGGACTCAGAGATTGCACTACCCACAATGCTTCAAGTTCACTTTGAGAAAAATATGTATGTTAACAGGTATCCCTCACCTGGCTTTCTCCTCCACCATACCCTGAACAGTGTCTTCACCTCAGGTTCTCAGGCTCATACTTATTCAGATTTGAAGATTTAGCTGATAGATTTTCTTTCCAGTTGGGCTCTAAGTCTGCTTTGATGACTTAACGTACACCCTTACTGCCCTGTGTTTGGCCTCTTTTACTTCAATAGGAACATTTCAAAGGAGACACTTTCTACTACCCACCTCATGTTATGGCCATTGCCCTATTTTATATTCATGACAATCAGTATTATAAAAGAATGATAAAACTAGCATTATTTATAAATGAAAAGAAACTTTGCATTGTGTAACATCAGATTATAAGTTTTGAAGGATTTTGGCAAAATGGAAAAAATTACCAAAAATATTTTCTTAAAGATGCAAGACAGTTTCCTTGAAAACAAATATTCTTGATTCTGCACAGTCCTACCTCTCCCACACATGTGTTTTCTCAAAGAAATGCCCTCAACTTTTTTTGACTTGGCCTTATGAGTGGGAGCTATATAGCTTTCTTTAACAATTTAATTTTATCTACTAATATTTTTTGTAAATAGCAATTTTTCTATTTCCTTTTTATCACCAGGATTACTATTATTTTGGTATTGCATGAGTTGAATGTACCTTCTCCTTTTCCCTCCCACTATCTGACCCAGGAAGATGAATATTGTTCATTTGCAACATAGTGAATTTACAATATAAAGTTCTGAGAGATAAAAATTATTATATGATATACAATCTCATTTTATATTACACAATTATTTAATATCATATAAGACATAGTTGAAAATGCTTTTGTGTTTCCCAATTATGAAAGGTAAAGGGGCTCTACAAATTTGACACTTTAGATAATATACACAAAAGTAGATTCACAGCTTCTTGTTTTTTCTAAGTTTCTTTCCTAAACTAGGAAATTCCTCCAACTTGTGTTCATATTCAATCCTACATACTCATCAAATTTCAGCAAAAGTGTTATCTCCCTAAAGAAGCCTTCTTAAAATCACAAAACTTTCCTGGTCTTCTGCTCTTTCTGAGGGTTTTTGTTCCCTTCTATGGCTTCATAATAAAGCCCACCCTCACAATCCAAGCCTTGTCCCCACAAAAACAAATCTGTTTCACCTCTCTTCCCCTCAAAACTCTGCCAGGTAGATGAAGATATGCAATTAATTCAAACATTTCGTCTACACAGAGTCAATCATTAGTAGGCATTACAGATACCATGTTACTCAGAATGCATTTGTCAGCAGCTTTCATTGCTTTAAACAAAGGCATCTATGGTAGGGATTTTCAGACACAATGACATATAACAGTGAAAGATAAGGGGATATTTTAGGTAAACAAAAACGTTATAATTCTTAAGTAGGCCATTCATAGATGGTCTCAATGTCAACCCCACTTTCCAAACATTTGTAGCTAACTAAAATTAAACTCTGAAATTCAAATCCAAACCAGAATCAGGATAAATATGGAGTTCAGGAAAACTAGTCTAACTCTTAGAGATTTTATATTGGACTTTCTCAAATTTATTGCTACTATTTATTAACCCTTAAAAAGAATAACAGCCTTATTATGCTTCGCCTCATTGAACTGAGAAGGCCTTACTTTCTGGAGGTGTCTTTAAAAAGACACCATCACATTAAGATAGCTTATATTTGAACATAATTTAGGTTTATCTCCTTCCACACAAAGCTTCCTGAAATAAGGTTGATCCTTGTCCATAAGTTTCATATAGATAAAAATGTTTGTGTATATGCATATGTGCATGTGTGTTGTGTGATTTCCCAGTTAAAGACATCTGCAAAAAGTCAGACCAGGTGAGAGTAGTTACAACCAAATCCAGCCCTGAAATGGCCATTCCAAACATCTGTGTAGACATAAGTCAGAATAAAATAAAATAGCACCATGGTTAATTTCACAAGCTACTTTAATTTTTTTCTAAGGTTTAAATTCTAAATAAGGGCACAATGTGATGTTTCCCTATTTAAAAAAATATTTGGCATTTTTGAGATGATCTCATTATCAAGGTGTCCTGATTGAAAATTAGATAAGCATATATAATGACTGTTAGGGATGCATAAATAAATTGGCATGTTCTGAAATGGTTTAAAACATTCCAAAGCAGTTCCTAATTAGTTTTGAATGAGTGACCTCTTGGGACATAAAATAATGAACTTCAAATAATATTTGCCCTATATTCTTTTTTATTTGAATTGCAATAAGAACTACCGTGAATATTGCTTCAGTGAAAATGGGAATGCAAATGTCTCTTCAAGATCCTGATTTCAATTCTTCTGGGCAAATACCCAAATTTAGATTTCAAAATCTATTTTTAATTTTTCAGTAGCCTCCATACTTTTCCAACATTGGTGCACCCTGTTGCAGCCAACACCATTCCAATATCTCCACATCCTCATCAGCACTTATTATCTTCTGATTTTATCTTTATTGATTTGTATGAGGAGATATCTAATTGCAGTTTTTATATGAATTTCCCTTATGGTTAGTGATGCTGAGCATTTTACATGCCTGCTGGTAATTTGTGCATGTGTTTGAAGAAATATCTGTTCACACCCTTTGCTTATTTTTTAATCAGCTTTTTTCTATTTGGAGCTTTCTTTTTTTTTCTTATTTTTCATTTTTGTTTTGTTTTGTTTTGCTTTTACTATATTTTTCCTTTTGCGTTCTATGAGTTATTTATATATTTAGAACTTCACTCTTTATGAGATATTTGGTTTACAAATATTTTTTTCTCATTTAATAAACAGGCTTTTTACTGTTGATTGTTTCTTCTGCTGGGTAATAGCTTTTCATTGATGTAGCACCCTCTTTATGTTTGCCTTTGTTAATTGTGCTTTTGGAATCAAATGTAAGAAATCTTTACCAAAACCAATACCAGGGGGTTTATTCCTATGTTTTCTTCCAGGAATTTGAGTTTCAGATCTTGTGTTTAAGTCTTTAATGCATTTTGAGTTGACATTCTTACCTGGTTTGAGATAAGGGATCAGTTTTATTCTTTTAAATGTAGATATTCAGTTTTTCCTAACACTATTCTTTAAAGAAACCATCTTTTCCCCATAGTGTATTTTTAGTATCCTTGTTGAAGACCAGATAATCATGTATTATCTATACCACTTGAAAATTAATGTCTTATTAACTATAATGACAATGCTATGACCACAATTCTGAAAACTATTATAATTTGGGTGAGTTCCACTGATGGAAGAGAACTAGAGAACACTACAGATGAAAGTTCTGGTTTTCTTAAAATTTATACATTTTATCATTAAAGAATTATAAATATCTCTGCTTTTTAGATTTGGTGTCCATCCTTGGGGTCAGTAGATTTCATTTGTTTTTGTTTCATGACAATGAAAGGAAATTCTTATTTCCCACTTTATTTCTCCTATAATAATGCTGTCATTGCTCTACCATCTAAGACAGCCTTCAAGAATGTTAAGGGAAAGAAACTTTCTGCCTGAGTTTGTGGGAAGGAAAAGGAGGTTAAGGCATGGACCATCTTTCATATCAACTATTTATCACCAGTTTTGAAATAAAGTAGTTTGGAATTAAAAACCCATTAATATATCAAAAATTTTTAATCCAAACATGTTTTCATCATTTTCTATATCAAATGTTGAAATGTTAAAATTTATATTTAGAAATTTGATGACTTAATAAAACAATTACTTTAGACTTACTGCTGCTCATATTTTTATATTTGGTTATAATTAAATGATTAATAAAGCCATTTAGAATGTTTTAATAGCTCTGGTATTATGTAACATAAAGGCTTAGTGTTCTTCTTGCCCTACTTTGCTATGTTTTAAATAGAATTCCTCAGGCATCTCCAAAATACCTCTATATTATTTTCTCTTATGTATAATAACTAGATTTTTAAAATTTACTGCCAAAATGTTTATATCACAAAAAAACTTTTTTTTTTTAAATTTTAGGTAAAGGTTTTTACCTCCTCTCAATTATCAGTACCATATGTACAACACCATGAGTTTGGATGCACATTCACCTGGCTCTTAAAATTTGTAAAGGGACATTTTTCCCCTTGAGAAATCGACTCTCTTTGGAAGAAATTTGTAAACCAAGAGTAAATGTGTTGATACTGGCAAACTTTTAACCATCTCTTCTTCCATGATTCTAGCAAACCCTACCAGAAACTAGCCCCACAAGTTAAAGATAGTTCTTACTTCATTTCCTTTATTGTTAGAGTCTGTAAACAAGTCAAAATAACACCTGGCATTTTGCCAGGGGAATGTTAGAGTTCATAAACAAGTCTGGATGGTGCCTGGCAAAATGCCAGAGGGAGTGGTTTGAGAAGTAACAAAAGCGAGCTATTAAGTGTGGAGATTCCTGATTGGTTGACTGCTGTATCTAGTTTATGTTAATTAGATAAGCTGTGTGGAATGTATAAATACTGCTCCTGTCCTACAATAAACGGCTCCTACTCCTGCTGTATCAACGTACACAAGTTGCTCGTCACCCCCCGGTTATTTTGCTGCAGCCGGACTGAGGCACTTTATACCTGTATGTTATTTGGACTCATCTCTTCCCACAGTTTTCAGTTATGTTTCAATTTATTTCAGCTAAGTTGGCAGCGCTGACTATTGGTAATTTGGGTGTGGGGGTAGGTAAAATAGTCCAGTTCTTTTAGGGGGGAAAAGTCATTTGCTATATGATCAATTTTACATTATTTTCTCAAAAAAAAATCACCTTTAAACAAATTAATTATTTTCTAAAATGTGAAATAGGTAGATCTAGACCTGACATGAGGTAGGGTTACAAAAAATATTTACTGAAAGCATAAATGAGATGTAAACAAATAGAGACAGAGAACACCTAGTCACAGTTCACAGAAAACATATAAGAAAGGAAGTGATCGGGGAGATATCAGGGACAGCATATTTACTCTCCCCATCACACCAGTGAGCCAAACTCCACTGGTCGGTAGCTGTTCCTCCATTCAATGCCTTTCTTTTTGCTCTCCCTTGTAGCTGATTTTACTCAGTTGTCTGTACTCATTATCACTACCTTGTCACCACCCATTTGTTTTATTACTCTGTGTGTGTGTATGTGTGTGTGTGTGTTGTCTGTGTCCCTGTGTGTATACATGTGAGGCAATCTTCCCACCAATCTCAAACTAAGACAAGGTGCCCACACAAGAGTAGCAATGGCAGCAGGGCAGGGGCAGGCAGGGAGAGAACCTGGATACTAACACATGCCTGGACTATCTCTCCCACTCCACGCTGGCTCAAAGGAGATTCTGAGCTCACTAGTCTTGCTACCACAGGTGCAGTGTCCCTGCAGCAGAGAATGTTAGCTTCCCCACTTTGGGGATGTCTTAGTCCATTTTTGCTGCTATAAGAAAATTACCTAAGACTTATAATTTTTAAAAAAGCAAAAATTAATTTTCTCACAGTACTGGAGGTTGGTGAATCCATGAACAAGGCACCAACCAGCAGGTTGAATTGTTTGATGAGGACTGTGTCTTCAAGAAAGGAGGAAGGCTGTGTGTGGGCAGGCAGAAGAACAAATTAGTCCCATGTTGAGTGATGCTCCTGTCTAAGGCCGTAATTCTATTTGTGAGGGAAGGAGCCCTCATGACATGATCACCTCTTAAAGACCTCATTTCTTACTACTATCACATTGACAACACTTGAATTTTGGAGGGGACACATTCAAACCTCAGCAGGGGCTGAGCAGAAATCACAAAAAGATCTCTTGTAGATATGCAAGGAAAGACAGTGGGGAAGAACCATTGTGGACTAACAGAGCTGAGAGGACAAGCCCCAGGTCACAGCACCAATCCTGTGGAAGCAACACAGTGACAGCAGGTATGACAAAGACAGAGGTGGATGCACACATGCCATGCCAGAGGAGAAGGCCCTGGCAGAGACCAGCAAGGTTGGAGGACAGACAATGAAGCAGATACTCCTCGCCTAATGGTACCAAATCAAAAAAAAAAAAAAAAAATGACATGATATGTTGAATAAGGGTGCCTCCACATGCGGATTCATTAGGAAGGGGAGAGGGAAAAAGAGGGGGAAGGAAACCTTGAAATCTTGAATAATTAGTCAGAGGAGTTTGAGGTAACCTGAACAGGACTGAGAAAACAGAAGGGCAGTGAGCTTTAAAAAGCAAGAGTAGACGCAAACACCACATAAAATGGAGCTCAGGGATGAGTTGAGTTCACTGGTAGAGAAATAAAGGAAGTCATATATCTGCACTTCTAAGTTGTGACAACAAGCTTTAAACTCCCTGCAGTGAAGATGGAGAGACCTGTACCTTTCCTGCCAGATGGAGCCCCACACAGGCTGAGCAGTAAATGCTCAAGTGACCAAAAACAATTTCCACTCCACAAATGACAAGCAGATGCTACACATTTCCCTAATTTTAGAGAAGGGAAATTAAGATGCAGGAAAAAAAATAACAATTAGATTAACAAAACTCTATGGTTCTATGCTCAATTTATTAGCCACAGGGGGAAAAAAAACATATAAACTTATTTTTTAAAACTAGCACCCATTGTGGAAGGAAATCAGAAGTAGACATGAGAGCCCAGGGGCTCAGTGAAAGTTCAAAGAATTCAGTCAAGTCTTCAATTGGAGCATAAGTTAAACTGCTATTTTGAATCTGAGTTTTATCTTTCTTTTATTAAATAATGAGCTACTTTTGAGATAATTGAGTTTTCATCATTCAAGAAGTATTTGTTGAGGGCCTAATTCTGATCAATTTATTTCAATTAAATGTTTACTGAGAAGTGGCTGCATGGCAGCCATTGTGCTAAATGCTGGAAATGGAAAAGTAAGCTAGATCAACAGTCACCAGCCCCATGGGCCTGGGGTCAAGGAGTGAGCTAAACCAATGGTGGCCACCCCATGAGCCTAAGAGAGTCATGGGAAATCACAGCTTTAGAGAGTTATGGCTATAGTGATAAATGTTCAAAACTAGAAAGTATGAGGTGCTATGAGGAGCACAAAATAAGAGTCTAAATAACCCTCTTCAAGTAAGAGCATTTAATAGGTTTGTATTTCTAGAAGGCAGATACAAATTCATTTTTTATTATTTAATTGATACTTAAAAACTGTCCATAATAATGGGGTACCATGTGACATCTCAATATACGAATTATTTAAATCATGTGAAACATACCATTCTTACCAATCATCTATCATTTCTTTATGTTGAAAATATTCAGTGTATATCTTCCAGCTTGTTGAAATGTACAGTACATTATTGCTAGAGAGTGTCACCATATTATGTAACACCACACCAGAACTTCTTTCTTCTATCTAATGATAACTAAAATCTACTACTCTTAGTAATAGAATTTGGCAAAGTCATGGTTATAGCACTTATTAGAAAATATAAAAAACAATTTGGACTTAATAACAACTAAAAGGTAGATATGTTTAAAGTGATTTAAACAATTCATTCATTGAAACACCACATGGTACCCCACTGATTGACATTTTATTTGAAGAACTAAAATAATTTCTAAAAATTATAGCCTATCAGTATTTGAACATTGACTTTGTTCAAATGCAAGCCCTTGTTCAATACTAGAATTCCCTTACTAGTATTATTTGCAGGAGCTTCATATTTTACTTTTATTATTATTACTATTATCACAGTGCTGAGGATCAAACCCAGCACCTTGCAAATGCTAGGAAAGTGCTCTACTACTGAGAGACACTCATAGCACCCAGTTTCATATTTTATATTCCACCAATCACTATTCAAAACTAAGTCTCTCTGTTATTGAAACAAAAGATCATTGTATACATAAACAACATAAAATGTTTTTCGTGTTGTATGTTGTGGTAGATACTATATTATTGTTTTCATTTATAATGAGTTTTAACTGAAATATTGATTGTGATGATATTCAGAATTGGACATTCTTTAAATCTATTTTTAAAGTCTTAAAATCTGCTAATCTGGAACTCTTAGCTATAGAATTTGGCAAAATGATAGTTATTTCCATTTATTGGGAAATACTGAAAAACAACTTGGAGCTTACGGTAACTGAAAAGTACTCAAGTTTAAATATTTTTAATTACTAAGCTCTATTGTCAGATTTAAATTATTTAAAATTATAAAATAAATATAATTAAGCCTATGGATTAGAACTTTTTAATATAATTTTAACTGCTTACATTCTTTGGCCTGGAGATGTTACATTGAAATCTTATATTTTTATATTGAACTTCCATTGTTGGAGTGAGGGTTAAGGTACTGGAACAAAAGAAGACCAAAATGAAATAGCCTAACCAAGATGGAAGTTCATTTTTCCTATATAGTAACTGAGCACAGATAGAAGAACTATACTTCACAAAGCAATCGGGTTCAGACTAGTGAGGTGGCCCCTCCAACCTCCTGGATTCTAGTTTGTCTTTAATTCACATCCCACTGATGCCACCTTAATCACATAGATATGCACAGCTGCAAGAGGTGCTAAGATGTGCCCTATACCAAAGTATTATGCTCACGTTTTTTACTGTTTCAGGACTTTAAGACCCCTCCCCTCACCCCTCCATTTTGGTTTTCAGGGTATACAATGACACAGATGTAGTTAGTGACATTGACATGACTATTTAATCCTTGAAAACAGTTTAAGGACATTGCCCCTGGTCCACAGTAAGACTATAAAACAAACAAACAACAACAAAAAAAGAATAAATGGATATTAATCTAAATTTATTTCTTGCCTCTACTTTTTTATTGATAGAATATTGTAGAACTTTGTCAAGAATTACTGGACTTACTTGTAAAGATATTCATTACTAACTGGAATAACAGCTAGATTGCACTCTATTCAATGAGAAAGGATAAATCTCAAGTAAATTAAAGCTATACATATGCAATGGATTTTAGATTTGATTTTAACTGAGATTTGTGACCTAATTTGTAGAGACCCAAGTAATATTATGAAGGTTACACATACTTAAAGAAATTGTCCAAATTAAACAGTTAAAATGAAAGTCTGGCAATTTTTCCCTGACTACTTTTAGTGGCAGACTTGATTTGATTTGCTTTGATTAATTGGGGAATTTGAGATTTCTGCAATTTCTTGACTGGTTATTTTTATCTTTCAAGGATTTGGAGGACTAATAAATGAGATAAAAATTAGACCACATGAGTCACTGATGAAATGAAATTGGGTTTTAAATCATTGATGAACCTCCAAAATGTAATAGTCATAGCAAGGCCTATTTTGTCTCATCAACTGTGTTCTGGTTTGTGGCCTATGCAGCCTGAAGAAGCAATACCATGAGAGGTTCTCAAGTCTTTGGTCTTAAGATTCCTTTAAACTCTTAAAAATTGAGAACCCCAAAATGCTTTTGTTTATGTGGATTTTTTCTATTGATAAATTATTATTTTAGAAAGTAAAACTGACTTTTTAAATGTTTATTTTAAATTTTATTTAATATAATTATTACTTAACATTGTATAAAATTAAATGTTTGCTTAAAATAACAATACATATGAAAATTGCTATATTTTTCAAAACAAAAACAAATGTGAGAAGAATAGCATTGAGCTATGATTTTTTCAAACTTTTTAACATCTGACCTAATGGAAGGCAGCTGAGTTCCCATGTTGGCTTCAATATTCATTCTTTTGAAATCGATGATTTTTGTTGAAATAATTATGAAAATCCAGCCTTGCAGAAATATATTAGTGAAAATGGAAGAACTCTTAGAAAAACTGTTCTATCCCTGTCTGGTGTTTATACAAGTCTCTTCAAATGAATCCAAATTTTCCTTGACCAAGAAAGAACAATCCTAGGTCCTCAATGAGAGAAGAGGCCAAGTCTCAACCATTCAGAAACCTGTTCTCTAACCTAAAGAGGAGTTTTTATTTTATTTATTTTTTTATTTTTTATCGTTGGTTGTTCAAAACATTACATAGTTCTTGATATATCATATTTCACACTTTGATTCAAGTGGGTTATGAGCTCCCATTTTTACCCCATATACAGATTGCAGAATCACATCAGTTACACATCCATTGATTTACATATTGCCATACTAGTGTCTGTTGTGTTCTGCTGCCTTTCCTATCCTCTAC
The DNA here is from genome assembly GCF_021218885.2 of Marmota monax. Lineage (NCBI taxonomy): Eukaryota > Metazoa > Chordata > Mammalia > Rodentia > Sciuridae > Marmota > Marmota monax. The sequence goes on along the minus strand of NW_026695208.1, from coordinate 1,177,075 downwards.
TATCCCCCCTCCCCTCCCCTCCCCTCCCCTCTTCTCTCTCTGCCCCCTCTACTGTCATTCATTTGTCCACCTTGTATTATTTTTCCCTTTCCCCTCCTTCCTCTTGTGTGTACTTTTGTATAACCCTGAGGATCTCCTTCCATTTCCATGCAATTTCCCTTCTCTCTCCCTTTTCCTCCCACCTCTCATCCCTGTTTAATGTTAATCTTCTTCTCATGCTCTTCGACCCTACTTCTGTTCTTAGTTACTCTCCTTATATCAAAGAAGACATTTGGCATTTGTTTTTTAGGGATTGGCTAGCTTCACTTAGCATAATCTGTTCTAATGCCATCCATTTCCCTGCAAATTCTATGATTTTGTCATTTTTTAATGCAGAGTAATACTCCATTGTGTATAAATGCCACATTTTTTTTTATCCATTCGTCTATTGAAGGGCATCTAGGTTGGTTCCACAGTCTTGCTATTGTGAATTGTGCTGCTATGAACATCGATGTAGCAGTGTCCCTGTAGCATGCTCTTTTTAGGTCTTTAGGGAATAGACCCAGAAGGGGAATAGCTGGGTCAAATGGTGGTTCCATTCCCAGCTTTCCAAGGATGATACTGCAGCACAAGAGAAATATTGAAGAGTGAGACATAGAACCAAATGAAGCAAAATCAAGAAAGAAGAAATAGGAAGACTTGAGGTTAAGCATTAGTGGGGAGAGTTGAATTAGTATGATAATTAAGAAGAAAATGAAAGACATAGTAAGAACTCTAATAAATGAGATAAAAATTAGACCACATGAGTCACTGACGAAATGAAATTGAAGTGAGGGTTAAGGTACTGGAACAAAAGAAGACCAAAATGAAATAGCCTAACCAAGATGGAAGTTCCTTGTATAAGCCCCAGATTTTCTGAACATCTCTCCACATTTGTAAATATATATAATTTTTTCTTTCCAAAGATAAAAATCCAAAGATTTTTATGCTGCTTAAATGATGACAGGTCATTTAAATGTCACTATCAGATGCACCTGTGCACGACTTTTATTCAAAATTGAATTATGTGAAAAGACAGGAAAGAAGTTCCAACTAGTTAGGTGGATAAAAACAGTGTCACTGTTGTTCTGAAGGCCCCAGATGTGGCAGCAGCTCCTGATTCAGCAGCTTGCTGATCGGGAAAGTCATGACATGTTTCTGGGCCTGGCAGCTGGGTTTGCACCTTTGCAATTGGGAACTTCCTGGTCCTTGCACAGGTAGCAGATGGTGCTGTCAGTCTTAGAAACTCAACCTATACCAGTCATATTCCCAACAGAAAACAGTTGATATACTCAGAAATATTTACCTGAAAAGAATTTAATGGAAAGAATTGCATAAACTTGGGTAGATTTAACGGAGCCAAAAATGTATGGTTGAGCAGTCAGGGACTAACCACCCTTAGGGTGTGAAGGGAAACAAAGGTAATAGTATTTACTGGACCACTAAGAAAAGCTAAGGCCAGGGAAGAGGGTCCCTTAGATGAATTTAGTCACTGCCCGACACACCACATGGCAAAAAGATAAAGAGGAATAATTATCTAACCTTTCTTTTTCTTCCGAGTCCTATATTTTGCCTGATTGACTCAGTTGGATGGACTCAATGGAAGCCAGAATGCAAAGAGTCCACTAAGGCAGTCCACTGTAGTCTGTACCCAGAGGCACAGAAGGAAAAAAAAATACACTGAAAGTTATGGAAGACAGGTAGATAGCTACTGGAGATACCATCGATGTATAGCCTCTGTATTCATCCTTAACTTTCTATGACTATTAAGAAATCTGTTTGAATTAGCTGAAATGGATTCTGTTGTCAATAACTAAAACAACTTTCCCTTTTTATTGTTTGCTTCTGATGTGTTTGAAGGAAAAAAATTAAAAATAAAATCATCTACAGGTAAATGAGATTAATTGTCTGACCTAGTTGAATTTGAAGCCAATAAAGATGTGGCTGATATTACAGGATAGTACCTCACTATTCCTTGGCACAGGATGCAGTACAAAATATTACTTAAAATAGCAATCTGATAACCTGGACTAAAATGGCTATTGAAGTCAAGCAACAGGCAGATGACATGGCCTTTCTGCAAAGTCATTAAGAGAGGCACAAGAAAACACAGGAACTAGAAATCAAGCTAGCTTATTTTAAATGCACAGGACTCTCAGAATAGCCAAAGCAATCCTTAGCAAAGAGAATAAAGCAGGAGGCATCAAAATACCAGACCTATAACTATATTACAGAACTATAGTAACAAAAATGGCATGGTATTGGCACCAAAACAGACATGTAGACCAATGATACAGAATAGAGGACATGGAGACAAGCCCACATAAATACACTTAGCTTATATTTGACAAAGGCACCACAAACATACATTGGAGAAAAGATAGCCTCTTCAACAAATGGTGCTGGGAAAACTGGAAATCCATATGCCGGAAATTAAAATTAAACCACTATCTCTCACCTTGAACAAAACTCAAAGAGGATCAAGGACTTAGGACTTAGACCAGAGACCCTGCACCAAATAGAAGAGAACATAGGCCCCAATCACCATCATGTCGGATTAGGTACTGACTTTCTTAACAAGACTCAACGAGCATAAGAAATAAAATCAAGAATTCATAAATGGGATGGATTCAAACTAAAATGCTTCTTCTCTGTAAAGGAAACAATCAACAATGTGAAGAGAAAGTTCACAGAGTGGGAGAACATCTCTACTATATGCATATCACATAGAACACTATCTCCAGGATATATAAAGAGCTCAAAAAACTCAACACCAGAAGGATAAATAACCCAATCAATAAATAGGCTAAGGAAATAAACGGACACTCCTCAGAAGAAGATATACAATCAATCAACAAATATATGAAAAAATGTTCAACATCTCTAGCAATTAGAGAAATGCAAATCAAAACTACTCTAGGAATTCGCCTCACTCCAATTGATTGTTGATTGTTTCCTTTGTGGAATGGCAGTTACTAAGAATACAAGCAATAATATGTGTTGGTTAGGATGTGGAGAAACAAGTACACTCACACATAGCTGGTGGGACTGCAAATTGGTGCAACCAATCTGGAAAGCGGTATGGAGATTCCTTAGAAAACCACCATTTCACCCAACTATCCCACTCCTCAATCTATACCAAAAGGACTTAAAATCAGCATACTACAGTGATGCAGCCACATCAATGTTTATATAATAGCAGCACAATTCTCAATGGCTAAATTGTGGAACCAACCTAGATGCCCTTTAACAGATAAACCAATAAAGAAACTGTGGTATGTATACACGATAGAATGTTATTCAGCCTTAAAAGAGAATAAAATCATGGCATTTACAGGTAAGTAGATGGAGTTGAAGAATACCATGGTAAGTGAAGTAAGCCAATCCCAAGAAACCATTATGCTAATCCATAAGGGACCGGAACATGGGAAGAATTCAGGAACTTTGATTGTGCGAAGGGGGGAGGGAAAGGAGGGTTCATGGTGGTAGGAAAGATGGTAGAATGAGACAAACATCAGTACCCTAGGTACATGTATGACTGCACATATTGTGCAATTCCACATTGTATACTACCAGAGAAATGAAAAACTGTGTTCCATTGTGTACAATGAAATACATTCTGCTGTCATGTATAACTAATTAGAAAAAAAGCACAAGAATACAAAAAGTAGGTAATAAATTAAAGATTTTAAATCATCAGCTCCTGTTATACATAGACAAAGATTCAAAGAATTTCTGCAGTATGTGCATGTGAAAAGCACCTTTATCCCTAAAAATGCTCTAATGCCTGTCCTTGGTAAGCCAAGAAGAAAGTTGAAACATGTTTTGAAATAGAATTCTTATTCTCAACAGATCTGATGAGATCCTGAGGTTGCAGACACCAATGAAGTGTGATAAGTAGTAGGGACAGAGAGCAATAAAAATAAATTGATCTATATAAACTTTGGAATTTGCATATTGATCATGAGGTATCTGAGAGCAAAACAAACTTGTAGCTAATATCCAATTCGAGCGTTATAACTAAAAATTAGATCTGGTCAATGAGGACCACAATAAACATTCAAGACCCCCTAGACCATTTGCTAGACGTAAGTTAGTTTCCAGAGCCCTGTTATTGAAGGGAAAGATAAATAACTTCATGAAGGATCCTGTAATGCCATCATAGTTACATACCATAAATCTTCCTCTCAACCTTCTTCAAAGATACCTGCAGACATTTGCAGGGGTAACAGAGTATTGGAGGAGGATAAACATTCATATTTCAATAAATTATCAGATACTCATTCTGAGTTAATATTAATCCCTTCAAATTTAAAATATCTTTAAGTCTTCTAGTTAATTGGCCCAAATTGTATTTAATCACCTGAATTCCAAAAAGATAGATGGACTTTCAAGAACAACAAATTTTGTAGGGTATTTAATATTAACTACTTCAATTTAATCTATTTTCTCAAAGGTGGTGCCTTTACCAAAACAAATTCATATAGCCCTTGGAATTAGGTATATAACAACTTATCTGGCATATCCTTTCTTTTCTTTTTGCAACAAACATAAAATGCCAGAGTCACTTTGCTTTTACCTGGCATGGCTGCACAAGCCACGATTTATCACTGGGCCTTTTGGTCCTCTTACCATCCCAGAGAATATCAGTATCCACTTCCATCTGTTGATCTGTTATACAACAGACAGAGGCAAGACACTGAGGAATTAGCAGGAAGCAGGTTTATTGGCTGTAGCCAGGTCCAGAGGGGGAAAAGCTTTTGCTACCATCAATCAATCCCTCTGACCCTGAGTTTAGAAACTTTCAGAACTTTATGTCCAGTGTGTAGGTGGAGAGGCTCAGAGGCTCATAATATGCAGAAGTCCACACAAAAGCAGTGTTTTCCAGAACAGTGGAACCCAGGCTGATACAAAATTAAGGACACTCTCTGCAAAAATCAGCACCCAGGAAAGGGACAGTTCCACCTGGCTATTGTCTTTCGAAATGCAAATGCCTCTGTGAAGGCCTTGGGTTACCTTCTCTTTTTTATTTTTTATTTATTTATTTATTCTAATTTATTTTACAAGACAGCAGAATGCATCTCAGTTCATAATACACAAATGAAGCACAATTTTTTATTTCTTTTGTTGTACACAAAGAGTCATACCATTCATGTCTTCATACATGTTCTTAGGGTAATGATGTTCATCTCATTCCACCATCTTTCCTACCACCATGCACCCTTCCTTCCCCTACCTCCACTTTTCCCTATCCAAAGTTTTTCCATTCCTCCCATTTTCCCCACTCCTATTATGGATCAGCATCCACTTTATCAGAGAAAACATTTGACCTTTGGTTTGGGGGGATTCGTTTACTTCACTTAGCATGATACTCTCCAACTCCATCCATTTACCTGTAAATGTCATGATTTTATTCTCTTTTAAGGCTGATTAATATTCCATTGTGTATATATACCACAATTTCTTTATCTATTTATCTATTGAAGGGCATCTAGGTTGGTTCTACAGTTTAGCTATTGTGAATTGCTAATAGAAGAAAAAGTAGGCCCAAATCTTCAGCATGTCAGATTAGGCCCCTATTTCCTTAACAAGACTCCTAAAGCACAAGAAATAAAATCAAGAATCAATAAATGGATTACTTTCTTATGGTAGTCTGCTGCTGCAAGCAGAAGCATACCCCCACCTGAAATTGTTTTTGCAGAATTTTTTGTTTTGTTTTGTTTTTTGCTAAGAGTCTAAGAACAATTATAGTGATGGTTTCTGGAGAAACTTAGTTAAGATTTTCTGTGGAGGAGGGTTGCCACTACAGATCCTCCTGGGAGAACCTGTGAGTAGGCAGGGGAAGGCATACTTGATGCCCTGGGAAATTGATTTGCAGAGTGTGAGACAAAAATTCCACTGAATCCAATAACCTGTGAGCTCACTCACATTTCTGGATGTCCTGTTGTATGAAGCGTATCAATGCATCTTATCCAAAGTGAAATAAAAGATATCAACCCTGTACCTCCTACTTTTAGGATAACATTAAGTATTCTTAAGTTCTCAGATTTGGGGAGCAAAAGATGAATTTCTAGCTGTCCCAACCTTCTGAAGAAATCTTATTTCTAAGACCCAATAGATACAACAGTGGCATAGTGTCTACAGCAGGTCCACCTGCTGTTTGAATCCTGTGGTGGACCCTGGTAGAAGAGTCATGGGTAACTTTTTTTTGAAGTTTGTTGTTTGTTGTTTGTGGGATTTTTGTTTGTTTGTTCCTATTATTTTGAAAAATAGCCCTGGGATAAATACTCACTTCTATAGATTCTAAATGCCAACTATGAGACACCAGAATCCATGGAAATTGATATTTGCTATTGTCTAATCCAAAAAAAAAAAAAAACTTTTACCAGTTGGAATGGTCCAATTTAACAGATTTTTAAAGATATTTCTAAAGATGAAATTTTAAAAGTAATTTAATTTCAGTAAAATATAAATATTCTTATAGCCACAAGCCATAAATTTCCTTAAGCAGAAATTCCCTTTCATTGACAAAAGTCTTTCAAGTAAAAACTCTGCCTAAACTATCTACTAATGCAAAGATTTGGGACAGAAATCAATTTGGGAAGTTTAGTAAAGGAGAGAGAAGAGCAATAATAGAAGCAAAAAGGAGAGATAAAGAGGAAATCAAAGATTTGGTGAGGGGCTGACAGTTTGGTTGTGCTACTATAATATCTGAGAATGAGTAATTTATTTAAAGAAATGAGAATTTATTTTCTCAAAATTCTGAAGGCTAAAACTTCTAAGATCGAGGCACCAGCAAGTGTGGTTTCCAGAGAGGAGAAATGTGGTATCCTCATATGGTGGAAGAAGGAAGGGCAAAAGAGGTAGCTCCCTCTGTCAAATACTTTCATAAGAGCACTCATCCTATTCACGAGAGACAAGTCTCCATGACTTAATCACCTCTTGAAGTCCTCATCTCTTACTACTGTTACATTGGTAACACCTAAATTTTTGAGGGGACCCATTTAAACCATAGCGAGTGTTTCTATTTGAAAACTTGTGAGCATTTACAGCCATTAAGAATAAGGCGGGAAACGGGCTGCAGAAACAATAAATCTTTCAGAGAAGGAGAATATAGACCACCACGGGAAAAACCTGTCTCTGATGTTTTGAAAGACCTGGGGCTTCCGCAGACCTTGGCATTCATAGTTCAAGTCCAGTTTATGCAACCTGAGTTGAAAGAGGTCTTAACAACTAGCTTACACATATTGATGTATAAATGATAAATATCAAGCCCAAATATTACAAGGGAAAAACTAATTGTGTGAATGATCACTTGTTCATTTCTATCCCTAAGAGTTACTGGAGTCATGGGAGCCTTCCTGCTTCAGTTTCCGCCTTCCAAGGTATCCCATCTCTAGGATCTATTTGTGATGGTCCCAGTTCTCTCACTCCAGGAATCCTAAATAGTTTGTTTATTCCCCTCCAGAATCCAGCCTGCATCTGCCCTCAATCTTATGCCTTTCATGGCAGGCACTGTTTTCGAGAAAAGGATGGAAGTAGTCAAAATAATTATCTTCATTCTCCCACAGCATTACCATTGTTTTCTTCTTTCTCTATTTATAGAAATCATCTGTCACTCTTCCTTTCTTGAGTCCCAGTCACAGATACCTGACTGAAATGCAGGCAGTGTTGAATGCACCACTGAGCTTTGCCGGCTTACACCCAGAAAACACATAAGTACAAGGCCTCAAGTGAAAGGCTACTGGCCACGGTGAGGGGGAAGACACCTGATGAAAGAAGGTGGAACAAAGTCTTCTGAGGCACTGACCAGAAAGAGATTCACTGAAGGGGGCTTGTGGATGTTAGGCACAACTCTATTCACACTTCACCTAGAACTAAGGCTGGTCATGACCAGGCTTCTGCTTTTTAAGATATTGTGAACCTTATAGACATCTTGGCTTTTGCTATTTTAAAATTAATCAGCATTTCTCTTTTTTTTCTTTTAAGATACTACAGTAAAATTTCTGTAAACATGAAGTTATTTGAGCATTACATTTTGAAAATTAAGAAAAAGCTGAGAATTTGTGTTTAGTTCTTAAAACAACCCAGATGGATCATAGTAGTGATTTAGAAAGAAAGCTAAGTCAGTCAAATCCTTACAGAACTAGAGAAGGAGAGAAAAGAGGAGGGGGGATGGAATGATGGAAGGTGATTAAAGAAAAAAAAAAAAGGTTTCAATGGGCAGAAGACATTTCGACCTTAGTTTTATTTTGTTGGATTTTGTTTGTTTGTTTGTTTGGGGGGTGGAGGTGCCAGGGATTGAACTCAGGGGCACTCAACCACTGAGCCACATTCCCATTTTGTATTTTATTTAGAGAGAGGGTCTCCCTGAGTTGCTTAGTGTCTCACTGTTGCTGAGGCTGGCTTTGAACTTGCGATCCTCCTGTCTTAGCCTCCCTAGTCACTGGGATTATAGGGATGCACCACACACCCAGTGTGACTTTAGTTTTGGATGACATGTGCTCTTAAGAAGCACCTGTAAATATAGCAGTGGACAAGAAGACAATCTAAATACAGGCACCTAGTTCTGTCACTTGGAGCTTACAGTGAGTTACATAATTATAGCTAGCTTTAGTTTCCTCCTTCAAAAAATAAAAATAACAATATCAACTTTCAGCATTATCATGAGAACCAAATGAAATAGTGTCTCTCAAAGAGCCCTGCCAATGCACTGATGCACACCTGCACAGTGCTTCCCTGCTTGAAAGGCAACATCTCTGGTGGGCAGTACTGACATTTATAGTGAGGACCACATGGATCTGCCATTATTAGCTGTTCAACCTGCCGTACACTAGTCACTTCTCCACACATTAATTTCTCCTCTAACTGTAATTTCACAACCTTCTTCATAGCATTGTTCAGAAATATTAGAGCTTACACAACAGTATCTATATTTTAATAAGTACCCAGTAAATGGTAGTTCCCGTCCCCAGATTGCATCAATGGCCTTGAAAACATCTCAGTAAATGACCTGAGCAAGCTCACATAGAGCTCCTTTTGCCTTGCACGGAAGCCTGAGCACATTATGGTTATTTTTTTACCTCGTGAATTATCACACCTGAATTTAAATCTGTCCTGCATTAAGTAAAATAATCATCTCACCTTAAAATTCATCTACAGTGTGAAGCTCAGGGCCAGGATATTACATTATAATCCATACATAGTTAGCTCTTGAATTCAATGGCAAAATAAAAGAATAAAAGTCAATAGGCCAAAGAATGATGCTATAGGGAAAAAAATAACTTAATATTTGAAAAGGATTTAATAATAGACTTCCAGTTTCTTTCTCTGGTTTTCTTTCCTGTTGCTTAAGAGTTGCAGATATCCAAATTCCCAAAAATCAAATTAAAAATACCCTACAATCATTGCTTTCTTCTTTTTATTCTTGAATCCCTCTTGCCTCTATTTTCAAAGATGCTGCCTTTCTTTCCTGTGTCACAGCTTCTTGCTTCAAAAGAAAGTCATTTACCCTGGCTATTAAAAGCCCCACTAAATCAATGATTCTCAAGCCTCTTCTTTTGCAATGTTTTGTTTCTTCAATTCACACTGAGACCTGCACCAACTTGTAGAAACTGCTGTTTCACAGTGGAGATCAACCTGAATGCATCTTGAAATTTTTACTATGTCCTGGCTGTTTGAGGCTATACATTTCTTGTCCTCATCTCCCTTCTTTAAAGCTGCAGGTTCTTTGCATTATTAGGGAAAAAGATAAACTCTGATCTCACTTGAGTTTTCCCCTGTTTCTTCTATGCCCTGAGGACAAATGCCTGGACACAACGTTTTTTCTTCCTAAAGACTATTCATAGAGTTCTGTTATTAATCACCAACGCATTCCATAAAATAACTTGTCATAGCTAAAACTAACAAGAAAGAAAGTTTTGACATATAGTGAGGTTCCCTAACAACGATTGAGGGATTACAATTTAACAGCCACAAATCCATGTGCATGTCTATTTAATGTAACATTAGACTTTCTGAGGGAGAGTAAAGGCCCAGACACTGCTAATAACACCCACACCAAATCCCCAGCCCGGTGCTCTGCATAATGGAGAGGTTTCATACACATATGTGACTGATTCTGTACCTACAGACAGAGTATAGACTGAGCTTTTATTTTCTCTAACAGAAATTCATATCCATATCCCTACTTTTCCCACAAACCCAACCTATAAAGAAATCCCTGTCAAAAAGTCAAAAAAATGGGATTTTTAAAGAAATTGATTTTTTAAGTTTTCAACCCAGAATATTTAAGAGGATTTAATCAACCCTCAAAATGTAAAGAAATTAATTCCATAATCTATTGCTACTGCTACAAAGAAAGAGACAAGAGGAATATTCAGCCACAAGAAAAGTGCACTTATTTCAATTTCACCTCTTTTCAAAATGAACATGATTTTACATCAGACATTTGGAATTTAGTATTAATTTGTTTCCCAAAATAGCATCAATTATAATACTTTAAACAAAAAACTATAAAATACACTTACAAATTATTTAATAATATTTATAAATATAAAAATTATTAACATATCTAATTGGTAAAGTTATATATTTATAATTAATGCAATTATTATAAAAACATTATGAAAAAATGCATGATGTAGATAAATAGATAGTATTATATATATATATATATATATATATATATACACACACACACACACACACACTCATACATATATATGTGTGTGTACATATATAACGTATGTGTCTGTATAAGGAGTCTACATATGTACATATTGACCCCTCTCCAGAATCAAAAGTACCCAAGTACCCACAGAAAAAAAAAACTCTTATACATCTCTGACTTTTGAGTTCCCATGAGTGCCCATGATCATATGCACACCAAAAAAAAAAAATCAACTGACCTTATCTTTACCATGGGTGCATCTTTCCATGCCCAAGCATTTGTATACCCTTTAACATTTCAATATGGATAACATTATTATTTCTTTCCATGGACCTTAATTTGAAGATGAATATCAAATAGGTTTCTCAAATTGAGACACATTTTGCACAGTAAACCTGTCTCTCACAGCCAAGGTAGAACAAAGTTTCTTTGATGTTTTTTGATGGAAGACAAGAGGTTCACTAGAATGGTCATCATGAAATCTGTAACTGGCATGAACAGAAAAGGATGTGTTCAATGGTGTGCAGGAGCTGATTCTACTGTAGAGCTGATTGTTACTTGGGAATTACAGCTGAAGTCAATCAAGATGGAAGTATTTATAAAATGAAAATGTGCAAATGTTGTGTTATGTCTAGGCTTTTCTTATGTGTTGTTGTTGAGATTGTTGAGACAATTTACCAGCACACCACTGCATGTAATATAGTATATATTCAGAAATCCAGACATGAGCATTGTAGTCTGCAATCTGGAGCAGCAATTGCTTCAAGGAAATGGCACCACACTCCAAATGGGGCCTTTTATCTTGGTTTGACCCCACCTAAAATACTTCATTAGTCATTGTCTGAGTTTACAACCCACATCTTCAGGTTTCTTATGTGGTAAAGAATATAAGGTATATATTTTACAAGAGTTACAAAAGTCATCTGGATAATAATCCAAAAGACTATTTTAAAGTTTTTAGTATTTTTGTTATATTGTTATCCTTATTATATGTTTATTTCCTAGAATAAAGTTACTTTTATAAAAATAAAAACAAGTAATGATATTTTACCTTCACCACACAAAGATTCATTAAATCTATTAAAATAGTTTTACTGTTGTTGAGTACCTACTATTTATGCAATTTACCCTTCTTATCACACTGATGCTATACTCTACCCTATGAGTTAGAAATCATTATTCCCATTTTGCACCAGCAATGTAACTGAGGCTTCAGGAGTTCCAGTAATTTACCCGCAGTTTCAGAACAGGAAGAAATCCAAGCTACGATTAGAACTCTACCTCCAAAACTCATTCTTAAAACCACTTTATTTTGTTGCCTTTTGTACACACGTGATTCTCATGCCTTCAACTCTTTCTTTTCACCAGGAAAAAAAATCTTCAGGATGGTTTGCTAAGATAACAATAAGAAATACTTAACAATAAGAAATAAGTCCCCGTGACTGATACAGAGCCATAGGTCACTTATATGAGTGGCCTTTTAAGAGTTCACACTATATTATGTTGTTGGTCTTAATCCATCCATCAACTAAATATTTGATGTCAAATTGTCACAATATTAAATGTATGTAAACAATTTCATTATATATTTATACCACAGTCCAATATCTTCCCACTTTTCACATCAACTCCACTGTGCAATGAAATTTCAGTTGATATCAATGACTATATACACTAAATCTCTTTTAAATTAAACATTTCCATTGATTAAAAACAATTTTTAAAAAGCAACTAAACCCTGGGCTGGGGATATAGCTCAGTTGGTAGAGTGCTTGCCTTACATGCACAAGGCCCTGAGTTCAATCCTCAGCACCACAAAAAAAAAAAAAAAAAAAAACAACTAAATCCATACTTCCATATTGGTTTCTATATAGTAAAACCTAGGGAATATTATTTAGTGTGAAATAATTAAGCTGATTCTCTAATTCACATATTATCAGAATATCTGTCTCCATATTTATCAGTAAAAGGAAAAGCTACACTTTAGAATGAAAAATTATTCTTGGAAATAATGGCAAGACATAGCTGATAGAATTCCACAACAGCAATTGACAGTAAAATATCATTTACTTTCTGAAACTGACAAATTTAATTGAGACTGGTATGTTGAAAAATGTCTTATAAATGTTAGAGAAGGAAAACTTAAGCCTTGGGGAAGCTGCTGAAAGTACAACCTTATAATGATCACATTGTGACAGGAGAGATGCCACAAGATTTCAGGGACATTGCTAAAACCGTGGGCAGACTCACTAGCGGTTCACAAACTATTCATTAGCACTTCACCTAAATGCTGAGATCTCTTGAAACTGAAAGACCCTTACTCTGCCCATTTATTTTCAAGAAATTTCAAAAGGAGAGTATTATTAGATGATATTTAAGGATGAATAAAAGAGTTTAGAAGGCTATCTGCAACTGTTTTTCTCTCAGAGTCATTTTTTATATCTTCAAGAATAACATAATTTGATTCAACTTCACCTTCATTTTCAGTGAGAAATAATTAGTTATCTTACATATGCAAGAAAAATTGCATCAAAAACTCAATTACTTTGCTCAATTGGGATTACCTCCCTAAAGGTAGTGGTGCATTACCATAAAACCATGCACTCTAATCACAAGCTTCTCAGAAGCTTATTATGAGAAAATATATTTATTCCATTAATAAGGAGGTGAGTTTGAAACATATGATGCCCACTTAGATTAGTTCTTCATTTCTCTCGATAACATACATTTCTATGTTCATTGATTTCCCACAAGAAATTATATATGCAGCTTCTTGAGAAATAGTCTTTCTCTAGTCTTTCTTTTCTTCTTCTTCATTTTTTTAACATTAGCAAAACTTCAGAATTTATACTAGTTTATTTCTAAGTTCCCATCCAGGGCAAAATTTCAAGGATCCCATGTTTATATCCCCTCTATTTGCATGCTGGTACTGAATTAGGGGAACTCTGTATGCTCAAGAGTCTTACACACTTGTGCTAATTTTCCTCCAATATTTCCCTGATCTTATGTAATAGCAATATTCCATTTCATTTTTTTTTCTAACAAGTTTGACAGTGAGTCTTATGTTAATGACAACTGCTCTTAAATAATTATTCTCATAAACAATGGCCTGAGCTTCCCACCAGGCAAATGCACTGCTGCATCTGTGAAATTGGGATCGTTGCCATGACAACAGAGGTGGCCAACAAGGAGGCAAAGCTTTTGTATCACATCAAGTAGAAACAGCATGTAATTCCTGAAAGTTGTTATTCAAATCAGATTCCATGATCCATTTCAGAACAAGAGAAAGAAGAATGTAACTTTCTCAAATTTTTTTTCACTTTTATATGTTAATTGCTCCAGGAAAATATCTGTATGAGATAAAATAATTCAAGTCAAACTTGATTTTTATAAGTCTAATTGGCATAAGTAACATGGTCTGACAGGGAATATAAAAGAGAAGTGAGTTAACTCCAGATATTAGTGTTTAAGAAAAAACACATCAATCCAAACTATTCTCTGGTAACTGGGGTCTAGCTTTACCCATTTAGTTCAAATGTGTGTGGGGTGAGAAAAGCTGATTCCATGTATACATATATATTTTTCTGTCAGCACATATTGCCCTCAAAATCAGAGCAGAATGTCTTCCAATGTGTATAGGAAAAACTAAATAGATTGATGTGGAAAGCTCAGAATTACAGACAAGGGCCCTTCACTTGTGCAACTGAAGTATCTCTCCCTAAAGTTGGCATTTATCTGCTCTGCCTCTTAGATCCCAAAGGATTCTGCAGCCTTTGATAAAAAAAAAAATAGATAAGAGTCAAGGCCAGAGTCTAGATAAAAATGACAAAAAGCTCTCTAGGGGAATGTGAACTGACTAAAATGACTAAATAAAAAAAATAAAAATAAAAGAAGCAGGGGTGTGTCACTGAGCCATGGCCTAAAGGTAGAGGGGATAAGCAAATGGAAAACTAGGTGCAGATATAAGGGAAGAAGCAGTGATGAATTCTGAGGAGAAGCACAATATTTGAAAACCCTAAAATCAATTCTGCAAATAGACAGAACAGCATATATCAAACTGAGGAATGCAATTTAGAGAAAATACAGTAGGTAAAGGAAACTGCATAGGTTACTCAATTCAGGGTCTTACAAGAATACAAGTAATTTTTATCCACATACTAACAATCCAGAAGTCCCACTGTAAAAGTTGTAGGAGTTATTACAGGGGCTGAGGAGTGTATCTCAGTGGTAGAACACATATTCAGTAGGTGCAAAGCCCTGGGTTTAATACCCAACACTGGGAAAAAAAAAAGTTATCATAATCACTATCCTTGGCTTTCCTTGACCTGAGAATAATAAAACCAAGTCAGTTAATGTCTGAACACTACTGGTTAATCACTTCTTTCAGTGAGTGTTGTACATTTAAGTTTTTTCCGTATCTTCTCATAGCTTATTAGATCAATTCTGAATAATGTCCCATTGTCCAAATGTATCACATTTTATCCATTCATATATCCAGGCATTTTGGTTGTTTCCAGGTGTTGGCAATCATGACTAGAGCTGCTATAAATATCTGTATGCAGGTATTTGTGAAGATAAGTTTTCAACTTCTTTGGATAAATACTAAAGAGCATGGTTGTCAGACCATATGGCAGAAGTATGTTTCATTTTGTAAGAAACTACCAAATTGTCTCCCAAAGTTATTCTGCCATTTTGCATTCCCATTCGCAGTGAATTTGAGTGTCTCTTAATCCACATTCTTGCTAACACTTGATGTCATAAGTGTTCTGAATTTTGATCCCTCTAATAGGTGAACAATAGTTTCATTGTTCTAATTTGTATTTCCCTGATATGGGCATATCTTCATGTGCTGACTTGACATCTGTATGTTTTTCTCACATCATGTGGGATTTTGTGTGTGTGTGTGTTGAATATGTACAAATGGATTACACCCAATTTCATCCTGAGCCCAAAGAAGCCAGATAAAAATCCATACCTTAGAGCAGTAAGGAAGCTTCCAGGAGCACACTTGTCTCAGGGGAGAAAAGCTTGCCTGGGCACATAGACTGGTCATGGGGAAAGGAGGTAGGTTCTGAAGAGAGTTTGGAGTCTGTCAGTCTGATCTCCAGGCCTCTGAGGACTGCTGTCTGCAGCATGAAGTTCTCCTATGCACTAGACTTCGCCCTGAGAATCAAAAGAAAGAAAGATGAACTACTAAATATAAAATATGACACAGAAACCAGGCAGAGCACTGCAATCTACAAATGATGAACTAAAGTGTGCTGTGAGAACATTCAACAGGGATATTGCTGCAATCTGAATGTTGATGTTTTCCCAAAATTCATATGCTGGAACCTAATAGCCAGCATGGTAATATTAAGATCCAAGACCCTGGGAAGTGATTAAACCATTGGGACTCAAACCTCATGAATGGGAGCAGAGACCTTCTGAAGGAGGCTCAAAAGAGGTCCCTGGCTCCTCCTCCTATCTGAAGATACAGCAACAAACTGAGGTCTTGAAAGCAGAGAGAAAGACCCACTAGACATCGAATCTGTCAGTCATTTGACCTTGTTTTGCAATAAACTTTTGCTGCTATAAATTATCAAGTCAATTTTGTTAACACTGTCCAAATGGGTCAAGACAGAGGCCTAACTAGGGACATTTGAGGAAGCTTCCCCGGGAACAAGACAAACTGATATTTAAACAAGCAGGGGTTAAGGATGAGGGATGGAAAGATTGAATCCCGTAAAGCCCCAGAGGATCCATTTAACGGACTTGATTCCAATAAGGCCAAAGTGGGAGTTGGTGGGCACTGAATTATGTAGTTCTAAGATCTCATTTTAAGGATTTAGACCTGTCTCCTAAAGACAACAGAAAGCCATCAAAAAATTTTAAGTAGAAGAGGTATGAGGGTAGAGATCATAAATTAAAACTGAAACAGCTGCTTTTAGTAAACTCTGAAAAAATATCACTGTACACAAAAGATGGTTTGGGCAACTCTCCAACAAATTAGAACATAAAAGGAAAATGGGACTGTCTTTCTCTGGCTTGGTAATACATAGCCCATACAGCTTTATTTCCTGGAGGACCCAGCAAATCACTGTGTCAGGAGAATGTGGGGCAGGGTGGGAGGTACTCATGCTAATGAGCAGGCAGAGTAGGCAAAGGTGTTTGTCTGGGCTGCCAATCCCCTTACTCACCCTTGTCCCCTAGTCTGTCTCAACCCTAAATATAACAAAAATCTCTTACAGCATTTATAAACATCGTACCTTTGCTGGAAATTTGGGGGCCACATGAATTTACATGATGGCAACAAATATAACAACATTGAAGAGCAGATTTCTTTAAAGTCTTTTAGCATCCCTGGTCCCCTCAAAACCTCATGGGCTTCGTCCTCCTGCCTACTAGAATATTAATTCCACTAAGGCAGATAATTTTTACCTGTTTTGGTGTATCAGTGAATTTCTATCTAGTACCTAGGACAGGGTCGTACCTATTTTAGGAACTCAAAAATGTTTGTCCGCTAAAACAATAAACCTTCAGAGTCTTCCTTATATTTCCCATTGCCTCTGTTTCCTAGTCTTCCTTCTAGGAAGTTTTCATTTTTCCATTTTCTCACTTCCTCATAGAATAAGAACAGTTTACACCTCTTCATCTCCAGAGCTGCCCTTGAATACCCAAAGATTCATTAATATGCTCTAACAAAGAACCTTGATGCCCACCTTTCATAGAGGGAGAAGATGGTAGAGAATAGGATTTCAGGCTTCCCTACCCCTAGAGTTTCTGTAAAGAGTCAATGTGGAACTAAAATAACCTACCTTTTACACAACTAGTCACAAAATATTCTCTTTTAAGTAACTAAAATAATGTGTATAGACATCATCCTTCCTGCTTTCACCAACATGAAACAATATTAATGAAAATATCAACATACTAAGTGCATAAAAATACATTTCATTTTTGCATTACAGTGCTTACTCTTATTTTATAAAATAGCATGATTAGGTATTTAGACTTTGTTCAGGGGGTCTCTTTTTTCCTCTGAATATATGTGTTCATTGTAGAAAATGAAATCTATCTATATACCTAAATATACATACATATATACACATATATACATATATAACAAATATGCATATATATATATATATATATATATATATATACTTATAAAAATTAAATAAGTCATAGTCATTTCCTCAAGTTTCTTTGTTATGCACTAATCTATACATGGTTGGAATGCTACTATATACACAATATTATATCCTGATAGGATTGCACACTATGATATACTAACTAAAGCATGTTTATTCTACATTATATTTATGATACAATAATGTACGTTATAAAGAGTTCAGTACAAATAAAAATATCACTGGGACAGCTTTTCAGTAGAGGTTTGATTTTGAACTAAAGGAGGAGGGAAGGGGAATCTGAGGAGAGAGAAATTTGGGGCAACAGAAGAGGTTGTCTGCAGAAGAGCCGAGCAGTCATTTGAGTGAAGCAAAATATTTATACTGAAGAGAAGTATAAGAGGTCCATGGGAAGGTAAGCTGGAGACCCAGTTTGTATTACGCTAGAAGGAGGAAAGTCAAAGTATGCTGATGGGCAGTCAGGTGCAGATGTATCAGCAGTCTCAGCTAAGGAATAGGAAGAAGTGCACTGGATTCTACTGGATACCCCGTACAACATTGTTCTATAGTTATTTTAATTTCATATATATAATCTGAACATATATGTGAACATATATTGCTGTATTTTCCAAGGCTTAACTTTTTTCCTGCCTAAAGAAACATCTTAGATTTATTCTAGAAAAGTTCTTATTTTAACATACTAGGACTAAGACTCTTTTCAGGTAATGGAACTGACTAAACTTAGTCTAATTTTGCAAATGTAACTCTTTGTTGCCAAAAAGCTTCCTGCAATTCTGTAATCAGCGTCCATGCAGTAGCTTCCAGGCCCATCATGCAAAATGTGAAGAAAATATGTAAAGTTCTTACTTTGCATCATAATTTACCTCCAGTGAAGAGATTTTTTTTTAAACAGTGGGTATATAATCTTCTGTCACTTTTCCTGAAATTTTTTCCAAGAGTTTATTTTCTGTCTGTAATTTCACAAAAGGCAAGTCAAAATGGCTGCTGGGAAGAATTACATTTATTCCTGTTTTGAATTTACACAATAAAACCTCAATCCTATAATTGTGATTTTTAAAAATTACACTAAGACTCTATCTCAGCAATTTAAGAAAGAAAAATGGAAGTCACAGGAAAGTGTGCTGCCTTCCAGTTCGTGTTTGTTTTTAATTCTGAGTATTCATCTATTATACAAGACCCACTTATGTCATGGGATACTTAGGCTTCTGGTCAAAGGCATGAGTTTGTTTGTTTTTTTTTAATCCACACTTAAATTATTCATAAAACATAATTAGACTCCTCAATATTTTTAAATTGCCTCAAAAAGTATTTACTTTATTCTTATTCTACTTTACTTAACATTAACCAAAGTCTTTTAGTTTTAGACAGCATTGTTCTATAAATTATGCATATGAGCCAAAAAAAAAACTTCAGGGAGCTGGTAGGTAAGCCAAAGCACTTTTAAGAAATATTGTTGATTCCGTCTTTCAACTTGTAAATGCAGTATAGATTTTAACTAATCCTATTTTTTCATCTATGGAAATTAAGTTTCCCAGTACTGTATATTAGCTTATTCAAAGTCACAGACTATGTATGCTAAAGCAAGCTCTCTATTACCCTTTTGGATCTGCCATTCCAAAAAGCACATCTAAATGATTTAATTTGTCCTCCAGATGTAATGTGTAAGATGTGTGAATCATAGAGCAGTTAAAACTCCTCCAAAACAAATATTCCCTTTGGGTGTTTCACTGGCCATTCGGCCCTTATTTCACTGAATTATATGAATCTGAATTATAGTTAGAGTCAAAAAATAATGGAACAAGATTGCTTAGGAGGGGTTTTTATTTTTTTAAATATGTAACCAGATATTAACTTTCTTAATTCATTTGAATTAACAATAAATGGAATTTAATTATGGCCTGAGAGCTCAGACATGGGCCTCAATGAATCTTTCCCTCATGCCACATTCCACTGCTTCCAGTATGAAGAGGTACAGGCCTCCTTTTAAATACAAAGCTTATTCATCTTGTCATTCAGCTTCTTGAAAGAAGACTTAAACAAATATCAAACTATTTGGAGGGGATTTGACAAATAATTTTATGAGCACCTACTATGAACAGTAAATAGTGCCAAGGCATTGCTTATCAAACAATTTGATATTCACAACCAACTTAATTCTACTGACTATGTTAGATTAACTCTTCAGATTCTCTAGCCAGGGCCACCATAATTGGGCATGTGTCATTTTTACCATTACATTTAGTTTTTCCATATTTAAATATTTATTATCATTGAAAATGGACTGATCAGACCTACCCATTGTTTATTTGTTTTCAACAAACAGCATTGACTTGATTGCTGTCGCCAGTCTTGAAATCAGGGGAAAAGTTTTAAATTTTGATGCAGTCCAATTTGTTAATTTTAAAATTTTATGCATTATTCTTTGGGTGCTACATGTAAGAGTTCCATCTAACCCAAATTCTAAAATTTTTTCTCCTTTTTTCTTCCAGAAATTTTGTGATTATAGTTCTTAAATTTAGGTCTAAGAAAATTTTGAATTAATTTTTGTGTATGGTATGCAATAAGGGCTTACACTCATCTTTATGCATGTGGGTGTTCAGATTCTCCAGTGGCATTTGTTGAGAAAAATAATCATTTCTCATTGAATTACCTTGGTGCCTTTTTAAAATTTAAAATCAATTGACCATGAATGTTAGTTTGTGGACTCTCAGTTGGTTTCATTAGTCAATATGTCTTTTTTTGTTGTTGTTATTGTTGTTCATTTCAAATTATTCATAATAGTGGGATTTATTTTAATATATTTGTACATGAACATAACAACTTGCTCAATCTCCAATATATTTTAAACTTCCACAGAAATATACTCAAGTCTCCTAATCTTTTTTCTATGCTCTACAATTAGTTTATCATATGATAAACTTCCTCCTGCATACTGATGTTTTCAAGTATTTTAAAATAATGCTATTAGATTCTCTTTCACCTTGTGCATTTTATTTCAAATAAACTTATTTTATTATTTTACTTTAACAGCTTTATTGAGATATAATTATAGTACAATAAACTGAGCATATTTAAGTTGTATCATATGTGTGTATCTCTGAATCACAGTGAAATTCATGACTATATCCTTCATCCCCAAAAGTTCCCTTCTCACATTGGTAGTTCATCTTTCCTATGGCTTCTTGTGCTGTCCCCACCTCAATCTCCAGGAACCATTAATCTGCTTCTTGTGTTATAAATTACTTTTATTTCCTATAATTATTATATACACATAATCATACCATATGTTTTCTCTTTCCTGACTTCTTCAACTCTACATGATTAGGTTTTTCTATGGATCACTGTGTTACAAAATCTGTTCTTTTTTATTGCTCTATAGTATTAACATTGTAGACATATAGTACAGTTTGTTGATTCATTTACTTCTTGATGAACATTTGAGTTGCTTCCAGTTTTTGGCTATTATAAATAAAGTTGCTGCAACATCTATATAAACATGTGTTTTAATGTCTCTTAGTTAAATATCTAGGAGTGGAATGTATAGATAATAAAATTAAAATATATACACACCTCATTTTAAGATTTTCCTATCTGTTTTTCAAAGTAGTTGCACCATTTTACTTTCCCACTAGCAATAAATAAGAATTTCAGTTTCTCCATAATCTCAATGACACTCATTATAGTTGTTTCCATTGTATTCATTCGAGTACGTCATATCTCATTGTAGATTTATTATTTGCATTTCTTTCTTACTAATGATGTGTTGAGCATCGTTTTGTGTTCTTATTTGCCAACCATGTATCTTCTTTGAAGAAGTATCTTCTCAAATATTTTTCCTAGTATTTTAAGTTTCTTTTTTATTTTCTTATCATTGAGTTTTGAACAGTTTTAAACTGCATGGGCTCTCTCTCATCCAGTGAGGAGGTCCATGGAACAGGATAGAGGAAAGTGTGGTTGAGGAGTCATGAATCAAGACCTCTGGAGACCAAGCTGGAAGCAGGTCTGATTTTACTGTGTAGTTATCATGTATATATACTCAGAAAGTAGCTAAGCAGATTATAGGCAGCCACCAATTTCTGGCCAACTGTCCTTGCGGCCACCAATTGAAGAGCAGACCATGGAGCAACTGTTGGGACCACAACACATGGCAGCATGGTCCCATGCTGTGCCTAGGGGGTAAGTGGTTTGCCACTCCCATGCCTAGCACGAGAGGAGTGGTTTGCCACTCAGGTTCCCTTAATATATGCCATGTATGCAGTACTCTATGCACTTGTCCCCACATTAAACAAGTCCTTTATCAGATATGAGATTTCAAAACATTTTCTCCCATACTGAAGCTTGTTCTGTTAACAATGTTGTCTGAAGAGCAGAGTCTTTAGTTTTGATGAAGTCTAACTTGTAGTTTTATAGATCACACTTCTAGTATATCTATAAAAAAACTGCCTAAATCAAGGCCAGAAAAATTTTCACCTGTTTTGTTCCAGAAATTTTATACTTCTAGGTTTTATATTTCCATTTATGAAAATGTTAATAAATTTTTGTATAGTGTTTAGGTACAAGTCCCTCATTTTCTCCCCTACATGGCTGTCCAATGTCCCAGCATCATTTCATAAGAACACAAAACTCTATACTTTCTGAATTGCCATCACACCTTTGTAGAAAATCAGTTGTGAATATATTCTGTTTTATTGATTTATTGATGACCAAGTCCACATGGTCTTGATTACTACAGTTTTATAATAAGTCTTGATATCAGTTAGTGATAGTTCTCCAACTTTTTTTCTTTATTATATGCATTTTATATAATTGTTCTTATGAAACTATACAAATATCTTTTCAATCTTGGCTATACATTTATATCAGGTTTATACTTGTCACATTCAGGGTAAAGGATTTGATCAAAGTTACTAATTTTGAGAGGGAATCATTTTTTAAGAAAATATGAGAAGTGAGGCTGTTTGCAAGCAAGCTTAGAAAGCACCGGGAGCACTAGCCATAAGACAAGATAAAATAATTAAGAAAAGGAGTTGTTACTATACCATTTGCCTTCTCAAAATAATTTGCTCCTTGAGAAGATTTCATGCTATATTTATACCATGGAGATAAAATTAAACCTTAACCAAGCAAGATGTCAGTATAAGCAGCACAATTTAGTTCATGGTCTCTTCTATGCAAACTCTGGTGCTATTGCTCTAGTCTCCTGTTTCCTTCTATGACTTCTTCAGGCATAAAGAAAATAAATCATTAAATATCAATTCAAAGAAAGCAGTTACTGGTGAGCAATTTAAATTTCCTGGAAGCAGTAGCTTCTATTTATTGACCTTGTCATACTCATAATTATTCATCATTTCAGCCCACTAAAATTATCAGAGCCCACTGTGCCACTCACTGTTGTATGCACCAAGGACCTGCAGCAAACAGGGTAGATGTGGCCCCCGGAGTTGCATTCTAGAGCTGAGAGCACCATTAGAAAACAAACCATTAGAAAAATGAGTAACATGATTACTTTATGATAACAAGAGCTGTGAGGAAGATAAACAGAAAGCACTGATGATGGGGGTGTGGTCTTTAAATAACCTCAGGAAAAGATTCCTTTCTAAGAAGTTGATAATTAAATGGATAACAAATTGTTTAAAAAATGATAGAGTCAGCCTTTTATTGTTCTTGTGGAAGTATTTTCATATGCAGAGGCTTTGAGGTGATCAAAAGAAGCCTTTGTGGCTGGAGAGCTGTGAGCAATGGGGAAAGCTGCACATGTTGAACTGGAGAAACCAGTAAGATAAAGCAGGTCCTGGTGGGCCAGGGTAAGGGGTTTGAATCCAAGATTTGTTCTTATGGAGATCATTGATGACTACAGACAAAGTAAGCTACTCCACAGACAAAGGAAATCTGTGTTATTCTATGGAACAAAATGGACCTATTTAGTAAGTACTTGCGTAACTGAGCTGAGTTAGGGCAATCTGATGTCTCCCCTGGTTAATTTTCTGAGCTTATCTGAAATAAGCATCAAATACAGTAGCTTTACCTGTAATGTCACTCTTAAAGTATCCTGTGGTTATTCATGAACATACTACCTGAGTCAAGACCCAAAGTAATAGATGAGTTGTAAAACAGATTGCTGGAGTTATCAAAAGGAGTAAGAAATAATCCCAAACTAAAACTCTTCTCTTTAACATTTCTACTTACTGATAACTCTCTATATAAGAACTTTCTAAGATTCCTAATTTGAAAATAGAAGCTAGATCTAGAAAAACATTTTACTACATAAATTTTTCATCTCCAAATAGTGGTAGTGATTTTATTTTTAAAACTATGCATATTTATATGTTGGTGTGTTGAGAGCCACAGCCTGAGGGGCCCCAGCAAACTTCCAGCTGCCAGCAAACTTCCAGCTGCCGGCTGATGATTGGCTCACAGCAGCCCCAGCAACATCTAGCTGATTGGCTCCTCGGCCCCAGCAACATCTAGCTGATTGGCTCCTCTGCGGTGATGCTCATTGGACTGTTTCCCTGCCCTTTCAGACCACGGAGCTGCTCATTGGGGGACTTTTTTGGCTCCGCCCACGTGACCCAGCCAATCGGCCTCAAGAGCAGGAGGATTGTGGGAGGTGGAGAGAAGCTTGTGGGGGAGAGTGAGGCTTGGGGAAAGCCGGTGGTGGCAGTTGAGGCTCTGAGGGTTTTTCCTGAGAGACTATTTTGTTTGTCGTGTGTGGTTCTAAAAATAAAGTTAGTTTCTTTTGACAAGTGGCTCCTGATTGTGCCCAGCCAGACTGCGGCATTGGTGTATGTTATGATAGGTTATGTGCCCCAAGGAATGGAGCTGGCTGTCTATGGGATGAACTCTGAAACTGTGAGCCCCAAAATAAACTTTTTCTTCTCTTTTTGTCAGGTCTTTTGGTCACAGCAGAAAAAAAAAAAAGCTCATTAAAATAGAAGTTAATATCAAGGTTGTTGCTATGACTAACCTGACCATGTGGTTCAGAAACTTTTGAAGCTTTTTTGGAATTTCTGGGAGGAATTTTGAGTAATATAGTGATGCAAGCTGGAAAACCTATAGCATGTTGTAAATGAACCCTAATGGGCAATTCTGGTGGGAGCTCAGAAGATCTGAATGCCAATAGGATTATGCACAGCAAAGACATACATCTTGTGAGGTTTCAGAGGAAACTCCTTTTGGAAATTGGGCTAAAGGCCATTCATGTTATGTTCTGGCTACGAAGATGTCTATATTTTGCCTATGTATCAAGACTTACTGTGAGGCTGAATTTAAAGGTGATGGGCTAATTAATCTGGTGGAAAAAATTTCTAGGCAGCATACATTCAGACGTATTGCTGGCAGGTTTTAGCCAAATTTATTGTGATAATCAGGAGCAGATAGATGAGCTGAAAGATGTGAAAAACTTGCAGTTTGGCCAGGAAGCTGTGAATAAAACTGGGCTAATGAAAGTGTGGTTGTTGGAGACATTTTGGCTTCTAAAGAAACGTTAAAGAGTTTACCAAGAAAGAATAGGGAAAAATGTCTTGAGGGCATCTCCAGAATTGTCAAGATTAGACTCATCTCAGGCTCAATGGTGTAAAAGTAAAAATTCCTTTAAGAAGAGATCAGTGGGGCACCCTGCTTTCCCAAGGCAGCCTAGGAAGTTATTTCACATTCAACCGCCCAGGTACTCAGAGGCTGCTACAGTTGTGGACCCTGGAGGCTTACCTACTGCTTAAGATGATGGCAGACCTTGGTGCTGATTCTGCAGGATTGCAAGATGCTGAAGTTAGAGGGTAATTAAGGCTTCTACCAATATTTCAAAGGAAGACCTGGGAGGTGAGGCAAAGTGCACCAGGTTTGAAGTCCCTGCAGACTCCCCCTGATAGGGCAATGAGTGGAGATGTGGGGAAGAAGCCAAAGCTGCAGTGGAGACCCCTAATATTAAGAAATGTCTGCTGAAGAAAGCTGCAGGAATTGAGCACAGGTAAGCCAACAGCCCATGTGCACTTCAACCACAGGGGCAAAGCTGCACAACATCCCAATGCCCTGTACTCTAAAATACAGGACTTGTTTGCCCAATTGGATTTCTGTCTTGCTTTAGTCCCCCTTCTCTCATGCCCCTATTTCTTCACATGGAAATGTTTACCATGTGCCTTTATATATTGGATGTATGCAACCTGCTTTTGATTTTTACAGGCCTTGAGTTTCAAAGGAGACTTTGAACTTGGACAATGAAAAACTATTGAGACTAGGGGGACTCTTGAAAACAGACTGAATGTATTTTGTATTGTAAGATAATCATGAATTCTGGTTGGGGGAGGAAGAAGTTTGTGGCTTTGTTTAGAGGCAATGCAGGAAGATTTTGAGGAGAAATGATTGGGTTATTATAGCCTTAACTTAATCAGTGCATTAACTGATTACATTGGTGATAATGTAGGCAGGTAGGTTTTGACTGGAGGAGATAAGTCACTGGAGCTACGCCTTTGAGGCTTATATTTTTTCCCAAAATGAAGACAGTCAGTCTCAGTCTCGCTCCCTCCCTCCCACACCTGACCTCACTTTCCTGGTGTTATATCCTGAGCTACTTTTTGCACCACATTCTTCCTCCATGATGTTCTGCCTTACCTCGGGCCCCTAGGAATGGAGCCAGCTGACTATGGACTAAGACCTCGAAATCCATGAGCCCCACAGCCAATTTTTCCTCAGATATTTCCAATTATTCTCAAATATTTTGATCACAGCAATGAAAAACCTGACTAAATAATGTTTTAGTCAGCCTTTTGTCACCATGACCAAAATACCTGATAAGAACAACTTAGAGAAGGAAAAGCTTATTTGGGGTTCATGGTTTCGGAGTTTTCAGTCCACGATTGGCTAACGCCATTATTCTGTGTCTTAGGTAAAGCAGAACATCATTGTAGAAAGGCATGGCACAGGAAAGCTGCTCAGCTCATGGCAGCCAAGAAAGCAGAGAGAAAAAGAGGGGGACCAGAGAAAAGATAAACTCTTGTAGGGTAAAACCCCAGTGACCTACTTCCTTCTAGGTCCCACCTCCCAGAAGTCCATTCAGCTATCAGGGGATTAATCACTGATGCAGTTAGAGTTCTTGTGATTCAATTATTGTCTAAAAGCCCCTCCTCTGAACCTTACTGCATTGAGGATAATGCTTTCATTACATGAATTTTTTGAGAGGACATTCCAGATCCAAATCATAAAGTTGGGCTACTGCACAATAATTAAAGAATCACAGTTCAATCAAGAGATGTTATTAAGAGTGAAAAAGCAAGCCATAGAATAGAGTAGATGTTTGCAGTACAGGCATTTGGGGGGAAAAAAAAACAGTATCCAACTTATAGGAAGAACTTCTACAAAGGGACATCCCCTAATCTTTAAAATTAGCAAAAGCCTTAATGGTCATTTCAAAAATATGCCCAAGTCGGTAATAATATGATGAAAAAATTCTTAATGTCATTATTCATAATAGAAAAGAAATTGAGACTAAACTCTCATCAAAATTAAAGAGACTGATGATTCCAGGACTTGAGGATGATAACAACCAAAACTCTCATGTGCTGCTGGTAGAAGTCTAAATTTCAGCAGCTACTTTACAAAACTGGTAGCATTAACTAAAGCTGACCACAGATCTATCTTATAACATAGCATTTCATCGCCAACTACATACTCTACAAAAATACAAGACTATTCATATAAGCCTTAATTCAAAATAATCTCAAAGTGGAAACAACTCAAATGTTCATCAGGGATAGAATAATCAAAATCACATGGAACATGCAGCAGTATGCAACACGTTTTCACATAGGTGTGTTCAACACTATAGCACATGGTTAATATTCTGAATACAGCTATATATCCAACAGCATATAGCATGGTAGTAGAAAAAGAATCACTGACACCACTACCTTCATGGATGAATCTCACAAACAATGCTGAGCCAGAGTTCAGGTGCAAAGAGAACAGATGTCTTGTTCTCCTTGAATAAAATATTAAAAAGGAAAAATACTAATTAATGGTAATAGAAATCTGACTGCTGGTTACCTGTGGAATGTAGAATACAAAGGCTTGACCAGCAAGGAACATGAAGCAGCCCTCTGAAACTGTTTCTTGCCTTCATCTGGGCTGTGGTTTCATAAACGTCTGCCTATAAAATTTTCAATCAAGACATACATCTAAGATGTGTGCACTTTAAATAAATTTTATTGAGTTGGGAAATAAAAGCTATTGAATTTTTAAAAGTTAAGATGAATATAGCAAAAATAAATAAATACCTACAACAACAACAAAAACATGATGTAGATAAATCTTTTCTGTTATAAAAAATTCTCAATTGTAAGTAGGAAAAAACTATAAAATAAGATATACAGCAGAAATGTACCAATTGTGTTCCCCAAAAAATGACTACAAGATTATTTTAAAATATTATTTTCCAAAACTAATAAAGTTTATTTCTAAATGGTGGGATTATCAGTGATTTTTATTTTCTTTAGGCTATATTTTTTCTATATTTCAAATTTTCTTCAATATACATTGTTATAAAAACATTTTATTATTAATGCATGTTATTAAATATATACCATTTGTGTGTTTTTTTAATGTATCACTAACAAATAATAGTTGTTCAGCTTTACAAAGTGATGATTCAATATATGTATACATAGCATATTTATTATCACAGTCAAATTAAGTAATACCTCCATTTCCAACTACAGTTACCATTTTTGCATCTATGTATGTATGCAGTGAAAGACCTTAAAGTCTCTTTTTATCAAATTTCAATTAAACAATACAGTATTATTAATCATTATCACTGCACTGCACATTAATACCCAGAATTTATTCATCTTAAACTGAAAGTTGTACCCTATGACCAGCATGTCCCCTTTCCCCATTACATCAGCCTCCGGCAATCACTGTTCTACTCTTATAAGATTCCACACATAAGTGACATCATACGGTATTTGTCTTTGTCTCTGGCTAATTTCACTTTGCATAATATTCTCCAGATTCATCCATGTTGTCAGAAATGGCAGGATTTTCTTCTTTTATATAATTCAATATTATTCCTGTGTATCAAATTATCCTTATTCATTCATCTACTGATGGATGCTTAAGTTATTATCACATCTTGACTATTGTGAAGAATGCTGCAATGAACATGGAGTGCAGAAATCTGATATACAGAATTCATTTCTTTAATTAGACACCAACATATGGGGTTGCTGAATGTATAATAGTTCTATCTTAATTTTTAAAGGAAACTCCATAATTTTCTTAATAACTGTACTAATTTATGTACCCACAACTATGTATAGTATCCCTTTTTTTCATGCCCATGCTAACACTTGTTATCTGCTTGCTATATCTGTTCTTCTTATTGACTATCCAAAATTATACATCCCTAATATGCATTTTATGTAAGACGTTTATCAGATATAGATAAACTTTTCAGAGACAAATTAATTGCTTAAATACCATCAAAATCTTCCTCAGAAGATAATGAGATCCCAGATGGCAAAATTATATAAACACCTCTTCACAAATTTAGTTGTTACCTTTATTAATTATCAATGACACTAGATTATAAAACTAATGATTTCTTAAAATAATGTAGTGTCAACAGGAAACTGTTACCAGTGCATTACTACATGATCATTAATAATTCAGTTCTTTATAAAAAAAAACTTTAAGGTATTAAAATTGGCAAATTCATTATAAACTCATTAGTCATTTAGATTTCCATAAATCAGTGAAGTTACTATACCATCTTGGCAAAATAGTTTTTCGAAAATTACTATGGCCACACCTTCCCATCAAGAAAACCAACATGGAAAACCATTACAAAGGGCAGCAGGGCAATACTACAAACCAAGAGAGCTATTTAAAGGTTGGTCATTATGGTTCCATTGACATGAGCTTTTGATAATGTTACCTTAAAGGAGAGGGTAAGGGGATAGGAATGATGGTGGAATGAGTTAGACATCATTACCCTAAGTACATGTCTTTAGACATGAATGGTATGAAAATACGTAGAGTCAGTGCCTTGAAATTGTGCTTTATATGTGCAATATGAATGAATTGCATTCTGCTATCATGTATAACAAATTAGAATAAATAAATAATTTAATTTAAAAAATAGAGGAGAGATCAATTTTTGTTTGCCTGCTTGCTTTTTGCTTTGTTTTGTCCTGATGGGTTTTGCTATTACCTGAAATGAGGTTGAAGCCAGTCCTACAGCCTTCACCTAAAGACAGATGCTGTGTGGCATTTAATAAGCAGTAACTTTAGTTCAAGGGGAAAGGTTGCCTTTCCTTTAATTAAACTATTGCCTTTTAAGTCCTGATAGCATCTGGTGCCAGGCTGTACATTCTATACCCCAATAGACTTTTCCAACCCGGAAGGGCTCTTTTCCAAGGCTCCTTGATGACAGGCCTATAAGCAACCAGTTGACTCCTGCAGTGCTAACTCAAATGATCATAATGCTGCCTACGCTCAGCAGGACAGAAGGAAAGGCAAGAAATTTAGCACAGAAATTAAAAAAAAAAAAAACTCAAGACATGTCAAAAATGAGAGGACTGAATTACATTTTAGAAAGGATTCAGTCACAAATAGAAAAGCTTTAGGAATCATGCACAAAAAAACAGGGTAACTTTTACCTGTAAACAGCTTGTGCTCACCCCCATCAGAACTATTGTACAAAAATAGACACAGTAGATAGATTCCAGGGAGCAAAAATCCTGAAGAGTTACTCAATACCCTACGCTGAAAGAACTACACCACCATTTTTGCATTAAAGACTTTGCTCCAAACTCAGAATTGGTTCAATACCAACCTTCTGTCAATCCTAACAGTTTCTCAGACCTTAGCCTCTCCATGATCTCCCCTCTCTGGCTGTCTCAGAACTTGGGAGTCTTTCTACATCCATGTGAAAACTCAACCATCTCAATCAGCCTAAGCTCCATGGTGTGGCCTTCAATAAATTATTTAGGCTCTCTGAGCCTTTGTTTTCCCATCTGTGAGATGAAAACAATAATGTACCTCCCTCATAATGTTCTTGTGAGCACTAAATGTAAAACATCCAGTACATAGTAAACATTCCTTAAATACAGTACAGGTCATACCACTCACTCCATCCCACCTCGGGGAACTCCATGCCTGAAATAGGAACATACTTGTAATTCCGGCAGCTTGGGAGACTGAGGCAGGAGGATAGTGAGTTCAAAGCCAACTCAGCAATAGTGAGATGCTAAGCAATTCAGTGAACTGTCTATAAATAAAATACAAAATAGGGCTAGGGATGTAGCTCAGTGGTTGAATACCCCTGAGTTCAATCCCCAGTACCAAAAAAAAAAAAAAAAAAAAAAAAAAGAAAGAAAGAAAAAGAAAACTATATATTCTCTGACTTCTTTGGATGCCTTAGGTATAAAGTATATAAAATTATCTTTCATTTAATGAATGCATTCTATATTCCATACAATAGACTAAGTGTTTTTCACACCTTATCTCACTTACATTCTTGAAAAGAAATCTTGGGCTATATTAATAGAAATTTAGCATCCAAACAAGATGGACCATAGTAGGACTGGATTTGCACTACTCAGATCATATCCAGAATACTGGAATTCATTCAGGGAGTCATATTTGGGAGAAATGATGACAGAAGTGAGCAGAGTACTGTACAAAACTTAGAAACCTGCTGCACTGGACACTGAATCTATGACAGTGTATCAGAAAACTCACACTGGTGGTCATGAAATATTTGTATTCTGGATGGTCCTTAAAGCAAAATAAGAATTGAGGTTGGAAGGTAAAGGGAAGAATATTTCATTCACCATAAGAAAAATTTTACAATAATTAAAAACACTAAAAAACTGTCTAAACTTTCTTATGCATATGAGTGTTCCCTGTCACTGCAGCTGCTCAAGCGGAAGGTCAAAACCACTTGTCAAAATATCAGACACAAAGCCCAGGCAAGAAATGAGGATTGGGACTATGTGGTCTTGAGGCCCATTCTGGCTTTGTAATTCCATGTGTGAAAAGGAGTGGGAAGAGTGTTTTAACTCTGACAGAAGATACAAACTGCATTTGCTTAAAGTAATTTATATAGCACATTAATACAACCATGCCACCCTCACAGTGACTTAATAAATGGTGTCTAAAAAAATGTTTCCAACACATCAAAATAATCTGTTTCAAGTAACAAATTGAAATTATGGTTTAAAGCCAACCTACAATATTAAACACTTGTTGGTCTTGTAGACAGTCAATTCATCATCATTTGTGACAATCATTATAGAGGCTTCTCTTTCTCTCACTCTCTTCTCTTTCCCTACTATAGTTCACAAGCCACCCACCATCATCTTCTGCCAGAAAAACCACTATTGTGAGCTTTCTAACTATCATCTTACTTGATATTTCCATTTAGATACCCAACAGATATTTCAAAACATTTCTACAACTGGGCTCCTAATAGCCAGCTCCTACCCACAGTCAACCCAGTCTCCTTCTAATTTTCCTAGTCAGTAAACTACAGTGTCATTTCAACTTTATTTAATCTAGAAGCTTTCGACTTATCCATGAAAGATCCTTTTTCTTATAACCCACATAATGCGTGTAACCCAGAACTAATTCTTAAAAACCTTGCTCCAACCAGTCTCTCCACAGCTTCAACCCATACTCTAGTCTGTTCCCACCTAATTTTACTTCTGAATTTCTACAAACTTAGAACCAGTCTGCCTTGCCCTAAATTTTATATCTTAGTTGTAATGTCTGTGTTCCAATAGTTTTTCTTTTGATTATTTTATATTTCTATGTAGGCAGTCAAACTGTTTTCAGTATCATTTGCTTTATGCTTTTCAACTTTTATACGTCTTTTTCCATCTCTTGATTATTGTTATATAATATTAAATACCATTTATCACAGAAGATATTTTTTGGTGGTCTTTTAACATCTGAAAGTGGAGAAATAGGCTTCATGTATGGAAAGAAAAATCTCTCTGTTATAAGATATATAAAATATTTTATTAATATTTATTTATTAAATTTATACATTTTAAAATATAGTTTCACTTAATATCTTAAGATCAATTGAAAGATCTCATTTTATTTCTAAACTTTAGGCCAAACATAGAAGCTTTTACTTACTTTTACTTTTACTTACTCTATGAATAATGTAAAGCAACTCATAAATTTAACAGATTAAATTCTTTTAAAGCATTTAACACCACTTACATACATAATTAATTAAATAAATTCTTTCTGATAATTCAAATCATAATTACTCAATATACCTGACTCTCTCAAATATGTTAAACACAAAAAGGCATATTACAAATTGAACAAATAAATTTTTCTTATATCTTCACTCCTGTAAATTTTACTTTACTTGCTACTTTTACTTTAATAAGTTGAACTTCATAGTAAATTTCTAAAATCTTGAAAAGACAAGAACAGAACCTTCTGAGTAAAATCAAACATATACATTTTATCCCTCTTAAAACTGCAATTAGAAAAGACTTGATTTTTTTAAGTAAAGGAATACACTCACAAATATCCTGCCCCCACACCTTAGTCTTCATAGAAAGTTTTTCTTAAGAGAGATAACACACAGGTTCTTTGAACTGAGAGATATTGAAAACATCTGAAGGCATGCACACAAGGGAAAATAAAGACCATACTTATAATATTAATGATTATTAATACAGAAACACCAGTGGTCTTCCTTCACTGAGCTCTATGAATTATGACATCCAGACTTTTACCCTCCTAGGCATCTGATCAGCCCAAGAGGTTGTGTAGGAGTTACCTTAAGAAATGATGTATCCTAAAGCAATAATACTCAATTTTTTTTATCCCACAGGATATTCAGCAATATCTGGAGACATTTTTGGTTCACAGCTGACTAGGGTGCTACTAGCATCTAATAGATAGAGGTCAAGGATAGTGCTATATTTCCTGTAAGGCATAAGAAAGTACCCCCTAACAAAGAATTTTCTAGCCCCAAATCTCAACTGTGCTGAAGTTGAGAGACCCTATCCTAAAAAGAAGCTCGAAGTTGATAAATCCTGAAAATTCATTCAAAGTTTCTTGGAGTGAGTTTTTATTCCCCAATTCTTGAGCAGGAAATAAAGAATTACCAAACATCTGAGGAAAACATTTAACCTGGAAGATAAGAAAACAGCATATGGAAGATAAAGAAGAAAAACCTGAGCCATTGAAGAGAGAGCTAATTTCAAAAAATGTGTCATTCAGGGATGGAGCAAGATGACAGCTGAGTAAGCTATTCCAGCAATTCCAGCAGTAGACTCTCTTCAGAACAATTAACACACCAAAACACTTTTGCAAGAGCTAAGGAAAGCAAGCAAGAGACCACAGTATAATGGTTTTAGCATAATAATTGAAAAATCTCATTGAAGAAGGCAGAAAGGAAAAGATTGCCATATCACCACTCACCCAACTCCAAGTAACAGAGCATAGAAAGAGGCACTTTCTTTTTCCTCAAAGAAATTTCACAGGCCTGCCACTGTGAAACTAGTACTGGGCAAAGCCTGACTCCGGCTAAGGAGACTGAGCCTCTGGATCTGTTAGCCTGGTGGCCAAGAGACTACCTCCACTGCCACCTCCCAACTTGGAGGATGCATAGCATATAGAAACTCCACCACTGGTAAGTAGGACAAGAACAAAAGCACAGAACTTTGCTGTGGAACTCAGCACCAGCCCCTATTGTGAAACCCAAAACGTGACTGCCCCAATTATCCCTATCCCCTGGTACAGTGTCTGTCGATGGAGCCTCTGGGTCCCCAAGGGACTGATTACCCCATCATTCCCCCAACCACAGGAAGCACAACATAAAGAAAGTGATTTTCTACTTAGGAGAATAAGAGAGAGGTAAATACCAAGTCATTGCATAGGAACCTGGGTCCAGTCTCTTCATGGTGAGTCCCAGAGCCAGGGAGAATCCCACGGTGCCTAACTACAGGCCACTGATTATAGGTGAGGTATCCAGACCTGCCCCCGCCCCAGAAGAAAGGGGGGATAACATACTATTTTTAGCCTCCCCAAGTTCATTCTGAACAACACACTAATGCTGGATTTGGGACAAATTTGGTTTGACATACCCTCTAGTGTTGAAACAGTAACAATACACTAACAGTAGACTCAGGAAAAAAACTAGATTTAAGGCACCATCTAGTGCTGAAATAACAGAAGTGGCCACAGGATCAAAGAAAATAAGTAGCCTGCTTAGAATTTCTGGAAAGACAGACACAGACTAAGCCAGAATTCTAAAGAGTTGAATAAATACTTAATGCTTCAATATGCCATCTAGCATCAAGAACTTCCAGGGAATCATGACCTCACCTATTGCACAAAATGAGGCACCAGAAATCAACCATATAGCAAGCAATATATGCAAACTCTTGGACAGAGAAATCAAAACAATTGTTTTAAGAAAATTTATGAGCTTCAAGAAAACACACAAATGATTCAATACTCTATTAAATTTAAGAGATTAAAGTAATTTAAAAAATCCTTGAGCTGAAAAGTATATCAAGCAAAATTTTAAATGCAATAGAAACATCCAAAGCAAAACAGATCAAACAGAAGAATTACTGAGCTCAAAGAGGTTATTGGAAAATACATGGTCAGAGGAGAAAAAGGGGGAAAAATGAAGTGGAATGAAGAAAGGATGAGGAAATGTTGGGATAACATTAAAAGAATAAATATTCAAATTACTGAGGTTAATGAGGGGGCTTCAGAATGCCAAAGGGATAGAAAGCTGATTTAAAAAGATAACACTGAAATCTTCCCAAACCCAGAAATACAACTATTCATATCAACAGTTTAAACTTAACAATATCTACTCCAAAACAAATTGTAAACAATCTCTCAAATGTTAAAAACAGGATTCGCAAAGCAGCAAGAAAAAAGAAACAAATAACCTATAAGGATATTCCAATTTTCCTGAGAGCCTACTTCTCAGTATAAACCTTCAGGCCAGGAAAGAGTAGAGTGAGATTTTCACAGTGTTAAAAGAAAAAAAATTCCCAGCCAGGAATTCTGTACTCAGCAAAGGTACCCTGTAGAAATGAAAAGAGATAAAGACATTCCCAACAAAAGCTGAGCAAATTTATTATTACCTGACATGTTGTATAAGAAATGTTAAAGGTGATTCTTTAAATTGAAAAAAAAAAAAAAAACCTGGAAGATACAAACACTGGAAGATACAAACACTGGAAGAAATAAAATGCACTGGTAAAGTAACTAAATAGAAAATTCATAATGTTCTCATATATATAAACATCATACACAAATCACTCATTTGTAGCGTGAAAACTGAAACAAAATGATATAAAATAATAAATACATTAATACATTAAGAGATAGGTAGTACAGGAATATATAAAATAGAACATCAAAAATATAAAATGTGGGTAGAAACATGAAGATATAGAGTTGTTTATGTGTGCTTTTTCTTTTTTGTTTCTTTTTTCTATCTTTATCATTAATGTTAAGTTGCTATCATTTCAAACTAGCTTGTTATAATCAAAAAATGTTATTTTTCTTAAAGAGAAGATACTGACTCTATAAAACTATAGAAAATTTAATAAAAATAGATGCCACAAATTAAATTCATACACCAAGAATGAAATAAAAAAATCAATAAAGGATTGAAAGGTGAAATTGCAGAGATTTCCTATAAAGTCAGTAATAGGATAAAGAAATAAAACCAGAGAGAAAAGGAAAAAATAATATTTGTACATGAAGTATATTTAGATAATATGCATTCAAATAGGAGAGAAGAAAAATAGAAGAAAAACCAACAAAGAGTGTTACAGAAATTTTAACAGAATGAAAGAACATGAGTTTCCACGTTTGGGGGTTATACCAAATACCCAACTTAATGAATTTAAATAGCAACTCCAACTGCTAGAAGTTAGTGGAAAATGATCTCAAATGATGTGTTAATTTACATGGTGCTATGGTGTAGATATGTTTCAGTGTGTCCACTAAGCGTTCATGCACTGGAGTTTAATCTCCATTGTGAAGTATGAAAAGGGTGAAAACTTGATCTAACTATGTTGGTTACATGTGCGGGACTTTGTGAGGTGATTAGGATTGGATAAATTCATCAGGGTGAAGACTTCATAATTGAATACTAGTTCAGTATTAAAATAATAGGCTAGATCACTCACACACACACACACACACACACACACACACAGTACCTTGCTATATGCTACCCAGCATCACCTCAAGAATCTGTCAGCAAGAAGGCCATCACCAGATGTGACCTAAATCTTAAATAAGTAGACTTCTTTTCTTTATGAAGTTACCCAATCTTGGGTATTTCATTATAGCAACAAAACATGGATTACTATAATTGGTTTTTCTTAGGAAATGACTATAAAATCTGAATATTGTATCTTCCTTTCCAATGTCCATACCTCACTTCTTTTAAAGTGTCTCCATTAATTTTAATATTTAGAAAAAACATATTTTTCATACTGAATCTTTTAATAAATAAGTAAGTTTCTTTATAGACCTCATTTGCTAAAAGTTTTTAATAATAATTAGGTATTGAATCTTATGTAAAGATTTTTTTGTGAAGCAACTAAAATAAACCTATGATTTTCTTCTTTAGATCAATAATTATAAGTTATAATGATAGATTTCTTGTATGGAATATCTTTGCCTTTGTAGGATAACCATCACTCAATATTTATACATAATTAAATTTGTACACTACTAAATTTGTTTAGCTAACACTAAATTTAAGCTTTTTGCAACTGCCTTTATAAAAGTTAATTTTCTGTTCTTGTGTTGTCTGTATCTGGTTTTACCATCAAGATTATACTAGCTCCATATAATAAGAGGGCAACTTTTGTTCTTTTTCATTTTCTGGAAGAACTTATAAAATTAAGAGAAATCATTGGATTGGGGTTGTGGCTCAGCAATAGAGCACTCACCTAGCACGTGCAAGGCCCTGGATTCAATCTTCAGCACCACATAAAAATAAAGAAATAAAATAAAGATATATATAAAAAAGAGAAATCAGTTGAGCCATGAAAATTTGGTAGGAACTCCCTTAAAAAGACATCCAGACTATGGGCTGGGGATGTGGCTCAAGCAGTACTGTGCTCTCCTGGCATGCACAGGGCGCTGGGTTCAATCCTCAGCACCACATAAAAATTTTAAAAAATAAAGATGTTGTGTCCATCAAAAACTAAAAAATAAATATTAAAAAATTTCTCTCTCTCTCTCTCTCTCTCTCTCTCTCTCTCTCTCTCAAAAAAAAAAAAAAAAAAAAAAAGACATCCAGACTACTATTGGGGAGTAAGGAACATTTGTACTGGAATTAGTATCTAATTAACTAAATGGTGGAGTCAGATTTTTCATTATTGGAATAAAATATTATAAAAAAGAGAAGGAAGAATGCTAGAATGATCCATGTGGCATTAAGTTAGAATTGAGGACATCAATACGAATTCATGTTTAGCTTGATACAGATATAAATGAAAAGTATACATAACTATTCACAGTTGTGCATGCACGCGTGCACACACACACACATACTGTCAGCTAAGATGACCTAGAAACAATGATAACTCAGTAGCAAAGAGCGCAGTACCCAGGTCATGCTCATCAATATCATCATCCTCCAGTAGAAGGAATCAGGGCTCCTTTGAGAAATAGCTGACCCTCAAAGAGGGAAAGAACATATATAAAAATGAGTCTGGAACACCTTGAAGTGCCAAAAAATAAGAAAGTGCTAAAAAAATGAATTTCTAAAGACATATATTTATTCAGTGACAGCTGTATATCAAAGAGAAACAGGGGCCAAATGAAAGAACTCACAGTGGTCAAAGCTAGCACAATTTAAACAGCAAAATTAAGTGGCATTGAATTACAATAAATCTCCATGAATTCATACTGTGTCACTAAATTATTGGATAAGTAAGTAAATAAATAAATGAGAGCAAAGAGTCAAATATCCCATGCAGAAATATAAATCATTTATGAAGATACTCCTTCAAGAAGATAAAGCATAACTCCCCACTCCATAGGTGGGGTCTCTGCATTGTGACTTCCTTCCAAAGAGTAATAAATTGAAAGAAGAGGAAAAGAATAAATATATAGAAGAAAAAAACTGAAAAATACTACCTCAGTCAGTTGTTCAGTATTAATGTCACCAATGATATATCATGTTGGGTATGCACTTTTAATACAATCTCATGACAATGGTACTTTAAGATCTGTGCTCTTCCTCCAAAATTCATATGTACCATCTAATCATGTGGAAAACATCAGGCAAAAATTAGCAAATACAATAAAGTGATAGGAAGAAATATTTGAGGGTGATAGATATATTTATGGCATTGATTGTGGTGATATTTCCTGGGTATACACTTACCTGCAAACTTACTAAGTTGTGTGTGTGTGTGTGTGTGTGTGTGTGTGTGTGTGTGTGTGTATATATATATATATATATATATATATGCAAACTTACTAAGTTGTGTATATATATTTTGTGTGCCAATAATACCTCAACAGAGGAGTGTTTAAAAAATTAAACAGAATTCCATTGAGGGGTCAAATGGTATCTATTCTTTTTCCTTTTCCCTCCTGGGTAAAATTTTAGGTCATTAATCATCTCTACAAAATACTTGACCACTACTTCTCAAAATTCTTAAGGTCATCAAAAAAGGCAAAGTATGAGAAACTGTCGAAAGAGGCATCGCAGAATATATTATATCTAAATATGATATGGTACAGTGAATCCTGAAATAGAAAAAGGCCATTAGGTAAGAACTAAGAAAATGTGTATAAAATGTGGACTTTAGTCAATAACAGTACATCAACATTGGTTCATTAGTTGAGAAAATGTACTATACTAACATAACATGCATACTAACCTAAGTTTCCCAGTAGGGGACACTAAATGTGGAATACATAAGCACTCTCTATACTCTTTTAAGTTTTCTGTAAATCTAAAATAATCCTTAAAAAATGAAAACAAAGGCTCATTAGAATACATAGGGAAATGTACCCTGTAGCATACAATTACACATTCTGAAATTATTATCCAGATTGCAAATATCCAGGTAGATTTTTAAAGTCAAAAATATAATTTTCAATTCCTTACTATCCCTCCCAAAATTCTTCCTTACAAACTGAATGAAATTCATTGTACTATAATTTAGGCTCATTATCCCTTTGATTTCCCTTAGTGATGATGTATATATGGAATAGTATATTTTGAGTACATGTTATGCAGACCCTTGAAAACAATTATGAAAATGAACTTCAGCATTGAGGTCAACTAATGTCTGTTCTTTTACCTTTTCCCTGAAGGGTCATATTTTCTAACTCTTTAATTATATTTATGATTTGCTTAGAAGTTTTTTAAGTGGAAGACTCAACAGTACAAAAGAACAAACTATTTAGCAGACTTGCAGCATCTTAATGACACTGCTAAACTTCATCATGCAGATTCGACCTTTTCTTAAGCCATACTCAGACTTTAGGAGTTTAAAAGAAAATGCCAATACTTTGCTCTAAGTATCAAAAATTGTATTCTGTCATTAAAATGGTATCTCTCTCAAAAAATACCACTTTTCAGACATCATTATAACTTTTCCAAAATTAAGAAGTAATGTATGCGTGACCTATGCACACATGGTCAATAATTAGATTGTCAGACCATACTTTGATAAGTAAAACATAAATTCAACTTATAAAAATTCTGGTTTGTTTCTTTCTACACATAGACTAACCTCTCTTTTTATGATTATGTTGAAAACTAGACATGTCTGACAGTAGATTACAAAATCTTAAGACTCTGACCAAGTAAATTATTCTGAAAAAAATTATTTTGACCTTCTAAATCACTTATTGTTGTTTTCTTTGTTCCTTATAAAGTTAACTTGACTTATTTATGTGTTAAACAACCAAAATTCTACAAATGTTCAGGAATAAAGTGCTAATATGCTATCTTTGAGACATCATATATTCCAATTTCTACATCTTTCACATTTAAATTTTCATAACTCATTTGAAACTAATATGCTTCTCAAATCAAACTTATCATACTACTAAGAACTAACAATATAATGAAATTCACAAAAACTTGATTTTTAAATCAATTCATTATATTTTATTGTTCAGGGATTAGTCCTAACATGAAAGCACCAAATCCATGATTTCAAATAGTCATTTTTTTCCTCATCAATTCTTTACCACCTGAAATGTCAACATTTTGACCCCTCATTTATGTGGGACTAAGATATCCTTTGGCCAAATATGAAGAAAGTCCCCTGTTTATTTTCTTTCTTATTTTCTGTTTCAGATTCTCCTCTCCCAGAAGTTTCCCTCTGTACCAGACATACTTTGCCCCAACTACATTCCTTAGCTTTTGCAACCCTCACACAGACCAAGAGCTTCTTACTGCAAGCACCTATAACTCTCCTGAGCA
The DNA here is from genome assembly GCF_021218885.2 of Marmota monax. Classification (NCBI taxonomy): domain Eukaryota; kingdom Metazoa; phylum Chordata; class Mammalia; order Rodentia; family Sciuridae; genus Marmota; species Marmota monax. The sequence goes on along the minus strand of NW_026695208.1, from coordinate 1,135,785 downwards.
ATATCTTGAACTGAAGAAGCATGTTTCATTGGACAGACTAACAGTCCTGGGAAGTTAATGCATTCAGAAGCAGCTCCTTATTGATAGTTAGAAATTAATGAGAATATAACCCAGGCTTGCTTGTCCCTTGGTGGGACAACTCAGGTATGTTTACATAGCACTTAAGAAATCCCCATTGTCATTGGGCTTCATTTGCCCACAATGGCAATCTGCCCTTTAATGCACTTATTGGCTTCCTTTCCTTCTGTATTAGTCAGGACTCCCCAGACAAACATAACACTAGGAGAGAAGGAGAAAGACAGGGTCAGGGGGAGTTATCATTTTTTTTTTAATTTTTATTTTTGTGAGGAATACTGGAGTTTGAAAACAGGGGCATTTTACTACAGACTTACATTCCCAAACCTTTTCATGTTTTTATTTTGAGACAGGATCTTACAAAGGTGCTTATATCCTCACTAACTTGCTAAGGCTGACCTCAAACTTTAGATCCTCCTACTTCAGCCACTTAAGTCACTGGGCTTACAGGTGTGTGCCACCAAGCCTCCACAGATTTAAAGCCTCCTATTGAAAACAATTATGAAAATGAACTTCAGCATTTAAAGCCTCCTATTATAGGACATGTCTGGCATGATTATGGAGACCAAGAAATCCCATGATCTGCCATCTGCAAGCTGGTGATATAATTCAGTCCTTGTCTTAAGGCCTGAGGATGGGGAAGCAGGGTAAAGGGAGAACCTGGTGGCATTAGTCTCAATCCAAGTTCAAAGGCCCAAAAATCAGGAGCACCAAAATCTGAGGGCAGGAGAAGGCTGATGTCCCAGCTCAAATAGAAAACAATGTGGTCTTCCCTCCATCTTTCCATTCTATTCAGAAACTACCACCTTCTTTAGTGAGGGAGACATTCTTTCTAGTTCAAATGTTAATATCTTCCAAAAACATTCTCACAGACACACTGAGAAATAATGTTTTGGGCTGGAGATATAGCTCAGTGGGAGAGTGCTCACTTCACATATTCAAGACCCCAGGTTCAATCCCCAGCACTACCACAACAATAACAACATTTTGACAGTTATCTGAGCATGCTTTGGCCCATTCAAGTTGATACATAAAATTAACCACTGTACCTTTCTAACAGTGTTCTCTGGGATAATTTCCCAAATAAAATTACCTATCCTCAAATCTTTGTCTTAGGGTCTAAAGACACTATCCCTTTACCAATAATTTCCTTATTTTCATTTTCCTTTCTCATGTTAAATTCAGAAAAACTCAACCCCCTTGTTGATAACTGTATGTTAAAGTTTAAATTTAAGTTATAATCATGATATTATATAAATAAGGAACTTGGTTTAATCTCCATAAGCACTATAAATTCATTAGAGAACTCTTACTAGTTTTAAGATAGTTTTAAGATAAACTTTGTAATTATGTTAACTTCCAATAGTCAGAAATGAGCTTTTAGATTTCATACATCAGGATACTGCTACTTTATCTTTTGTAGCATGAAGTATTTTTTTAAAGTATTTGTTTATCCTTATGGTTTATCATGATAGACATGAAGGTCACTAATGATACCCATTTCATAAATTCTGAGATATCAAGTATAGCCTCCAAAAAATTCAATTATGCTTTTCCACTGCTAATTAAATGTCATTAAATAGGATTATAAGTAAATTGAAAATATTAAGTAAACTTTCACAATTTTTAATTAATATAAGAACTTGAGCTTTATTTAAATAATTTTGACTAGACATGTTGAATGTGATCATCCAACTGTTGTGGGCCTCATAGATCTCAGGAGGAGCCTGGAGAATACTAGGGACCACCTAGATCCTTGGACAAATGAGTCCTCCTCCACCTTCGGAGAGCCCTGCCCACCAAAAGGAAATCAAAGTTGACACCAGGGAACCAGCAAAATTGGATTTATAGGAGAAAATTTATGAACATTTATGAAAAATATCTCTGTCATGTTATTCTGGGTTCTTGATTTTTCTCTGCAAACAACTGGTATAGTTTCAAGAAATAAGAGTTAATTATCATTTAATATCCAAGGCATTCAGTAAGACGAATTGTTGCCTCTAAAAACTCACACTCAGGAATTGCTTCTGGAATACTTGACAGACAGACACACAGCACCAAGAAAAGCTTCAAGTCTTAAGGGAAGTGATTTTCCTCCCTGTTAAATTTATAGGAGGATATTTGGACCTGGCATTTGGAGAAAAGCCAAATAGCAATGCAGTCCTGTCAACAACTTACTGCCTAGGTGAATGATGATTTAAAAAACTTTTAAAAATATGCATATTAGTACTCTTTGGGAGATAAAGAACAGAAATTTCAAGTATTAAAATTTTCCCTCTCTGGGGGGATCCAAGATGGTGGGCCAGAGGGAGGCAGCATTCCGTGTCGCTCCATGAACTGGGTCTCAACTAGTGGGAATACTACTTTGCTGAGAGTGATAGAGGACCCTCCACAGCTTATCCCACCACAGGAATCATGCCTGCCCTGCTGCACAGGGCCCCAAGCCTCAGTGTTAGAAAAGGACTCCCGGCTCCTGACTACTAGCCCACACAGGTCCCACAGGTGCCTTAGTGGGACCACCAGCACTTAATTCCCAGATGCTATCCCCACAAAGGATACTCAGTCACTACCCATGCACAGGAACTTCAGCCACCACTCCCGTATCATCTCCATCTTGGGACTTGACAGCTACTGCTATAGTCCCCGACTTGCAATAGCCTGGGGACCTCACAGGCTCTAAAGAAAGCTGACAGCCACAAGACTGCACACCATAGAGCTCATCTCTGAATGCATCACACAACGCCATGGTCCAGCTCCCCCCCCCATCTGACCTGACACCCCATCACTGAAAGCAGCTGTCTCCATCTTGGGTCACCTCCATTACCATCTTTAGTTGGGGAAACTACCAGTTTGGAAGACCAGACAGCCAGGTTCCCATAGTTTTCTAACTTCCCCCAATTCCCAGCTGCCCCTAACTCAGCAGAGTTACAATACGAAACAGTCCTCCACAACAGGTGAGCAGCCACCAGAGTGCAACACACAAGATCCCCCAGGAGAGAAAGGTTCCTGATTAGGAAGTAGAAAAGGAGAAGGTGAGGGAGAAATACTTTAGAGACTAATTTAGAGGGCAGGAATTGCGAGGTCTACAGGCAAGAGGGGGAGATAAGACCCAGCACCCACATCACAGGAGGAGACCCTAAAGGAGATCCTTGAGGTGCTATCTCCCAACGGGGTGGGTGGGCACCATACCCCATTTCTAGGGGCCTTGCCCCTGAGACCAACCCTCACATCCTGGTAAACCCTCCCCATACTGAGGGCAGAGATACCAACTAAGAACAGACAATCCCACCATTGGATGAGATGGGAAACAGGAAAGATACTGATCTCCAACCAAAACAATCCTTGTTTCTTCAAGATTTTTTTTTTTTTAATTTCTTCTCCTTCTTTTTCTCCAGCCTTCAAATCACAACATATGTGAAACCAAGTAGTTTGCATGAATTAGGATGTTGAGGATTGAGACAACTGAATAGTATATTACAGTTGTGTTGTAAATTCTTTTTTGTTGTTGTTGTTTCTCTTTTTTTTCTCTCCAATTTTTATTACTTTAACATTTTTTATTTTTCTTGATATATATGTGTGTTTGTTTTATATACTCTACTGTCTTCCTACTTACTTGTCTACCCAAAATTACTTCCTCTCCCTTCTCCTGCTACTAATCTTCCTCTTTAGATTTCTCTTTTGCACTTCCTAAGATATAATAATTCTATATCCTCATCTCATACCTCCTCAGCATATCTTCCTACACCTCACTCCTGGTTCTTTGTCCACCATCAGAAACAGTAAACCCTTTTATAAACCTAATGATTTTATCGTAGATAATAATTGAATTCACCATTTCTGTACATTGTGACCAAATAGTAAGTCTTAATAAGAACTATTTGTTTTTAGATGGTATTTTGTTTATATTAGGACCTGTTAACATTGTCCTTTCCCTCAAAGGACAGGTATTGGAACCCTACAAGGGCACTCTAAGCCTATAGGGTAAAAATGGTAACACCTCAGATCCACACAGCTAGAAATGAAGTCACATGAGCAACATGAAAAGACAAGGGAAGAAAGCACCCCAAACAAATCAAGATGCCACATTATTAGAATCCATGGCCAGAACAGCAGATGAAATTACATAGGAGTTCAGGACATACATTATTAAAATGTTCTATGAATTAAAAGATGATATAAGAGAGCAAATACCAGCAGCAAAAGATCATTTAGACAAATAACTACATAAGCAAAACATTACTACAGAAAGCAAAACATTTCTTCAATAGGGAGACAGAGGTGCTAAAGAAAAACCAAATAGAAATCCTTGAAATTAAAGAAACAATAAACCAAATCAAAAGTTCAATTGAAAGCATCACCAACAGATTAGATGACTTGGAAGACAAGACCCCAAACAAAGACAAAATACATAATTCTGAAAAGAATGTAGACTACACAGTGGAAATGGTAAGAAACCATGAGCAAAACATTCAAGAAATTGGGATAGCATAAAAAGACCAAATTTTAAGAGTTATTAGAATAGAGGAAGCCATATAGTTACAAACCAAAGGAATGAACAATCTATTCAATGGAATAATACCAGAAATTTTTCCAAAACATGAAAAATGAATTGAAAAATCAAATTCAAGAGGTTTACAGGACACCAAATGTACAAAATCACAATAGATACATACCAAGGCACATTATAATGAAAATGCCTAGCACACAGAATAAGGAGAAAATATTAAAAGCCACGAAAGAAAGCAATCAGATTATATGTAAGGGGAAACCAGTTAGGCTATGTGGAGATGTTTCAAAACAGACCCTGAAAGCTAGAAGATCCTGGAACAACATATATCAAGCTCTGAAAGAAAATAGATGCCAACCAAGAATTTTGTATCCAGCAAAATTAAGCTTTAGATTTGATGATGAAATAAAAAACTTCCCTCATAAACAAAAGTTAAAAGAATTAACAGCTAAAAAACCTGCACTACAGAACATCCTTGGCAAAATATTCTATGAAAAGGAAATGAAAAACAACAATTTTTTGAAACTCAGCAAAGGGAGGTATTACACTAAAGGAAACACTAATCAAAGGAGAAACCAAGTCAACCTAAATACCAAAAATAAACAAAAATGGCTTGGAATACAAATCATGTCTCAATAATAACCCTGAATGTTAACAGCCTAAACTCACCAATCAAAATACACAGGCTAGCTTATTGTATCAAAAAAAAAGACCCAACAATATGAACAATATGCTACCTTAAGAGATTCATCTCATAGGAAAAGACATATACAGATTAAAGGTGAAAGATTGGGGAAAATCATACCACTCACATGGACTGAGGAAGCAAGCAGGGGTTTTCATCCTTGTATCAAATAAAGTAGACTTTAAGCTAAAGTTAATCAAAAGGGACAAAGAAGGACATTTCATACTACTCAAGGGAACCATACACCAACAAGATATAATAATTATATATGCCACAAACAATAGAGCATCTATATTCATCAAACTCTTCTCAAGTTCAAGAGTCAAATAGACCACAACACAATAATTCTGGGTGACTTTAACACACCTCTTTCACCACTGGATATATCTTCCAAACAAAAGCTGAACAAAGAAACTATAGACTCACTAATACAATCAATAACTTAGACTTAACTGACATATATAGAATATTTCATCCTTCAACCAGCAAATAAACGTTCTTCTCAGCAGGACATGGATCTGTCTCTAATATAGATCATATATTATGCCACAAAGCAACTCTTCACAAATATAAAAAAGTAGAGATACTACCCTGCATTCTAATGTCAGATCACAATGGAATGAAATTTAAAATAAAAGATAAAAAAATAAAACTACTCCAAAACCTGGAGATTAAATAATATGCTACTGAATGAACAATGGGTTGCTAAAGACATGAAAGAAGAGATTTAAAAATTCTTAGAGGCAAATGAGAACACTGATACAACATATTGAAATCTGTGGGACATTATGAAGGCAGTGCTAAAAGGAAAGTTCATTACATGGAGTTCATTTCTTAAAGGTAGAAAAAGTCAACAAATAAATGACATAACATTACAGCTCAAAGCCCCCCAAAAAATAAGAACAAATCAACACCAAAATCAGTAGAAGACAGGAAATAATTAAAATTATATATGAAACTGAAACAAAACAAAAAGTTGGTTCTTCAAAAAATAAAATTGACAAGCCATTAGCTATTCTAACAAAGAGAAAAAGAGGGAGATCTCAAATCACTAATATATATGATGAAAAAGGAAATATCACAAAAGACACTACAGAAATACCAGAAGATAATTAGAAATTATTTTGAAAATTTGTACTCCAATAAAATAGAAAATATTGAAGGCATCAACAAATTTCTAGAGGCATAGGAGTTGCCCAATTGAATCAGGATGATATACACAGTTTAAACAGATCAATTTCAAGTGACTAAATAGAAGAAAAGCCCAGGACAAAATGGATACACAGCTGAGTTCTACAAGACCTATAAGGAAGAACTAATACCTATACTCTAGGTATACTAATAGGTATACTAATACCTATACTCTACAAATTATTTTGTGAGGGAGAACTTCCAAACTCATTCTACGAGGCCAATATCACCCTGCTTCTAAAACCAGGCAAAGACACATCAAAGAAAAAAAAACTTCAGACCACTATCTCTAATGAACATAGATGCAAAAATGCTTAATAAAATTCTGGCAAATCAAATACAAAAACATATCAAAAAGATAGTAACCACAATCATGGAGTTTATCCTAGGGATGCAAGGTTGCATCAACATACGGAAATCAATAAATGTAATTCATCACATCAATAGACTTAAAGATAAGAACCATATGATCATCTCAATTGATGCAGAAAAAGCATTCAACAAAATATAGCACCCCTTCATGTTCAAAACACTAAAAAAACTAGGGATAACAGGAACCATATCTCAACATCATAAAAGCTACCTATGCTAAGCCCAAGGACAACATCATTCTAAATGAAGAAAAATTGAAAGCATTCCCTCTAAAAACTAGAACAATAAAGAGATGCCCTCCTTCACCATTTCTATTTAATATAGTTCTTGAAACAATGGCCAGATCAATTAGACAGACAAAAGAAATTAAAGGGATATGCATAGGAAAAGAAGAACTCAAATTAGCACTATTTGCTGATGATATGATTCTATACCTAGAATACCAAACAATTCCAGCAGAAAACTTCTAGAGTTAATAAATGAATCCAGCAAAGTAGCAGGATATAAAATCAACACCTATAAATAAAAGGTGTTGAGGGCTGAAATCAAGTCAAGATGGCGCCTGGCAGTTTGCCAGAAGGAGTGGTCTGTGAAGTGATCTGTTGAGAGCCACAGCCAAGGGGCCCCAGCAAACTTTCAGACTGCCAGCTGATGATTGGCTCACAGCAGCCCCAGCAACTTCTAGCTGATTGGCTCCTCTGCAGTGATGCTTATTGGGCTGTTTCCCTGCCCTTTCAGACCACGGAGCTGCTCATTGGGGGACTTTTTTGGCTCCGCCCATGTGACCCAGCCAATCGGCCTCAAGAGCAGGAGGAGTGGGGGAGGTTGAGAGGCTTGTGGGAAGCCGGTGGTGGCAGTTGGGCTCTGAGGGTTTTTCCTGAGGAGCTGTTTTGTTTGGCATGTGTAGTTCTAAAAATAAAGTTTGTTTGTTTTGACAAGTGGCTCCTGAATTGTGCCCAGCCAGACTGCAGCAGGAGTGGTCTGTGAAGCAATGCCAGAGAGCCATTAAGATGATGAGGATTCCTTATTGGTTGATTGCTGTATCTAGTTTATGTTAATTGAGTTAAGCTGTGTGTAATTAGTTAAGTATATATACCTCTGCTGTCCTGCAATAAAGCAGCTCCTGCTGTTTCAATCTTCACAAGTTGCTTGTCACCCCCCAGTTATTTTGCCCAGCCAGACTGCAGCACAAAGGCATGTTTGTATAGCAGTGACAAATCCTGTGAAAGGGAAATGAGGAAAACTACCCCATTTACAATAGCCTTTAAAAAAAAATAAAATACTTCGGAATCAACATAATGAAAGAGGTGAAAGACCTCTATAACAAAAACTACAGAATGCTAAAGAAAGAAATTTTAAAATCCTTGGAAGATGGAAAGATCTCCCTTGTTCTTGGATAGGCAGAATTAATATTATCAAAATGACCATACTACCAAAAGCAGTATACAGATTTAATGCAAGTCCAATCAAAATCCCAATGGCATTTCTTATAGAGATAGAAAAGGCATTCATGAAAGTCATCCTGAAAAATAAGAGACCCAGAATAGCTAAAGCAATCCTTAGCAAGAAGAGTGAAGCAGGTGGCATCACTATACCAGAACTTAAACTATACTACAGAGCAATAGTAACAAAAACAGTATGGTATTGGCACCAAAATAGATTGGTAGACCAATGGTACAGAATAGAGGACACAGAGACTAACCTACATAATTACACTTATCTTATATTAGACAAAGATACCAAAAATATGCATTGGAGAAAAGATAGCCTCTTCAACAAATGGTGCTGGGAAAACTGCAAATTCATATGCAACAAAGTGAAATTAAACCCCTATCTCTCACCAGGCACAAAACTCAATTGAAAGTGGATCAAGGACCTAGGAATTAAGCCAGAGACACTGAGTCTAATAGAAGAAAAAGCAGGCCCAAATCTCCATCATGTTGGATTAAGCCCCAACTTCCTTAATGAGACTCCTGTGACTCAAGAATTAAAATCAAGAATCAATAAATGGGATGGATTCAAACTAAAAAGTTTCTTCTCAGCAAAAGAAACAATCAGCAAAGTGAATAGAGTGCCTACATCTTGGGAGCAAATTTTTACCACTCACATATCAGATTGTGCACTAATTTCTAGGGTATATAAAAATCTCAAAAATCTAAACACCAAAAAAAAAATAACCCAATTAATAAATGGTCTAAGGAACTGAACAGACATCTCTCAGAAGATGATATACAATCAATCAACAAATATGTGAAAAAAAAGTTCAACATCTCTAGCAATTAGAGAAATGCAAATCAAAACTACTCCAAGTTTTCATCTCACTCTGGTCAGAATGACAGCTATTAAGAACACAAACAATAAGTGTTGGCAAGAATGTGGGGGAAAAGGCACACTCATACATTGCTGATGGGACTGCAAATTTGTGCAGCCAATATGGAAAGCGGTATGGAGATTCCTTGGAAATCTTGGAATGGAACCACCATTTGATCCAGCTGTCCCACTCCTCGGTCTATACCCAAAGGACTTAAAAACAGTGTACTACAAGGACACCGCCACATCAATGTTTATAACAGCATAATTTGTAATAGCTAAACTATGGAACCAAACTAGATGTCCCTCATTAGATGAATGAATAAAGAAAATGTGGTATATATACACAATAGAATTTTACTCAGCAATAAAAAGAGAATAAAATCATGGCATTTGTAGGTAAATGGAGGAGTTAGAGAAGATAAAGCTAAGTGAAGTTAGCCAATCCCTAAAAACCATATGCGAAATGTTTGCTTTGATATAAGGAGGCTGATTCATAGTGGGATAGGGAGAGGGAGCATGGGAGGAATACACAAACTCTAGATAGGACAGAGGGGTGGGAGGGAAAAGGAGGGTGCATGGGGGTAAAAAAGATGGTGGAATGAGATGGACATCATTACCCTAAGTACATGTATGAAGACACGAATGGTGTGAATATACTCTGTATACAACCAGAGATAGGAAAAATTGTGTTCTTTATGTATAATATGAATTGTAATGCATTCTGCTGTCATATACAACAAATTAAAATAAATAAATAAATAAAAATTTAAAAAACAAATAAAATAAAATGTCCCCTGTCTGAAGGGTCCTAATACTGCAGAGTTAACAGACATGAAGGTGCTGAAGAAGCCAAAGAGATCACCATCCTGAACATGTTACTCTGTAAGCCAGAAATCATCCAAGACATTCTTCTAGCTCTCTCCTTAGTGACACATGTATGCAGATCCAGGCTGCCATCTCATGTGCTTAACTAGTCACCTATAAAACAACACCATTGCAAAGTGGACTTGAAAGGCAGACTACAAGGAGAAAGTCAATGTCAAAATAAGGTCATAAGAAGAACTAGTAATGGAGCTTATTAAATCCCTTTAAGAGCGCACACCAAGTCTGTTAGTTTTTAACTGTAATTTATATTACTGTAAACTTGACACTGAGCAATAACAAGCATAATTTAATTACAATAACCAAAATATACTGAAGACAACTTTTCTTTTTTTCCCCACATATTTTTATTGGGCATTATAGTCGTACATAATTATGGGATATGTTGTTACATATTTATACATATACACAATACATAACAATATAATTTGGCCAATATCACTCCCCTGCACTTCAAAGACAACTGTTCTGATAAAATGTTATGACCAATAATATTGTGACTAAGAAGGAAAAACCCCTAGCTAATTGGAATGGGATAGAAGCTGCCCACAGAAAGCTAGACCTGTACAAATTGCTCTCAGGCCCATTTCAAACCTGGAAGAGACATTTTTCTTCCAACATGGTCAATGAATCATTTATTATATTATTAAAATAATATGTGATATGGCACAGTTTACAGCTGGAATGTGAATAAAACATTAAAATTGATGTCAATTTATGATTTCCAGATGTGTAAAAGACAAGAAACTAACCAGGGAAAAAAAGAAAAAATTTAATCCTGAGTACACATGAAATCTTTCTCATTTTATTTTCACATAGCAAATGAGCATGACAGTAACTTACCCCTTTCCTCTATGTTATCCTTAATGTTTTATGGCAAGAGAGGGAAAAAGTCAATTAGTATTCTTATCACTTAAATGATGATTTATGATTTATTAAAATATTCATGAAGGAAAATCACACTTTGAAAAGCGTTTTGAATGAGCTAACCAACTATGAATGACACGGGTCCATTTATCACGTTTCAAGAGCATATGTATGTTACAAATGATATTTACTTAGAGGAAGACACTGAGCCTATATTGAATTTTAAAATAATTTCTCCAACAGAATGTATGTCAGCTAGAAATTTAAACAAATGTTTATGACGCAGCATGATGAGGGAGATATATGTCCTTTTATCATTCTTCCTAGGCCACACCAAGTTGTGGGACTGAAAATTGGTGCAGCCAATATGGAAATCAGTATGTTTTCCCCAGAAGACCTATCCTCACCCCAAGTCTGTAGAAGGTATGCCCATAAATGCTTCCATCATAGAAAAAGCTACACTTCCTCTATGACAGCTCCTTTCTTAGTGCACCACAAGATCCCGTTTGCTTCTGGAATCCCCACTGGCCAACATACTCTGTGAAGTCCAAGTTCCTTATCCCTGCAATCTCCAGCATTTCCCAAAGCACCTGGCATTCATAGGTATTGTGCAAGTACTTGTTAAGCAAAACATTTCTCGAGATTCATAGTCACATGTTCATTATTAACCTTTGACTCTCCACCTTGTAATCTTTGTTGGGATCAAGTGTTTTCAGTTTAGCAGGCAGTCACATTTATAAGCATGTTAGGGGGTCATTTCCTTATACTATTGTTTAGTGCCATTAAGAAAGTCATAGTTTCAACTTTAGAGAAATTGCAGACATGAACAGATAAAGAAAAGGTAGCATTTACAGACAATGCAATAATATTTGGCCTAGAAAAAGAATAAAAGTCTGTCACTTGTGACAACATGGATGAGACTAGAGGATACATATTCATGAAATAAGCCAGATATGGAAAGACAAATACCACATGTTCTCATACATGAAATAGGAAACAATTGATCTAAAAGTAGAGAGAATGGTATGAACCAGGGGCTGGGCAGTGAGGGAGGACAGAGATTTTGGTCAAGGATTACAAAGTTTCATTCACGTATGTGAAATAGTTTCAAGAGATCTATTTGCAACCTGATACTTGCAGTTAATAACAATAAAGTATGTGCTTTTAAAAATGCTAAGAGAGTAGATTTTAAGGGTTCTCGTAATGACAGTTATGTGAGGTAATGCAAGAGTAAGGTAACATACACACAATGTATATATTCCAAAATACCATTTCATACATGATAAATATATGCAATTTTATGTCAGTATTTTTGGGGTTTTGTTTTGTTTGTTTTTTTAATATTTATTTTTTAGTTTTTGGTGGACACAACATCTTTATTTTATTTTTATGTAGTGCTGAGGATCGAACCCAACACCTAACCATGCCAGGTGAGTGCGCTACCGGTTGAGCCACATCCCCAGCCCAATGTCAACGTTTTTAAAAGTAAAAAAAAAATTAAAAGACAAGTCACTGTGACACAGCTAAATCCTTAATTTCCTCATAGTGCTTCTGTTGGATAACTACCCTCACCTACCCTCAGAAAGCCAAAACAATTGCAGTCCTCATATTTCTCAGATACCACCCAAATGCAGTATAACATTGACAATGATTTTAAGGGGGGATAGGGGGAATATAAACAAAAAACAGAAGCAGAGAGCCAAGAGTGACTTTATTTGTCAGTGGAAGTCAAGAAGGCTTCTGAAAAGTAACATTTGAGCAGAGTCTTTATTTAAGTAGAAATTTTACTGACATGTAATCTACTCATATAAGCCCAGCATTTTGAAAGACACTAAACAGAAAATAAGGGGAAATGGCATAGGATCTAGACAGACAAGAGTATCCAAAAACATTGCAACATATAACAGGTTGCTATGCTTGAACATGTAAGTAAGTAGTTTAGGATCACTGGAGCATAAAGTGTGAGAGAAATGATAACAAGAGATGAGTCCAGGGAAGCAATCAGGGCTTCAGATGCTGCTAAGGTGCTGCTACCTATGCACAAAGCAGAAAAGCAAACCGATTCTTCAGTATTTATTCCTGTAGAAAGAGTCTTGTGGCTGACTCGTGAAGAACGGATTTGAATGTAGTGAGAAAAGAGGCAGGGGGCCAATTAAGTAGCTGTTGCAAAAGACCAAGGAGTGCTGATTAACCACGATATTACTTTGATCATGTGTCACTGCTCTCCTCTAATCAATATCAATAGTTAGAAGGTATTGATATTCCACACTGCTCTAGGGCAAATGGCTAACCCTAGAGAAATGCAGAAATGGACTCCTATTCCAAAGGGATGGAAATCCTTGATTTTTCTCTTACATAACCCATTTTCCCCTTAAAGATAGTATTCAACATTACCTTTAAGATGTCAATCTATGGAATTGAGTTTCTGTTGTTCTAGGTAAGCCTATAGGACTCCCTCCATCTCCAACACCCTTACTTTGCAGCACCACTAAAGTATATGGAACAGAACAAGATACTGTTCTAGTTACATTCTTTCAATCAAAAAGATTTAAAATTTGCTCAGTCACTAGAGACAATTCAACTAGAACTGATTTAACAAGAGAAATTCAGTAAGGATTTGCATAATCTCCCTTGTAGTGCCTAAGAACAAGAAACCCTTGCTTTGGGGACAATTTGAAGTCCCATTATTGTACCTTGCGGGTAACATTTTATGGCTAAGATGATGATTAACAAATGTAAAATTTTCATCTCATTCCTTAAAAAAATATAAACTGGGGGCTGGGGATGTAGCTCAAGTGGTAGCATGCTCACCTGGCATGCATGAGGCACTGGGTTCGATTCTCAGCACCACATAAAAATAAGGATATTTTAAAAGTAAGGATATTTTAAAAATAAGGATATTTTTAAAATATTATATATATATATATATATATATATATATATATATATATATATATATATATATATATATATAAAACTGGGAACTTATGTGTGCTATCATAACAAGTTTTCAATCATTTGGAATTTAACTTGTTTGAAATTTTTGGTGATATATATTTGAGTTGCAGCTTGAAGGTCATCCACTCTAGTTTTCTGTTAATTGACAATTATTAAGAATTATGGGTCACATATTGTACAACATGGAAACTATTGTTAACAACAAAGTATTGCATTTTTGAAAAATGGTAAAAGATATTAAGTGTTCTCACCTAAAAAAATGTCTGACATGAATGCATGTGATAATAATTTGATATATTCCATTACATTATGTGTGTATGCATATATACATGTCACAACACCATTTTGTACATGATAAATATATACAATGTTTGTTAGTCAACTTAATTTTTTTTTAATTTTAAAAAGCAAAAACTATAGGCTATAATTCTAAGAGCTTTGAAGTTTCAAAGAACCCTAGCACCTTCTTTCTGCCCTGGATCATTTGAATCTGGTGAAACAAGAAAAGCAAATCAATGTTTCCTTAAACTACAAATTAGTGAACAAGCAATACATGATAGGCTACCAATTAATAATTTACCAAATCGTTAAATTTAGATAATGATTATGTTTGGAAAAGAATGAGGGACAAAGAGATGGAGAGATTCATTCAAATGAGTTGGCATCTACAAGAACATACACTGTATGGTGGTGGCAAAACTTGAGACTAAATCACTCCCTCTTGCCACTTATAAAAATCAACTCTGAAAGGATCAAAGACTTAAGTAAGACCTAAAACTATGAAATTGTTAGAAGAAACTATAGGAGAAACCCTTTAAGACATTGATATAGGCAAAGATTTGGGGAGCAAAATCACAAGCACAGCAAAAAAAAATTAAAAATGGACAAGTGGGAATGAAAGAAGATGGCAGACTAGAGGAAGGATGCCCTTCCTAGCAATTCTTTTGCACCAGATTTACAAAACAGGATGACTTCTCCTCCAAGAAGTGGATAACTAAGGGAACTAACTGAAACAATACTGAACTGCAAAAGAAACCATAGACAGAAAGTCAGAAACTTTGAACATAATACAGCCAAGAATATATTAGAGATGCACTGGCTTGGCTGCTGGCAGAGTGGTAGCTGCTGAGGGAAGCATGGAGCCAGGCAGAAAGGACATTATGGTGGGTAAAATTTTGTTTGTTTGTTTGTTTAATTGGCTTAAGGGAACTGGTGGAATAGAGAGGGTGGATGAACTGGTTCAATAAAAACCAACCAAAAACTGCTCAGCCCATGGGTGGATAGTTCACTGGGAATCAGGAATTGCCAGCATGGAAACCAGCTGCCACCTATAAGCACTGTGTGGCAGGAAGCAAAGAAAAGATCTGGAACTCAAAGTAAGTTGCCAGCAATCCTTATTATGATCCCCAGAACGTGCCTGAACCAATGACTGAAATCGGCACAAAGAAAATTGTAGCTGGAGCAGTATATAGCCTCTAATATGGAGGAGAGAGAACTTCTTTCATTTCTGGTGCCCCCTAAGAGGTATTGGGAAGATGCCTATGATGGCCACACAGGAGTTTCCATACTCCAGGGCATTCACCTGGTAATTTAAATGCATAGAGGCGGGTATGAAACCTGTGGATGTTTAGACCCTATGGCCTAAAATTAGATTTTACCAGAGACCCCAGAGATTCAGACGTCCAGCAGAGACCAATATCTCCCAGCAAGAGGGGACATGAATCAAATTCCAAATATCCACCAACAGAGTCCCAGAGGTCAGCAAAAACTAAACCCAAACTACTAGAACTTCCAGTTGAACTCTACACCTCCCTGATGTAGAAATAGACAATATGTCAGCACTCCTAGTCTATCCCACCTTATACTAGAAGACTGGAAGCTAAGGGACACTACAATGAGCTTTGGCTCCACGCCACAATAAAAGGCAGCTGAGGGAGGATTGCAAGATGTTGAACTGATCAAATCAACCCTCAGCCTTGATCCAAGGGTTATAGAGCAAAAAAAGAAAAAAAAATGAAAATCCATCCCTGCCAACAGTTTTGACTACATCAGCAGAAATAAGGTCTTTATTTCTCAGTAAGACATTTTTCCACTTTTTCTTCCCTTTTCCATTTGTATTCTCATTTTTTACTCTTTCTTTTTTAAAATTCCACATTTTAAAATAATTTTTCAAGTGTTATTCATTGTATTTTAATTTTGTTTTACTTTTGTTCATTCAGCAAGATTTTGTGTATATGGTGCAGGTATGGGTGTATAAGTGTTCTCACTACACAGATTTTTTATAAAAGGTATAAATTCATATATTTTTACTCTCAATTTGATTTCTTTCTCTTGCATGTGTTTATTATCTAGCCTTGGTTTGAATTACATGGGTATAATTATACATGGGTTTGAGCCATTTTGACCTTATGTTTGTTTGGGCTGGGAGTTGTTTTGTTTTGGTTTTGTATCTTGGTCTTCTTATTTTGTATTCTTGGTCCACTTATTGACCTTCTTACTCTCTTTCCCCAATAATTAGCCAAATTTTCCTGTTTTTTTCTTCCTCTCTTCCTTTTTTTTAAACTAATTTCAGTTAACTTTGTACTACTAATTCTTTAAATCTGACATCTGCTGTCTATTGCCTTTCTTCCATATTTCCTCTTCACTTAAAAAACTGTAACACCACTATCTAATAGAATTGTACAGATTATGTAATTCACAACTTATTTGTGTTGTTTTAATTATTAATGCAGTGGATGGATGGTGTAGCAGACACTGCTGTCTGATGCCTGATCTAGTTCAGTTTTTTATTGTTAGTACTGATGTTAAATTCAGATTCTACTATTCCTATATAAGTGGCAAGTATTGTTACAGATGTCAAAGTAAACACTAAACATTCATTTTAAGGCTGTATACCTGTTGCTAACTTTATTGGTATTCCTGGCTCCAAGCCTCCTTCCTCCTAAAGGGGCTGGAAAGTGATTGGGACACTTCAGATTTACAGACTAGAGATTCTGCTGCTGAGCAATACTCATAACTCAACAAAGAAACAAGGAATCTCACCTCACATATAATCTAGCATGACCTTAACCTCAACATTACTTCAACACATACAGCAGGGAGACGGAAAGCCCAAAGCAACCACTATACCCCGTGGAAGAACAAACACAGGGGATCCTCAGGTCCCACCACTGGGCATTTTCTCATACATCAAAAATAGAGAGAAGTCTCAAAACACACAAAAAGATAACTATACACAAAATGACACACATACGTAAGAGGAAGGGGACTTCATCTCAATGGATGCATAAGCTCAAGAACTCTGAAATCATGAGTAAACAGGCAAAAAAGGTCTCCCCCCATAATTCATCATCCCCCAACAAAAAACCCACAGATATTGAAGTAGATGAAATTCCAAAGGAAAATTTAAAAACTGATTAAAAAATATTTAATAGACTAAAAGAAGATTTAAGGAACAAATTAAGAAAGCAAATACAAGAAATAAAAAACCATTTCAATAAAGAAATAGAGATAATGAAAAAAATCCATAACTCCTGGAAATGTGTAAATTTAAAATTCACTTAGAAGGCTTACCAACATGCACTACAATAACATTGCATATAAAATAGAATTTCAGGCCTTAAGATAGAAATTTTAGCCTTGAAGACAGAGTATATGAACTTGAATGCTCAGTATGCATTAAGGGAAAAAAATAAAAGATGATGATAAGAATATACAAAGACTCTGGGACAGCATCAAGAGAATAAACCTGAGAGTCACTGGGAGAGAAGAAAACATGGAGATACAGGCTACGGGCATTAAGAACATTTTCAATGATCCATATACAAGAGGCATACAGGAACAGAACCCCTCCAAAATACATAAGAATCAAAATGCCTAACATAGAAAATAAGGAAAGAATACTAAAAGCTACAAGAGAAAAACATCATATCACATTTAGAGGCAAGCCAATAAGGCTCACTTCTAACTTCTCAACTCAGACCTTAAAATCAAGGAGAGTCTGGACTCAAAGACCTCTCCTGTTCTTGGATAGGCAGAGTTAATAGTAACAAAAAGGACATACAACCAAAAGCAATATACAATAACCAATCAAAATTCCAATAATATTCTTCACAAAACTAGTAAAAAATAGTACTCAGATTCATTTGGAAGAATAAGAGACCCAGAATAGCCAAAGCAATTCTGAGCAAGAAAAGCAATGCAGGAGGCATCACAATACCTGATCTGAAATTATACTACAGAGTTATAACAAAATAGCATGGCATTGGCAGCAAAATAGATATGAAGACCAATAAAATAGAACAGAAGACAAAGAGAAAAAAATCCACATACTTACAGCCATCTGATCCTTGACAAAAGTGCCAAAAATATGCATTGGTGAAAAGATAACCTTTTTAACAAATGGTGCTGAGAAAATTGGGCATTTGTGTGTAGAATAATGAAACTAGACATCTATCTCTCATCCTGCACACAATTCAAAGCCAAGTGGACTCAAGGTTTAGAAATTAGACCAGAACTTTGCAACTGCTAGAAGAAAACAGGGTCATATTGGTGCAGGCACTGACTTCCTCAACAAGACTCGTAAGCTCAAGAGATAAAACCAAGAATTAATAAGTGTAAAGCCATCAAATCAAGAAGCTCCTGCATAACAAATGAAATGATTAAGAGCATGAAGAAAAAAAAAACTAAAGGATGGGAGAAAATCCTGCTGGGTGCTCCTGTGACTATATGAAGAGCTCAAAAAATATAATACCCCAAAAACAAATAACCTAATCAATAAATGGGCAAAAGAACTAAACAGATATTTCTCAAAAGAAGAAGTACAACAAAACACATATGAGAAAATGTTCAACATCCTTAGCGATTAGGGAAATACAAATCAAACATACACTAAGATTTCATCTCACTTCAATCAGAATGGCAGTTATCAAGAATACAAATAATAATAAATTCTGGTGAAGATGCAGAGATAAAGGTACACTCATACATTGCTTGTGGGACACACTCTGCAAAGAAGTATGGAGAATCCTAAAAAAAAAACTAGGAATGGAACAACATATATGACCCAGTTATCACATTCCTTGGTATTTATCAAAAAGAACTAAATCAACATAATATAGAGATATAGCTACATCAATTTTTATAGCAGTGCAATTCAAAATAGCCAAATTATAGGTGCCCCTCAATAGATGAATGCATCAAGGAAATGTGGTATATATATACAATAGAGTTTTATTCAGCCATAAAGAAGAATGAAATTATGCATTTTCTGGTAAACAGATGGAAAAGGAAAACATCATGCTAAGTGAAATAAGACAGATTCATAAAATAAAGGGTGAAATGTTTTTTCTCATATGTGGAAGCTAGAGTAAAATAAGGGAAAGAAGGCAGAGGGCAGAATGGATTGGATATCACAAAGATATAGGGAAAAATCAGTGGAATCAAATAAGGAGATCCAGAGGAAGGGAGAAAGGATGGGAAAGGGAGGAAATGAATTTAACAAAAGCATGTTATGCATATATATATAAATATATCACAGGTAATTTCACCTTTACATATATATAAAAAGCACCAGTAAAAAAAATAAATGAGTAAAAGGAAGATCAGTAGAGTAGAGAAAGGAGAATAGGGGCAGGGAGAAGGGGAAGGGAAAGGTGGGGAATGGAAACTGAAATGGAGTACATCCAAGTCCATGCATGTATAATTTTATCAAAACGAACCCAAATTCTATGTATAACTATAATGCTCTAATTTTTAAAAAGTGGACAAATGGGATTTCATCTAAGTGAGAAGCTTCTGCATAGCAAAGGAGACAATCAATGTAGTGAAGAGATGACCTTCAGTATAGGAGAATATATTTGCAACTATTAATCTGACAAGGAATTAATATTCAGAATATATATCAGAACTCAAACAGCAACAAAAAAATCAATTGAAGAAAAGGATGAATGTTTTGAATAGACATTTCTCAAAAGAAAACATAAAAGTGACCAACAGGTATTTGAAAAATGCTCATTATTGCTAATTATCAGAGAAATGCAAATATAAACAAAAATGAGATATCACTTTGCCAGAATTACAATGGTTATTATCAAAAAGACAAAAAAATTAAAATTCTGATGAGAATGTGGGGAAAAAGGAACTCCTATACACCATTAGAATATAAAACAGTAAAGCCACTATGGAAAACTTATGATCAAGCAATATCACTATTAGATATATATCAAAAATTAAGTTGCTATATCAAGGAAATATCTGCATTCCCATGTTTATTACAACATTATTCTTAATAGTAAAGATCTGAAATCAACCAAGGGTTCCATTAATGGTTGAATGGATAAAGAAACTGCAGTATATATACATAATGGAATATTATTCGGCTATGAAGAATAATGAAATTCTGTCTTTTGCAGCAGATGGATAGAATTGGGGGACATCATGTTAAGTGAAATAATCCAGTTATGAAAAGACAAATACTTCAGGTTCTCACAAATATGTGAAAGCTTTAAAAAATGTTCTTACAGAATAAGAGAATGAAATAGTGGTCACTAGGCACTAAGAAGCTAGCAGAGATTGGGGAGAGTTTTGAAAATTGTACCAAAACACAATTGATAGGAGGAGTTAACTTTGGTGTTCAATAACCCTATACGGTCACTACTCTATATCAACTTATGATATATTTCAAAATAACAAGAAGAATCCAAAGATTTCCAACACAAAGAATTGATGAATGTTGGAAATAGCAATACTAATCATCCTGATTTGATCATTACACATTATATACATGCATCAAACTATCATACTGTACCCCATAAATATGTATAAATATTATGTGTAAATTTAAAAGAAGTAAAGAATAAATAAATAAAATTTTAAGTAGCCAAGTTAAGAAGTGAGGGAAAGGAGTTATATAATAAACTCTGATATGCCGTTTTAATATCCAAAAGTCATAACCAATGCTTTTTTAAATCCTCCAAATAAAATCCTAATTTTCAGCTTCTGTTTAAAGACCATTGGCTGCTTACAATATATTTCTGGCTCACAGGTGACAAGTGTACTATCCATACTGAGTGATTACTCTCTGGTGACAGCCTGGGTTGTCAGGCTTCAAATTCAGCCTGTCCTCCTGATCCCACTGGGCCTTGATCCGCATTCACAAAATGTGCTTCATCTGCCCACTTCTCTCCATCTGGCTTCCTTTGGTTCCCCATAAAGCAATTACAGCATCATGCTTGAGAAAAAAACATTGATTGATCTAAATATAACAATTCTAAGTCCCAGAGCTACAAACAATTTTAGTTAAAAGAATACAACCAATGTCTCTACCAAAAAACCAACTCATAGGAAATGCATGCCTCAAAAAAAATTTTTCTAGCCCTAGTTGATGGATCACACAATTAAGCAATATCTCTTACAATAAAATTAAAGTATTGCACATATAGAGGAACTGCACATTAACTGACAGAATATTAAAGCCATATTCTTAAGTTTTTTCATGGTTTCTACTGCCACATTGTTATATTTAATATCTTAGAGCTTTTCTCTATTCTCTGTCTCTTTTTTCTTACAATTTTAAAATTATAATTACTGTGGAATCTCTTTCGTTCTTTATTCTACTTTATTACTCTGCATCAGATAGCCTCTCATGAGATTTTTTTCCTGTGCTTCAAAATGATAAATATCTTTATCCTCATGCACATACCATAGTAAAAAGTTATTCAGGTCTCTATGAGCTATGTAACATTGGATTAGGGGGAAAAAGGGTTGTATATATATTATTATCACTCCTTTTGAAAAATTTTAACATGATTATTAATGCTCTTAATTAGACCAAATGTTATAGCACTAATGTGTTCCTCAAATATGTGACCCACATTTCCAAATTCACTTCCAAAGAGTTAATAATAGTCTATTATATCTTAATCTATATAACAATCCTGAAAGATAGCTATATTTCTGTGCTACAAGGTCTCATGCAAAAATTTTAGTTGGTCTCTGGTGTGCAGAAGTTTTCTATCTGATTCTATATTTAGTCTTTAAAATATAAATACAGTAACTAATCATCTTTATAGCAAAATGAAGCTTAGCTCCTATATCATAAAGTTAATATCTATTTTACTTGTCCTATTCATATTTACTGGGTTATAGCTAAACATTGTTTTATATTTGGAGACTTTCCCCTCCCTAAGAATAAAAAAAAAAATCCAGGAAAATAGCAATTTCTCAAGCAACTCAGGGAAATTTATAACAATGACAACCATGTTGATTTAAAAAAAATGTATCAATATGTTCATTTCTCTATCAGCACCTTCCAAATTCTGTCATCATAGGTTGTCTGGACTACTGAAATCACCTTCTGTAAAGAAAACTACTACATACTGCAGCCCAACTTACCTTTTCAGCATGACAATCTGGCGATTCCACACATACCCTTTTAAGCCTCATTCCCTTAAATCTGTGAACAAAACCCAAAATCTTTAGCAAAGGTTGATAAGCTTCATCTGTCACTTGCGCCCCTTACCTTCCATGCTCCAGCAACACTGGCCTAATCTTTACTGTCTTTCCAGTTTCTCTTTGCTCTTTCTCAGCCATGATTCTAGATGTTCATGCAACTCCCACCTTGAGTCAGATACCCTCCCTGTGGCTGATGGAGATGGGGAAAGGAAGAGAGAAGCAGGAACTTTTTAATTTTTTTTATTTGTTCTAATGAGTTATATGTGATCTTAATGTCTAATACTAGATATGAGGAGCCACCACCACTATGGATCCGATGGTCACTGGGAACTGGATAGGGAATCCTAAAAGTAAGCCTTAGACTATGCTAATTTCAAGAAGTAAATTCTCCCTGGTGTCATCTATCATGGCTTAAGGTTTAAAAGTCAGAATGGAATGTGGAGCACATTAGCAGCCCATCCTGCCACATGCACATCCCTGAATCAACATGAGCATAGTAGGTTCTGTCAGAAAATGAAAAATGATCATAGAGTCCACATGGAACCCACGTGAGAATAGATGTGGTGAAAGGGTTCATAGTAACTCAGCTGTTGAGAATACTATAGCACTGCCCAGGAAAGATACATGGCAGACTCACAAGTGTTATCATCTCTGTGGTTTAATCAACACAAAAATATTTCAACCCAGACCTGACTCTGGAAGCCATCCATCTGTCCCAAGGGATAAACCCATGAGGCTCTTTTCATTATGACAGGCATGAGGTCAGAGAGCACAAAATCAAAGGGCAGTCAGAGAGATGGCAAAGATAGTTTCTAAGCACTTGCTTATTAAGATTTTTGACCTCAAGTGAGGGATGAAATCAATTTGTCAGACCAAACCATGTTTTTTCAGAAAATAGATGAGACTAGAATTTTTAAAAATTGACTATATTGTGCATCATCATGATGAAAAGACTATGGATTACTTTTATTTTAATAATATACATACATACCTTTGTATAAGTAGATAATAGCATAAACTCTGTTTTCTTAGTTTATTCATGATAAAAAAATGTTTGAAAAATACTCTTCTAGCAAACAAGGAAGAGTAAAGGCTATTAGTACTTAAATAGCAGATATTTTTTATAATGATTTCTTACAAGTACCACATATAAAAACAAGGTATTTAAAATAAACTATAAGCAATTACATATGAAAGATTGATCATTTTCTTCTACCTCTAAGAAAGGTCTCTGTTATAAATTGTGTATACCCAAAGTCCACTTATTGAAATTCTAACCCCCCAAATCAGAATGTGACTGCACCTGGAGATAAGGTCTTAGAAGAAGTAATTGAAGTTAAATGAGTTCACTGGAGTGGGTACTAACCTAATATGATTCTTGTCCTAATAAAAGGAGAAATTAGTTACTAGACATGAAAATAAAAAACATAGAAGACAGTCATATGCAAGTCAAGGAAGGAGGCCTCAGAAGAAACCATCCCTGACAACACCTTGACCTTAAACTTCTACCTTCAGAACTAAGAAAATAAAATCCTTGTTCTTTAAACACTCAGTCTATGGCACTTTGTTATGGCTGCCCTAGCCAACTAAAACAGTCTCTGATGTAAAGAAAGGGAATAATAGCATATGTAGGAAAATTTCAGATTTTCTTGGCAATACAAGAAGAAAAGTATCAGAAACAAACTTGAATAAAATAGCTAAAACTGCTTCTAGGGTTTAGTCTTATTTTTTGTTAGGCTGGTTTCCTTAGGAAAGAGGACTTGGAATTATATTGCCATGGAAAAGTGATGCTTCAATCAACTATATAAACATTGTTCTTGTCCTATAGTGAATATTTAGGCATTCCCCACTAAGCTTTTCTATCATCCCTACAAACCTCCCTGTTTAAAACTCCCTCCAAATATAGCCACAGATAGAAAACTAAAATTATTGATGACTCTGCACACAGAACTCAGAAAAGGAACCCCAGTTATAGAATATTGCAAAGTCAGTGGTACTTCTGCCCAGCTATGCCCCATGGGCTATACCTGCACTAAGACATAAGCATATTTGGTTAATCACTCTTCACAGCTCAGATAATTCAAGCCAACAACCTCAGAAAATGCAGAAAATAAGTAATATGTTTGTCTGTTTTATCACCATCTTTTCAGATGTCATGCTGAATCATCCATACATCCAAAAGTTTCGTTTTGAAGTTTTTATAGAACTTTATGCAGGTGTCAAAACATTTCTTATTATCAGACTGCCTTTATATTCCTTCTGACCATAATTTATCACTTTGCAGAAGTGATTTGAACTCTAACTGATAAGACCAATCAGACACTTTATATTTTCATGTAAATTAGAAAAACTGCTTCTGTCCTCTGTCTAGGCAAGAGTCTCTCTCCCTCTTTCTCTTTTCTTTTTTAAGCCATGTTCTGTATTTTCAACTTGTTTAAAAATCAACCTCTTATCTTCCTATTTTGCAATGGTTTTTATTTGTCTACATGAAGCCAAAGTAGCTGTTAAATTCTGAGCCCTAAGCAAAATGTTACGAAGATTTCCTCTGTTAGTCCTTGATCTGCCAACACACACTTCCCATATATAATGGGAAGAATTCACATTTTCTAGCCATTTATCTTTAGCCAGGAGTGGGTCAGATTCCTACATGATCAGAAAATTTAAGAAGAATAATCAGAACAACTGGTGATTTAGCTTTCTACAAAAAAAAAAAAAGTAACTATACTGTCTTTTTTGGTGCTTTATTTTTATAGTATCTTATGCATAGACGAAGAGATATGTACCGTCTGATATTGATCATGCTCTTTGCATCTCACTGATAAAAATGCTTATTTATATTTGATTTTATGTCATCTCTTCCCCCAGTAAATTTCACATTTCCAGAATTACTTAGCTGGAAAATAGTTTTTATGTCTTATCATATTTCTTTAACAGATCCTCTTCTTATCTAAACCTGCAAAACTAAAAATGAACTAGAAGTTTCTAAGATAAAATATCATCTTCATTTTTTGCCATTAACCTTATCTTTATTTTATGTTCTTTTTAAATTATTGTTTTTAATTGATACACAAAAATGTACATACTTACAGGGTACCATGTGATGTTTTGATACGTGTATACATTGTGTAAGTTCAAATCAAGGTAAAACACATATATATATATATATATATATATATATATATATATATATATATATATTTGCAAATACTTATTTTTTACCTTATAGACTTTTAAAATTCTTTCTTCTAGTTTTAAAAAAATATACAAAACATTATTGTTATAGTCATATAGTCACTCTGCTGTGCAATAGTACACCAGAACTGGGCTGGGGTTGTCGCTCAGCAGTAGAGTGCTCACCTAGCACATGTGAGGCCCTGGGTTCAAACCTCAGCACCACATATAAATAAATAAAATAAACATATTGTGTTTAACTACAACTAAAAAATAAATATTTTTTAAATACACCAGAACTTCTTTCTCCTGTCAAAAGGTAACAGTATTTATTAAGCAACCTCAACCCTCCCTCCCCCACTTTCCGAAGACTCTAATAAACACTATTCTACTCCCATCTTATATTAGATCAACTTCTCTAGATTCCACATGAGTACTTGTCTTTCTGTGTCTAGCTTATCTCATTTACCATAATATACTTCAGTTCTATGCTTGTTGCCATGTTAGTATCTCATCCTTTCCAAAGCTAAATAGTATTCTATTGTGTTCAAATGGACCACATGTTCTTTATCTGTCCATCAGCTGATGGACACTTAGGTTCCTGGATATTGTATATAGTACTGCATTGAACATGAATGTGCACATCTCTTCCATATACTAATTTCACTTCCTTTTCTGGATCTTATGGTGGTCCTATTTTTAACTTTTTGAGGAAGCTTCATACTGTTTTCCATAGTGGCTGCAACTAATTTATATTCCTAAGAATGTGCAAGAGGAGTTTGTTTTTCTCCACATCGTATCTAGCATTTGTTATCTTTTGTCTTTTTTTAAATTTTTTATTTTTTAGTCAATGGACCTTTGTTTTGCAGTGCTGAGAATTGAACCCAGTGCCTCACACATGTTAGGCAAACGCTCCACCACTGAGCCACAACCCTAGCCCCATCTTTTGTCTTTTTAATAACAGCTTTTCTTCCTGGAATGAGGTGATAAATCACTGTGGTTTTAATTACATTTTCCTAGGATTAGCAATGTTTAGCATTCTTTCATATACCTGTTGACCACTTTTATGTCTTTTTTGTGAAATTCTATTCAGGTCTGCTGTCCTTTTTTATTGGATTATTTCATTATTGCTCTTGAGTTGTTCAGCTGCATAGTTTGCAAGTGTTTTCTCCCATTCTGCAATGTTGTCTACTCACTCTTTTGATTGTTTCCTTTCCTTTATAGAAGCTGTTAGTTTGATGAAATTCCATTTGCATTTTTTTACATTTGTTCCCTGTGCTTTTAGAATCTTCTCCAAAAAAATCCTTGCCCATTCCAATGTCTTGAAGAATTTTCCCTGATTTCTTCTAGTAGTTTCAGGGTCTTTTACTCATCTTACATTAATGTCTTGCATGTCAAGAGATAAGGGTCTAATTTCATTCCTCTGCATACGAAAATCCAAATTTCCCAGCACTATCTATCCTTTTTCCAATGCATGTTCTCAGCACTTTGTCAAAATCACTTGGCTATAGATGTATGGGTTTACCTCTAAGCTCTCTATTGTGTTCCATTGATCTATGTGTCTGTCATTTTTATTTTTGATAGTCTAAATAGCAGCCAATAAACATAGCAGACACTCAAAAATCAGTGGTGCTTGAATAGATTAATGAATGTATTTAAATTAGCCCTTTGAACTTAACAAAATCTGACTTCACTTTCCTATAAATTGCTATACACTCTGAGGAAATTTCCATTTTTTTGCTCTAAAATCCATTGAATCATCTTGCATAGATTTAGGCTTCTTGAATGCATGTGATTCTGTCCTCCATGTTTCAGAATGATATTTATTATTATAGTTAACTTGTGATTACCTATCCCAAAGAAGCAATGCAAAGATATGAATACCCAGAATAAAAGTTCTGTTTTTTTTAATAGATTCACTGGTTTGAATTGCTCATCTGGGCTAATATTAAAATATGCTTACAGTATCTTTTAAAAAGAGAGTAAGTATTAAGGTTTCAGAAAAGTGTGCTGGATTTTTAGGAGCGTTGTTAACACAGAATAAAACTTGATTATCCATATAGAATACTCAAAGTGGGGAAGAAATTCACCTAACTACATGTCGAACACCTAAACAGCAAGCATCATTTTGCTTATGAACCTTCTAAAACTTGCCTCTTAATAAAGTAAGTAAATTTATATTTTTGTTGAAAATCGTCTTTCAGTAAGGTATTGAAATTTTGTTGGACATATATTTGCACCAAGGCTCTGTGTCACAAAGAGACTAGTGGTTTCCATCAGATGGTCCAGACTTCAAAAGGCTTTGTTGCTTTACTTTTTGTTTCCCTGGGGCATTGCTAAGATAAATGGTCTGCATGATTAGTCATGGCTCAGAGAATACTCCTATTCAATAGGGTCTGTAGATGAAGCAATGAGGCCAGTCCTTTACTAGTCTTTCATGTGCATTCCATTTATTTTCATCAAAAGTTTATTTTGTACTGTTATATGCAAATTTGTAACCTCCATTAAACTGCTTCTATTTCAAAGCCTAGGCGAAAATTTTCAATGCATAGTGGATATATGTTTTTGACTGCAGAAAAGTGCCAAAGAAAGTAATTGTTAATTCTATTATCTTGAAATCACAGAAAAAACTTCAACAGATACTGAAAAATAAGGATAACATGGTGGCACACACCTCTAAGCCCAGCTCAGGAGGCTGAGATAGGAGGATCACAAGTTTGAGGCCGAGCTCAACAATTTAGCAAGACTCTCTCTCAAAATAAATAAATAAATAAAATGGACAGGGATGTAACTCAGTAATAAAGCACCATGGGTTCAATTCCCAATATCAAAATAATCTATTTTCATTATATTACTGAAGGATGGAAAACAAGAGAAGGAAAAGAATTATACATGACATTTCATTGTCTCTTAAAAAGTTGAACCAATAAAATCCAGAAAATTTTACTTCATTCACAGAGTATTTAAATGAGTAACTAATGTGAACTGTTAGCAAATGTAAGTGGCTAATATTTTTTTCACATTATTAAAAACTTTTAAGTTTAGTATCCCTCAAATTTCCACAGTAACCTCCAGAGGTAATGGATACTTTCTACATCTTATGGTTAAAAAAAAAAAATTCTTACCAAGTTAAGTAAATTATAAATTCCATGTCACTTCCCACATTTTAAATTGTTTGACCTTTCATTTTTAGGATAAAGTTCAGTATATTTCATGACACAAAAGGCACTTCGTGATGTGACCCATCAGTTTCCCAAGGAACTTCTTGCTGTGCCTCAATACATACTCTTGACCACATCACACCCATTTTTTCCATATTCCGCATTCCATTCTTTTGCACAGGTCATTTCATCCTATGAAATATCTTCCTTAGTCCAACTTCTGCCCATTTTGCAATGTCCTACTCACTTTTCCAGACTAAGTTCAAACACTCTTTAAAACAAAAAAAAAACTCTGACTATTCCTTCTCACCTTGTTCAAAGATAGGTTCCCCTTTTGTGTTCTCTCTTCCACCAGATTTATCATTTGGCACTGAACTTGCCCCTCCATTGAGATGCTGAGTGAGCCCCAATAACAACTACTTATTCATCCTACAATTCCCAGCATTTTGCACAATATCTGACACAAGATACCATAACTCCATATACACTGCTAAAGTGAAAGACTGTATACAGGACAACAAGACTTTAAACTCAGGATTTTGAATCTAAGTTCATTATATAACAGACATGTGAAATCTTGCTACTATTTTCTAAGTTTGGTACTAAGCACTCTAGACAGAGTTGATGAAGGCATGATTCACATCCTGTAAGACAAATACACACATGCTGTCATGCTAAAGAAGGTCAAATATTCTAAAGCCATTAGATGTGAAAGCCATTAGATGAAATACTGTCTTTCTGGCTCAATATAATTGCTCATAATTCCCCACACACAAGAACCAAGGTTTGTCTTTCTAGCTTAGGCATTTAACTGTACACCTGGTGAGATGTCTTGAACTTTTCCTCACCTTAGCTAAACCATTAGACAAGTGAAGATACACAAAGGAAAATTGCAATTTTTACAGAAAACATAATTACCAATCATAATTTCCAAGCTCTTTTGATTCTGTAGAATGTTACTGGATAGGCAAAAGTTCTGAGATTCTCTGAGATCTTATTTTTAATGGGCTGTGTAGATTATGATCACTTATGAAAACATTGTATGAAGTTACAGAAATGAATTGTGTTTTCTAGCAACCGTCCATGCCATCGGTCTAGTCCAGTAACTATTTAGAATTTTTGCAGAAAGAAAAAAAAACACATATTATTTGAAGTCATTGCTGAATTAAATATGAAATATTAGAGCTAAAAGCTGTTGAATATTATTGAAGGGAAACAAAACAGAATGCACAATTTCTCCTGTTGTTAAGGGTCAGTTTCAAAATTGGGATTAATTCTGACAAAAGCTCCACTCTGAAGTTTGAGGTATGATTAGGTTAGACAGGACCTTTCATGTCTAGAAGTGTAATCTTTGCATATTCATAGGGAAGGTGCCTCCTTGGAGTGATGTGAGAGATGCCAGCAAGCCCATCAGGTGAAAAATGCCTCCACAGAGGCCAGGCATGACACTGACGTACCCCAAGAAAAAAATATTCACTGCTATAGTTTACCTATCAAACAAAGGAGCGAGCCCTCAGGAAGATGGCTGTCAAATGCACTTGGGTTAATTGGAGACAGCTTTTTGGTATTCTCCTATTTTAAAGAGCATAAAAAGTTTGGAGAAATGAAAAAAAGAAAGGGGTCAGTAAGACAAATAATGAAGAGAAATCAATCTCAATTTTAAGACTGCTCTGCCACCAACAAAAATGTCACCTTTCTCAATTTTCTATTTTCAAGTGCCTCTAGAAATAGAGAATAAATCTCATATTTGAACTTACTTTATTATTTTTTTAAGTTATAACAATAAGTTTTCTCTACTCAGTTTACACGTCATCGTAAGAATATCACAGCCTATTCCATAAGCTGCCTTAAAAAACTCTAACCCCATTTTAAGGATTTATATTAAGACCAAAATTATGCCTAATTTTAACTAATATTAATTAAGTGCTGGCTATGTGCAAAAGTATGCATTAAGAACTATGAAAGATAAAGATGAACTTTTCAAAGGGAGATGGAGGAGAAGGAAAAGGATAAAGAGCGAACCAGGCATTGTGGGCATGAATATGATGTGAATCATGCCTTCTTCAATCTTGAGTGCTTAGTACCAAATTACTCTAAAGCTAGTTTCAGTGGATTAACCCAATAGAAATGTATTTCTCAGTCATACAAGTCTAATGCATGTGTTATTTGTCTGCGAAAAGCTATCCTTCACATGATGATTCAGGTACTTTGTATCTTATAGTTTCACAATCCCCTAGGAACCAGACAGAAAAGATAAAGAATGCAAACTCACTTCTCATTTACACTGAAACAAAAGCAACACACATCATTTCCACTTTCCTTTTATTAGTAAGACCAAGTTATACTGTGGGTTCTACCTTTAATCAAAGAGAGGCTTAGAAATGTTGTCCTGGCCTGTGCCACAGCTTCTAGCTAACCCTGCAGAAGGAATCTTCAGTAGACAGCAAGCTATCTCTGATTGAGAAGCCATGCAGCATCAACAGTCCCAATGTCAACACAGATGTTAAACTTTTTTCAAGTCTAGTTAAATGAAGGGGTTAAAAGTATGGGCTCTAATCTGACACAAAAATAATAGGTGAGACCCAGAACTGTGTCCTCAGTGGGCACTTAATTCTTCTCATGTTATAAAAAATTAATAAATAAACATCTTGCATGCTACTCAAAACAAGATTGGCTAAAAATATTTATATATTTGACTTGTGTGCATATGTGTGTGCTTGAGTCAGTTTTTTCACTGTGATGACCAAAAGACCTGACAAGAAAAATTTTAGAGAGGAAAAGTTTCTTTGGGGCTCTCCATTTCAGATCTCTCAGTCCACAGACAGCCAGCTCCATTACTCTGGGCCCAAGGTTAGGCATAATTTCAAGGTAAAAGGGGTAGCAGAGGAAAGCAAGTCAGGATCTGGCAATCAGGAAGCAGAAAGAGACTAAGCTCAACTCACCAGAGATAAAATATATACCCTAAAAGCATGCCCCCAACAATCCACCTTCTTCAACCATACTCTCTCCACCCAGTTATCGCTCAGTGAATTCAGTCAAGTAAATTGATGCACTGATCAGGTTTAAGGCTCTCATAACCCAATCATTTTATCTCCAAACTTTCTTGCATTGTCTCTCATATGAACTTTTGAGGGACACTTCATATCTAAACTATAACAGCATGTATACTAAACAGAGTCTAGAATATGATGATTAATAAGAAGACATTAAATTAATCATATCCAGGCACTAGAGTTAGGTTATTGTTATGGCTTAGATTTTAGGTGTGCCCCAAATATTTATGTGTGAGATAAATTAGAGAAGAAATGATCAGGTTATGAGAGTTAACATAATCAGTGCATTAATCCTCTGATATGCATTAACTAGGTGGTAATTCTTGCAGGTAGAATGTGGCTGGAGGATGTGGAGAGGGTATGCCTTTGGGATTTATATCTGGTTTATGGTGAGGGAAGCATGATCTCTCGCGCTCACTTGCTTGCTTTTCTTCCTGATGCAATATCCTGAGCCACTTTCCTTTACCACGCTCTTCCACCATGATGTTCTGCCTCAACTTTGGCCCTGAGAAATGGAGTCAGCCATGTATGGACTGAGACCATGGTTGCCAAATCAACTTTTCCTCTTCTAAAATTATTTTTATCAGGTCTTTTGGTCACAGTGGCAGAAAAGCTGACTAAACAGGTATTTTTTTCATGCTTCAGTATTTTTTAGTCTATCTACAGTGAATACTTATTCTATTTTTAATGATGAATAAATTACATTTTTTAAGGTAAACACAAATCAATGTTTTGCTACTCCAGGCTTTGAAGAAATGTTTTGCCCTTTTCCTTTTCTCAAAAACCACACAAATTTACTCATTTCTGTTTTGTCTATTAGATGACAAAAGTGAATTGTTTTTATGTTAACCCATTTTTATCATTTGTTCATATCACTGATAGCTCTGCCTTGTGTCTATCTTACAATTTTCCCCATAGTATACTACCAACTATCTCTGCAATATGGGGCACTTACAATATGATGGACACTAACTC
The DNA here is from genome assembly GCF_021218885.2 of Marmota monax. Classification (NCBI taxonomy): domain Eukaryota; kingdom Metazoa; phylum Chordata; class Mammalia; order Rodentia; family Sciuridae; genus Marmota; species Marmota monax. The sequence continues at coordinate 1,103,121 of NW_026695208.1, read as the reverse complement.
ATTTTACATGTCACAGCTCATTTAATACCACCATCTCATGAAATGAATGCTATTATTACCCAGTTTACATGTAAGGAAACTTGGAGTGTGCTATTTATCCAACCTCTCTTAGCTGATCAATAGTTGAAGTAACTGAGTCCATGTATTCAAACATTTTACTACTCTCCCTCTAGAAAAAACATGTTATCAAATAATAACTGGTACATGCACAAGTAGTTTATAGTATTCAGGGTAACTTTACAAATATTATTGCATTGAACCTTTGCAAGGGCAAAGGTTAATACAAATAATCAGTTGCTATAGAATTAGAAGAGCTAGGGAGATAGAAAGAGAAGATGATCAGTAATGGCGGGGAGCCACTACCATCCCCCATAGGTGGAAGAATAGAAAATAGATTTACATAGAAACAACAGCACTGCACCACTGATCAGAAATATGGGGACTTATGTGCCTCCTTCTGGAAATGAGAAGCCAGCAGATCTTCTAAAGCTTCTCATACTTCTAGTTTCTTTCCCTGCTGGAGCCCAAAGCCACTTGCCACTTCTCCTATAGCTGTTGAAGACAAACACAGAACAAATATAGCCTTTTTCTAGCTCCCACTTCATGATCTTATGTGAATTCTCTCACTGGCTGTCAGTGGTCTCTGGAAACATGGTTTTTCACATTTCCAGCCATATGCAATACAGAGGAGAATAAAGAAGGGCAAATATGAAGCTAAAAGCCAAGAAACAGATAACTGGCAAGTGGTAGAAATACATCTGAACTTGGGGCTTCAGAATGAGAGTCATCAATTATTTTCATTTAATGTGTGTTTATGAAACTACTCTGAGCCAGGCATGGAGACAGCTATTCATTAGGGGTCACCAGTATAAAATAAGTGTATGTGGTCATGCCTTTGCGGATCTTATAATATAGTCAAAATTAAAACCAAAGCTCTTTCCACTGCGCTCCATCCTCTGGACAGAGCTGAGGTTATCTTTAAAAATTGACATAATTTGCTGGATCCTGATATATCTATTTGGATAAGGTGGAATCACATTTCCCAGTGTTTTCATCTGTCTATACTTCTGAGTTAGAGTTGGTCAAAAAGGAATTTGCACATTAAAAGGCAGATGTGAAAAGGAGCTATTATTATTTTCAGAAGTCTCTGTGGTAAGATACAGTTAAGAACAGACATAGAAGTGTCTCCTGTGCCTCAACTCCTTACCACTCTACATCCAGCTTGTTTTCTCAATTTTGGGTTCTGGCTACCTAATGTCTGACTGCATGAGGTGTCATTGTACAGACAGCCACTTCCTATGGCCCACTCTCTGAGATGCCCCTTCCCTGTCCCACTTCAGCAGCTGGATGTGCTTATCTTTGCAGATTTCTCTGCAGATTCCAACTTGTCCACTTACTCTGGGACATCAGGCAGATTGGTTGGTCTCCTCTAATTCTCCCTTGCAGATGGAGCTTCACTTCTCATCCCTCCAACTATTATGGACATTTAGTTTCTATTTTAAAAATCCCACCTGATACTGAAAGTGACCATACTAATCCTGACTGATAAAGGTCCCTTTGGTATTTCCAAAAATAAGCTGTTCTTAAGAATCTTGTAAAGAATAGCTACATGCTATAACTAAATTATTTCTTAAGCATATTTCATGGTGATTTCTCACATGTCTTAAGTCAAATCCACTTCTGAACTTATTCCTCTCCTCATCATCAGCATAGTATCCTGATCTGGCTACAGAATTCAAAGTCTAGGTGCACTTCTGATATTAAACTAATAAATAATTCAGCACAATGCTTACAGCAGGTCAAAAAGTACCAAGTGGATAACCAAAGAGATAACTAAAAGATGGTTTTAAACACTTCTATCTCTTTCTATAAAACAAGTTTCTTTCCTTCATTGCTTATATTAGTCGATTTTTTTCTCTCTTCCCTGAGGTAATGCTAAATTCCCTGAACCAAAATGCTAACATGACAAGTCTTCTCAATTCACTTGAAAGTAATTTAATTGTTTTATTGACCATGTATTAGAAACAGAGCATATTAACTACCTTTTCTTTTGCTCTCATGATAATTACCAGAGAGTACAGCATATATTCAGCAAAAATTCATCAATAATAATCAAGAGTTGCCTTCCTGATCCAGCAAAAGAAAATGAATAAGGGCTTTGGAAAGATAATCATGAGCTCTTCTCTGTGAGTCACTAAGCCATTAACTATAATTTTCCACTATAGCTTCAGTAACTGTGATGGAAAAATGTCACCATACTAACCATTTGAAGTGCTCACCAATGAGAATAAGGCTAATAGAAAGACTTTTGGCAACAGCAAAGGAAAAGTTCTAAAAACCCATATCAGCTTATACTCATTCAACAAATTTAGTGAACAGTGTACAGTGAGTACATCTACATAAAATACCAACCTAGGAAGGACTACAAACTGTAGGGGATGTGCATGGCCAGAAGCAAGGACTTGAGTCCCAAAGAGTAAGCTACAAATGAAAATGGAAGAGGTAGCTCACGTAGAAAAAAGTCTCTATACAACGTTAGGTACACTGTCCTTTCGAGCTTTATCATGATAGAATGAAATGGGGGCTGGGAAGAAAGGGAACGCAATCCCACCCATGTTGGCCAAAGGTGGTCATGGTGCAGGATAGTTTGGAAAGAAGTGCAGACAGGAACACGAATCAAGAGGAGCAGAGGAAGGAAGAGCAGCAGCAATGAGACACTGCAAGAGCTCTGAAGACCAATCTTCAAGAAAGCCAGAGGAGAAAGACTAACATGTGACACAAGCGCCTGAGAGAACATGCCAGAAGCAACCATTGTGGACTCTGAGATACAAATGGAGAATTATTTTGCAGTAAAGGGCAGAGCCGGAGGCATCAAAATAGCAGGTAAAGATGACTCCAGATTTACATTTAAATCCTTCCAAAATATTTTGGGACAGCTCACAATAAAATATTGCAAACTTTACATATTTAAGACACAAAGGATACCTTTTCGTTCAGTTCTCTAACCACCACACCTCTAAGCCTAAAACTGTTCTAGGAACACAGTAGGTCTTCAAAAAGTGCTTGCTGAATTAATGAGTAATAAATAACCTAAAAACAAACAAAAAATACCAAATTTGGTGTTTGAATTTATCAACAAATAACATAGCAGCAAAAAATAGAAAATCAAAAATGGGGAAATGCAAAAAGAGGGAAATAATATAATTATGAAGGCTTTACCTAAGGAAATCTTCAAGAAATATCCAATATTCAATATTCCTAGAAAATTTCATAAGACTAAATTTGATAGCAGCCATGTCTTAGAGTAATGCACATGTTTTCAAAAGCTACTTAATAAAACTATTGAAAAGAATTTACACATATGGTATTCTTTATATTAGGCAGTTGTGAAGGCTGAGGATGAACAGTTATAGTTTTTTAAAGAAATTCAAATGAAGGGCAAAACATAATGATATAATGTAGGTATGTAACATTCTAATAATTTGGTTATTAAATAAAGTTCTAAGAAGCTTATAGGAAGACTGCCTAACTTACCCCATCCTAACCCTCTCAAAGATCAATTATCCCAACCAGCTTTTGAAAAGAGTTGATATTAGATGAATTGACCCATTAAAACTGATGCTTCTAAAAATGTCAGTATTCTATGATGTTGATTCAAAGAAAATCCCTTAGTTTGGAAAGCTGTGATGTATATAACAAGGATGCTACTTTACAAGGGCCATTGCTGGGTCTGATATATTGTCTTGACCAAATGTAGATCTGAACAGGAGTATACACAAGTGGGTAGCAAGATTTTTTTTCAAGCTCTAAAGCAGGTTAAATGTCTCAAATTATCCTTAACTGAATATTACTCCATAAGATACGGATGGAATGGCAGTGGCCTAAAAGATTTTTGAAAACTGAAGTTACTACCTTTACAATTATGGAACTTTAACAGACACAAAATGATTTTGAACAGTATTGAATCTCAGAGTTTGATAAAATATTAATCACAAACAGACCCCAGTTAATCAAATAAAATACCTGTTGCATAAAACTGTAAAAATATAAAGTGTAATGTACATCAAAGAAAAAGATGAATTTCATTTGAAATACTTAATATTTAGATATTCTTTCAGAAAACTTAAGTTACTTCTTGAGATTGCTGCTAAGTGTGGAAGACAGCCCATGTCATTAGCACAGGAAATCCTATTTGAAGAAATTCTTATGCACACTTTATCTAAAATTATTCAGAAACAAGTTTAAAATAATAAGGCAAAGAAAAGCCCTGATATGCTACATTTAAAGTAAGAATTTTTCCTCATGGAGGTTATTTCTGCCTGATTTGACTCTGTAACTATTTTTGCAATAAAAACTCTCTGAAAGAATCTGAAATATCTTTTGATACATGTGAAGAGCACATAATCCAATCCATGAACAATTTTTTGTAAAATCAAATGTCAGTGATAAGTCAGAAAAAGCTATAAAAAGTGTAACCATTCCTACAAAGGTGAAGCAGAATACTAAAACTGTGATCAATTATGGAACATTTAAATCTAAATCATCTCTGCTTCTCTGGCAAGAAGATAAATTATAAAACCAGCACCACCCTTAGAAAAAGTTGTTGTGAAGATCTGAGAAGCTGTTTGGAATCCTGATGTATATGTAATGTTGGAGGTGGGTGATTAGCATATTTGAAGACAAGAAAGTACTTTGTATTCTGCTTATGGAGTCCACATTGAAGAAGTAAATTAGAATAACTATTATTGCAAGAATTCAAACTCAAAAAAGGGTTTCAAGATCTCTCCCATATAATGCTCTTCCCTGGACATGTATTTTTTTTTTCAGATAGGCCACTAAGGTTGAACATCAGGATCATCTGGAGAGCTTTTTAATCTACATTTACATGGGTCCCCTCTCTAAAATGTGCCTGGGTCCTCAAGCTATGGCTTAGCCCAATATGTCCCATCACACTGCATACATAAGATATATGGATATATAAAATTCTATAGGATACCTATAAAAACTTAAATTGAGCAATTATACAGGTGTCCTATAAAATTGTATAATTTTTTGTAGGGGCCCTATATATAGGGTTAACAGCACAACCTGCAGGTCATGACAAGCCACTTGGGACTGTGAAATAAACTTCTGGCATGTTGAGCTTTACACATTTGAAAGTAATGTGCTCAGCAGCTAACTTTACTAACCGGTACACAGGGCTGGAAGAATACATGACTAGAAGGAAAAACACAGTCCAGTTCTAGGAATGTTTGGACTCATCCCTTCCCATCCCTTCTCAGGAGTCTAACAACTCACCTCTTTTTCCAGATCCTTACCACACACACACACACACACCTCTTCTGTTTATTTATTTATTGTTTCTTGTGATACTGAGGATTGAATCGAATCCAGGGGCACTCTGCCACTGAGCTATATCTCAGGCCTTTTTTTAATTTTTTGCTTTTTAATTTTGAGTCAGGCTGGCCTTGACCTTGCAATTCTCCTGCATTAGCCTCCCAAGCAGCTGGAATGACAGGCATGTGCCACCATACCTGGCTCTGAATCTGTTTAATTTTTATCAGGTAAAAAACTAAGAAGTATCATATGAAAAGAAGTTATAGGAAAGGGGTAGCCTATTCCTGGGACCTTAGGAGAGGACTAACACAACAAAAAGCTTTCATTCCCTCTTTGAGCTTTCTGAACCTCCCACCACAGCATTCGAATTCTGGATGCTATCAAACAAGCTAAAATGGTTAGTACTGGGGGATGGGATGTTGGGATTCTGGGAGAAACCATCACTTTTACCCAGTGATCTAGAATTTCATTATAACAATTAATAATTAATAACACTGATCCCCTTGAGTTATTGGCCTCATTGTCTGATGGAAAAAATCATAGAGGAAAACCTTGAATAGAAACTAATTTATTCTTTGAAATTTAGGTCTTTGTAGGCAGAGCATGTTAGCCCCCTTGAGCCACAAAGGAGGGAATTTCAGGAGAGCACCAATGTGTTTACTTCCTTGCCCTGCCAAATTTCAAAATAAAATTCTTTTTTTATTTCTTTATTTCCAGAAAGATTTAAAGCTGACAGGATCAGGGAATGTGCAGCTATATGCCTTTTGTAACTTAAAGTTGGATGTGTCTGCAGTTTCTGATTTGCTGCTCTGACAGGGCTTGACAAGCCTGGTGAATACAGAGTACTTGACCAATTTCTTGGGGGGGGGGGGTGTAGAATTTTGACTCTCTCAACTAATACCTGAGGAAAAGGGCAGCTGGGAGGAGCCCACTAGCTTTGCAAGCTGAAAATACACAGAGGTTGATGAGAAGGAGATTGGATGTGCATGGAGCTAAACACTGGGACTATAAAATAAAAACTTGTAAGGGAATTACATTCAGGTAAAAAGTGGGTAGTGTACAGATGTGGGGGACATCAACTGAATGAGATTCACAATTGTGGGGGAGTACAGAGCCTCTATGTATTAGAACCCAAATGAACATCACAAATGAATTCAAGCAGAAAAGAGATTGGGAAATTAAGACTGTGGAAAGGTTATTTAGAATAAATGGTTCTCTGCTAGATTCTGGAGTCCCAATGTTATACATTTGCCCTATGTGTATACATTTTGTATGTTTTGCATATGACCAAAAAACTGTTCAGTTTTTTTCTAGGTAAACAAGGGAAGTTTGCAGACAGACTTCTTTACCTAATTGTGATAAATAGATTTTCTTTTCAATGAAAGGTTATATTTTTCTCAAGCGAGGGACCAAATTAGGTTTCCTGATCTCAAGGCATTGTGGACCCCTGAGATGTAAACCCTCAGAGTTAAAACTCCAGTGGAGAAACTCCAGCCTTCATCTGCTTTTTTTTTATCAATTTAAATTTTCCAGGACATACTAATACATGGGAAAGAGTAATAGGCAAGAAGGAGAATAACCACTAAAAACTAATCACAATTTCCCTCTCTCCCTTCAAGGCTGATCTTCAGGCATTTATTCCCCCTCAGATACTCTACAAACATTGCTGAGTATCTCCAGTGTTGTCATGTGAGTATTTCATGGCAAAGGGTGGGGCATCAACTCCATTGTCTATGGCATTCTCCACCTCCTCTTAATTTGAGTTCTCTGTCCCATTCATGTTATTGAAGGAAGCTATGTTGCTTTGCTTCCTGAGGCAGTGTCACCACTGTAACACCCTGAGGTGCCACCTATCTTAGAGCAGACAATATTAACCTGCTAACTGTGCTGTGTCACAGGGGTGCCATCTGCCATCCCTGCAGAGACATCAGTGCTATTCGCTGTCACTGTAAAAGCTACTGGTGTTGAGGCAGCTGATATTTTATTTATGGTTCCTTTAGCTTTCTCTCAAGTTTAATTGGACCCCAGAGCTCAGCCTGAAGAGGCTGCACAGAGCATAACCTGAGGACCACATTTTACCATCCTCAAAAAATCCCTTCTCCTTTAAGACCCTGATCCATATCAGTATCAAAGTGTGCTCTAGTTTAGATACCTTGAGTGCATCCCCCAAGGCTTCATGTGTTGAAATTTAATCCCCATTGTGAGATATTAAGAGGGTGGAAACTTAATCCAACCTTGGTCTGTGGAGGTCAGGCTCTAGGAGGTGATAAGATTATACAAGGTAATTAGGGTAAAGTCCATGATTGAATCCTGGTGACTATATAAGAAGAGAAAAGGGGATCAGAAGGGACATATACCCACACAGGTGCTCCGTGTCTCTTGCCATCTGATGGCCCGCCCCTCCTTGGGACTTTACCAGCAAGAAAGTCATTATCTGATGAGCCCCTTACCCATGAACCCCCGGCACATCAGCCAAAATAGAACTCTTTTCATTAAAATTTTTCCACTCTGTAGTATTTGTTATTAACAACAGAAAATGGACTAATGTAAAATATAACTTGGTGTTTCCTTTCATTGAACTGAGCTATTTACAAAGAGCTTTCTCCTTCCCTACAGTATGTAGGCCTGTCCTTCCTGCCATTCTCATGTATGAGTTGTCATGATTCACTAATTTATTCATTCATTGAATGTTTATTGAATATCTTTTTATCAGGGATTGTGATAGATGATAGAGATTCAATGGTGAGATTATATAAAAATATAATTCATTCCTTCATGAAACTTTCATTGTACTAGGGAAGATTTTAAATGAGGATGAATTTATATAATTGAAAGAAAGCTGACTATATCAAAACATGAAGAAACTTGTAATCTATTCCTTAAACAGAGGAAAATCAATTTTCTCAAGTATATTCTGGAAATAGGTCAACCATAGTAAAAAATATTCCAATGATTATGACCTTTCCTCAAAAAGTTTTGGTGGATGCTGTAAGTTCTCCAGCATTAGACCTAAGAAACTGAATCATAGATCCTTCCCTAAGGGAAACAAATATTTCCTTCTCTGTCTGTGATAAGGGGCATTCAGTATAATTGGCAACAGTCAACAACCATGAATTTCAGAGGAGCAATTACCCATAGAGGATCTGAATACTCCTGCAAATACTCCTGGAAATAAGATAAGCATTGTTCCAATGCCTTCAGAACTATCTTTGAGGTTACTTTGACAACTCCCCTGCAGGGTTAATTGGCCAATGACTCTCCTAAATTTCCTATGTAGAAAAAGTCCAAAGACAAAGATGTCTAAACCTGCTCCTTGAGCCCCTGCAAGTTCCTCTTTTGTTAACACTTTCCACAGGGTTGTCACTAGTTCTGTGCTTGTTGACACTTTCCACAGGGTTATCACTAGTTCTGTGGATTTCTGAGACCTGTGGCCTCTGGGAGAGAAAGGGTAGAGAATATAAACTTAAGGATAACTTCCTACCACTGGGCCAGTAGATGGGAAGGCAGAAAAGATGCCCCAATTCCTGGGCCAATGAGTTGTTGGGAATCTTAAAAATAATAGTAAGTACTTTAAGAAGGAATGGACAATAGTCTGGGCCATGTTCAGATAAGAGCACATCGTCATCTCAGGGACTCAGGCTCAGGTGGGCATATTTGCAACAGCAAGCTAAGTTGACACAGTACAGGGCCCAGGACTAGCAAAGACCCAGAACCTTGAACCAGCATGGTTCATTTTGTGCAGGTGTGACAGAATACCTGAGACCAGGAAGTCCAAAATCAAGGGGTCTACATCTGAGGAGGGCCTTCTTACTATATCCTCTTATGCCGGAAGGCAACAGGGCAAAACAATGCATGTAAAAGGAATAGACAGGGCTGGGGTTGTGGCTCAGCAGTAGTACCCTCGCCTAGGGAGAGAGAGAAGGGGCTGAACAGTTTCTTTATAAGAAACCCATTCTCCTGATTACTAACCCAGTCCCACAATGACATTATTAATCTACACACAAGGGCAGAGCCTCTCAGAAGTCCTATCTTTCAGTACTGCTGTACCGGGTTTAAGTTTCCCATATATGAACTCTGGGGAGCACATTTGTCAGGGGCTAGAAGGAAGTTCTCCTTCAAAGAATAGCCTGACATTTACAAGAAACAGCCCCCTGGGAGACATCCTGCCTGGGAGACACCCTGCAGCCATCTATCTCCCTGAGACATCCTGTGGCCACCTATCTTCCTGAAACATCCTGCGGTTATCTCACCTTGTGCAGACATCCAGCAACTGCCTATAAGAGAGCTTCCCCATCCCCAGCATATAAATACCCCTGTGTGAACAATAAAAGTTTGCAACTTGATCAGAATTCCTGTCTTGCTGTCATCCTTCGTGTCTCTTGTCCCTTCATTCCTCCCCATCTAGGTTCGCTGCCCTCGTTGACGTGCCCTGCTGGTCGGGACACACATTCAAACCACAATATTCTTCCTCTGCCCCCCAAAATCATGTCCTTCTCACCTTCAAACTACATTCATTCCATTCCAATAGTACCAGAGTCTTAACTCATTCTGATACCAACGCAAAATTCCAAAGTCTAGGGTCACATCTAAATTATTAAATATAGGTAACACTCAAGACATGATTTCTCCTGAGGAAAATTCTTCTCCAGTTGTGATACCAAGAAATTTAGGTTACCTACTTTCAAAATACAACAGTTGGACAGGCACAAAATAGATATTGCCATTCCAAAAGGGAGAAATGGGCAAGAAGAAAGGAGTTACTGGTCCCAAGTAAAGAAAAAGCATCAGTAATCCCTAAATCTGGAGAAAAATCTCCTTTGACTCCATGTGCTACTGTCTGGACACTCTGATATGGAATTTGGATCCAAAAAGCCTACAATAGGCCCCCCAAGGCTTTTCGGGCTCAGCCCAATCTTCATCTCTCTCTCAGATGAGAGTCTCATGCTCACAGATCTCCAAGGTTGGCACTGCCCCTAGAATAAGCCAAGGAAGGCAATCAAGTTGTTACCCCTCCAGAAATATTTATTTTGCCTTATTGTGTGAAAGGCTGAACATGCTATTGGAATTTCAAATCTTTTATCCATTGATCTGTGCCCTAAGTCATCAGGATTTCTCACAATCACCTATGGAGTTTTAAGTGTTCATATCAGAAGATGTTGGTAATAAGGTACAAAGTTTCAGTTAAACAGAATGACTAAGTTCTGGGGATCTAATATGATTGGTGACTACAGTTAACAATATTATGTTGTATTCCTGAAATAGAGAATAGATTTTAAATGTTCTCACCTCAAAAAAAAAACAATAATTGGGCAGTGATAGATATGTAATTAGCTTGTTGCAGTAATCATTTCACAACACATGTCTATCAAAATATAATGTTATGATCCATAAATAAATACAATTTTTATTTGCCAATCATATCTCAATAAAGCTGGGGGTGGGAGACAAAAAGAATGAAGTTTTTCTAAGTGGAAAAAAAAGAATGATAATTAAGCAACTAAGCATTCATATCATGAGGTTGTTCAACAGCTCAAATTTATTATTTTAGAAACACAATAAAGTAGTTATACTTCAGGTATGCATTTATTTGGAGCCTTTGACCATAAGGAAAAATTAACACTACCGATAAAGGAAAAACTATTCAAATATCCTCATGCCTAGGGGAGAGCCAGTCTCAAGGGTATGTAACCTGTGTAGCCTCACCAGGGCCTATATCTGGAAGAGCATTGAATTTGGTTTAGTGCTCTGCTGTTGAAATTTCTTTTTGTTGTAGATGGACATAATACCTTTATTTTATTTATTTATTTTTATGTGGTGCTGAGGATCAAACCCACTGCCTCATATATGCTTGGCATGTGCTCTACCACTGAGCCACAACCCCAGCCTGATATCTCAAATTTTTAAATAATTTTCAAACAAGCAGCCTCGCATTTTCATTCTACACTGGGTCTTGGAAATTAAAAGCTAGTCCTGCCCAAGTGCTTCAAGATCATAAAAACCACATATTTACTGGAGTCCTAATTCAGCAGAATTGACTGGAAGCTTCCAAATAGAATACAAATAATAACAGAGAAGATGAGTCAACTAACATCAACTATTGAATTACTCTAAAAGACTCAAAACAAGGAGGAAAATAAACCATGTATCCTATTTCAAAACCAGGGCACAATTTTTGTACCAGTATAAGACCTTTAATCCATTACTTTATGTTTTTATTCTCTGAAATAGAGAAGCCCCCAGAGTTTCCACTGAAAAGTATTGGAGGGGGGGAGGCTAGAGTAATCTGGGAAACATCATGGAAGAGTTAGGGCATGATGTCTTCTTTGTTAACTTACATGAATACGGTGTTAAGATGGAGAATAAGGAAGATTTTTTATACAAGAGATTCAGAGCTGCATGGCACATGCCAAGTCTTGCAGGGTGTGTATGGTACAGCAAAGGCAATGTAGTAGGATAGAGATTGAAGGAAAGAGGCAGATTCAAGGAGAAATTGAACCAGGAGTTCAAGTTGTGAGAGAGAACTAAGATAGATTCTTGAACAGGAGAATAAAGTATACTTGTTTTTCTCTGAAGGCTTGCTTGACAAATGCTTGCCTTTTTGTCTGGGATGGGAAAATCTGTAAGACAGCCAACTATAAGGGTAATCACCTATAACAACTCCAAAAAGAAGTGAAATTAAAGGAAGAAAAGAGAATAGTGTTTTGCTGTTGTTTGTAAATTATCTCCAGAATATTTAGTGATTGATGTGGAGTCCAGATAAAACTTTTTAAAGAAAGGCTGAGGAGCTAGTACAAAACCTTGAAACAGGGTTTACATTCAGTGACTGGGAAAATAATCGGGATCAGGAAACAAATGCAGGAAGAAGAGTGAGGCAAAAGAACCACAAGAATTATTCAAGAAGAAGAAAGATATCTAAGTAAAAATCCCTAAGTAAAAATCACTGGATTTGGCAAAAAGTCATTTAATAGTCTCTAAAATTTAATTTGTTATTCTCAAATATTCAACAGTGATGGACTTTTATCATTTTACATTTTATAAGTGAGGTAAAGCTCATGAGGGCAAAGCATTCTGCTTACCATCATATCCTAGCACATAGCATAATATGATGAGAAACCATCCCCTCCTTAACCAACAGAACCTCAGACTGTGTCTTCCAAAAGGTGAAGATCTCAACCAATTGAGATTTTATGTCCTACTCCCCTTTACAAATATCATAACCTCTTTATAGTTCCTAAGTATCTTACTGTTCAAATACTATGACATTTTTTGCAATATTGCCATTAAATGTTTTGAAAGAAATCTTTTGGAGGATGGTAGCATGACAGCAAAGTCCCTTTTGCCTTCCCTTCTGGGCATCTTGATCTATCAACTTCCCCAAGTCACAAAGACTCTTTTCTGACCACAGAGAAATTTTGCAGGTGGTCTTAGCTATGCCCAGATACCAAAACATGCCGGTAGTTTTTTCATGTTAACAAACTGGGTGTGATGGTCCCCAGCTAGTTAGCTCTCCTCGCCTTCCTGCAATACAATTGTATCACCAGGGAAGCCTTTTTGTAAATGCTGTGGCTTTTATTATCTACAACAAATGCTAGGGACATAAAAGGCATTCCAAAAAAAATTGATGAGTGAATGAATAATGATGCAACTTCTACATTATAGCCTCTGGATTGTCATCCATCCACAAATATCAATGGCACTCACTTTGCTTTGTTGAAATCATGAAAAGAAGTAGGCTGTTATTTATCCATTATATCTCAGTAAAGCTAGAAAAAAAAACAGAGAAGAAATCAGTCTGTAAGTTATTGGGCTACAATATCTAACTACTAATATCAAATAGTGAAAAGAATGCAGAAACACAAAACAAAAATTAATGTGTGTGCTTTTTATTGTTTAAAATCTCCTTAAAATCTATATGCATTGGAAATTTGTAGGAAAATAAGAAGAATAAAGGATTTGGGAATGGTTGTAATTATTAGAAGGAAGCAAAGTTATTTAAAAAAAAAAGACTGCAGGCAAGAGAAATTTTCAGAGGACATAATCAAAGAAAACCAGAATAAAATAGTTACCTAGAAAACTGCCAAGTTTTTCTTACATTTCATTGCCAAGATATTGCTACCAAAAATGTTAATCGCTGAAAAAGCAATTAAACAATACATCTGGAGCCATTGTGAGCATTGGCTAGGACCAACAAAATAGTACACAGGTCACTGGGATGCATGTATTACACAAATAAAGAATACCACAGGCAGAAAAACACACAGGTGCAAATACAAAGGACCCAAGGACATCTCTCTAAGGTGCTATGAGATGGCTGTGCTGCAGATACATGGATTAGAGCAATGAGAAGTATGTGGATGAGGATGTGCTTTAAATTATGCTGGTGTCATGCTGGATAAACCAATAAAGGAGCTTAATCACTGCAACAAAAGCCCAAGGTTAATAGTGACAAATTCTACCAATAGTTGCAAAGCAATAATGTGGAGTGGGGGGCAGACTTTGAACAGAACCTGTGCAGTGGCTACTTTCAGCACCTGGGGTTCAATAGAATGGCATGAAAGAAATCAGATACAAATCAGTTCAAAAGAGAAGAAAAACTCTTAGACACACAGATGGAATTTTTTAAATTATAATGAAATCAGCTTCAGGGAAAATCTTTGACAAGAAAGTGAGGTGAGAAAATAAGCACCATTACCATAATGGATACCAGAGTCCAGGTATAACATGATGAGTGCAAGACATACTGGAAAATTTAAGGGAGTCACTAATACATCCCCAATCTGCTCAACAGTTGAGTTTTTCAAAGTTGCCAAGAAAATAGGAGAGATTGTCATTAATTTCCTGCTTTCAAATGGCCTTTTTGAGTGCACTATTTCCCTGGAAAACTCACGACCAGCAAATTAATCTCAATTGGCAAAGAGAATTTGCCCTCTGCCTAGTCCTCAAATTTGAAGGCAGGCTGGGGAAAGTGGGAGGAAATAGCATAAAAACTGCCATTGAGGGGCTGGGGATGTGGCTCAGCTGTAGAGTGCTTGCCTTGCACATGTGAGGCCCTGGGTTTGATCCTCAACACCACATAAAAATAAAATAAAGGTATTGTGTCCATATACAATATATATATATATATATATATATATATATATATATATATATATATATATATATATATAAACCTGCCTTTGACTCTCTAATTATGGTTACTTTAAAGGAAAATAACATTTGTATTTAAGTTAAAGCCATCAAAAAATGCACGAATATGGCAAAGACTAGTGAATATGCTGTGTCCTTGTTCCAGCCTAAGAGAGATTTTTTTATAACATATACAAGTTGTAGAGCTATGGGTTCTTCCCTACTCCTACCAAGCACATCCCTCTCTTCCAATGCAACCCTCTGTATCCAGTGTGTGAATGTGTGTGAGAAACACACACAGAGAGAAAGACAGAGCCAAAGATGCAGACCCACAGAGAGAAAAGAAACAGGGGAAATAAAGGAATGACATTAGGAGAAAGAATTTGCTCCTAAACCTATATGCTTTGCCCGAGGTCATATCATTTTCTTTACATCCCAAATCAACCAATACTCATCACCTTGCTCCCGGGGAGCCTGGCTAAGCAGAAAGTGCTTGGTCCTTGGTCTAAGTAGAGATAACCAACCCAATTAGCTGGGAAAGACAGAGCAAATAGCAGCATGTATGCAGATCACCTATCTGTCAATACCATTCTGATGCTTCCTATGTTCTTACAGTAGAAAAGGAGAGGGAGCCGATTCTGAAAGATTTTTCTTCCAAGTTCACTGTCAATTTTATTTTGACTTCACCTCCAACTGATTAATAAATAATACAAGTCAATCATTTTTCAACAAATTTCACGTGTCCTACATGCCACTGTCCTTCTTCTAGGTCTGCCCTTCCTTCTGTCTTCCTCTTCCTTCTCAGCACCACCCCACTTCCTTCTTGCTTTTCTTTATCCCACTTTTGTTGTGTGGGATTCCCCCCCACACACACCTCTCTGTATTGACCACTTTGAGCTCCCTTTGCCAAGTTCCTTTCTCATCCCATCCTCCTACCCTTGCCCACTCCCTTTCCTCCCGTTTCCCTATTGGTTACCCTATTGATTCCCTGAAACTTGCTGACATTTGGATTCAAGGTGCTTGAGTAAAGCTCTTAAATTAATCATAACTGGCGAGGGAAAAAAAAGGTCATTGTCACTTAAGGAAAAGTTGGAGAAAGAGAACATTTCTGAAAGAAACTGAGTTTCAAAACATCCCAGGAAAAATGAGTGAAACTGATGTCACCGGAAGAGGAGCTGAAGCACTTAAACTGAAGTACACTTGAAATTAGTACATCCTTTGTTCCAATGCAAATGCCTCAGCCGAAGGCCTTCACTCTAAGTCAGCACAACATTTTCCTTGTTTACCTTATTAATTTATTTAGCAACACCATTTTTATAGATGCAGGTTAAACAAGGATTCTGAGTAGCAAACTATATACACCCCAGCAGATGGCCCATAGAAACAGCCTTGTTGGTCTAGTCAAAACAAATTTTGCACAACAAACACTTGTTCTGTTCCATGGCCTTGTCATAATCACACTCCATGTCTGACTCATTCTCCATGGAGGAAGAATAATTTTAATTGGGTATTGTTTGTTGTTTGCATTGTAAGCAGGCAGAGCTAGCTTGTGATATAAATATGAAAATAGTCTGTCAGCTAAGTTGTACACTCTCTTCTAATCCTTGTCCTCCTCATCCCATGAATAAGTGGTCCATTTTCCTGCCTCTGCAAAAGCGCCTCCTTCTTCCAAAGATCAGCCCCCCTCCAAATTAAAAGTCCCTCCACTAATAAAACCATTAAAATCAAAAGTAATGGCATGTCAAGGACCCTTATTTACCAATTAACCTTACTGTCTATAAGATTTAACCTACCTAAAAAACTGCTGAGTTTTAAGAATTTTATTCTTTCTTACATAAAGACACATATCTTTGGGTCAGATCAAAATGAGGTCTCAAGGTCCTTACTTTGTCAACACACCTGAAAGAACGAACAAGGCTCATCGTCAGAGAAAATGCCCATTTATTGAGGAACAGCTCTGCATATTTATAGAGCCGGGGGTGGTTTGACAGTTATGACAGTTTAATGGTTGAAGGGTTTGACAGTTGGCAGGGGTGCTTTCTGATTGGTGGGTAAGGATCATGTGAGCCAGCAGGGCTCACCATTGGACGGTTCTTCTTGGGGGATGGGGAAGTTAGTCTTTGAAGCCGGGGCAACTCCCACCAACACCTATGAAATTTACTCTTTACTCAGCACCCATTTGAATCCATTTTCAGAGGATGCTCACCAACATCTCCTGCCTGCAGGCATTGCTTGGCACTGCTGACTACTACACAACCTAGAAACTGGTTGGGCCACTGCCAGGGCACCTTATCCAAGCTGAGCCAATCAATGCTCTTTCCAGAGAAATAGGAAATATAGGACCAAGAGGTTCTGATCATCTGGAATCTAGGGACCTGTATTCTTACAGGTCTAAAGACTGAGATGTGACCAGTTTTGTAGTAACCCTGGTACATCCTTATTGCAAACAGACCAAAAATAAGTTGAGCATTTACAACTATCATTTTATTTCACTGAAGGCAGAGGCAACAATATTTTAGCATCAGGATTCAACTAAACTTCTCATTGCAACTGGATGACAGAATTCATAAATAGTACCAAACTAAGTCCTATGACAAAAAAAAAAATACTGCTGCAAAAATGTAATCTTACACTTGCTCTATGACAGAAGAGTTGTGAGTACCATATTTCTAACCAGGCTCATATCTTGAACATAACATATTTCACCAACAAAAAGCCATTGCTAATTTTAAAAGTGTCTAGAAACCATCTGAGATAAATATGGTTGAAAGTTATAGTAACTGTCTTTGGAGTGTGGATTTCTAGCTAAGTTATTTCAGATGCTAACAAACCAATATATATTTCCAACTACCATTCTGGAGAAGTTCTGAGTGGGAACTTTAAATCTTAACTAATGTATATATGTGTGTATACACACACACACACACACACACACATCCCTATATGCATACATACACATATATGTAGATATAGATATATATATATATATATATATATATATATATATATATATTCATAACCATCTCTACATACTGTCTTCACTGAGGTGTTTTTAAATAATCTATAGATGTTATGACAGCCATGCGCCAGCAGAGCTCAGTACCCAGAAAGGTGGATGAAACCGAGAAAGACAGAAGTAGAAGAAGGACACAGAGGCCCTAGGGAGAGATCACTCATGAGAGCTGCATTTGGTCTGGATGAGTCCCTTTTCACTGACTTCAGTCCTTTGTAAGACCAAACCATCTTACCTACTTTAGGCTTGTACAAGATACTGCTATGGCATCATATTAGATTTCTTCTGTTCCTTAAACTCAATGAGTATATATTCTGTTTCTTGATACCAAACAATCCTATGCTAAGAGATTAAAGCTATTGTTGCAGAGATAATATAATTATAAACAAAAATAAAGTTGTAATTAGTCTTCAAACCTCATTACAGGCAAAGGTACAGTTTCCATTGGGCTTATTATAATACTGCAAATGATTCAAAGACTGTATTTGCCATCTTCACAGACTCATAGGAACCCCAAACTGAAAACCACACAACAGAGGTATGAATACTCAGATGTTTTTTCCTAAACATTTCTAAATGTATATTCATTTCAAATTAATATGCTACATGCTCAACCTACTTCTGTTGGTACCTAATGTATGCAGAGAACTGACTTAGGTGCTATAGGATGCTTGAAGGTAGAGGACATCATTTGTCACTTTGAAGAGTAGAAGTCTATTAATGTTCTAATGAAGCAATAGGAAAGCACACAAATGACCTCAATGAAAGGTATGAAAAATGTCATGAAAAGTATAAATATTGAGAGGTTGTGAGGGCAGAGGATTGATTACCTGGTTCAGTTAGAGTCCACAAATTCTAAAGTACTGGGTAGATTGGCAAAAATGATAAGAAAGTAGAAAGAAGACCTAGCAGGCAAAAGAACTGCAGGAGACTACAGAGGCTGGAAATTATAAGATTTGTTCTAGAAGCAGTAGGAAGTGTGGTTTAGCTGTGGTGTAAGATGCTCAAAGACATGATGTAAAAAAAAAAAAAAAAAGACTAGAATGGCAGGTTACCTGACTGGTGAAGGTGCAGAAGCACATGCTAAGTTTCCAAATTTTATTCTACGGTCAAAAGGGGCTGGAGTGGAAAGTAAGGCTTAAGGCAGGAAAATGACATGATGAGTTTTGTATTTGAGAAAAGTATCTCTGGACATAGGGCAGAATTAATAGGAAAACAGAGAGACAGGAGCTGAGATGGCAGTCAGGCAGATGCTAAGGTCTCCAAGTGAGAGTTAATGAGGTGTCACTCCAGGGCAGTTGCAGAGAGAAACAATAAAACTGAGAAACACTGCAGAGGTGAAGTTGACAGGGTATGCTGACAAATCATGTAAGGAAATTAAGGTGTAAAAAAATAACTTCAAGCTGCCTAACCAGGGAAATCTGGTTTCCTCTTTTTAAAAAGGGAGAGTTAACATTTTTCTCCCTTGCAATATTTTGTGAAAATAAAGAGGTATCATGCATGTAAAAGTGAAGACCTATCCAAAAAAGGATTTATTGTATGTAATAAATTAATGTCTTTCTTTTGCATCTAGAATGTTTGTTCATACACCATCCCCAGAACAATTGAGAATGCTCACTCACATTATTTGCATTTTTCTGAGGCTGAGAAGTAGAATCCCAAAGACATGGCCAAATGTCAAAATCTTGCATTTGCTCCAAATCACACCCCAACTAAAGCTTATCAAGACATCAAGCACTGCATGGAATACAAAAGGAAAATGAAGGATGAATGCCTCTTGGAGTTCATCCTCTCTGTAATAGCTAATACTGTAGAGATACAATTGGGACAGAAGCCAGAAGAGAAATAGTCACTCAGACAAGGTTGGCATGGGACCCAAGACTTGTGAAGGGAAGTGCAGAAGATCAAAGGAAAAGCCAAAGAGGACTCCAAATAAGACTAGGACAAAGACAATTTCTGGAAGTGTTCCTAAATAACAGTTCCATCAACTCCTTGTTCAGGAGAGCTTGGAGTAAATCTTTGTAGTTAACTCTTTACACTAATATTTACAGTTCATTATATAATATGGATTTTGTTGACTTATATAAAATTTTCTGTTCTGTTCCTTTACCTATGACTGGTCAGAAAGTATCTGGTTGGAAATTGAACCAGGTGTAGTCTAATTAACAATCAATTCTGACTGGGAAAATTAGGCACCTCCCATCATGGATTTCTTGTTAAGTTCTCCTGTCTGGGTGTGCTATTTCACAAAGCAGATGATACAGTCCCCTTTGTTGTATAGATGCCTAAATGACTGTTTTACTTTCTTTGAGACACATCCCTAATTTTGTTCTCTAGTCCCCATAAGGTCCTGTAGATGTGGGAAATCATCAGCCCAGACTCCCTCTTGCAAGACCCCTTCATATATAGTATCATCTCCTGCCAACATGTCTAGGCTCCCCAGTCCATCATGCTAGTGTTATCCAGATAGTGTCACAGAGAATAAGGGCTGTGATTCTTCTTTTTCCTACTAAAGGCTTTGGCCTTCTATATATAGTGATCTAATTTCTAGTCATTACTGAGTTCTGTTTAGAAGAGGTCTTAGATGAATGCATGATACCTGCCCCTATGGAAAAGGAGGCCTATTGGCTATAGCATCACTAAGAAGCCATTCAAGTTATTCTCCACCACAAATGTCTACTCTAAGGTCATTTTGGCCCCAAAACTATATATAACACTAAATTAACAAAAATTTATTATGCCCCATTGGGAAGCTAGAATGCACTTTCAATGTTCACTTTCCCACTCAGCTCACCTAGCCTCTACAAGGTACCAATTTACCAATATCCTTTAAAACTGACACCACTGGGGCTGGGATTGTGGCTCAGTAGTAGAGTGCTTGCTTAGCACAGGCGGGACCCCAGTTCGATTCTCAGCACCACACTAAAAAAAAAATAATAAAGTCATTGTGTTGTGTCCATACACAAAAAAGATTCTCTCTCTCTCTCTCTCTCTCTCTCTCTCTCTCTCTCTCTCTCTCTCTCAAAAAAAAAAAAACTGACACCACTGTGTGTTTTCTACCGACACACTTGATTTTTCTTCCTTTGTGCTTCATTCTTAAAAAAGCAATCAAAATCAATGAATTAGAGAACAGACTTTATATCTCCACTTCCTTAGTTTGAATCTCAGCTATGACACTTAGCTGTGTGACACTGGGTAAACAGCTTTGCCTCCAGGTCCCTGTTTCCTTATTTATGAGATGGGAAAAGTGATAGCTCCTACTGTCCTCCTGGAGCTCTTGTGAGGATTAAAGAAGTCAATTTATGTAAAGCATTTAGAATAAGGGAGACTTTCTAGCATGTTAATTAAAGACTAGATAAGTATAAGCTATTATGCAAACTCTACTGGTAAAATGCTCCACTTATGCAGTGGTGCCTGACCAATCTGAGCAGCCTTGATCTTCCCTACTTACCTAAACGTGGGGAGCTCACCATCAGAAACAACCCCACATTTAATAACAAAAAATCTTATCCCACAAATAAATCTTAAAATAAAATCTATGAATACTATAACATAGCCATGCACAAAATTTCAAGATCATTAACATAATATCCTGTATTAGCCAGCTTTGTGTTACCTTAATGAAATATCTGAGGTGATCAATTTATAAAAAGTAAGATTTATTTTGGTGCACAGTTCTGGAGCTTCCAGTCCAAGACTGGGCAGCTCCTTTACTCTGGCAAGGACAGCACATTGTACAGGACAGCATGGTAGAGCAAATTACCTACATCACAAGCCAGGTAGCACAGAGTGACTGAGAGCTTAAGGTTTCACAGTTTCCTTCAAGAGCACATCCCCAGTGACCTAAGGACCTCTTATTAGGTTCCACCTCTCCAAAGTTCCATTACTTCCCATTAGTGCCATCCTGGGGACCAAGCCTTCAATTCATAATCTTAGGAGATATCCATCCATATTCCAAGCACAGGATTCCCTACCTATAAGTAGGCATTAAGAATTGTAATAAAGTAATTTGTATTTCACCAGATAAATGTGTGTGCTGGCTATAGTAGCACCCTCACATTTAGATCTGGGAGCACAGATAGAAAGGCATGATGAAGTGATCCTGTGCTTGTGCTCACAGCAGCCCTGTGGAAGCAACAACCAAAAACCACCCTCAGGCAGCTGGGTTGTGTTGGCAACCCAAATAATGTTCGTGGCCATGCTGCTAGTGTTTTTCTGAAATGGAAACAAACAAAAGAGTGCCATCTTCCCTCCCTTTACAACATGGCAGAGCAAATCACCTACATCACAAGCCAGGCAGCACAAGCCAGTCGTTGTATTGTTAGAAAATCCAGTGTGTAGTAGAAACATGTAAAAAGTACTTTGTGATGAATCATAAAACAGAACTGAGTGCAGTCTCAGATAATTACAACTTTTTTTTTTACTTACGTGAATTTAAGGAGAACAATTGAAAGCAGCATAATATGAAGGCCATTCTTCATGGAGTTCATCATGTCCCTCCAACTCAGTCATTTAACAACAACACACCAAATTTCCAGAATAGCCTTTGGGAACACATCATTGTTAAGAACCACTGTTTTCATTCATGAAGGGGTGAGAGGAGGAAAGCTATTTGTTGATACATGGAAAGGCCACAGCTTTGTTCTTGTTTGTTTGTTTTTCTTTTTTTCTCATTTCTTTTAATGTTTAATTTTTGCCAATCACAGCTTTGTTCTTGAGACTCCAGGATCATTAGTTAACAATTTAAAGACGTCTAGTAGGGGGATTATCCTAAGACTGAAAGAAAAACAAAACAAAACAAAAAAAAAACTTCTTTCTACTTCTCTACATTTCCAAAATATCTTTGAGATACTATGTATTATATTTATTTAAAATATAGTAAGAAATAAAGCAGAATTCTCAAAATCAAGTATGAATCAGTAAAACCTGTATTTGGAGAAATTTATGAAAACAAAAACTATCTTCACTTAGTATATTGTAAGGAAGAGAGAAAGAAGAAGAAAGGTTATAGATTAAAATAATTAAATAACATATAAACCAGTTGCAATTTGTGGATCCTATAACACAATTAGAAATGTAAACACTGGGGTGGATCTTATGAAATCATATCAAAGAGAGGTGAATGTAGAAAAAGGACTAAGGAGTGGGAGGAGGTAAAGAGGGGAGAACGGTTGGGGAGTTATATCGACCAAATTATTTTTTTATATTGTGTATTGTGTGCATGTAAAAATATGTAACAACAAATCAGTATGTATAACTAGAAGGCACTAATAAAAATGTGGGAGAAAAAAGAAATATAAACAGTAGCTGAATATTTGATGATATTAATTACTTATTATTAATTTTATTAGTGTAATATTGGAATTATGGTTATTTTTAAGTGAGTTCATATTTCTACAGGTACAAACTAAAATATTTATAGATAAAAAAACATATAAGATTTGCTTGAAAATAACATGGAATTGGAGAAAGTAAGAAAGAACATAGCTGAGACAAGATTGTCTATGAATTCCACTTTATATCTGGATATGTTTTACACATTTCATGATTTTAAAACCAAAATTGCAAATATGCAGTAGTACAGCAAATAGAATTAACAAGGGTCATAGTCTGGTAATATTCTAATTAATGCTGTACTACAGAAAAACAAATGTAGAAAAGGAAAAATAATTACCTTGTGGGTATTTCTTTATTAGGGTCAGTTTAATTGTGATTTGAATTTAGCAACAATCCTTTTGATAGTTATGTGCATCTACTGTCTATTTATTACTTTATAAAACTTTTAAAAAATATTTTGCAGACCTCAGTATGTTTCAGGAGAAAGCTTGAAAGAAAAAGAAAGAATGTAGTATAACTGTTCTATCCCATGGAGAGAAGCATAAAAAGCCAGGCTTTGGATGAAGATGATAGTCTGAGGCAACAGTAAGAAGAGTGGGCATTTAGAGGTCTAAGAACGAAAAGGAATGGTTAGGAAATTGGCCTAAGCCCAACATATATCCCCATGGATTTGTGCAAGAAGGCCCATGTCAAAGATTTCCTAACTCTAGTTCCATAAAAATGCTCTCCTTGTTCATCCCCAATTCTTTCCTTGCCCATTCCAATGGACAACTAAACCAAATTTGTGCAGAAAAAGTACCTCTTCTCATTTCTCAGTGGATAGAATGGAATGGGAGAAGTAGTTCCCAATCTTGCCAATTGGTCTCCTGGCAGAATGTCAAATTCCTATAATTTATTTTAAAACATGTGAGTACACAAACTTGTGATGTGTATGTATATAAGCTTTAATCTACACCAAAATATTAACTTATATCTGATAGTTCCTAAGGCTCAATCCATGGATGGTTGGTTAGTATTTGAATGATACTAATCAGAAGCTTATATTCCCAAGGCAGCTGCTATAACATTTTAAATTATTTTAATTTTTTATCAGCACAAGAGAAAGTTGGTTAATTAGTATAAGAGATATTAGAAATGGCTTTTTATTTTTATTTTATTGGTGAAATGAGAGGTGTTCAAGACATGGAAAATGGCTAGAATTATCATATGAGAACTTCAGCAATTATATTTGTATAATTCTGGTCACCCTGAAGCTTACTCCCTTGGAATAACATTCTTGGCCTAAGGCTCTCTTATGTTTTTGGTTTTGCCATTAATAGAGAATCCTTTCACCAGATCCCTGGGTCATCTGAATCCTAACTGTATAATGTTATCTTCTTCTAGTACACATTTCACAAGGCATTAGGGTGCTGAAGAGTGAGACTCCATTGTGATTGTAAGAACAAGTTACATAGCTGTGTGTTCATGCCACTTGCTGTACGATGTGGACATACACGAAGAACCTGAGACTTGCTTTTCCTATAATCCACCTACTGAGTAGGATGGTGGGAATGAAAGAGACCCCTTTTCCCACCTACCCATGAAAGCTATTCATTGTGCATTGCCAACTTGCCTTAGAGCAATTTTCAATGGATGTGTCCCTGACACTTCCAATTGGATATTAAATAATTTTTCTTCCAGAATCCTCAAGTTTCTCAAGTATTTTAACATGCATACAATTATATCCTGCATACAGGACTCCACCAGCTACTGCTTAGAAGTCAAATACAATCTGTCTCCTGTTTTTGTAGTCAGTGAGCTAGAAATGCTACAATTTAAAACAGTTGGAAAAAATAAAGAGTAATATTTTGTGACATATGACTATTATATGAAATTTCAATTGCAATATCCCTAAATAAATTAGAACTGAATAAATATATTGACTACAGCTTCACTCATTTGTATGTATTATCTATGGCAACAGGAATAGCTGTGATAATATGATATGCAAAACCTAAAAAACATACAATGTGGCCTTTTACAGAAAAAAAAATTTGACCCCTGATATGTATTATAAGTGTTCTTAGACCTATGAAAAACAAATTGTACACTACTCCAAATAATTGATTTCCCAGTTCCAAATAGCCAATATAAGAATTATCAGAGAAGATAGAAGCTATTTGTAAGTTGGAGACAGGCTTTAACAGGGTTTTAGGAATTCCATTTTTAAGTAAAATAAATGTTAGATTATCATTCATGCATAAAAGTTAATAACCTTCACCAGCTCTTGGACTGGTACCAGGATACATCACCTGAACAAATACATTATAAACAAGAAATAGAAAGGCCTGGCTCTCCATACAAGCAAACAATAAAAACATCCCAAATAAAGTTGTCACTACCATGCTGACTCAATTTTAAATCCACTCATTTTTCTCTTCTTAAATCCTACACATATATAGAATTGTTTTCATTTAACATATGTGTGGATATACATGTGTTTTTTCATATGCATATAAAGTCAAAGAATTATAGGGAAGAAAAGAATTATACCAATGTTGGGTTCACAGTAATGATCCATCAAAAAGTTCTTGATAAAGTTTTGGAGGCAAGAGCAGCCAATTAAAATATGCATGCTGCTACCTCCTGCCTAAGTCATTTTAGAGCAATTTGTCAACAAAAACACCAAGAACTGCCATGAGCGGTTGTCTTAAAACAGAACAAGCAGATACGTTTTAATATACTTATTTATGAACTTCTCTAGAAGCTGAGTCTTGTCTATTTAATCTCACTAAGAGTCTCTTCAAGCTAGATGCAAACAACCTGTCAAAACAGTAGCTGAAGAAGAATATACCAGCTCATTAGAACTGCACTCATCACTATCTTATCCCCTGGGAAGATGAAAAGTTAAGCATAGCACATGAGGCCTACATGAAATAAATCTAGATTGGCAGATTTTTCTAATCTTCATTGGTAAAGTCCATGCTGAGCATTTTGACCCACTGTAAAAATAAATAAGTAAAAATAAGTTGTTGAAAGTGCATGCATTCACACATGAAAACATGTCTTGACTTTCAACATTCAGGAATTTGTTTAAGAGGAATTTTCAAATAAGAAGAAATCCAGCATATTAATATTAACATATGAAAAATGTATTGATAGACTGAATAAAAATAAGGCTACTTGATGATCTGATTCTCAATACACACTTGAGAAAGTGTGAAGGAATTTGGTCCAAGTATTTCTTTGACCTCAAGAGTATAGAATAGGGTCATGCTACATACCTAATAAAAGTTAAATGTTAGTATCCAAATACCCTTCTGCTTTCAAGGGTAATAAATACAGATCAGTTTAAAAAAATTTTTTGAATGTTGAATGTGCTACTGAATAATAGTATAGATTACACCAGGGGTGTTGTAGAATCACTGCTTAAGTTTAATACTCTGTAGGTTGTTCATCTTTCTTTTTCTAGGGGTAATGAAAAGATTATAAAATCCTTGAGGAAACTATCCATGGCAGCCATTCAGCTTGACTCTGGTTACTTATTGAGAATGAGCATCAGGAGACACTCTTACTTTCATTTACAACACATGCAGAAGCGAGCAAGACTCTCAGTCACATTTGCCATTCCTGGTACAAGCCATTCTACTTGGCATCTCTATAGGGATATACAATTTCATACGTCTACTCCCTAAATCCCAATATTCTTCTCTTTTCATGATGTTTCTATTGGCCTCCTATAATTGGAAATAGAAAAACAGTAGTTAAGACTATAGTTCTTATAACCAAAATGTCAGGTCCATGGAAATAGAAAAACAGTAGTTAAGACTATAGTTCTTATAACCAAAATGTCAGGTCCAAACCCTAACTTCCTGGCTTAGCAGGCATGTGGTTGGGGCAAGTTGTCACTTGTGTCTTGACCTTAAAATGGAAAAAACTGTAGTCATCCAGATCATGGGGCTATCATGAAGATACATAAGTCGTTCTTAATCCAACATTCTATTACAAATATTCATTTGCTTCCTCTTAAATATCCTGAAATGAAATTGATAGATAATACTATCTACCAAGATACTTTTAAAAAATTAATGTAATATCTTAACTGTATTATAAGGAAGAAATAAAAGAAGGGCACAATGCCTGTTATTCCGGCAACTCAGGAGGATGATACAGGAGGATTGCAAGTCTGAAGCCATCCTGAGCAACTTAACAAGAACATGTGTCAAAATAGAAAATAAAAGGGCTAGGGATATAGCTCAGTGGTAAAGCACTTCAGTGTTCAATCCTCAACACCATAAACAAACAAAACACACCTTTACTTTGAGCTGGAGGTATAGCTCAGTGTAGAGTACTTGCCTAGTATGTGTAAGGCCCTGGGTTCAATCCCCGGCTCTGGAAAGAAAAAAACAGAATAAAAGAAAGTCAGTTGATAATAAAATAATATGTGTATTCATGGGCAAAAAAAGAGACATGATTATTCTAGAAGATACAATAAATTGCTGGATCCAGACACACACACATATAAGTTACCATTAATGCAGAAGCTATAGCCATCACAAGTCATGAGGTATGGGCAGGGACACAGAAAAGTTGTTGATAAGTTTCCAAACAAAATGAATATACTCTTTCCTCAATCTATATGATAGATGCACTCTTGGAAATACTACTATCTCAAAACCATTCAACAATTAATTTCTGCTTACATGCAAAATAAAAGAAGGTTCTAGGCTTAACAACTTATAAAAACAGAATTTTACCCATAGGAACTGCCACAGGACTTCAGAGATGTATATATGAGCCAATTCTTCACTAGGACTGTTCCTTACTTTGCAGGAAGTCTTGAAACTCCCAAATCACCATGACAACAAAAACACCTTTGCAAATGTCCACAATGCTCCCAGAGAGTGAAAACATCCCCATGGAATACAACTAGACTGAATGACAGAGAAAACACACCAAACAGTGTCCACCACATGGTCAAAGCTCAAGTTACAGCAGCCTCCCACAATCCTTTTGGGTGCCAGCAAAGTAGAAACCATTCTCTTAAAGCTAGCTGTGCCCTAGGTTAGAGCAGAAGGAGGGTTAGTGTAGACTCAGGACTACAGGCCTTAATGAAATGCTTTAAGTTTACTATTAATGACTTTCTCACCATTCATCAAACAATAGGAGGAAAGGTTAAAAATAAATAAACCTCAGGACAATCATGAGCCAGAGAGGCTCCCTGATGAGTCTTCTTTCTTAGTAGGACTTGAAAATTCCTAATGGAGAACAGATCATGGAGAATCAATCTACAAGGAACTCAGGGAATGCACATATAACAAAACAGACTTGAACTAGAGCTTTGGAGTCCTGATTTTGTCCTCTCTGCTCATGCCTTCTCAAATATATTCAACAAAATATCCAAGAAAGCAACTAAATGTTTTTAACCAAGAAAGACAGCTAGGATGACTAATTCCTAGGAACTTTGGAGGCCTATTATAGGTAGGAAAAGGGCTACTGGGTCCAAGAAGCATTGGCTCTCTGCAGGAAGGGAGAAGCAGAAATTAATCAGGGTCTCATTACAGAGGCCAGGTACCTGATGTTGCTTAAAGAAAACTGAGACTTTAGTAATATTCTACCCACCTAAACTTTTCTTGCTTTCTCAGCAACCTCATTGAATCCTGAGGTTTTAACAATATATACCAAAATCTCTGGCTCTGACCTGTCCACCAGAGACTTGTTGATCTATCTGCCTTAGCAACAGTACAACTTGGTTTTCTAATATCAAAATTAACCAATCTGTGTTGTGCCCCGAGATGTGATACCCTGAGAAGCATAATATATAGTATTCATTTGTTGGATGAATAAACAAACCAATATAAGGCAACAATAGCCAGAGAGAACAATGTGAACAAGTGATGTCCAAGGAATCTTTGAAGACGATAAAGACCCCTGCACCTGCAGAAACAAGGAGCAACTGATATTGCTAAGGAAGGTCTAACTCCAGGAGGGGACCAGGGTGCAGGTTCTTGTGGGCCTAGTAAGAGCTGGAACTAGTTATATCTGAATTTGTGAAGAGACATCTGACTTGTTCCCCAGATTCAATTTCCCAGTTAAAAACACATCCTATCAGATACAGGATTGCAAACATACAGGCCTGCCCGTTGGTGCAAAACTCTGGGGCATGTTACCCATTCATTCTTGTTACAGAACAAAACTGTGACTGCTTTGTAAGAGAAACCCTGGCCTTTCACCTTCTGAAAGCAGATCTGTAGTGAAGCATATATCTTCATTAGCTGCTTTGGGTTTCATGAAAAGATGTTAACCTTATTTCCAGATCAACCAATACTTATTGCACAACAGTTGCTATTATCCAGTAACAAATAGCTGCACAGAAGGTAGTAGTCAAGAAATATAACTTCATATTTTCTTCTTCCCAATACCTATCATATGATCCTTTGTTAAAATGGCACAGAAGGTTGCCTGAAGGATTATCCATCCATCCTTCCTGCTAGACTCTGTTAAGCAAGATCATTGAAAAAAAAAAAAAAAAGGCCATGTGATTGCTTGATTTCATAGCAGTTACTTGTTTGTTGGGTGTTGAGAGCCGCAGCTGAAGCGCCCCAGCAAACTTCCAGCTGATTGGCTCCTCTGTGGTGACGCTCATTGGGCTGGTTCCCCGCCCTTTCAGACCACGGAGCTGCTCATTGAGGGACTCTTTTGGCTCCCCCACGCGACCCAGCCAATCGGCCTCAAGAGCGGGAAGAGTGCCGGTTGAGGTGCTAGCTGGAAGGCCAGAGGTGGTGGTTGGGCTCTCGGGGAATTCCTGGAGAGCTTGCATGGTACTGTATGCATTCTAAATATAAAGTTCGTTCCTGTTTGACAAGTGGCTCCTGAATTGTGCCCAGCCAGACTGCCGCAGTTGGGCATTAAGTTCTTAACATATATTAAAGAATATTATAGGAAAGAACTCCATGACACTCCACATCTGATTAGCTGTTCAAATGTTGTTGATGAAGACAATTTTATGACAACCTGTAAGAGAAGTCTTTCTGGGCTCCGTTCCAAAAATATTCAGGACTCCCCTAGTTTACTGTCTGGTTTTATCTCATGGACAACATGAATTGTGCAACTAACTAATCAGGGTTTCCTTTTGGAGTAGCTTTTGAAATGTCTAAAAATAAATTTTTCAACCACTTTAAATGAATTTTGAATCTACTTTTACCTTAATTTTGTTCCCCTATAATTTCCTTGCTTCTTTTTATAAATATGAATATAAAACTTATATGTATATATATATGTGTATATTATGTTTTATTCAAGATTATTCAATGTCTATTGTAGTCTGTATCTCAATCACTCAAATACTATTTATAAACAATTATTTGTTAGCTCATCAAGGCCACATATTAACTATAATGATTTATTTTGTAAGACCTGATA
Source organism: Marmota monax (assembly GCF_021218885.2). Classification (NCBI taxonomy): domain Eukaryota; kingdom Metazoa; phylum Chordata; class Mammalia; order Rodentia; family Sciuridae; genus Marmota; species Marmota monax. The sequence goes on along the minus strand of NW_026695208.1, from coordinate 1,072,907 downwards.
CCTATATCCTTTTTTTTCAGCCCATTTGCAAGTAATGGTGTTTAGTTTCATAAGTTTCAGGCTGTAGAGTGACTTATTTATTTGCCAGATATTTATTAAACACTCACTTTGTGCCAGGGGATATTTTGTGTATTAATATATACAAAACAAAATTACTACTCTTATGTAGCATATGTGGGGCGGGGGTGAAGGAGAGATTAACAATGAACAAGCAAACACATAAATAAACAGGAAAATGTCCAATCAGAACCAAACTTGTAATACTACAAAGTGATTCTGGCATGATAACTGGAAAGTAACTACAGTCTGGGTCATTGGCTAAGTCCTCTTTGGAGGTAATAGTTGAGTGAATACTTAAATGATGAGAGAGCCATGTAAACACCTTTAAGATTAGAGAGATCTAGACAGAAAGAAAAAATAAGTACCAAGTCCATGATACAATAAATAGTTTGGCATATCCAAGGGAACAAAGAAACCATGATAGCAACAGGAAAAGGGGTAGAAGTCAAGGAGGGTGGCAAAAAATATATTATATAGAATTAAGGGCTATGAAGAGAATTACAACAAAGTGATATTTTTAAAATGTTACCATGTGGTTACTTTAAATTAGGTAATGGTTTTTAAAACATTTTAAGGAATAGACATCTAAACTGAAACTCTACCAAGACGTAGGTGGAAAAAACGTCTTCAGGTTATTCAATACAGCAAGAAAAGAGCAGAGAAGTGACCGTCACATTTCATGATTTGAGGTTAAGTCTTAATAGAGACAATCAAACCAGAGTCAATGAAATATTGAGGAAAGAACCCTATTTAAACCAAGATAGAAATTATGTATGTATCATATTTATGGATAAAAAAAGACGCAAGATTTAAAGTTCCAATCCTACCCAATTTTGTTTGTAAATCTGAACAAAATTTAGTGAAAATTTCCCCACAGTTGCCATGATCTTGAAATAATATTCCTAAAATTTATATTGAACTACAAAAAGCTAGAAATTTTTTTCAAATACTTTGAAAAACATACTAGGAAAGATGCTCTGCTGTACACCAAAATTTATTATAAAACTACAGTTAAGATTATGTGGTCTTGATGCAGGATTATTCAAATACACCATCAAACCAACAAGACAACAGAAAGATCCAGGAAATAACATCACATGGATGTGGCACCACCAAGCAGTGGGGAAAAGGTGGGCTCCTCATTTAAAATGCTAAGACAAGTGGGCAACAGATAGAAACAGGCAATCCTCAAAGAAGAAACACCAATGGCCAATAGACACATGTGAATGTGGTCTATCTTACTAGATCACAGGGAAAGGCAAATGAAAATCATAGTGAGATACCATTTCAAAATCGTCATTTTGGCAAAGCTCAAAGGTCTGACAATTCAAGGGTTGACATTCATATGGAAAAAAAAGTAACTTCTTATTTATGATTGATGAGGATAAAAATTGGTGTGATATTCCCGAGAGAAATAATATGGACAGTAGTTACCCAATGAAAGACTATAGAGGATTTGATATTAATATAAACAAGTATTATTATTACTTTTAAAGAAAACTCAAGACATAATGTTGGCCAAAGATGAATGTTGTAAAATGACACGTACAATAAATGATTTATATATAGCATTTGAATACTTGGACTGTGTATGTATATTCATGCAGTGGAGTATAAAAACACCCATGGGGGGGGAAATCACCCATGAACATGATAAACACTAAACTCAGATTAAAGTTGATGATGGAAAATGAGGAGAGCTTAAAAGCTGACCACAAGTATCTTCTCAGGAAAACTAGAGAGAAGACAGTTGGAAACTGGGGAGAAAGCCATCAAAATGGAAGTAGTAAAAGAACAGGAGGAATAGATCTTTGTAAGAATGGGAAAGTGAATTTACAGAGTAAAATCACAAAGTTATGTGTTGAAATGACCAACATCACTCAGTCTAAACATAAATAAGCTGATTCTAGTAGACTATGGTGGACACTGAGAGTTGAAAGTGAATGAGAAGCAGTAAGCAGAATCTAATTAGATCATATAGCCTGCTCAGTAAGCCAAATTAAGTCCCTTTTTAATTTCAGAAAAGGAATGAAATCTCTCCACCATACCTTGAGTGAAAGGCTGTTTCTGAGACAAACATGAGAACATCCTGAAGACAGAACACAGTTAGCCTTATGTCCATCATTTAGTCTGCCAAACCCTCCAAAGAGATAACTGGACAAGAGAATTGTTAAACACCATGCTTCCAACTTCATCCTACGGGTGAACACTGACATACTAGACTCATGCCAGAACAGGGAGTACTTCTAAAATATTGTAACCAATTCACAAATTTTAATTGTTACTAATCTCACTGATGAATGCCCATATCCATCATCCATTATCTAAGTAACAAGCTGATAATCTCACCAATGAATAGCCTTTTCTTTATCTTTCATTATGCTGATGTTTTAAAATCTAGCGTAAATTGGAATTAAAAATTGTGGAAGACCAAAGTGCCATTTCTGAAATGTGGCCTTTTTGATTAAATGCCAACCACAGCCTTTCTTCTTTTAGACTTTATATTGATGACAAAAGTGTTAGGAAACCTACAATGTAGCTCAAATTCATATAGACAAACATTCATACAAACATCTGTTCATGCACCAAAGCATTTTAAAGTAAGTTACAGATATTACCTTGTGTAAAACAAAACAGTCACTGTTGAACTTCCTTTTGAGGCTCAACGTCATCTTTCTTGACAGTTACTGGTCATGGAATTCTAGCTTGTGATCAAAGACCAGGCTTCAACCACTCATTAGCCGTGAGGTAGTTAGAACTTTCCAAGCCTGTCTAAGCTCAAGTTTCCTCATATGAAACATGATAATATATGGTTAATATACATATGAAAGACAACCATCTAAAGTGCTTAGATCAGTTCCCAACATTTTAGTGGGTACTCAAAATGTTTGTTATTGTGATTAAAGTATTTTACCTATCATCTTTGGGCTGGCATTGCTTTGAAAGACCCTGAATTGATAACTCCATTTCCTTATCTCCCTGGGCATAGTACTTCATATCACTTTTGTACAGTAAGCCCTCCCAGGGTAATACCTCTAGGCTTCATGCTATAGCACTTCTTTGAGTCCTACAAAAATGAAGCAATTTGAAAACTTCCTTTTAAGGTAAAAGCTTATTAAGCATATGGTGGTGATTTTCTTTCTCTCTCTCTCTCTCTTCCTACCTACCATAGGATCCAACTGTGATATAAACTCACACCTCTCCTGACCTGCCTTTAAACAATTTTTAAAGTGCTTTGGCCCAATTGACTTATCAAACTAATTTTGATCTTTCACTTGTAGATTATAGTTTTTAAAAAAGTCTCACTTGCTGTCCATTTTCCCAATCCAATTACTATGTAATGAACCATAAACTGACTTCCTTCCACACTATGCAACTGAACTTGTCTCTGAAAGGTTGTGAATTCTTTCCTATAACAGATCCAACAGTGTTTCCTCAGCCCTTGCCTTTTTTTTGGTTTTTGTTTGCTTAGTTGGTTGGGTTTTGATACTGGGAATTGAACCCAGGGCCTCTTGCATGCAAGGCAAGCACTCTAGCACTAAACTATACATCCCCAGCCCCTAAACTGAATTTTAATGTCAATAAAATTCAAGTCACTGAAGAAAGTCCCTGTGCTTTTAGAATGTACAATATTTATTATGGCCTCTGAACACACACACAAAAGGCAGTGTATGTAACTTACCAACACCAAATATATCTGGTTGATTCTCTTAGCAGATGTGGCTAATTATTTTTGAAAAAGCTGTATTCCAAAATATATGCCATTTGACACCTTTAAGATAAAAAAGTTAACTGTTTATCTACTTTTCTAGTGTTTACCTTTTAATTATTTTTACTGAGAAACTAAGTCAATTTATTCTGCATTCACTGTATTCTTATCTTTAAGAGGAGAAAGGAGGCAAGAGCCCTACATTAAGAGTCTGGGAGGAAGGCTGACACTCCACAAGAAAACTGGGGTTATTCAAGACGTCCCATACAAGGATTCAGCAAAAAGTTCTTAGAAAATAATGAGGGTAGTTGAGGACATAGGGTCTTCCTCCTGGGTGGTTATCATTCTCATCCTCATTAAAACTGTCATCCTGTGACCCTATAATTACCTCCCTGAATTCATGTCCTAGTGCAGTCAGTTTTGCCAGACTGTATCTTTTGCTCCTCTCCTCTTTATGCCAAAAGCATCCCTTTCTTGTTGGATGCTGTAGTCTTTAGCTGACAGCCAAAGTAAGATGGAACTGGAGCATAAATTCAGATGATGAAAGGCTACCTTAGATGGCATTCCAATTGGTATTGCCCTTGTGTTTCTTTCTGTATATTGTATCTCTGCTTCCCAAGATATGAGTAAAAATACAGGGAAATTTCTCTAAGCTACACCAAATAAATCTTGTATTAACAAGAAGAGTACTTATTCAAAACACCAGGACCTACAGTTGAGGACACTGTTTTGCTTTGTTTTCAGAAGTGACAGATCCTATTCTTTCCAGATCACAGAATACTCAAGGCCCTGCCTACCTGCCTCTCCTAAGACTGGCTCCTTTTAGAAGTGGTTCAGCTATTCCTGATTAGTCACACATATCGATGGTGATGAAAATACTTAAAGAATCCCCTTTACCTGCCTGAAATGGAGAGACAAATCAACAATATGAGCAAATAAAAAGCTAAAAATCTAAGAATAGTTGTCCTTCTGCCAAAGAAAAAGCAATGCAGTTCCAGAGGTGGAAATTTTCTAGCTTCTTACCTAGTTACCTCACCTATTGCCAAATTAATAGATGCAGTATGAAGGGGAAAAGCAAAACAGTGAACTTGGAACGTGACCCATGTTTTCAACAGCTCCTCTCCTTTAGCATTGCAAATTTGTCCTGTGACTATTTGTTACTCTCTTGGCACCTGTTTGCCTTATAAAGGGAATGCAGAGACAACACAGGCTTTGGAATTAAAAATGCCTTAGTTGGAAACCTTGCTTCAGTTCTACAAGTTACAAAGCTGGCTAATACATTTACCATCTATGAACCTCAGTTTCCTTTTCTGTGAAGTGCAAATAAAATTAGGACCTAACTCACCAGTGTGCTGGTAAGATGCTATGCATATAAAGTACATAATTGAGATTTGGGTATTCAAGGGGAACAAAAAACTGTACCTATTTTAACTAAAAAATGAAATTGTTTCTTTATGATATTATCTTATACATTTTGGTAATCATATCTCATTTATATGTCTTCTAATCTCAAATGAAGGAATGTGTCTACAAAGACATACTAACCTTTTACCTTACCTTGTACATTTTAAATGCATCACTGAAATTCTGCCAAAATTAAAGGAAAAGTCTTCCTTTATTAAGAACATGTAACTACTGTTGACAGTCAACCAGCTTGAAGAAGCATTTCTGGATTAACCACCGTGACCCATAATTAAACAATAGTACTTAGAGAAACACCTGATGTTCCCAGAAAGCATTATCTAAAGAATAATGAGGATCGCACCGGGCTGCACTCTCTTAAAAAAAAAAAAAAAAAAAAAAAAAAAAAGAAGAATGAGTGTTTATCAATCTTGTTTGCTTCCTAAGTAGCAATTATCTACATTTTATTTACCCAAGTTTTTAATCAACAATGGGGAAAATGCATATGATGCTGCTGTCAAGAACTTTTAAATACTTGTCACTTTAAAATAAATTAAATATCCTTATATCCATATCTACCATATAGGATATTTTTTAAGGACAAGTTAGTCTACACCACAGTTTTCTTGAAGTAACATGTTTCACTAAGATGACTATGAAGTGGAAATTGTTTTCATAAATTGAAATTGTTGCCTTCTTTTCTAGAGATAAAACCTTGACATTTCACAACGGACTTAGAAACATAAGCATAACACAAGGTTATACAGCAAACCAAAAGAGAAGCATTTCACTAGCTCCTGCCGCCTTTCCAGCCTGTTCAAATACATATTAGAAATGTTTACATATAAGCATGCATCTGTTTTATTGCACTCTTATTATCATTTTCCTAGATATGGTTATCTAAATACAGATTTATCTTCCATGTAATGCATTGCTCATTTTCAGACCCACTGTTGTAAGTATGATTCTAGTCCAATTTGATAATAATTTTCTTTAAACATTACCAAATAATCTGAATTTAAAGATGAGAGCCAAACATCCATTACCCTCTGCTACTTATGGATACCCCAAGAAAACAATATTAAAGGAATTTTTTTTTAAGTGTGAAGCCACAACAAACAATGAGAAAGGAAACAATAGTAAGAAAATTCTGGAATTTCTATAATAAATATCTTCAGTGTTCAAAGTGAATGCTCTTTCCAACGTAGAATTCTCTATCTAGTGAAACTATCAATCAAGTATAAGGGTAGATGGAAACCATTTTCAAACAAGAAAGTTCAAATTTATCTACCATGAATTTTCAGTAATCCACCAGAGCATGTGCTCTGCTAAAAGAAGAGATTAAGAAAGAAGACAGACAACACAGAGTACAGAACATGCAGGATTCAATAACACGAGAGAGAGGTGGGAAAAGCCCCAGGATCATTGTGAAGTGCAGTTCCTCAGATGACTGCTGAGAACCATGACAAGAAATTAAACAATACATAAAGGAGGGGGTTAAAAAGCCCCAGGAAAGGCAATCTGCAGTGTTTAACTACATGAAGAAAAAATTTACACATGTAAGATAATATGTGGGAATAATTTAATGTTTTTCATTTAGAAAATGAAGAAAAAAAATTTAATATGGGAAAATTGCAAAAGGCATCAGGGGCAGATTAAGAGTATAAATTCAGGGGAGGAGGCATGGGGGCAGGAAAGATGGTGGAATGAGATGGACATTATTACCCTAGGTTCATATATGACTGCACATATGGTGCAATGCTACATCGTGTACAGAGAAATGAAAAATGTTGTGCTGTGATTGTGTACACTGAATCAAAATGTATTCTGCTGACATATATACCTAATTAAAATAAAGAATACATTTTTAAAAAATAGTATAAATTCTTCATAAAAGGATGAAATCTTGTCATTTACAGCAATATGGATGGCCTGGAAGACATTACATTAAGTGAAACAAATCAGGCACAGAAAGACAATTACTACATGTTATCACTTGTATGTAGAAGCTTACAAAAATAGATCTTTTAGAAATACAGAGTAGAATAGTGGCTACCAGAGGCTGAGAAGAGGCAGGGATAGGAAAAGGTGCTGGGAAAGGATGGTTAATAGAGTCAGAAGTGCAAATGGACAGGAGGAATAACTTCTAATATCTTATAACACGGTAGGTTGACCATGGTTGATAATAATTAATTGTGTATTTCAAAATAACTAGTAGAGAGGATTTTGAATGTTCCCTCATAAAGAATTTATAATTTTTGAGGTGATTAATATGCCAGCTATTCTGATCTGATCATTATATATCATACACTTGTGTTGAAATACCAACACTGTACCCCAGAAAATATTCAATTACTATATGTCAACTAAAAAAATTTTAAGTGTAGGCTCTTAAACCAAACTCTTTTGAGTTCAACCCCTGACTCTGTCACATACACCTAATTTTCCTCAAATGTAAAACAGAGATAATAGTAGCATTTACCTTGTATGTTGTATTGATACATATATGGATAATCTATAGAAATCTCTAAAAACAGTGTCTGTCCACAACACAAGAGCTCAATACATACTAGTAATTGCAGTATGCTTTATGGTTCAGGTATATCTAACATGCATGCAGTCACGATAATGCAAAACTGAATATTCAATAAAGTGAAAATACAGTGTTAGTGAGGGAGAAAGATGAAAGGATGATGTGACAATTGAGTCCTTATGCTGAGTAAAAAGGGTGTGTATAAGGAAAATATTCTCAATTCCCTTATCTAATAATACCTAAAAGTGAATATCCCCAAAATAGTAATAGTAGTGTACTGTTTAGAAGTACAAATCAGAAGATTAGAAGAATTAGCTTAAAGAGTTAAAAATAATTCCTTTGAATGGAGAAATGAAGAGAAGGCAGGCATATTTTTCATGATTTAAAAAACATTGGACTCCTTGAACTCTGTGCATGAACAGATTTTAAAAATGAAACCAGAATTTAACCAAAAAAAACCATCTGTATGTAATACCAGATAGAAAGTGATTTACAAAGCAGAACATAGGATGGTAGCAGCTCTGCTATCTGTAGATAATAACACATTGAATAAACATATACTTCCAGGGATAGCAATTAAGCTCCTTCTATGAATGATTCTTGGACATGTCATTTTGGAAAACATCTGACCCCAACTGCTAGCCTTCTTCTATATTTGGAGGGACTTTCCTAGCTCTCTGTGTCACTGTGACTAGGAAAAAAAAAAAGTCTGCCTGTGGACACTTGTTTAAAATGCTAGAGCTGGGCTGACAGATGCTCCTCCAGAAGGTTAATGAGATAAAGGTTCCTCCAGCTGGCTCATAAGCAGAGATTACACCTGAGTGGAAGATCATCGGATTATTCCAGAAACACTGCTGCATGTTCTTCATAAATTAGCACCCTCATAGAGATAAATCAAAAAGGTTATTTTCACTCAGCTGGCACCAACATTTAATTATTTTTTTTCATCCTTCTGTCATTTTATTTCTTTTAATGAAATTTGGGGGTGTTCTGTAATTTTCAGAATTACCAATACACAAAAGCCAGAATGTATTTGGAAACTAAAAGGGCTATTTTTGTTGTTTGGATTTTTCTCCAAGTTCAAGGAAACAAAGGTAAGTTATTTAAACATTTTTTTTCTTTTTAAAATTGTTTATCTATAAAATCTATTTATAGAAGCGAATATTCAGAAACAACAAAGTTACTACTAAATTTTAGAGGGTGAATAGAAGGCAGGTTCTGAATAATAATTGATTAACTAGTTGGTTAGTTGATTGATTGATTATTAGAAAGGATAGATAATGATGATTTAATGTTTATTACACAATCTTAAATGTGATTTGTGTTAACAAAATAGGAGAGATTAATGCATCCTTTTTGCCATTATAAAAAAATGCAAATTCATATCATTAATATCAATAACATTAATAGGTCCGTGAAATCAATCCCATTTATCCACCTAAACTCAACATACAAAACCTAAAATTGAAATTAATTATAAGACATTTATGATCAGACCAAAATGCATTTCCTAACTTCTCTCAATTAAATCATGAATTGTTTCCCCTTAGAAAATAGCCAAGTGTGTTTCATCTTCAGTGTTCATAATGGCAATCCTAGAAACTTGGTTGTTTTTGAGGTTATATGAAGAGAACTAGACAATATAGGTTCTTGTAGTGAAGCTTTAACTGAATTTGAAATGAAACCAAGGCACAAAACAGGCTTATAAGAAAAATAATGTGTTTTATTTTTTAAAAAACATGTCAAAGTCTTGATTTTTTAAAAAATAACCCTTATCATTACAACATAATCTTTTTAAGCTGCTTGAAATCAATGTTAGGTTCTTTTTTAAGGATAACATTAAAACACTCAATGAACATTTTGATTACAGTAGTGGTTTTGAAATGTCTATGGAAAAAAATTTTTTAAATATGTATTGCAAATTAACTCAAAAATAACTGTGATTCTATCAGTTATTTTATACTTAATTTTATACTTATTTTATACTTAATTTCTCTTAATCTGCATTGGAGGGAGAAAATTTTTTCTGGAAAAGATCATATTAAATTTCCTTCATGTTCTGTTACATATAAATGATAGGGGATGAAGCAAAAGTTTATTTACCTTTCTTTTCAATTATCAATTATATATAATGGGTTTTTGTTGTTGTTGTTGTTTTAATACATTTTTAATTTTAGATGGACACAATAACTTCATTTATTTATTTATTTATAAGTGGTGCTGAGTATTGAACCTAGTGCCTCACATGTGCTCGGCAGGCTCTCTACCACTGAACTATAACCCTAGCCCCTCTATAATATTTATGAAAACATTTTGATTAAAAACAAATGACTATATTTCAGTATCCTAAGATTAAACTAATGAAGCAAACCAATTTGTCTGTTTGATGAACTTGACCAGGCAAATAAGATTTGCAGTTTTTTATATGTTTGTTTAATTATATTAACTAATTTTTTTTTCTATTTTCATATATATTGGCCATTATACATAATTACAAATAGCATAATTTCACATATAACAATTTAAATTTTAAAAACTCATCAAAAAATTACAATTTGTTTTATGCCAACTTCTATCAAAAATGTGCTCTAATTGCATAATAAAAAGTGCTAACATGTTATTAGTTTTGGACTTTTTATTACACAAGCATCTAAGATCGTGAATATCTGTTAATTTCAATTAGTGAGGTCTACTTTAATCAGAGTTTATGTACTTCAGGCAGACTGGTTTCTTATTTGTGACTAATTAAACATCATGATTATATTTACATAGGAAATAGTTTGGGGGAGAAAAATGAGGGTTCAATTCAATACAACTAGGTGCTAAGCATAATAATTGAGTATTTAGATAAACTCAATTGTTTCTTTTTTAAAAATTACAGATTTGAAAAATCAAAGAGATATTTTCTAAATCACCCATAGTATTTCCATCCAAACATAATCTACACAGGGACCTCAGTGTTTCCTCAGTTTCTTTTCTAGGTATGCTTCTTTTCTATATGATTGTTGCTCTATCACACACACAATTTTATATCAGGTTTTTACAGTGTTATTAGATTATATGAATTTCTACATTGCTTTCTAGCTTTGACAAACATCATTTGATTGGCTGCCTACTGTTCCCTTCTATAGATATATCAAGATTTGTTCTATCCAAATATTTAACAAAAGAGAACTAATTATTTCTAATTATTCTGTTTTTATGAATAATATTACAATAAATAGCTTTGGGTATATATATCAGTAATCAAAACTTAACATAAGTTCACTAAAATAAAATTATTAGATCAAAACAATATAAACAGTTTTGTGGCATTTATTCATATTGATAAATTGCTTCTAAAAGTTTTCTAACATCCTTCAGTGATTTTTCCCAGTTTGATTCAAGAATGCTTACCATGTACCCAATACTGTGCTAGACACAAAAAACAAAAGAGATTTAAAAACTTGCCAGTTTTCTTTGGAGATTCTGAATGTAGTTTTTCCATAGGTGGAATGGATTTGATTTCAAAACATTCATTAAATAAAATTGTTTCAGCATCAAAAAAGATACTTCAAATTTTCAAAACACTATTTCACTTCATCAACACCAAGTCTCCTGTATTTTGGACAAATAACAAGGATGCCAGTTCCATGTGATATATGTGGCACTGCTTTGTGCTCTTACGTTTCTTTTTCATATAAATAATTTCATTTCATTTCTTGTGACATTCAATGTGTGGGAGAAAGAGAAAAGAGAAAACCCACTGTTGGCAAGTCCTAAAAATGGAAATGGTGTTTATCTTAGTGTGTGCCTTTTGCATTACATTTGGCTATACCAAATGAAACCTTTAACAAAGTTATTATTAGTTCATCCAAGTTGGATAATTATTTTAGTGGCTGGGAATGTCAAGAAATTTGCATTTGAAGATATTCCACTTCTTACTAATCCTGTTCTATTGGGAAATGCTCTCATTTCATAAAATTGTCCAGGAAGGTATTTTCTCTCATTGTTGCTCCATTAACAAAGAACATGGCTTCATTTGTATACCTAAGATAGCTGCCCAACGGCAGTAGCGTTAACTGTGCAGCTCCTGTACCTAATTTGTCTGAGCTACAGTCTCAGGACAGTAAAATTCAAAAGTTCCAAGGCAGATTGTTTTGCTCAATTATATCTGAAAAGATGTTCTTAAAATTGAAGCCAAGTAAATTAAGGATGCTGAACAAACTGTGGCAATACACCTGAAACTATTCAATTATATAGTGGCTGCCTTTTGGCCCATGTGCGTGTACCACTGATCACATTAGAGGACTATTGTATGTGTAAGCTAATTAGACAGGGCTGATGTGACCTACTGCTTTCTTGGCCATTTCTGTCAATCATGAGGGTGCAACCACCTTAAGGATCAACTGGATTTGCATGCTAATTATCTTTAGAAACTCAAATCCTATGTACATTGGTGCCACAATCGTTTTCACAGTTGTTATGCTATTTTCAAATAATCCACCTGAGACAACAAAGTTTGTTTTTTACAATAGTGTCTAGGTTTATATTATAATTATATATATATATATATATATATATATATATATATATATATATATATATATATTTTAATGACCATAGTAAAATGCTGACCTCATTACTGCACTGTGAAATATCAGACTACCTTATCCCTGAGGTCTCTATCCACACTACCACTTTTTGCTTAAGGGTCGGAAAGACAGTTCTACAGTCATACAGGCTTTAGAATCACAGAAAGCAGAATTTTGAAAGGAAGAAATGTGAGTTCTGACCAAAACGTGAGTTTCAACATCCCAAAGGAGAGTTTTCAACAACCATGGAGCCTAAGCTCACTGTCTGAGATCTTTTCATCCAAGACTAGGATTCCAGCCCCACAAAACAAGAGCACCAAGTCAGATGGAACCATTTTAATAAAGGAGGAGGGTGTTCTCTTTGCTCTGGGTCCAAGGCAAACTGCATGCCAAAGCTCATCTTACAATGAGTTGATGAGGTTGAGTGGCATAGCCGTGGTAATGAGAATTCAAATATGGAAATGCTGCTGTCAAGCTCGGAACTGCAGCATGCACCACTATAATTATTTATTGAGAATGTTCTCCCACTGCTGTGCCTCTCTTCCAGCCACAGTGAATGTAGGAAGAATACGAAAAGCTGTAGAACAGCAATGCTGCTTCTAAGCATGTGATTGTATTAAGTAGATAAATAGGTTCCCATTTACATTCAGTTATTCCCAAGGAAATGGTGTCTTTCTGTGTGCTTTTGTAAAGCCATCTTAATCCATGCCAATGTAGTTTTCTTTATTCAGTCATCTTAAGGATTTTCACCACAGCTGGTATCTATTTTCATAATAGCCCCCAGGAGAAAGGTTAAAGAAAGCTAAACCAAAAGGAATTTTGCAAAGATATGTCAGAACCTCAAAATTAACGAAAAAGTTTTTGCTTCAGAAAGACTAACTCTATTCAGAAAATAACATGTATAGGGCTAATTTTTCCATCTTAGATTTTTACTGCATTAATAAATAAACAAAAGTCATATTTAATTAAGGTGAACTGTGAAACACAATGGCACTATTATTAACCCATAGTACTCGGATCAGTTCAGACCTCATCAAAATTTTTTGTACACAGCAATCATGTTAATGTTAGTAACCATTTGCTTTAATACATTTCTCTTTGATTACTGACATATATACACAAGCTAATTTTATTAATCTTGTGTCTTAATATTTCTCTGGGAAATGAGCACTGTGCTCATTTATAAGGCAGAAAGTGGTAAGTATTGTTTAAGGTAGGAGAGATAAAACCAAAGCTGAGGACTGAGCAGTGTCCGGTTCTATCTTGTGTCTACTTAGTCTAACATCAGTCCAATATAATATTACGAATGAAAGAAATATGATTTTAGTACTTTTTTTTGGTACTTGGAATTGAACCCGGGGGTGTTTAACCACTGAGCCACGTCCCAAGCCCTTTTTTATATTTTATTTAGAGACAGGTCTCGCTGAGTTACTTAGGACCTAGTTCACTAAGTTGCTGAGACTGGCTTTGAACTTGCAATCCACCTGCCTCAGCCTCCCTATTATTTAAAAAACCAACTTTCCTCTGCTACCACCAGATGATGGTTAGTTTGGGGCCATTTCTAACATCTGTTTTTCATGAATATCTCAGAATACCTGGTCATGTCCTTCAGCTCTACCTTGGAAATGGAAGTACCTGTCTTAGGACTTCTACTCTTCATTAGGAAAAAAGATGTGATATTTTGAACTCCACAAATCATGGTGTTTTGTTTTGTTTTTTAATGCCCATCATTAAAATCTCAGTTTAGTGGTAATTTACTTAAGATTGTGTCACATATTTCCAGGCCGTAACTTGCCTAATGAATGTTTTATGAAACAGTGGGAAAAACTTCTAAAACAAAAAAATAAGAACATCCTCATCTAAACACTAAAATTTCACCTGAAGTTCACAACATGTTTGGCCTCTGGAGATATCAAATTCTGAAACACTCCTTTTTAATGATTTCTCTTTCTTCCTTCTATTATATCTAATCCTATTCTCTTCAGAATAATCCAATCCCTCAGGCAGTTGCTCCAGTTCTTCAGCCCATCCTGGTCTCAGTGTGCTGCACATTAACCCTAGAACCTATTATGAGCTCATGTGCAATTCTCGGGGTCTTTTCTGTTTGTATGATAGGAACCTTACTCCTTGACCTCTCCCTTCTATTTCGTTAATTCTACTTGGGAAAACTTACCTTTCACTTTTTCTATGATCCGAGCTGCCAACTATTTTTAGAGTGCCAAATAGAGTGCTTGCATGAAGAAAATCAATGCACTATTACCTTATCTGAGTCCTATATGCAATTCCATCATCATCGGATTCCTTGACTTAGTCCCCTAAAGAGATTCCCAAACCTTCCCTCTCACCTGAGTCTACCACCTGATTTCACTCTTTCACAGAAGCAATGATTAACAGCAGAGTTCAGAGCAAAAGCTCTCAGGCTTGCACAGAACTACCTTCTGCCCTGAACACTCTGTCACTCACTCTGTGATTTGGGCAGATTGTTCAACCTCATACATCACATTCTTATGGTTTCCTCATCTATAAAATAGGAATAATAATAGCAGTGAATGCCTCAAAAGAGCTAAAGCTTTTAGTGAGGCATCTGGTACAACAAAGTTCAAAACATGCTGACTCTTAAAATGGATATGATGACTACCACTACTGCCATTGTCCTATCACCTCCTCCTATGTACTGAGAAGACTGAGTCACTTGACTTCCTTCCCCTTGTCCTTTCTACTTCAAAGTTTCTCTGAATCTATCCAAACTCTTCTCATTCTCTTGTATTTCAGAGAAAATTAATTTCATGTCTTTGCTAATGTTATTTCTATCTACTTATGATATTAACTACACTCACCACCAATTCCCATTAGACCTTCCCCTGCCAGTCTCTTTTTCTGTTGACTTTATTTCCCAGACTAAAAGATTTCATGTAACCATTTTGACATTCATTAAAACACCAGTGCTGAGGTTCTAGCTTTGATGATTCTAATCTCATTGATCTAGGATGGAATCCAAGATGGAATAATTACTAAAATTATCCAGATGATTCAGGATAATATTATTCTTAATAAGAAGAAACATTAGTACCCTTCTGGAAAGATACTATATGCGGGTCATCATTTTATGAACCACCAGGGGATTTGTTTTAATCTGATTTTTTAAAATAAATATATCACATAGCTTTGCTATCTATATACCAACTTCTGCTTAAAAAAAGAAAAGGAAAGAAAAGAACATCAAAAGCCTCCCCAACACCTTCAGAATAAATTCTACTATTGAGTATACATTTAAGGGAACTAAAACCAATATGTCAAAGTGATATCTACACTCCCATGTTTTTTGTAACACTATTCAATAGCCGAGATAGAAACAAACTAAGAGTCCCTCAATGTTGAATCAATGAAGAAAATTTGTTATATACACACAATGAGATACTATTCATTCATAAAAAGTATAGAAATCTTGATATTTTCAACCATATGAAAGAACTTGGAGAACAATTTGTTTCAGATCCTCACCTATACTTGGTGTTGCTTAACTTTATTTTTTAATAAATAAATTATATTATTTTATGATAAATAATATTAGAGGATGAAATATTATAAATGTTATCTCATTGAGGTTTTTAATTAATATTGCGCATTTACTAATTAAATATATTATTACATTATAAATTGATGTAAAATAAATTAAACGAATGAGGTTAAATGCATTTTCATATATTTTGCGTCCATTATGTTTCCTCTCCTAGAAAATACAGAAGCAAGTGTTTAGTCCACTTTTTACTAGAATGTTTAGGATGTCTTTCTTTTCTTATTGATTTAGAGGCATTTTTAAAAAATATTTTGCAGCTACATGTCTTTCAAATATCATTTCCAGTCTGTAGCTTATCTTCTTTATAAATTTATTTATTTATTTTAATTAGGTATATATGACAGCAGAATGCACTTTGATTCATTGTATACAATTGCAGCACAACTTTATGTTTCTATGGTTGTGCACAATGTAGTGTCACACCATATGTGCAGTCATAAATGTACCTAGGGTAATGATGTCCATCTCATTCCACCATCTTTCCTGCCCCCATGCACCATCCCCACCCTCCATTCCCTTTTCCCAATCAAAGATCCTCCATTTTTCTCATGCCTTCCCTCCCCACTATATATCAGCATCCACTTATCAGAGAGAACATTCGGCATTTGTTTTTTGGGGATTGGCTTACTTACCAGCATGATATTCTCCAACTCCATCCATTTACCTGCAAATGCCATAATTTTATTCTCTTTTAATGCTGAGTAATATTCCATTGTGTATATATACCACAATTTCTTTATCCATTCATCTATTGAAGGGCATCTAGGTTGCTTTCACAGTTTATCTTATTGTGAATTGAGATGTTATAAACATCGATATGGCTGGTTTACTATAGTATGCTAATTTTAAGTCCTTTGTATATAGTCCAAGGAGTGGGATAGGTGGGTCAAATTGTGGTTTCATTCCAAGTTTTCTAAGGAACCTCCATTCCATACTGCTTTCCAGATGTAGTTTATCTTCTTATTTTGTTACTAGTATTCTTTCATGGACAGGGATTTTTTACTTCAGGGTTTGGTTTGGTTTGCTTGTTTTGTCTTAAGAAATCCTTGCCTATTTCAAAAATCACAAAACAAATACTCCTCAATATTATCTTATATAAGTTGTATAGGTTTGCCCTTTACATTTAAGTCCTTGGAATTAATCTTGTGTTTGTGTCTATGTGTCTGCTGTGAAGAAATAACTTTTAGTATACACAGTCAATTGAGTATCATTCCCTGGATAGTTCTTCTCTGCCATGCCCTTCTGTCATAAACATGTCAGCCCATCCATTCCATTTTGTTACCCTGAGCCAAAACCAGATTGCTTTAATTATTACAAATTTATAATAATATTAATATCTTGTACAGCATGTTTCCCTGCTTCGTTACCCTCCCGTGACACCATTTAGGCTATATCTGACCTAAACTCTCCTAAATTACACTCTAAAATTAGCTTGCAAATTTCCACAAAACACTTCGTCAAAATTCACTCATTTTTTAAATTAAAAGATAAAACTGTGTGCTTTACTGTGTGCAACATAATGTTTTGAAGTGTGTGTGCATTGTAGAATGTCCAAAGCTGCTACTTGGGATTTGATTGGACTTGTGTTGAATAGGTCACTTTGGGGAGAATCAATACCTGTTTTTTTAATTTCTCTATTCCAGAAAATGGAAGATCTCTCCTTGTAATAATATCTTTCAATAAAGTTCTACAATTATTTTAATAAATCGAATCCATATCTTAGACTTATCCCTCTCTGGATACTTTATACAACCTGTGATAACAGAAATGGTATTATTACATTTTCTATGTAAAAATGTGGTTGGTTTTTTCATATTGGTTTTGTATTCAATAACTTTGCTGAAAAAATCTTATTAATTCTGAAAATTCCCTAGCAATTTTGAGGTTTTCTAACTTTAAAAAGTCATACCATTTGCAAAGAGTATGTAGATTTTCTTTCCAGCTCTTGAAACTTTTATTTCCTTATATTTTCTTACACCTTTCATAGGCCATCTAGTAGAAACTGTAGTTATCACTCTAACAGGCATTCTTATCTGATTACCAATTTCAAAGGGATTATTTTTAATATTTCACCATTAAATGTGTTTATTTCAGTTTTTATGATTGTTTTGTTCTTGTGAATGTTCTTTACCAAGTAAAAAAGTTCCTTTCCAATTTTAATTTGCTAAGAATTTTTAATCATGAATAGATACAGAAGTTTATTGTGGTTTTTCTATATCTATTAAGATTATATTAAAAAATCATCTTTATATAATCTTAATTATATAAATGATTTTCTCTTTTAATTCATTAATGTTGATAGATTACTGTAATTGGTTTTCAGTTATTAAAACAATCTCACAATCCTGAAATAAATCCAAGTTGCTCTTACATTGCTTATATATCACTAGATTTCATGTGCTGATAATTTATTTAGAATTGTTACTTTCACAACAAAGCTTGGATCATGAATATTTTTCTCATTCTTCTTTTGTCAAATATGATGAGATTTTTCATAAAAATGGAATTATCTTTTCCTTAAACATTTGGTAGAAGTCTCTGTTAAACCGTGAGACTTTACTGTGTGTTGAGACTTTACTCAGTTCCTTAAAGGTGATCACAACATGTAGTTACATTGTCTCTTCTTCAGTTAGTTCTCATTATTTTTTAAATGTATTGACAAAACATTATTCATATTCTCTTTGTATCTTTTTCATATTTATACAAGTTTGTAAAAACTTTAATGTTTTCCTTTCTTAATACTGATACTGGTTCATTTTGTGTTCCTTACTTCTTCAATCTTACCTGTTAAGATTTTTTTCATTTTCATTGTTAGTATTTTCAAAGGAAAAATTGTTTGACTTTGTAAAAGAAGTGTAAGTTCTTTTTCTTTTCATTATATATGTGATATTCTCTTTTACGTTTTGTTTTTATTCTCTACTCCATTTTTTCTTTGTATTTTGGTTATTCTGTATTTTCTTGGTTTTATTTTGCTTTCTTTGACCTCCTGAGAAGGATGCATACTAATATTTAGCTTTTTTACTTTTATAAACTTGTTATTTTTTTTTTCTTTTTTACTTTTTAATTTTATATCATGTGCGTTTGTTACAAATAAAAAAATCATCTATTTTTAAAAATACTTATTTGTTTGCATTAACACACTTCAGCAAAGAGGAGGAACTGCATTCAAATATGGCTAGCTAATCATGACCATGTTAATTGTACAGACTTTTCTTTCTTATTCTTCGGTACTGAGGATTGAACCCAAGGACTTGTGCGTTCTAAATACACCTCAGCATTGAGCAACATGCCCAGTCCCCAAAGATACTTTTCTAAGCAAACAGTTCTTACATATTATGAACTTGGCACTGAGCTAGGTGCCATAAAGAATAAACATAAATCGGACAGAATCGAATCCCTTTAAAAGGTGTAGTCAGCGAGGAGGAGGGAGAAGGACGTGAGTAATGTAGGAGTAAACTTGTTATTTTAATCATATCATTTAACGTTTAGATACCACTTTATTTTAAACTACATGTTTTATTACATATTATTTTTATCACTTGATGAAAGTATTTTATTTATTTTTATCACTTTATAAAATATCTTATAGATTACAATAGTGTTGTAATAATAACCATGATTTTTCTTGGCTTATAGGTTATTTAGAAGGCTTTTTTTTTTTTTTTTGGCTTTTTACTCTTTAAATATGTGGGGATTTTCCTTGTTCATAAAGCTAATTTCTCAATGATTTCCCATTAGTCTGAAAACATAATGTACATGATATCACTCTTTTTAAAAATCAAGATTTGCATTTTAGTTAGGCATATACTCTATTTTTGTTTGTTTTCTCTGTGTTTGAAAAAAAAGTATATTTAATAGTTTGGAGATATATTCCTCCATATATGTTAAAAGGTCAGGTTTGAGCATGTTTTTCAAATCTCTACCCTTACTGATTTTTATTTATTATTTTGATAACCAAGAAATCTTAAAATGTACCTAATGTGAATTTTATTTTCCTCATTATCTAAAATATTTTATTTCATATATTTATAAAATTCTTGAGGGCATAAAATTTTAACTTTTTACATCATTCTAAAATACTTACATCATTATGCCATGTCTGTCTTTATCTTTATAATGTTTTCTGTTTAATAATGAACTTTGTCCACTGGTATGCTGGAAATGACCTGTAATGAGTCAAAAGAGCCAATTGAAAACATGTCTTCCCAACTCACTTATGTCATACTGGTAGCTTAAAATTTGTCATGGCAAGTATTAACACAGGAACAATGGCAAATACCGCAAATCTCACCTCATGCCCCAGCATTGGTTATTTAACATTTGCCACCAATGCTCTGACTTCATTTGATACTAGTGTTACCATACTAGATTTATTTTGATTAGTGTTTGCATGTTGTGACTTTTTTGTATACTTTTACTTTGAATCTTTTGATTTATATGAGTCTCTTAAAACAAAATACAGTTGGACTTTTAAAAATGTAGTCTGATAATCCCTGTCTTTTAACAAAAACATTTGGTCTATACACATCTAATATTGCACAGGAAACATTTTCCTAAAAAGTTATTCACTGTTAATCTGAAATTTAAATTTGACTGTGCCCCATATTTTTATTTTACAAATCAGGAAACCCTGTTCCTTTCAGGCTTAATCCTAAACCTCAGGAAAAAGTGGCACAGAATCATAGCAACTAACATTGTACTAGGCCTTTCACGAAGCTCTTCGTATCCATTTTCTCATTTAATTTTCAAAACAATACAAAGCTATACAATACAAAAGTGCAAATCAAAATTATAGTGCTGGAATTATTATTATCTCCCTCTTAGGTGAGAGACCAGAAGTATATAGAGATATTTGTCCATGTGTAGAACATGGCAGAGCCACCTTCAGTGTAACCCCAGAGATGCGGGAACCCAAAATGAAGTTAACTTTGCTTTTCTGCAGGAACTGTAGTAGGTCCTACAGATCAGAAATTTACCAAGATGTGCATCTGTTTCTCTTTATTCTATTCCAGTTCTGTCCACCCTGAGTATTTAGAATGCCATGCTTTTGTGGCAATATTTGCAATAAATACTATCTATGCTATTCTCTACTTAGAACTGCATCATACTCCAAGATTAAGTTCATATGAGAGCACTAAAACCAAGGGACAGTGTGTTTCAGGGTTAGTAATATCATTAACAGCACCAAGTTCCAGAAAACAGAGATGCAGAGCTAAATTAGAGCTGATCTTGATATGAATAATTCAGATATGGTAAGATTTTGATGTCCTCAAATACACAGCACCCCTAACAATCATGGACTGAAAAATACCCTGTGTTCTAGCCCCCTAACATTGATGGAAACAGAAGGAAAGTGGGTACTTGACACAAGTTATTAATGCATCCCATAAGTAAACCAACATTCCTGGACACCTACTATTATCTCATTGCACCCCAGTTTTTAAAGTCAGCTTCCTCCTGAATTTTTTGCCGATTTATTTTATAGGTTCTTGCTGTAGGTCTCTGCGAATTCCTGCTACTTGTCTTCCCCACCCACTTCCAAATCAGCTTCACAAAGCATGGGTTGGATCTACCTCCTGCTCATGTATTGCCTAATACTTTCTGGCATAAACTGTTGGTTTCTAATCTTTAAGTCAAGTTAGGCTTTAAAAGTGCTCTGAAAAATATTTTGTTCCATACATCTGTAAGGTACAATTGTACCTCATCATCCATACATCTCCGACTTACTTATAGAATTCCATTCAGTTCTCTTACCAGTAGCCAGTATACTTATTTCAACTCCATATTCTGAAATTTACAGTGATGTTACCAAAAAATGCATGTGATGGGTTAAGAATTGGGAAGCAGAAGTGATAAAAAAAGATTTAAGTTAATGTAAGAATGAGATGATTAGAAGTGGCCTAATAGGGCTGATGTTCCAGCTATAAGATGTTCAGATTATTTAAGGGATAGCAAACTCAGTTGCTGGAGAAAGCAATTGTTTCTTCCAGCCAGCAAATACAAAACAGGCATCCAGGTGTGAGATCTCAGCTTTGCCAGCTAACAACTTGCCACAACTTGCTCCCATTCCAGTTTCTTATCCTGTTCACTTAAGCTCTACTGCAGCATTCATCAAACTCCATTCAGCCCTTTTCAAAGCAATACATTTTATGATTAATCACAGTTTATGAAAATATCCTACTCTCCTTATTTTCAAGACTGGCTCAAATGTGAGGGAAGATTTTATTGAGTTAGCTTATGTATTCATGTGGAAAATTTTTTATGGTCCTTTACATGTTACACTTTTTGCTAAAATTTTAAATTAAATTTAGGGCTCCGTGAGGAAGCAACATGTTGATCCTGCAGTTTCTCACCACTTCTGGCACAAACTGCATATCTTGAAGCTGTGTGTCCCCTTAGTTAAGAGGCAAAGGCATTCCCTATGTCCAGAGGTATGGTTCTGAAGCAGGTGCAGAACCCCCAAAGCTGGCAGCTGGTTGTAAGTAGACCGACTTCAGCCCATGAGCTACCTCATCAAGTGATTTAATGCCTTAAATGAAGATACCCACGTGCTACTTCATCTTCTTATCACCCTGTAACAAGTACCTCCAACATGTTTCTCTCCTTCTTTAGCTCACAGAGAGACAAGTCCACATTGAGAACACACCTCCTCTTCTCAATATGCCCTGCCCTTTGTCCCTACTAAGAGGATGGGGAATTAGCACACACTTCTGCTTTGAGGACAGTTAAGGACACAGCTCTGCTACACTGCTGCCACTCCACCTCCTGACATTGACCAGACCTGAATTGCTGGCAATTCCACCTGTTCAAAGGGCCATCTACTCTAGACACAAAAAGGCAATCTCCTTTCTTTTTCTAATTTTCATTTGTCTTCAGTTTTGTTAATGCCCACTCATGAAGCTGCATGTTTCCTCAATAAACAGATTTGTACCTCTGCAAATTTCTCAGTATCTCACCTTCGGATTTGGTTCCTCTTCTTCTTCTTCTCTTTCTTTCTTTTTTCTTTTTTTTTTTTTTTTGTAAGTGGGGTAAAAGTGAAGCTTAATACAAGTGTATATATATATATATATATATATATATATATATATATATATAAAACCTAGAAATTAAGAGCTAGCAACCTTTTATTTCTTGTAATGGGTTGTCATTTTAACCCCTTTCCTCCTGACACAGGTAAGTTAATGGCTAAGCCTGATTTTTGAAATGAAGACAAAGTTAATGCAACTCTTCTAATTCTTTGAGAGAAGGGAATACTGATTTGCATCCTCTGTAGGGAGTGCTGTTATTGAACAAATGCCAGTTTTGAAGGTAAGAAAGGCTGCAATGGCATAGAATTTTCAGAAGCTTCAGCGAGGGAAATGATGTAGCCATTCCTCTATGCATCATTGATAATCGGCCTGCAGGCTGACTGTTGTGAATGTTTACTTACTTCATAATTTATTAAAGGAAGTAACTGGAAGTTTTCTTAATTTCTTTTATCATTTTTTGCATCATTTATTCCAACATATTTTGATTTTCAGGCCACAGACTAGGGTTGTCATTGTGTGAGTTTATTGGGAATCGGATGTAGGAGGACAGATGGAAAAGCAACTTGGAGAAACTTCTATGTTCTCTACTTGATCATCCAGAAAACAGAGTGCTTAAAGTCCATATAACTTTCTGAAACAGCCTTGAATAAGGTGTTCAGCAATTTTGCATAATGTGTTCATACATTTTCAAGTATGTTAAGCATGATGTATATTTAATTGCCTTTGCTATCTGGAAAAAAATTTCAGGTGCATAATTGAGAATCTGCTAATGTAGGGGGAACACCAGGATATCCTGGATCACACATGAGTGGAACATTTGCATAAAGGCCACAACCCTTCATTCTTTTTAGTAAGATTAGAAAAGTTTATGCAAGATTAAATTATTTTTTTCTGAAAACTTTCAGTCACTGATTTGATCCTGAAATGTTATCCCTGTTGTCTCTATGGAGTTCTGTTCTTCAAATTGAGATTTCTGTTCTGTAGAAATTCCAGTAAGTTTTGTCTTCACTCCCATTACTTCATTCATTAAGACACTGAGGCTTTTTTCCCCCAGGAAGTCATAATGGGTTTGCTAAGTGCTTTGTATCAATGGCTGTTGCTTTCTTAGCAATGCTGTTGTGAAATCTCCATTCTCCTATTCCTCTTATATACTGTTGTCACTAAAAGTGTACAGTAACCTTATATTGTAAGCCTCTAATAGAAAACTAAAAAATATTTCTCTAGTGCTGAGGAGAGGTCCAAACAGGTTGGTAAATGCTGTATCAGTTATCAGCTTGAATATATAACCAAGAAAGAGACCAGTTCATGGGCAAAGTTAAATCTGAAATAGAAACTTTGT
Organism: Marmota monax; assembly: GCF_021218885.2. Taxonomy (NCBI): domain Eukaryota; kingdom Metazoa; phylum Chordata; class Mammalia; order Rodentia; family Sciuridae; genus Marmota; species Marmota monax. The sequence goes on along the minus strand of NW_026695208.1, from coordinate 1,048,686 downwards.
CATCCTTCTGTGACTGGAGGCCAAACTGTGTATAGGAAGGAAAAAATAAACTCTTCAGTGACTCTGGGGGAAAATAATGTGAACTTCAGTGGTTTCTAGGATGCTAAGATCTAGTGTAAAAACAAATCTTCTGTTCATGGAATTATAAAGAGAGAAAAAGAAATCCATGCAAATTTGCTGTTAAACTAGAAAAGTTAGCGAGTATTAAATTTGTGCATTGATGTATAGAAATAACATAGTGTAAATAGGGTTTGGTACTATTAAAGGTTTCAGGCAGCCACTGGTGGTCTTTTAATCTATTCCCAACCCTCACGGTTATAGCAACCCATTCTTGTGAAGTGTCACACCAGGCTCTATGAACACATCACAAATGTTGAAATAATTTTAAAAAAGGAAACACTGAGAAATAGAAGGAAGGGTATTGTTAGCTACGCATGTGATATCAGGTGAATTCTCACTTATGTAGGCCCTTGCTTTGTTCTGGATAAGAAGGCAAAAACGGATCTTTCAAGGAGTTTTGATGTAAATATGAATTGAAAAGTAAATCAGTGGTTACAGAGAATGCAATTTCAAGAGGGTGCTTTTTGTTTCTTTTATAACAGAAGGAAGAGGGGCTGGGGTTGTGGCTCAGGGGTAGAACACTTGCCTCGAACGTGCGAGGCCCTGGGCTTGATCCTTAGCACCACATAAAAATATAATAGAAGGAAGAGTAATAACATGTTTGTGCACATATAAGAATAATCCAGTACAAAGAGGAAAAGTAATGATGTAAGAAAGTGCAAGAATTTCTGGAAGAATTTCCTTGAGAGTTGACCAAGGATGGATGCATAAGTAAAGGAGCTTAGATTATAGCACACACCCCTCATCAGCCACAGAGGGGAAGCAAAGTACATGAGCACTGGTACAGCCAGAGGGCAGATGTGCAAGTTCTCTTCTGGCTCACCTTGTTCTCAGTAAAATGTGAAGGACTCATCAGCTGGAAGTATACATAAGTAAGAAGGTACAGGAAATCTGAGAAAAATTGTGTTTAGTTCTCCAGGAGAGTGGGACATTGAACAGACTACAGAAAGGGAGTATGAGTTTACTTAAGATCTTAAATTTAAAGCAAATTCTAATGCTTATTTTTCTCCATCCACGCTCAGCTACAAGGATGCAGGTGAGGACTAGGCAAAGGGTTGGATATAACCATTGAGGGGCAAATAAACTCAGGGTTGTCATTATTAAGGTTTAGGTAACACTGATGTTCTTTCTCACTGAAACCCACACTTCTAATTGGTTTCCTTGATTATTTGTCTATTTATAGATGTATTGAAAGTGTCTGGGAATACAGATGTTAGCAATATGCACTTAATACATAAACCATTTTCTTTCTGTTCTTTCAATGTTCATTCACAAAAGAATTCTTTGACTAAACTTTATTTAATATATCTGTGTCCTAATCCTCTGATATTATATACCGGAGAGTAGGCAGAAATTTAAAAGGAAAATTGCAATAATGTAAGTGGGCCAGACATATAAAGCTATTTTTCATGGTCTAATGGTTTTTAAAATAAATCTAACTCATACATATATCATTAAAAACCCATTAATATTTTATAGTCATTTTTCATTTATTCACTTAATATATATATATATATATATATATATATATATATATTCATATCTGTCGTGTACAAAACATTTTACATACTAAATAGGCACTGAGGTGAAGAGAGGAGAGAGGGCTGGGATGACAACACAGAACCTCAAGGCATTTGCAATCTAAAGGGGGAAATTCGTATTTACAACAAATTACTCAAAGCAGGAGAAAAAAGCACTACAACATCAGTTGCATGATATGTGTTCATCTAACTTACCACTGTATACCACAGTGGGCCTGAAACATAGTAAGGATTTGAGAACATTGGTGAGTCGGAAAATGCCATAGCAATATAAGCCACACTAGAGGAACATGAGGAAACATATGAATGAATTCTGCACAGGGGATCTGAGCAAGCTTAAAAGAGAAAATACTTCAGCTGGTCTTTAGCAAAAAAGTAGGAGCCCAAAAAAAATGGAAGAGAAGGACCCTCTGGTATGAAAGCCTGGACAAACATGAGCACTGCCAGTGGAAGCATAGAAGACTTCAGGACACCAGCACAGGGAAGTCTGAGGACTGAGGAGCATTTATGAAAGGTCATGCCAGATGAGCAACCCTGCAAGTGGAATGCATGGGTTGTCAGATAAAGGAGTTCTTATTGAATAAGGTCACCACCTGAGGGGCAGAATCCAAGGAAGTGCAGAATGCCAGAGCCAGAGCTCCGTTTTCACCAGGTGTTCCCTACCTGCAGCTTCCCTTTGGGTGTGATAATAACTTCCCGGGGTTAAGCCATTTTGAGATGGATTATCTTGACTCCAGCTGGAAGCATCTGGAAGCATCCTTATGGATCCATAAAACAGTGGTTGCCAAACATGTCTGCATATTGAAATTACTTGAGGATCTTCAAAAATTGCTGATGCCTGTATTCTACCCAGGAATTATGATTTATTTGTCTAGTGTGGGGTTGATAGAGCCAATTAATCTCTAAACTTCCTTTCTTCCTGGGGATTCTTGCCTAAAAAAAAAAAAAAAAAAATAGCACTGCCCAAGACTCTGAGATCCTTCAAAGTGACAGAGAATACATGTTCCCACCAGGCCTCTCTACCCCCCATAATGAAGGAGAGACTTTTACTCTTTGTAACAACATTTGAATTGCTTTCCAGCTGACCTGCTTGAATTTCTGCTTGATTGTCTCATCTGTATCACATTTCAGAAGATGTGTTAAAGAGCCTCCCCTAGTTAAAATGGTAATATGTATCTCCATAAACCAGGTGCTTTGGAGTATCAAGGGGCCAGACTGAATGGCCATTGTCCATAGAAGCTTCCTTTCTTAATTGGTAGAGTTAGTAAAAAGGAAGAAATTAAATGCCAGAGAAGGAATCGAGACTTCATTATACTGTAAACATGCTCTGCCTCCTGTGAGCCTGTGTATCCTGCTACATGATACACTGAGAAAAATAATATTTATGTAAATAATAAAGCTTTTGTGAGAATGGTACAAAATAAAACATGTGGAAGAATTTAAAATTAAAAAGTGCTCAGGAATGTAAGCTATTCAGTATAAGGGGTCCAAAAAGTTAAAAATGAAATCTAGTTCTAAACTTAATAGACACAGCAGTGCCTGCACCATGAAATAGCTTAGGCAGTTACATTTGCCACCAGATCCTCTTTCTGACCTCCCCTTCATCCTTCTTCTCACCACCCTCATAAAAAAGCAAGCTTTCTCTGTAAAGTACCTTTAAGACTCATCCTTGCCCCAAATAATTTTCAACCTGTTTGCCACACTCTGCACCCTGTCATTTAGAAATCCTAGGCTGCCACTAATCGGCAGGAAGTTTATTTTGTTGTATTTTTTTCTCCTAGGTTTTTAGAAGCACTCCATTTCCTCCCTAAGAGTATACCTCTGGGTACCACAATGATCCATCATTCCCCACTTGAATTATAATGTCTATCGAAAGAAGAATCTCTTGGGAGTCTTGAGTGCTAAGTGAGGAATGATTTTCAGAGAGATGTGTGGGAAATGGTTTCAATATTTGGCAGTTCCTAAAGGCAAGATGATTTGAGATGTTGGCTTTTATAAAAAAAAAAAATACTTGATCAGCTCATTATGCTATTCTCTTATTTCTGAAAATATCTTGTCCTATGAATATTATAGTTGGCAGGTGCACCAAAGTAGGTATTTTATAAGCCAAAGCATTATGATTTTTAGCATATTTCATTCATTTGTCCATGTATGTCACATAAAACACATAAATGCATATATTCACCAGGAAATAATCTTTCTCTTACAGATATCTCCATTAGATTATACAATTCTGAAACTAAAGACATAGACAATGCCCCAAGAATCGAAACAGCTGACAATACTGCAAAAATGTACAAAGTGTCAACCATGAGACGAATATTTGATTTGGCAAAACTTCGAACAAAAAGATCAGCATTTTTCCCAACTGGGGTTAATGTCTGTCCACAGGAATCCATGAAACAGATTTTAGCCAGTCTTCAAGCTTATTATAGATTGAGAGGTAAGGAAAAAGCTGAAACCTGTTTAGGCTTTTTTTCTTTCTTCATCTCTTTTATTTCATTCATCTGTAGGTTGTCTTTACCCAAAGCTTCCTGAGACTCTCATTTAGCCACAAGAGGAAAAAAAAAAGCAGCCCACTAATCTGATACTAATGAATAGTAAACATCCAAAACTATGGTGGGTATCATCTCTTGTGATTTAAAACAATGTCCTGTGCAACTTGAGATCATAATGGCACTTGACAAGTCATAGAGAGCCTTGATATACAGATTTTACCTCTTTGTTTTACTTTTGCTGAAGCCAATATTGAATTTTAATATTGTTCGTATGAAGTGAAAAGTACAGAATGATTGCAACACCAGATATCTGAGCAAGTTGAATTATGACTTAAGATTTCATTTTTCAAAAGCAACATTTCAATCCAGATCTCTCCTCTCCTCTCCTCTCCTCTCCTCTCCTCTCCTCTCCTCTCTCTCCCCCCCTCCCTCCCTCCCCTTAACAAGCCTGCTATTGATTGCAAATCCAGGAAAAAAAAAAAACTTCTAATTTTTGGAAACCTGGAGGCAGGTTGGAGTGTGGAGGGGAAACAGTTAATTAAGAGTGACTGCCAAGACATAATGCAGGGTATGACCAGCTCCCAGCAGAGGCACAGTGCAGCTTCTACCCCATGACAGCTTAACAGGATTCTTCCTGCATTCCCACAAGTCATTAAGGGGTTAAATCCCATCACAGCCATCCGTGACTAGTTTTTTTTTAATTTATTTATTTGTATACCATAGATGAAAAAAGAAAGTCCCAGAGCTGCTTCTTTAAAATAAAAAATGTTTTTTCTCTAGCTGCTATTCACTTCTCTGGGTAGCCACAAATAACACAAAGGACCTATCTCTGTGAAGCCTAAGTTCAACTCATCTTATACATGGAAATTAAGGAGATTATATTACAGATTTCCCACCCTAATCACTCTAGATGCTTGAACCTATTCCAAAATACAGAGCCTTCTTGCTCTACTTAAAGCCCATTCAGTAGAGCAAGCTGGCTCAATTCTAGCCTATGATATGTTGTGTATTTTGACGACTGAAAACTTACATCATTATACTAACATCCAAAAAGGTCTTAGAAGTCTACATCTACAGGAGGGAGATTTGTGTGTGTGGTACTGGGGATTGAATTCAGGAGTTCTCTACCAGTGAGATTTATTACATTCCCAGACCTTCTTTTTTTTTTTTTTTTTAATTTTGAGACAGGGTCTCACTAAGTTGCTGAGACTGACCTCAAATATGCAATTCTCCTGCCTTAGTCTCCTGATATACTGGGATTACAAGTGAATCCTACCACATCTGGCTGTCTGTATCTATAAAACATGCACAGGGTTAAATTAATCTGAGGAGTTCTTATTGTATTTTGGAGGCATACTCAACTAAGAATTTCAAAAAAAAAATCAAGCCTTATAATTCCTCATGTGTCTCATTTTATGTGGAATTAAAAAGATTTGTTTTCTGATAGAAACCACATCCATAGAAAATTGAAAAGTACTGGGTTATAGTCAGGAGAACTCCAGTTGTAGGAAAGAAGTACTCTATATAAATATTCTGAGGTCCTGGCATAGCATCTTACCAAAGCGGTTTTTCAATAAATACTTCTTGATGATACAGAAGGCAAATATCCCATTCATTGAAAATGCAAAAAGAAAAGACAGAGAGAGAGAAATACATAAATTATTCATTTTGAATGTGCCTATATATTGACAGATAATGACACTGGTAATTTATATAGTATTCACAAATTGAAGCATAAACATACAAATATATAGTTTTTTATCACAGTGAACATGAACACTATTGCTAACTATTTTCTTGTAACTTGTAACTCTTTACAACACTCACAAACAGGATTCACTGCAAGTATTTGAAGAATAGACTATTTATTGCTGCAACCTAATTTTTAGTCCTGAATTTTTATTCTTATCTCTATTCTTGATTAGGTTTGCCTCTTTCATTCTTGTTTCCCTGGATGAAACAAACCACTGTTTTTCTCCCCACAGCAATGACAGTCCATTATCTTTATAGCTGTCCCTGGGTGACATTAAATTTTACTATTCATCAGCGTGGATTTCTTAAGTCTAACAAATTGGTTCACAAAGAAACAAGAAATAAGACCTAGCTACAGTGTTCCTTTGATGGAGTAACCCACTTACCGATCTCATCACCGCTTTTATAAAATTATCTGTTGACATCTTTCAAACTCAGGGGAGAAAGCTCGCTATTCCTAAATCAAATGGAATATTGAGCTATTTCTTTTCCCAATGCTTAAAGCAACACAAGGGAAAATGCTCTGAGCTCACGCTCATCCCAAAGCACAAGTAAAAAAGGGAAGTTTGTTTCTGGCCCTCTCCAGGCTGAGCTCTGTGCTCTTCCCCATCCAAGCATCCAAGCTCCCTGCTTTATAGTTGTGTCCCCTCTGACCCCCACCACACTCACTCCAGGCTTTCCCTGTCTTTCCTATCTCCACTCTCCCTGCATTCCAATATCAAAAGCTAGATTTTTCTTCCTCGGTGACATGTAACCTAGAGTGGATGAAAGATGGGAAGGATCTTTCTACACCAAGCATTGTCCACAGATCAGCAGCAGCTGAGAACTTGTTAGAAATGTAGATTCTCATATCCCACTCCACACCTACTGTCATAGTCTGCATTTTAATAAGATCCCTGGGTCATCTGTTTACACCTCAAAGTTCTGTAGAGGCACTGATCTGGAAAACATCTAGAGACGTTTCAGATGAGATCTGAAGAAGTAAATTGGCATGATCAGGGGCACAGTTGGCAGAAGAACATGGGTAGGACCCAACATCCTGATTCCCATTCCAGTGTGTGTTCCCAATGAATGTGTACCCAGCCCCATTCGATGTTTAACAAATAGAAGCATAAGCATACAAATCACAGTAAACATGAACACTACTACTAACTATTCACAATTGGGAAGAATTAGATGAGACTAATGGTGTGAAAACGCTTTTTTAGTCCTAAATTTTTCACACCATTGGTCTCATATTCTTCTTCCCAGTTGTGAATAACCATCTGCAGGGCTGAACTTCCCATTATAGATAGCCATACTGGCCTCCAGAGCCTGTGTTTCCTGGGGTGCTGCCTACACATTAAAGAGCAGAGAGATAGGGCCTCTGTGGTCATATTTCAGGCCTAGGCCAAGACTGGGGATCACAGATCAACTCTAGTCAAGGGTCAACATACCATGCAGGCAGTGATAGTTTTTTTCATATATCATTGTATCTCTGGCACTTAGATGGGTTTTGACCTAAACTAGCAGGTATACTGGGGGAAAAAATGGAAGGGCAAAATAGAGTCCCCAGAAAGAGTATGGAGTATGTAGGAGAGAAGGGTAGTGAAGGCAGTTGACTTGCTCAAGCTGAACAAATAACTCTCAGAGTTTGGATAAATCTGAAAAAAAAAATGCAAGTCTTGTTTCTCTCATGACTGGCATGTAGACCCTTGAGTAGAAATGAAGGCTCAAGAACCATGTGATGGCTGGTACTGAAAAAGACATTGAAACTGATCCCTGATCCTTGCCTGACAAGAGAGAGGTCATAATCACAAAAAGTGGGTTCTCCCGGGGGAAGCTACTTTTTTGCTCCCATGAATGTTGATCCTGCCATTTGGGAAACTAGATGGCACATTTGAGTTGGTAGGACTGCACCCTCTAGGGGAATTACTAATTAAAAAAATAGTTACCTTAAAGGTTCTTATCTGGTTTCTATTGGTAAATGACTTCAGCTTCTACTGATCTGGAATTCCCTTTGCCTTTTAAAACAGAAAGCTTGGGAAAATCCAGACATAGAATAAGTTGGGAGGAAGGAGATAAAGCAATAAAAGCAAGAGTCTCCAAACTGTCCTCTTACCTTGCTCCTCCCCACCACCCCTTTCCTCAGCACAGCAGTCAACTAGTCTTAGTTAGAAAGTCAGATGATGTCAGCCTCTGCCCCAAAGGTTTCAACTGCTTCCCATCCTCCAGAGGTAAAAATCCACTTATACAATTGCTTTTATAATAGGAGACTTCTGTATTGATTACTAACTTAACTCCTCAAAACAATTTAACATTTTATTCCCCTTTGTACATTTTTCAGTTGATCCCCTTGCAAAGTTTTTCATCATAAGTTTAAATAACTAGAAATGTTGTAACTTTCGATATTTAAAATAAAACAAGAACTGGCTGGGCTTGGTGGTGGATGCCTGTAATCCAGGTGGCTCAGGAGGCTGAGGCAGGATGATAGTGAGTTCAAAGTCAGCCTCAGCAATGGTGAGACACTAAGCAACTCAGTGAGACAAAAATACAAAATAGGGCTGGGGGCGGTGGGGCTCAGTAGTTGAGTGCCCCTAAGTTCAATCCTTGGTCCAAAATAAATAAATAAATACAACAAGAACTGGATCATTCTTACATATCCAGTGGAATCTACTACATCCACTGAATACTCTTATTGAACCATCGAATTCTTTCAACAAATACATAAACAAACTCTTCTTAAGAGAAGGAAATGTTACATGGTCCCCTTTTCACCACATTTCTATTTTACCACCCCCCTAACAGTCTTATTTCAATGTAACTTATGTTATGCTTTAAAATGTTATTGATTGCTCCAAATACTTCTCTGTAAAAAAAAAGGAAAAAGTATAAACATTGAAATTACATATTTTTATTTCCCCTGAATCTAGGGTTTATGTCTAAAATAAAATTTTCTGGATTCAGCTGCATTTCTAGTAATCTTTAACATGTAACTGGTTAAAAAAAAAATATAAAAATTAGACAAATTTCTTTATAATTTTATTTACAGATGGATGTAGGGTGAGATAAAGGTTTTGTAGTTGTTTATGTTTATAAATACAAAAGTATAAATGCCAAATTACAAAGCTTTGGAAGGATCCAGTATAAATGACAGTTCTGTAGCTTAAGCTACCTTAGTGTCTATCTCTAGATTGATGATGTTGCTTTGGTTTTCTATTAGTCATTATTTATATTGTGCCTTTTAAGATTAGATGGAGTTTAGCATAAATTTTATTCCTATTATATTACTTAATTTCACTTAAGTGCTAAGAAAACTTGCTCACATAAATAAATAGAGGGGAACAAAGTTTTATTATAATATCATTATTTCTTTAATTCCTTTGGCATTATATATCAATAATACATCATGATCTGTCATCATTATTCTTAATGATCTATCCAGCTGTCAACTCCCTTAGGACTCCTAATTTGTTGAAAGCAAAGAATCAGAAATCACCTGAGTGGTCAAAATGTGTCATTCTGTATCTAAGTTCACTCCTTTTCTCAGTTTCAGTGCCATTATTTAAAACCATACATTCCTATGGTAACCTAGAGGTACTGAACCCTGATAAGAGTAGGAAAGGATGAATGAGAGGGAGGATTGTGACCAAAAGGGAACTGAAAAAAAAAGAGAGATATGTCCTTTTAGGAAAGCATGCACAGGGAACATGAGGCATGGAAATTGACTCTTTTTTAAACTTCCATTTGTCTGTTCATCCCTTGGAAAGACTTCTAGTATAGCCAGGGTAACTACCTCAGTTTGGAGACAACTGGTTTCCAAGGCCCTATACAATCTGTAACCCCCTTTCCATATCTTCATCCAGTCCTCATCCTCCATTATTCTGTGATGCTCTAGCCACACTGACAGACCAGCTCTGCAGAATGGTGACAGCACTGAGCCTGGGTTGGGGGAGTGCTTTCTCTTCCAAATGCTCAAAAGTCACCTTTATAGTGAGGTCTTCCTCATCCACCCTATTTGACATTGCAGCCTTACTTGCATTTGCACATGCATGCTTGTGCATGTGCACGCACACACAGGCACACGCTACATTCCTTATATTCTTTTTTCTCCCATAGCACATAGAAAGGGTCTAACAAATATTTTGTTAAATGAATTAATTTCTATGGGCTATAAATTAGTGTGTCAATATAAACCATAAAAGAATTTTCCATATCATGAGATTATGCTTTGGGGGAAGGGTTTTCTTCTTTAAATGTGGCCATTTTCCACCCCCTAATGGCTCTGTGTTGCAGTGTGTCAGGAAGTGGTGTGGGAAGCATACAGGATCTTCCTGGATCGCATCCCTGACACTGAGGAGTACCAGGACTGGGTTAGCATCTGCCAGCAGGAGACCTTCTGCCTCTTTGACATTGGGAAAAACTTCAGCAACTCACAGGAGCACCTGGATCTTCTTCAGCAGGTAAACCTAACCACTTTGTGGGTATCTAGAACTCTGCCCCTTGCCCTGCAACCCTGGATCCTTTTGAATTGGTTTCCACAGCACAAGCAGCAGTGGGAAAATTCTTGGAGGTATCTGATAAGACCAATAGGAATTTTATTCCTGCAAAATAATGTTGTACAGGCAGGTTGAAGTGTAGATGAAGGGAGAAAAGAATGAAAATAGACTTTAGCTCTTTAGTTGGCATTATCTCCTGGTAAAATTACTTTTTATCTTCTTTGCAGAGAATAAAACAGAGAAGCTTCCCTGAGAGGTAAGTACCCAAAATAGAGTTCAGCATGCTCCTGACTTTCAAAAGATCATATAATGGAGTGACACTAAGCTATTGTACCTTTATGATTTTTATATCAGCCACCAAGATCTGTGTAGGTTATTCTGACAATTTATGCCTACATTGTACTGAAGATAAATTAGTATATAAAAGGGAAATTGTTGAACCTTATAGATTGAGATAGATATTTGTGTAGGAATTCATCACTATCTGATAAACATCATGAATATTTTCATTTATAAGATATAGAGCAATTAAAAGTATTTATAAAATATAGAGCAATTAAAATAGTTTGATTTTTAGAATTTATAGTAAACTATTGGTTACATCAGGAAAATATTTAATACAGAGAGCAACCTGAATTTTGAACACTCACTTGGTATTCTGTAAAGTGTTAGTATTTCTCAAACTAAATTACTGAAGCACTGAGCTCTATCCTCAACAAGAACTGAATATCAAATAAGAAAATTGAAATGAAAAAAAAAAAGAAAAAGAAAGCACATTATATAAAATGATTAAAGAAGAGAGGTGTTATTGCCACAATCTAAACTCAAAAATTACATACCGTTTATAACATTTAGAAATCTAAATCTGAAGGTAACACTATAAGAGAAACACAAATTGGGCAATATGAATTAATAGAAATTCTTTATATTATGTTTCACATTTGTTGCTTTGTTTCTATTCTCTTTGCCACATACCTGATTCAGAATCTTACTAATTTACTCTGTGAACATCAAATCTTATCTCCCTAAGTTATGTCCCTTCCTCCAACACCTTCTCCTCTTTAACTGCTGCTAGATTGATAAATCTGGAATGTTCCTTTTTTCATGTTGAGCCCTGTTCAATGGCATTCAAAAGATTCTCACACCTGCCCCTTGCCCTTCTGAATATCCCACTCCCCATCTTCTCCACACACGTCTGTGCACAGGAGGCTTTTGGTTAGACCAGCCAGGGGGAGGAAGAAACCAGAGGGAGAGAAGAGAATGAGGTCATGAATTTAGCAGCAGGGCACATGCATGCCTGTACATGCACCTGCCAAGTCTCTGAGGGCTCTTGAACTCCTTCAACTTCAGCTCAGTTCTGGTCAGGCAGGTCTTTCCACAGAGCCTTCTCTTTGTCTGGTTCCTGGTATCCTCTCACCCCTCCTGGCCTTGGGAAGGTTTAAGCATCCCATAGTTGCTAGCCCCAGGGTATCACACTGTCTCTTATGGATGCTGTATATTTTTTCCACAATAATCCTTAGTGAGTTGTTTCCTCCCAGGCCTTTCACTGCAGCATAGGTCAAACTAATTAATTAAGAACTTTCACCTCTGACCTTTGCAACTTAACTCACATTACCTGTGATTACACTGCAGTCCCCAAGTCACTTCCTCACTGCACACATCATGGGCTGTTTATCTGGGCTGTGACCCCAGACCTTTCCCTGTTGCTTAGAAGAACCCTCCTTCTTCACTCCACCTATGCAAAACCTACTCTCTTTCAATTCCAGGTAGACCCCCAACCTCCCTATGATACCTGAACAGCCTACCTGAGCCTGCAGCTGTATCTCCCTGTGCTGGACTTTGTACTCTGTGCTTAAATTTTCACTTAACATTTCCTTGCTTCATCACATTTTCCTGTGAGAGTAAAAACTCCTTAAGGGGAGGAAACATTTTACACTTCTATGTGCAAAGTTCTCACATAGGTTGCTAATCGGTTATATCTGGTGAGCCACTCTTTTACAGATTTTGGTAAGTTATTGGAAGGGAAATATATGACTTAAGAAAGTCTTAGTACTAGAATCTGAACTTTATTTGCAAGACAGAGAGATTGACTCCTCTGATTTAAATATAAAATGATAACTTACTGACTCCTTTATTTTCAAAAAAAAAAAAAAAAATGAAAGCAAAGCAGAGACTACCCATGAGAAAAAAAAATCAACAGAATATACCAAGTCTGGATAAAGAAACATTAAAAATTATAAGAAAAATTAGCCCAAGGCAGAAAGAGAAAGAAACAGAATCCCTCCATCCATTCCTACGCCTGCCAACATTGCTGGAGAGGAGCAAAAGACAAACACTTTATATTAGTGGCAGTCACCAGGTAGGAAAAAAGAGAGAAAAAAGAAAAGGGATAAATTTCTCTTTTATTTCAAACCTTTCCAAGAAGAAAAAAGAGAAATTTTTCTCATCCGACTAGCCCATAAATCTGCCACTTCAGATGACTTTGAAATAAAAGCCAGTGGAAGAAACGAGTGGCCCAGTTTCCCAAGCTATAGCTCCTAGGTGACAGTACAGGTTGAGAGCTTAGTGGCAAAATCACACCTAATCATAAGTGATAAAGAAACTAGCATCCTGCATAGAGTCCTGCACAGAGTGGGCTGTTGATTTGTAACTAGTACAACAGCTAACACTGTTATAAATCGCTCTTTTGTCATTTTTTTTTTCACAGAAAAGTAAAACAAAGACACTAAAGTAATAATAGGAGGCAGGAGATCTAACTATAAAGATCTATAAAGTTAAAATGAAAGAAAAAATTTTGTCTAAATATATACACTATAATATTTAATATAGTGAGGATTAATTTAAACATGAGCTACATAAAAACTATTTACTATTTTATAAAACCAAAAAAAAACAGCAAGAATAGCTAGTTGGAATTTCCAGTATGGTCTAAACTTATATTTGGACTGTGTAAACCAATATCCCCATCCATTGTTATTGGTCAGAGCACATGCAGGGATGATTGGTGATATTTTGTATATTACACTTATTAGCACTTTGGAAAATTTGGGTATGGCAGAAATATGTAGGTGGTACTGGGGGCTCTGACCATCCCAGATGATTTTCTAACAACAGAATATCTAACCATTTCTTTTATTCTTCCCATCATGATGAACCACAGAAAATTAGATCAAATACATTTTACTAACACAGACACAATCCCTTGGGATCTAACAGCTTATAGAAATAAATCTTTCAGCAAGTTTCAAAAGATACAACTACAATTACTCCTTTCCAGATAAATCTTGCTAAACTGTACCCACATTAGATATGCAAACAGCTCTACCACCACGACCTTTAACCTGCCCTGGAATATCTTCCATGTGGCCATCCATGGTACAGCAACCAACTTCCAAATCCCCAGTTGGTACCACTGTAGCAATTGGTGGGTCCAGAATACAGATTTAATACACCTTTATTAACCAAAAACCTAAATCTTTCCCATTACTGTAACCTCAAGAGTTACTTTATTAGGTAAGTAAATGTAATACTACCTTGATTGGCTGGTTTGAGGATCTGAGATTTTAGGAAGAATATTCCAGTCACAGATCATGTCATCTCTTACCTTTGAGGTCAAGGACACAAAGAGGCTATATAACATCAGGCCCCCCGAACCAGTTTTGCCTACTATGGAAATACCCCCACCCCCAAGATCAGACAAAGCCAAGATACTTATAGAGAAACTTGCCATCAGACATAACCATTTTGGGGGCAGGGTAGTTAAGTTTTTCTTCAATGGGAAGTTATTTGAATAACACTTTTGTGATTTTTTAAAAAGGTTACATACATTTTTAAAGTGTGATTTTTTTTCTCTATTTTTTTGGATCTATTCAGCATAGGCAAATTTGTAGGCTCCCTATTGTCATCAAATTCTTTTCATCACTTTTTCTTTCTATTGTGCTAATAGAAACGATGAACTGTCTATAGAGAAGACATTAGCAGACCCTGATGAGACTGCTGTGTTTTCAACAGGTAAGCTCAGAGCTCATTTCATCTGCTTCTGAACCTTGATTTAAATAATCACGAAAGCATGTTATTTATAAAGGAATCCTTACTCAAAGTTGACAAGAGTTTACAGTGTATTTTTCCAATTCTAACTGGTTGTTCTAACCTTATAAATAACTTAAATTCATTGCTCAAAATTTGAAAATTAAAAAGAGAATAAAGGTGAAAGCAAACCTTTACCCATTATCCTACAAGATGGAGGATTTTAGCCCATTGCTGCCATCAGTTCTCTACTATGTTTATACGTCATTGAAACCATATTAGAGTTGCATCATTTTTTCCACTTAACAGGACATAAAGAACATTCCCACTAAAACTTTTACAAAATAATCATTTTAATAACTTCTAATATCCTATTGTATCCTGTAGAAATGTAATCAACTATTCCAACATTGTTAAATGTTTATATGCCATTACAAATAAAGTTTAACTAACATATTTAAGTATAAATCTTTTGAAATCACTCATTTCTCAAAGTAGATTACTAAGCTCCTACAACATTGAATGGATGTTATCAAATTAGTCTTCTAAAAAATATTGTCACAATTTAAATAGCCCATTGTTCAAAAATATAAGAATTTCCATTGCACACTTGCCAGTTTTGTATATGATTATTTGCTTCAATGTTTACCAAAAGGAAAGAGAAAACAATTTTTTCTGTGTTCATTAAATATGGGAACATTCTCTTTCAATTTTTACTATTGTAGTCTACCATTTTCCCTTATAATTTAATAATATTTTCAAATACAAAAACAAAACTTCTGTGCAATGTTTTCCTCAGTTTCTTTGGTTTTAACTTATGTTAGTAATGTCTTAAAAGTCAAATGCTGACAACTTAAAATCTATAAACCGAGAAAATTAAGATTTTTAAACAAGTGATAACATCCCAATTCTTCACTTACTGATATTCAGAGAAAGCTACTACCTATATTTTAATATCTCTCCTACATTCAACTAGTTTACCATTTGTAGACTGACTTGTAGCTAATAATGGAACAAATCTAGTTCTATATCAATTATAAGAAGTTAATAGTAAGATCTGCCTCACTGACCTGCACAGGAGCTCAGGCCCAGGGTAGGCCCGAGTCCATCCTTTCACCAGCAGACACCTGCCAGAGTCAGGCCCAGCCCAGATCTGCCTTGCTGACATGTGCAGCAGCCAGTACCCAGAGTAGGCCCCAGTCCATCCAGCCACCAGCAGACACCCACCAGAGCATAGGCCTGGCCTAGGCTCACCTCACTGACCTGTGCGGAAGCCAGGGCCACAGGTAAGCTTGGGTCTGCCCCACCCACCACTACCTGGGAGCCCAGGTCTAACCCACTTTCATCTTGAGACACTGCAGTCATCCTCATAGCCTTCCCCATGCAGTAGCCTCTACTTTGGAAAAACAGACAGGACCTAACCTAGAAGCAGCTGCATTGTGGAGCAGGCATACTAAAGTCAGTGTGAGGCCCTCCCTTTAAGCTCCATCAATGAAAGATGTTGCATCCATCTTGGGGAATCTGCTCTCTCTAGTTATCTCCTGCTATTGTCACCACCTCCTATAGTTGCAGTAGCATCCATCTTGGGACACCAGCAGGATCTGAAAGCCCAACAACAAGGTGAGGTACAGATAACCTGCACAGATACTACAAGATTATAGGGTAGACACATCAAAGAAAGAAAACTTCAGACCAATATCTCTAATGAACATAGATGCAAAAGTTCTCAATAAAATTCTGGCAAATTGAATACAAAAACATATCAAAAAGATAGTACACCAGGATCAAGTGGGCTCATCCCAGGGATGCACGTTTGGTTCAGCATATGAAAATCAATAAATGTAATTCATCACATCAATACACTCAAAGATAAAAATCATATGATCATCTCAATAGATGCAGAAAAAGCATTTGACAAAATACAGCACCCCTTCATGTTTAAAACACTAGAAAAACTAGGGATAACAGGAACATATCTCAACATCGTAAAGGCTATCTATGCTAAGTCCAAAGCCAACATCATTCTAAATGGAGAAAAATTAAAAGCATTCCCTCTAAAAACTGGAATAAGACAGGGATGCCTGTTTTCACCACTTCTATTTAACATATTTCTTGAAACACTGGCCAGAGCAATTAGACGAAAGAAACTAAAGAAATACAGATAGGTAAAGAAGATCTCAAATTAGCACCATTTGCCTATGACATGATTCTATACTTAGAAGACCGAAACAATTCCACCAGAAAACTTCTAGAACTAGTAAATGAATTTAGTAAAGTAGCAGGATATAAAAGCAACACACATAAACAAAGGCATTTCTGTATATCAGTGACAAATCCTCTGAAAGGGAAATGAGAAAAACTACCCCATTTACAATAGCCTCAAAAAAAAACTAAAATACTTGGAAATCAATTTAACAAAAGAGGTGAAAGACTTCTACAACAAAAACTACAGAATGCTAAAGAAAAAAAAATTAAAGAGAAGACCTTAGAAGATGAAAAGATCTCCCTTGTTCTTGGATAGGCAGAATTAATATTGTCAAAACGACCATACTACCAAAAGCACTATACAGATTTAATGCAATTCTGATCAAAATCCCAATGATATTCCTCATAGGAATTGAAAAAGAATTCATGAAAGTCATCTGGAAAAATAAGAGACTCAGAATAGTTAAAACAATCTTTAGCAAGAAGAGTGAAGCTAGTAGCAACCCTATACCAGACCTTAACCTATTCTACAGAGCAATAATAACAAAAACAGCATAGTATTGGTGCCAAAATAGACTGGTAGACCAATGGTACAGAATAAAGAACACAGAGACTAACCCACATAATTATAGTTATATTAGACAAAGGCATCAAAAATGTACATTGGAGAAAAGATAGCCTCTTCAACAAATGTGCTGAGAAAACTGGAAATCCATATGCAACAAAATGAAATAATCCCCTATCTCTCACCATGCACAAAACTCAACTCAAGGGATGGGGTTGTGGCTCAGAGGTAGAGCGCTCACTTAGCATGTTCACTAGAATGCATGAGGCACTGGGTTTGATCCTCAGCACCACATAAAAATAAATTAAAGATATTGTCTCCATCTATAACTAAAAAATAAATATTAAAAAAAACTCAACTCAAAGTGTATCAAGGACCTAGGAATTAAACCGGAGACACTACATCTATTAGAAGAAAACGTAGGACCAAATCTCTATCATGTCAGATTAAGCCCCATTTCCTTAATAAGACTCCTATAGTGCAAGAATTAATATCAAGAATCAATAAATGGGATAGATTCAAACTAAAAAGCTTCTTCTCAGCAAAAGACACAATTGGTAAGGTGAATAGAGAGCCTACAATTTTGGAACAAATTTTTACCACACAGGTCAGATAGAGCACTAGTCTCTAGGGTATATAAAGAACTCCAAAATCTTAACAACAAAAAACAAATAACCCAATCAATAAATGGGCCAAGGATATGAATAAACACTTCTCAGTGAGAAGAGGATATACAATCAATCAACAAATATATGAAAAAATATTAATCATCTCTAGCAATTAGAGAAATGCAAATCAAAACTACTCTAAGATATCATCTCACTCCAGTCAGAATGGCAGCTATTATGAAGACAAAAAATAAGTGTTGGCGAGGATGTGGGGGGAAAAGTACACTCATACTTTGCTGGTGGGACTGCAAATTGGTGCAGCCAATATGGAAAGCAGTGTGGAGATTCCTTGAAAAACTGGGACTGGAACCATCATTTCACTGTATCCCACTCTTTGGTCTATAGCCAAAGGACTTAAAAACAGCATACTACAGGGACACAGCCACATCAATGTTTATAGTAGCACAATTCACAGTAGCTAAACTGTGGAATCAACCTAGATGCCCTTCAGTAGATGAGTAGAGAAAAGGTGGTATATATACACAATGGAATATTATTCAGCATTAATAGAGAATAAAATCATGGCATTTGCAGGTAAATGGAAGGCATGGGAGAAAATAATGCTAAGTGAAGTTAGCCAATCCCAAAAAAAAAAAAAAAAAAAATGCCAAAAGTTTTCTCTGATTTAAGACTGCTGAATCATAATGTGGTTGTGGGGGGAGGGTTATGGGAGGATTATATAAGTTCTAGTTAGGGCAAAGGGGAAAAGGACAGGGAAGGCAAGGGAGGGAGCATGAGGGTAGGAAAGACAGTGGAATGAGATGGACATATTACCCTACATATATGTATGAAGACACAAATAGTGAAATTCTACTTTTTGTACAACAAGAGATATGAAAAATTGTGCTGTATATGTATAATATGAATTATAACGAATCCTGCTGTCATATAAAACAAATCAAAATTTTTAAAAATGAAAAAATAAAAAATAAATTTAAACAAATAAAAACATGTTCACTTAAGAATTTTCCTCCAGTCCACAGTGTCTTTAGCCATCTCTTTTAGATAAATAGTATCTTCTTGAATTGATTGAATTCAATTGATTTATTTCATGATCTTTTATTTATGTCCTCCCATATTTAAAATAAATAAGGTTAATACTGATAGGAAAAAAAAGTTAATAGTAAAACATACTCCTTAACAATAAAAAAATCACATAGTTGTTGATTCTGCTTATAAGCAAATAAAATTTGACCTGTGATACCTAATAATGAATCTTCTTCAGAAAAGCATTATTTATAGGAGGAAATTTTATAAAATACCCTTCACACTTACTTCATTTCCCATATTGGAAAACAATCAAAATTAATGAGAGAATTAAAATTTGTACTTTTATTTTTAGAAGTTGAAGTTGGTATATCTTAGCTGACAGGAGCTTATGTAATAAAATTAAATTTAGTAGAATAAATTAAGGAGTAAATTAAAATTAGCTTTTTTCTCACAAATTAATTTGCATTTTTTTCTTACAAGAAACTTTAGGATACCAGTAGACAAATGATATAATATTTCACTGGTATATATTTGAGTTCCAGCAACAAAGGTTCTTAAATTAATTTTCCAGTGCTCCTGGACACCCAAGGTTGAGGTTCATGCACAAATACTTCTGCATTGAGATAATTTCCAAAATGAAGCTCAGAAAGAACTGCCAAATCCTAACTGCAATGAAAACAGTTCTCACCATGCTTGGCATCAGTGATGATCTTATGCAGAAAGAGAATAGAACATCTTACTGCAAATAGAGGAATACTTTGAATACTTTCTCTACCCAAAAGAAAACTATCTCTTCCTAAGCCTCACTTTTCACCCCAGCCCCCTACATCATTGATACTGATAAATTTTGCAATTATAGTAAAATTTAGATATATACGTTTATGATTTGGAAATTAAACTTCTCATATCCTTGATCTGAACCTTGAATTCTTAAAGTGTAAATGCAACATTCTCAGGGATAGGAGAACATTAAATAGGGTCAGACTTTTACTACAAAAAAATTGAGTTTTTCAATTACACAAAGTAAACTAAACATTTTGGTTACAATAGTTTCCTGAGATTGCATTTTGATAGGAAATATTATTAGGTACCTTAGGTGTGAAGGAAGAATGAAACATCTTCAAAGGGGATTAAAGGCACTAGAAGATAAACCCAGTCTACCTTATAACTGCTCTTAATTTTAATTGTCTGGATAATTTCTCTTTTCGTGGCAATAAAGTAGAATAATACAAAAATAACCAAAATGTTCTAGGATATTAGCTAAGCATCTTCATAACAAAAAATTTAGTATTAACCAATTATTTAGATAATTATTAAACTTGAAAACACCTTAAATTGGTGACATTATAGGGAATCCAGGGATGCAGAACACCTTCAACAGAGTTTTTCATCTAGAGTTGCAGAGGAAGATGCCAAGAACCACATACTTGGAGAAGCTGTTATGTCGAAGGATATGTATGTTTTTCTTACCTCAAAAAATCATCTTCTCTAATATTCTATCATATCATGACTATAAAAATAATGATAATTTGTTATGAATTTTTTTAAAAACTAGGAGAAAGGATTTTGAACATTTCTGCCACAAAGAAATTATGAATGTTTGAGGAGACATTTTTATCCTAATTTGAACAGTACACAATGCATACATGTAATTAAACCTTTATATGAAATACCATAAGTATGTGTGATTTTATGGATAAATTTAAAATATATATATTTTTTAAATTACCTTCCTGGGCTACAGATGTGGCTCAGTGGCAGAGCACTTGCCTAGCACACGTGAGGCACTGGGTTCCATCCTCAGCACCACATAACAAATAAAATAAAGGCAGTCTATCCATCAACAACTACAAAAAAAAAATTAAAAATAAATAAATATATATTTTTAAAAAGTCACCTTCCCCAGATGACTCTGATACCCATTGCCTGTACTCACTAAGGAACAACAAACCATAACAGTACAATGACTTCACAGAACCTCACAGTGACAAGTGACCACTTAACTGCTTATTTCCAGGCACTACACACTCCTCAGCGAGCCAGGAAAGATAATATCACTTTTTGGTATGTCCTGTTTTCTAATGTTTGAAAATAATATATTCCATGTGTTTGCCTAAGATTCAAATGATAAACACTTTCGGTTATCTGTATATCAATTAATCATAACACTATTTTCCCAGAATTTTTTAATAACAATTTATTATAAAATTGTAGGAAATTTATATTACAGTAATATTTTTTCTTTTCTCAGTTAGAACCTAGACTTCCATTCCATGAGATCTTTATACATATCAAAACATTTGCCAGATATCTGACACGGTTTATGGTGGTCTATTCTAAAACAGGTAAATTGATAACATCTCAATATTCTTTCATCTCTTGAATTTTATGATTAAAATTTCAATGCCCTAATGATTGCTAAAGCAATCTAAGTTTTAAAGACTTGGGTTATGTTGTAAGAAAACATGGGAAAGAACAAATTCAAAGTAAATATCTACCTTCACATATTTTAGGTAATCACAAAAAGAAAAACTAATGAGATCTCACTAGGCAGAAGCATTTAACTGCATCATATGTAGGGGGTGCACCAAATTTGGGTACTGGAAGGAAGAATGAAGAATTTACTGTAATTGAGAATATGGGTTATATTTTCTTCAAGAACATATTTATGTGACCTTAGAAAAATGAATTCAGAATGCATTTAACATCTATAAACTCCAGAATGACAGAAAAGGCATATGGAATTTTGACCTTGTTCTAATTTAAATTCCTCTAGTCTCATTTTTGTGTCTTTTTTTTTTTTTCTCCTAATTTCCACAGATGTTGCCAATGGCTCAGTCGGGCACTTTCCTCTTGCTCTTGATGACACACACCTCAATGAAATTCTCGGTAGCCTCAATGACACCAACAAGCCTACAACAGTAAGAAGTTCTGAGTCAATCTAGCTCTTCACCTGCCTGTTTCCCCCTCAATACCTAACAGAACCTTACAAACAGTAGGTGCTCATCACGCATTAGAGTGAGTGAATCCATCATTGAATCACCTTCTCCACTATATAACCCCCTGCAAACAAAAAGTCATGTCCACCATGGGTAGGTTAGATAAATATCAGAATGACCAAAACTCTTCAAATCAGACTGAATAAAAATAGAAACTATGTTCTCAGGAAGAGGAGCATGGTCATACTGTGAGTGAAGAAGTATGCAGATGAGAGGATTTTATAGAATTTAATGTTGATTGTGAAAACAGGGAAATGTTTAAGCTCCCCAAAAGGCTTGGAGCCCAGACACCAGTGCCAAGGCAGGGAAACACTGTCCTCATTACCAATGAGTGGTAGGTTGGGGCAGCACAAGGTGGACAGCAGACAATTAAGGGAACAGAAATGGGATTGAAAACTAGAACCTGGATCCACATCCTTGATACATTGCCAGAGGAACCATGCCTACTTGCCCCCGTGGCCTGGGAGACCTCTACCCTTCATGCCATCCTTATGAAGCACAGGTCAGCTGCAGGGCAAGGGCAGAAAATTCAGTCTCTCCAGATCTGCCTGAGAAATCAAAAATTAGAATTCTGCTGGCCATTCTCTCTGTCCTTTAGGCCAGAAGTCTGCAGGTTTGGTTAAACTACACTATGCTGTTTTTCTCTGAAAAATCCTGCTTCATCAACAGGGAAAGTACTGTGGGGAAAAAAATAATTGACTATAATTCCAAATATATTTACTATAAAATGTCTAAGATGACTAGTTGATCATTTTTCTCATATGACTTATATCCCATCTTCTTCAAAATCTAATATTGGCCCCTCCCTGTGTAAATATCCCCCAAATATTCCATTCAGTATTCATCACTTTAACTTCTTAACCTTTTTATTGTATATCTATCACCGATTTCTTCGCTCAGCAAACATTTTACTAGAATATGCTTTGGACTGTGCACCAAAGATCCCAAGAAGAGCAAGACACAGCCCCTACCTTTATGAAGTTATAATGCAATTAAATATAACAAAATAGTCTAAAATTTTGATTGAAGATGGCAGGTATACAGACTGAGACCAAATGATTAAACCAGGCAGGTTGCATGGGATACAATCCTTAGTCATGTATATTCACTGAGTTTTGTGTATAAACTGTCCCTGTGTTTTTTGGTTTGAAAGATTCAGTGGCGTATGAGAATCATGCAGGGCAAAAATGTTTGTACATAAAAAGACTCCAGGTGAGTATTTGAAGGGTTCTAACTGTCAGTGCTACAGGAGTACAGAGCTGGCAAAGATTTCTAGACCCTAGGAGGTCAGAGGAAGTATTATTTTAGACATATCATGAATTATTGGTAAGAAGCAAAAAAGCATGTGTGAATGTGGGGGAGGGGTGGTGTGTGTGTGTGTGTGTGTGTGTGTGTGTTTGCTGAAGATGGGGAGAAGTGAGGAGGCTCTTCAATGAGGAAACTAGCAGGAACATGCTCTTTCTGGGCAATCTGTCAGACTGGAGAAGTGAGACAATTTTTTCAAGCAGTCTGGAAAAAGACTATGGAGAGCCTTAAATGCTAGAAAGAGAGTCTGGGTTTTAAAACCCATAGATAATAGGGAGTCTCTGATGGTGGTGAGGGAGAGGGATGAAAATCTAATCCACTTCATATATGTTTTTTATAAACAACACAGAGTCTGGGGAAGGATGGGTGGATGGTGAAAGAAGAATATTCATCAAAGGGCACAAAGTTTCAGTTAGACATGAGGAAAATTTAGTGATCTATTGCAAAGAATGCTGACTCTAATCAATAATATTGCATTGCATATTTCAAAATTGCTGAAAGAGTAGATTTAAATGTTTTCTCCACAAAAAAAGTGATGAGTATTTGAAATGATGGACTTGTTAATAAGCCTGATGTAATCATTCCACATTGTAATTATATATCAAAACATCTCATTGGACCTCATAAATATATACAATTATCATTGGTCAATGAAAATAATCTTTAAACAGTAAAGACAATGAAAACTTTAAGTGGCTGAGAGTAACTTCTCAGTAATACATTTTTAAAATGTATTTGTTTCATGTGAATTTCTTTTTTTAATTAATTTTTTAAATTTTTTCTAATTAGTTATTCATATAAATTTCAAATGTGCCTAATGAATGTTAAGCTTCTAGAGGATAATACCAGATGCCATCCTTTTCTCTTAGTGCCCCATAGATCATGGCACTGTGATACACACAGATATTCAGTGGATATTTTTAAATGAATGGATGAAATTCTTCTAAATAAATTGTCAGGAGCTGATTAAATGTGAACCCACATCCTCTATGTGTCCCACTACAGCTGGAGGTCATCCAGTTGTTCATGTCCATGGAAGAGGAGACCTTGTCGCCAGAAATGAGGACATGTCTGCCACCAGCCAGCTCATCTCTGTCCTTCATGGTTGTTCTCTTTTTTCAGCTCCCTTAACTCTAATTTCATTAGACCAGAGACCCACTCAATTTTCTACAGTCATATTTCTTACTTTTTTGAGAAAGCTGTATAGCTGTCAGTGTCGTCTGAGTACTCAGAAAATCTGACAACCCCAAGTTGGAAACTCAGCAGCAGGCTTACTCTGTATCCTGGGGACTCAAGTGCATTCAAGGCACTGAGCCACCCCTGCTGGTTTCCAAGCCAACAGGCAAGAAGGATTACCCCTGGCCCTTTGTGATCAAGATCAAATTCCCATCTTCAGAACATTATTTCCATTCTCAGCCACATGCCTCCAAAGGTGGCCCAAATATGTCATTCCTTCTGAAAAAAATTTCATACTCTCTTCTGGCCTGATAGGACTTTTTATTTTCAATGTGAAGTTTGAGTGCAGATGTTCTAATTAATTCTAGATTTTTCTCTACAAAGGACTATTAAATAATATCTCATTATCTGCAGGTTACCATGTCTAATCCAATCCTCAACAAAAAATATTGCTAAGTCAGACAACAATGTGGTACAATCCTAATGAAGCACCATCAATATATATGATAATATAAAATGACTACTTAAGCACCACTAGAGAATATGATGGATTGAAATACAAATTTTTCACTCATAATAC
The DNA here is from genome assembly GCF_021218885.2 of Marmota monax. NCBI lineage: Eukaryota > Metazoa > Chordata > Mammalia > Rodentia > Sciuridae > Marmota > Marmota monax. The sequence goes on along the minus strand of NW_026695208.1, from coordinate 1,023,783 downwards.
TTTGTCTCTACATAAGATTTCCAGTTTTACATGTTGATCAATTTTAAGACATGACATTTTTTATTTTTTATTTTATCTTTTTAGTTATACATGAAGTAGAATGTATTTTGACATACTATGCATAGATGGAGTATAATTTTATTTAAGATTGGCTTATTTCACTTGGCATGATAGTCTTCTGTTTCATCTATTTAGCTGCAAATGTCATTATTTCATTCTTCTTTATGGCTGATTAATATTCCATTGTGTATATGTACCACATTTTCTTTATCCATTCATCTGCTGAAGGGTACCTAGTTTGGTTCCATAGCTTGGCTAGTGTGAATGGAGCTGCTATAAACATTTATGTGGCCATATCACTATATTATACTGATTTTAAGTCCTTTAGGTATATACCAAGGAGTGGGATAACTGGGTTAAATGGTAGTTCCATTCCAAGTTTTCTGAGGAATTTTCATACTGGTTTCTAGAGGAGTTGCACCAACTTGCAGTTTCACCAGCAATGTATGAGTGTGCCTTTTCTCCCACATCCTCACCAACATTTATTATTACTTTTATTCTTGATTATTGCCATTCTTAACTGAAGTAATATGAAATTCCAGTGTAGTTTTTTGGTTTTTGTGTGTATGGGTTTTTTTTTTGGTGGGGGGGCGGTTACTGGGGATTGTACTTAGTGACACTTGACCACTGAGCCACATCCCCAGCCCTATTTTGTATTTTAGTTACAGACAGGGTCTCATTGAGTTGCTCAGTGCCTTGCCCTTTGCTAGGCTGGCTTTTAACTTGCCATCCTCCTGCCTCAGCCTCAGTGTAGTTTTAATTTGCATTTCTCTAATTGCTAGAGATGTTGACTGTTAATTGATTATATATATATATATATATATATATATATATTTGTTAATTGATCATATTCTTCTGTGAAGAAGACATGACATTTTTCATGCATGATGAATGAAAAGATATATATGGTGAGAAGTGTTATGTGTGTGTGTGTATATATATATATATATATATATATAAATATTTTCATGAAGATCACATAGTCATAGAATAACAGTGTTCTCAAGGATTCTATAATAGCTAACTCATTGGAGCTTTAGTACTTAATTTAATTCCTCACAAAATTCAGAGACCTCCTCTGGTCACTAAGACTTTTCATCTAAAAGCACCTGAGCCTGCATAATACACCTCTAGATACAGTATCAATATGTTATATGATATAGCATGTGTTTCTGGCTTACATTAATAGGAATCCTTATTTTTTGACTCAGGAACAAGAGACTGAACTCACTAATGTTTCGGAGGACCCACTGGAGGAGGACCCACTGGAGCAGAGGGTGGAGTTCAGCATCTCTCTGCCAAACCAGAAGTTCAAGGCAGAGCTTGCTGACTCCCACTCCACTTACTACCAGGAGCTGGCAGGAAAGTCACAGCTGCAGGTGAGTGGACAGTGCCACACAACTATATCCCAACAGTGGCTCAGAGTGTGGGAGTTAACAGAACACATACCCTTTGGGATAGTAGTTGCAACTTCTTGTGACCAGGCATCCATTTTTAATTATTAAAAAGAAACGAAACACTACAATAAGTCCTAGAATGTGCACAAATTGTCCATTCTATCTTTTCCATTCTTAAATGTTATTTACCTTCAGATTTTCTTTAAACAGTATTAGGCTTTTAAACCTCATTTAACTGATACCCGCAGAAATTCTATATGTCTAAATGATCATTATGATGATGCTTTCATGAGTATATAGTCATCTCAAAACTCATTGAATTGTATACATTAAATATGTTCAGTTCTTTCCATGTCAATCATATATCAGTGATGTGGATTACAATTCTAAAGAAATAAAATAAAATGACTACATAGGCACCAACTAGACAATATAGTGGGTTGAAATATGAATTCTAATACCCAATCTTTGTCTCGACATAATATTTACATTTTACAGTTTGATGAATTGAAAGACATGACATTTTTTATGAGTGATAAGGAGAAAGCAATTATATTGTCCATGTCATCAATTATCACATGTGTCTGTCCCTGACTAAATTCAAATGCTGTTTTATTTTCTACAGGGTAAATCCAATGACTCTGCTGTGTAGTATCTACAAGCTGTGATAAGGCCCTTGCCTTCCTTTTAAGCCCCATTTTACACCAGTTTCTTTCATCCCTCCCCTTTGCACTCTAGTTTCTAGAAATACAAAACTATTTGCAAATTTTCCTCACTTTTAGCTTTTATATATGCTGCCTTGTTGGTCCAGAATGCTCTTCCCCAAGCCTCATTTTAGGTATACTGTCACAGAGGATTCCCTCCACCCATTCTGACTTCAGTACCTGTCTGCCAGGTTCACAAAACCTAGTATACTGCTGTCACATCACTGATGACCCTGTCTTGAGGTCACTGTTTACATGTTTATGCCTTTGCTATCTCTATTCTTCCCTCCTCACAAACCACCCTCACCACCACCAGGGTATAAGCTTCCTTCCCCTCAAGAGCAGGAATTGTTTAACCTCTGAAGCCTAACCTCCTAAGGCAGAGCTTGGGACAGTAATTGTTATAAATGCCTCTGAAAAATAGAAGCACCATGAGATTATATAACTGTGAACCACATTTATGGATAGCCCAAGTGTGCATGAATCTTACTCTGCATGGCCAGAGAACAAAAGGGCACCTGCTTCTCATGTTTGAAGAATTTAATACTCATCTCTTCTCACCCAGAGAAAAGATGCAGATGTGAAATATTCTTAACCTCCAACCCCACTCTGCATCAGCATTCAGTCAATAAAATACAAAGCATCATTTCTATAAAACTTCAAAGAGAAATATTCAGCTTAGGAACCACACAAGTACTTAGATATGGGTTATTAGACAGAATGAGCTTTTAAAAGTTTGTTAACTTTTCCATGTGTTCTTTGAAACATTCTTTTTGGCAAATTTTTAATATACTCAAAGTATCTTCAAAGTCAGATAATTGGCCATAGACTCTTCACTCACGTGTTGTTAATTTTCTAAGCACCTAAATGGAAAATAACAGAAATACATTGAGGTATTTTTAAAATCTAAGTTTCAATTCCCATTTGTGCCAAGAATTAGCATTGAACATTTGGGGATCATGCTTTCCCCAGTCTTAGAAATCAAAGATAACCTCAAAGTCCTTTCTGAGTCTAGCTTTTTAACTACTGTGAAAAGAAATAATAGTGAACACTGTTCTTAATGCTTTACATGATACTAACTCTTTTGATTTTTCACACAATCACATAAGTAAGTAATATTATTTCCCTTTTTTATAGGTGAGAAAACTGAGACACAATAAAACTAATTATTATCTTCCAAAGATATTATCTGGCATCTGTTATCTGGCAAACCCAAGATTCAATCCAGGACATATGGCATCAGAACCATTGCTCTTAATCACTATGCTACACTTCCTAATTTTTCCCAAATAAATATTGTTGAGGAAAGGACTATTGTTGCATCGTCCTCAAAAGAGCACCCTCCTTGTAGTCTCTGAAAAACTTGCCAGGTACAGAAGAGGATATCTTGGCCAGTCTGAACTCAAAGACCCATCAACTTACTCCTGCTGGTTCCCTTTGAACAGTTGGGTTTCTTTAAGATGGAGCCTCTGCTTACAGCATCTGTTCTCCTCCCAGGCTCCTGGGCAGGACCACCTCAAGGCCTGCCATCAGACAACCAGTCAGCCCACCACAACCCAAAGCTACATTAGCACAACCAGTCAGGCCCATCAGGAATTAATGGACAGTGCTCTGCTGTAATTTAATTTCCACAATAAACCTAATGAGAAATTTAATACAAATGTCAAAAGGAATCACTTAGCTGTTGTCTGAATGCTTTCTCTTGTGCAAACAATTCACTGGGAACTCAACAGAGCTGCTTTTTTTACAGCCCCGTTACGGCAGACTCAGGGAGACCCCTGTGCATTTAGTGTTATTAATAGGTTAACTGGGCACTTAATTAGCAATTAAGTGGTTAGAGCTCCATGATTGGAAGGTCCCCCAGAAGATTACTTAGCAGAATTAACTGAAGGCTTTTGTCGTATCCTCCCTAGACACTGTCTACACCCTCCTAAGCAAAGCTGATTCTTAATCAATTGCAGACAGGTTCACAAAGCGGGCATGGACACAAACAATAAATTCTCTCCACCAGAGCCAGTGCTGTGGAGCATTCCTGGAGGGCAGGACAGCTCTCCCCAGTGCTGTTCCCTGCTGTCAATGCAGCAACTGCTTCTACAGAGGCCATTCTTTCCTTGATTGACTGTTTTCATATGTATAGCTCTCTCTGACTCTCCTGCTCTAAACACTTTAGCTCACATTTAAACCTTCAGCCCCTGGTGCTATTACTGGAGCAGCACAACAAATTCCCTGTAGCCAGGAGACCAAAGCAGATCTGAAGTATGTACATATAGCCCTTTCCCGCTCTATAATAAAAGGTCAGCTTTACAGAGCTCAGAGTCCTAGTTCTTTGTTAAACCCATAGCAGGACAGAGGTGGAGGCACAGAAACTTACTACCAGGCCATTTGTCCCTGATATCTCTAGGGACCCTCACCCTGCCCTCCCCTATTGAGTTAAAAAAAAAAGTCTGAAATCTGACTCTGCCCTTGCTAGCTTCCATGCTGTGTGGTCACTGGGAAAGTAAAAGAAAATTAGGCCCTCAAAGTCCCTAGTAATCTAGTAGGCAAGGTAGAGTATAGGCAAATAAGTAATTTAGTGTCACCAACTCTGCCAGAGTGAGCCAGGCACCTATTACCTGTTAGATATTCCTTACCGCAACTTTGTAGCATCAGTATTGTTATCCCATTTGGGCTAAGAAGATGAAAATTCAGAGATTAAGCAATAAAATCAAGGTCTTGCAGCTAAAAAAGAAATAGTAGAACCACTATTTTAACGCAGGTCTACACAAGGCTCTTCTTATCACCCACCATGGCAGTTCCTATACATGCAGGAAAGGAAAACTCTTTTTAATACTGATACAAGGAAATGTAATCAGAAGGTAAATGAGTCTTCTGGGGGCAAAAAATATCATGATGCAGCCCAAAGCCCAATTTGAGTGATTTGGGGATTATCTGTCCATCACTGCTCTCATCCTTGGCATAGGTAGAGTCAGCAGTAATTTTAGATCTGGTGACTACACAGTGACATGTTGACAAGTTTAGAGAATAAAGAGATACACTCAATTCAAATAATATTTTCTGAGTTCCTACTATGTGAATGACAATCTGCTAGAAACTAAGAACAAAGCAGGTAAAAATGAATGCGCAAGTCATAATCTGTGCAGCTAAGAAGCATGATCTCAGAAGGAAACTGATATGTGCCTTACAAACCTATGTGTGATATACTGTAATAATATCTAGAGTGCAGAGGAAAGAAGTAACTTCACCTAATCCTGGAACTCTACAAAAGCTTTCCAGTTGGGAAGATGTTCAAGCTGGCTTTGCAAATGGGTATGGGCAGGGGAAGCAGTCAATGAGCAGAAGATGGGGGGTCATCTTGGGCTAAACAAAAAATCCAGGCTGGGTGCAGTGGTATACACCTATAATCCCAGCAGCTCTGGAGGCTGAGGCAGGAAGATCACAAGTTCAAAGCCAGCCTTAGCAATGGCAAGGCACTAAGCAACAGTGAGACCCTGTCTAAAAATAAAATAGGGCTGGGGATGTTGCTCAGTGGTTGAGTGCCCCTGAGTTCAATCCCAGGTACCTACCTCCAAAAACAAAAAAGAAAAAGAATCCATAACATAGGTACCTAGAGAAATAGAAGTGCATGTTGGATGGGAGAAGGGCAAGGGTCAGTTTAATGTCACTAGAGGAGACAATATTGGTCAAGGGATAATGAAGGCAAGAAGTGTGACTGGTATGGCAGCTGGGCTAGGGGGATAAGATTCAGGAAGTTCTGAAATGCCTTTCTAAAGAATTGGACTTTACTCAACAGACAGTGCATCCCATTACAGGATTTTTTAAATGTATGTTTTTTATTTGTTCTAAACAGCTATATATGACAGCAGAATGTTCTTCAATTCATTGTACACAACTGGAGCACAATTTTTCACTTTTCTGTATGCAAAGTAGAGTCACACCATTCATGCAAAATCATATATGTACCTAGGGTAATGATGTCCATTTCATTCTACCATCTTTCCTACCCTCTTCCCTTTCCTCCCTCCCCTTTGCTCAATCCAAAGTTCCTCCATTCTTCCCATGTCCCCACCCCCATTATGGATCAGCATACATTTATAGAGAAAGCATTTGGCCTTTGGCTTTTGGGGGATTGGCTTACTTCGCTTAGTATGATAATCTCCAACTCCATTCATTTATCTGAAAATGCCATAATTTTATTCTCTTTTAATGCTGAGAAGTATTCCATTGTGTATATATACCACAGTTTCTTTATCCATTTATCCATCTAGGTTGGTTCCACAATTTAGCTATTGTGAATTATGCTGCTAAAAATATTGATGTGGCTGTGTCATTGTAGTATGCTATTTTTAAGCAACGAAAGTGTTGGCAAGCATGTGGCGGGAAAGGCACACACATACATTACTGGTAGGACTGCAAGTTGGTGCAACCAATCTCGAAAGTAGTATAGAGATTCCTTAGAAAACTTGGAATGGAACCCCATTTGAACCAGCTATCCCACTCCTCAGTCTGTACTTCATTTTTAATGAAGAGCAACAGATATGGAATGCTTAACTCACTTTGAAAAAAAATGGCACTCAAAGAACCATTTCTCCTCCTTTTTCACACATACTCAGAAAACCCTTTCAGGAATGCAAGAGAGGTAATAGGGCAGGAGAACTAGCCAGGAATAAGAAGAATGTGGTGAAAGCAAAAGACATCCTGAGCTTCAAACTAACAGGAGTGTATGGCTACATGTGAGAGGGTATCTGTGGATTCTGTCCTTTCTGACCCTGACTGAGATGAGGAGTCAAGGGGAAAAGGCAGATCTGCGAAAGAGAATGACCCCGATTTGGGAAGATTTAGTTAGTGACAAATATTGGAATATTCATGAGAACTCAAGGCCATGTATCAGGTGATCATTGAAGCCATGGGAGAAAATGGGATTCCCCCAAGAGGGAGAAAAAGTGGGCACAGGGAAGGGAAGCCAGGGCAGAGTTCTTCACCCCTCACCCTGCTCACCCACCCAAGCTTTATCATCAAGTGGTTACACCTTACTCTTAGAGTCTCTTGTCTCTTGGCCTTCCCGCAGGAAACCTGGATGGGGCCATACTGGTCTATGACAGTGTCCCCACAGCCTAACACACTGCCTACTGTGGAATAAACAGGAGAGTAAGAAAGATGAGGAAGCTGAGGAGGCCAAGGATGGAGACATGTGGACTCCTTGTATTTAAAGTACAGAATAAAGAAAGGAATAGGGTAGAACAAAGAAGACAGTGGTGAGAGAGATGGTAAAGGAACCAGGAAAGAGCAGGACTCTGTTAAGAAGTAATGGGAAATGCCACTGGATTAGGAGAGAGCCAAAGAGAGTAGCCTGGAGAGAATCCTCCTCAAGTATCATTAACAAGAGCAAATTAATTAAGAAAACCTGTGCAGTCTACCTGACTCTAAGAGCAAACCTATCTATTACAGTCTGTTTCTACCACTTTGTTTAAGTATAGCAGCCATTTTGAATTTAATATCATCTTTATTATTATAGATATTTTCCAAGTCATCTAATTCAATTCATATAATATTGTAGTGAAAACATTATAGTCACTACAGTTATACAGTCAGAAAATATATTATTACTATGTAAGTGAAAATCCTGTAGCCAAAATGTTTCCTCCAAATACCACATTAAAGTTATTATGTAAAGTAGCCATTAAAACAGGTCAGAACTATTCAATTATGGCTTTTAAATAAATAGCAAAACACTTTCCTCTGGATTTCAGAAATAACTGAGAACGAAGTTTGACCTCTTTCATTATTTCAATTTTCATTTTCCTTTTTTCCCCTAATCATCAAAAGTACTTAGGCTTTTATAGATAGGTAAGATCTGACCCAGTAGAACCAAAGAATATTTCATAAATGTCTTTCTCTCTTGCAGATGCAAAAGGTATTTAAGAAGCTGCCAGGATTCAAAGAGATCCATGTGTTAGAATTTAGGTAAGTAAGAAAATTGGACTTTTCTCAATTTTTAAATTACTTTCTCCCCGTTCTCTTCTAAAAGTGATGTCGTAGGGATTATAAGGTCACTTTTCCCTCAATTGTTTAGCTCTGCCAAGCCCTGGTGGCTGAATACGTTCCAGATAAAGGAGCCATGTATCTCATTAGAACATGAACATCCTGTAACACTGGATCTAGGCAGTCTGGTTCTTTGTCTTGTGAATTTGAGGAATGAAATCCACAAGAACAAGGGTGAGAGTAAAGTGACAAAATTTATTATAATAACAGAAAGAAATAAAACAGAGGTCCCAGAGGGGAGGGGCCACAAGAGAAGGATACCAATGGGTATCTGTAATCTATGGGTTTTAAAAGGCATATCTGATGGCCCAGCACAGGTGATTGGTGGGGTGAGAGATGTTAGCATGAACCAATCAAGCTCTCTGAACTCTGAGTTTAATAAGCCAATCACAAATGCATGATTTTAATCTCTTATTTACATCATTAGGATGGGTCTTATCTGATAGTTTTTGTCATGTCTGTTAGAGGAAACATTTTGGATAGGGGTCTGCTTATGGTAGACCCTTGCGGGGGGGTAAGGGCAAGGGTAATAAGGAAGGGCTGCTGTGGTTGCTGTTGTGAGGAACACAAGCGGGTATTCTAGGTCAGAAGAAGGCATGTGCTTAATGCTGGCAGGGAACAGCGAGTCACAGGATGTCTTTCAGACCCAATATCCCCTTTCATGTTGGTATGTAGTCCCCTTTCCTTCCTGGGCTTCTCCAAGGCCCTTATCTTGGCTGCCTGTGGGAGATCTAACTTCCTGCCTCAATCCCATGACTTTTCAGGAGTGGCACAGGAATTGTGTTACTCTTTCCAGGAGTCAGAAACAATTTTTAAATTGTTTAGCTCTGCCAAGAGTGCCCTGTACAGAGCACTCAACTGCTTGTCCTTGGCAATGTTATTAATGAATCTCTTGAGAAAATACCTCAGTAGAGACAAATTCAAAAAAAGGAGCCATTAATTTGCCTTCATGTCAAATTGCATGGTTTCCTATCAAAGGTTACATATTATCTTGGGTTTAACAAATCGTATTACTCAGGAGAGAGAGGCAAACCCAATGAAAAGTGGAGGCAGAGGGTGGAAGGAATGGGGTGGACAGGGTCAAGGGTACAAACAAGACTTCTCAAAGTTTACCTTTTATATTATTTTAATATCTGAACCATAGTACTGTATTGCCACTCAAAGATTATTAAATTAAAATTTTAAATATGAGAAACAAAATCATAATGTAATGCCACAATAAAGCAGGATCATGCTTCCAACACCTTGGCAGGAACAGACCAGCAGCCCCATCCTGAAACTCCAATGCAGGTGTGTGGGTTTAGGCAAGAAGTTCTCTTTATTCTACAGGTAGGGTCATAAGATGGTTTGATTTTGTTTCTGTTTGTTTGTTTAACAATGTGCAGGCGGGGCAAATACTTGCCCTGGTATGAGCAGAATGCAGTTCCATGAGCAGAAGGGAGAGAGCAGCCACACTGGAAGTTCCTCCAGGAGCTTCCCTATATATGAGGAAGAGCTTCTAGGAGCACTTCCAGGGGATTTCTTGCACAGTTGTTGGGCTGCCTGATTCGTATAACTCCAAAGAAAGAAAATGCTGAAAAACGAAAGCTATAAAAGATGAAACTCTTGACATTTACCAAAACAAACTTGATTCTCTATATTTCAACATGCTGCTCTGCAGTATTCCATGTGAAATCAGATGGATTAGAGAAAAATAAAAGGTGATAGGAGAATATTTTGCATAGTTGGTAAGGCCTTCTGAATAAACTACTACAGTTAAAAATAAATTTTTAAATCTAAAGCCAAAGGAAATGATGGAAATGGTTCTCCTGATGAATGATTAAATGCTGATTGTTCCTTCCCTTTAGCAAATGAAAAAACTTATCTAAAATAAGCCTATTGCATCAAGAAACAAAAATGTTAGGTGATGAAATTTTTCAAAGTAAAACTTTTAAACATATATCTCTGGAAGCAGAGTCTTTCCCAAGTGTTTATCTCTGTCAGGATTTATTCTTGCCAAAGATGCTTATAAGTAAGTTTGATCACATTTTCCCAATGATGTTAACTAGGTCATAAGACTTCAATCCACCAGAAAAATATTTTGGCTCCTGAATAGAATAAATGATATGTTTGTGAGCAAGACAAACTTTTGGTCATCAATAAGAATGCTCAGTATATTGCAAATAAAATTTAATATGAAGGAAATTGTTTCCTTGTAGGGATAGATCTCCATAGAAGACTCAAAACTCAGAGTCTTATACTGTCTTTACTTCAGCTCATTTGTATAAAAGCTGATTTATACTCTCACAAGTACTATTGTATCAGAGATCTCATTTTATTCTCTTAACACAACTGGAAAATTAAGACATCTATTATTATTTTCACTGTTTAAATACTTTAAACATAGTATTTATGTGTAAAACTATATTTATCTTTATTGTAAATTATTTTTACTGTTAAAATTTAACAGTAAAGGTAAAATATTGCCTTATCCCTTATAGCAAATGTAGTAAACTATTCACGATCACTCAATATAGTTGGAGTGTACACCCTTTCAAAAACAGGTACACAAATGTTCATAGCAGCTTTACTTGTAATAACCAAGAACTGGAAACAACCAAAATATCAATCAACAGAGCAGTTGACCAAAAGTAGCAGCATATTCTTATGACAGACTTCCTTTCATCAAAGAAATGAACTATTGGAAGATACAATAACATGGGTCTATCTCAAAATAATGATGTTAAATGAAAGAAAACAAAGAAAAATACATTATAATCCCATTTATATTAAATTCTAAAAACTGCAGACTGATCAATAATGACAGTAAACAAATCAGAAGTTGCTTAGAGATAGTGGAGAGAGATGAAAAAGAAGGATGACCAAGGGGCATGATAAAGCATTGGGGTGAAGAATATGCTCCCTGTCTTAATTGTGGTAATGGTTTACAGGTGGATAGTGTCAAATATATCAAATCATATGCCTTAAATATGTCTGGTTTGTTTATGCAATGATATGTGAATAAAGCAAATTTTTTTTAATTAGCAGAGCTAGAGTCTTGGCCCAAGAAGCCTGGCCTCTCTCCTGAGCTTCATGGATCACAAATTATTGTTGGTCCTGTATGAATAACTACCTGGTAGAGAAGGAAATCTCTCCCCATAGAATAGGCTAGTTAAGTAGTCATAGATTCTTTCTGAAACCACAGAGAACAAGTGGTAGCATACCTGTAACATGTCCACTGGAGTCATACTACATCAGAGGAAGAAAGCTAGATGAATTCATTGTTCAGGCAGGAACACCAATGACGCTAATGCCATCTCATGGGTAGTGTCTTTGTGAGCAACTATTTAAAATTTTGAAAACTGAATATAGCTTCTGAAGTGAATTCATACATACCCAGAGGAGTCTAAGATATATCTTTCAGTTTTGGCAGCCAAAGTGCCTTTTTTCAGGTAATCAGCAGCTGGTGGTGGTATGGCAAAATGAGCCCAGGCGAGGGCAGATGGGCCAGAGTTTGAATCCTACCTCTACACATTCCAAATGATGCTTTCCCTCTCACTTCATGTTCCCATATCATGTGGATACTGTGCTGTTGAAAAAATTAAATGAGAACACACATGAACTGCTTGGTACATAGCACCCACTCAGTAAACAGGTGCTGGATTTCTTTGCAAGCTGTCCCATGGTGAATTGGACCAATCCCTCAAAGTTTATGGGTCAAAGCAACTCAAAATGTAGCCAATAAAATGTTGGATCTTGGGTTGAACATCAGGTAAATTATCTTTAGGCATAAAATAGTCACCTAATGCTATTTAGGAGGTGAGAAACCCATGAATAAAATACTTTTTAAGAACTTCCTGGCTGGCAATAGCACCACTCAAAATGCATAGGATATACATGCAGCCTAATTAAGGAACAATATGAAGAAATAAAGGAGTTTAGGAGGAAGACCATAAGAACATATAACATTTTGAGCAAAAATTCAAATTCTAATAGAAATATCATGTAATGATGTTTACATCTGAGATTCATATAGCTGTCAATATTTCCTTCCAAATTCTTTTATTATTATTATTATTATTTTATTAGTTGCTCAAGACAATATAATGATCTTGACATATCATACATTTGATTCAAATAGGGTATGAATTCTCATTTTTCCACGTGTACTATTTATATGTGTCCTTCTAAGCTTTGGACAAACATAAGAAACTATGCAAAAATAATTTTATATATGAAATAATTCATTGAATGACTCAATAAATATCTTAAAACTTTCTTTCTCTTGCATGTTTCCATTGCACGTGATGAAATGAAGACCAAAGAAAGAAAGAAATGGGTAATTTGGGTTTTTTTTTTAATTTTTAAAATATAGCATGGTTTCCTCAACAATTTGTATGTTGGCTATGTACTAATAATTCTTACATATAATATCTGAGATATGACAATGAGTTTTTAATGGTTTCTTATTTAAATGGAAGTAATTGAAAAAAAAAAAAACTCTCCAGTCAAAAATCACAATGAGAGATAAGCAGTGAAAAACTGACCTGATCAGCCAAAAAGGATTCTATAAAACTCAAGGTCTAATTAGAAAAACATTTTTTGTTTTTCTAATTAGACCTTGAGTTTTATAGAATTATTTTTTTTCTAATTTTATAATTCTAAAATTAAATGCATATCTAAGGTGCAAGCATGATTTAACTATTTCTTAAAGTTAACTATTTCTTAAAGGTTCTTTGTAATGGGAAGTTGTCTGTGCATACATTACAGGCAACCAACCTAACTCTGGAATAAAGTAGAAAAACTAATTTGCTTCTTTATTCCAAGGTCAGTTTGAACTGGGAAAAGGACCCACTATACCTTGGAGTGTTCAATAAGAAGAAGCTCTGTCTCCTCTAATTGACTAGTGAAATAATGAACTGTAGACTCTGACTGATTGTGTGGTCTGAAGAACTGCCAAGAATACACATTATCAGTTCCCATGGCCTTTAAACCACTCCTGCATCCCTCTGTGTAGATTTATGACATGAACCATAAAGTAAAACCTGATTTTTGAGGACAGAGCTATAGAGAATCTTGTTTCATTTTTATATGCAAAAGGCATTGAATAATAAAAATGATAATAAATACAGTTAATTGTATAAAATGTATTACTTAACTCCCTATTTTCTTACATATTCTGTTATTTTATTTCTTCCTGTGGCTATTTCATTTAGAGTATTTTTTATTAAAAAATATTTCATGAAAAAGGTAGAAGAGAAATGGTCTTAAAAACTGAAGTTTTGACTTGATTAGAATATGCATAGCCTAATGTCCCACTATTTTGTGCTATATTGCTATTTCATAAACCTTTGTAAAGAGGATTAAAAGAATAGGCACTTCATCCTCTTCCTAATTAGCACAGCATGACTTTTAAGACCACCAAAAACATTGTCAATTAACATTGGATAATTAACTCTTTTTCAAAAATACCTAAAGTTTAAAAAAAAAAAAAAGAAAGAAATCCATGGATTCAGATTGACTTCTTCAAGCTTGACTTAACCCCAATTCTGACATTCTATTTCAAAACTAAAATATGTCAATTCTTTTTCTACATGTCAAATGTCTGGTAAACACTGAAATGTTTTATGTGGAATGTTCCTTAAGATCCTATAGGAAAAGAGTTTGAAGCTGTCCTGAAGATTTGTAGCAACATAGTGACTGTCTTTAGAAGGCATGTAACAATGACTTTGAGTGGAATGTGTCCTCTGCTGTTCACAGTTCAAGTTCCATAGAGATGCAACTTACGGCCATCTTTAATAAAGATGCTGCGGAAGCAAAAAGACCCACCGGTGACCTCCTATCATTTGATTCCAACAAAATTGAAACTGAAAGACTCCACCAGGGAACCATGGAGGAGAACAAGCAATCAGAAATCTATCTCACAATCACAGACCTCAAAAAACTGATCAGCAGAGTACTAGAGGAAGACCAGTCCTTGGATGTGGGAACAATTCAGTTCACTGATGGTCAGTTGATGATTTCATGGTTCTAAATTTATCCTCATTCTGACAGAGAGGCTAGGAAGTGTGAGTGTCTCATGGAAACTCATTTTAATGTAGGCCTTATAAAGTCAATGATTACTGAGGCAGGCACATCATGTGTGGTATCACATCTATCTGTTTTCACTTCCTTCTGTGTCTTGTTTGTGAGCCTTTGGTGACCACTCTGTACCAAGAATAGCTCTAGGAAAATCCAAGTTTTTCAGTTCAACCCAGGTCCACTATTGTCATCCAGTGGAACCAAGACAGACAAAAGAACCCATGAATAATTTTATTCACCTTGCATAATCTAAATTGATTCCCTCATCCAGTAAATTGTTTGGTCCTAGAAGGAAACAGATGGCACATTCAAATTAGAATCATTTGATGAGAATTTGATAAAGGAACTATTCACAAGAGTTTGCCTCTAGTAAAAGGAACAGGGCAGTTTCCTACATGTAGAAGCAGCAAGGCCTCATTCCTACCTCCCTAATGATCTAAGCCATCTCAAAGACAGAAGGCAAGGAACCATTGATGCAGTCTACATAAGTCAATCTCCAAAGACAGAAAGTTAAAGGGATAGGACTGGTAAATGAATCTAAAGAGGTCAACAAGATAATCAGACACACTCAAGATCTTCAGAGGGTGCCTGGAGAGACCCAGGAGCTTGGAACTCCCCAGCTGGTTCAGAAGACAGTATAATAGATAGAAAGGGAGGTCATTTTAGTATCACATGGCACAGTACTGTCATTCTTTTCCAGTTATTTTTTTCTGGTTCAGATAGGCAAACTATTAACACTGAAAAACTTCTCAAAGATCCCTGAGACCTGATGCAGTGTCCTAGCAGGAAACAAGGTCAGATCCTTACTGTGACAGATATATCATGTACCTCCAAGGCAAAAGAAGGTCAACCTTAGTCTCTTCTCAAAAACCCACTGATAATCTGGGTTTGTCTCATAGTTGAGCCTTCTGGGATATTCTGAGAATCAGGTTTAAGAGAGGAAATAGGACTCCACAAATTGTCTGTGACTCCAGTATTTATGCCAGCCATTTATTTCTTTGTCAGTTCAGTCATATTTTTATCCCCACTGGCCTACTCAATCAGTCTCAATGCTTGTCCAGAATCTGTAGAATAGAACTGAACATCCTAAAAATCGACCCTAAGAACTTTTCCTTTAAAAATGTCATTATTTTTAATTGACACAATAATTATATATATATTCATGGGATACAATATAATCATTCAAATATTCATTATGTAATGATCAAATTGTGATAATTAGCCTATCCATCACTTCATAAATTTATCATTTCTTTGTGATGAGAGGATTCAAAAACCTCTCTTCTAGCAAATTTTGAAATGTAAAATACATTTAACTAAGTCATCCCACTGAACAATAGAACCCTAGCACTTATTCCTCCTATCTGGCCCATCTGTATCCACTGACCAGCTTCTCTCCATGATCACACCCTTCTTATCAAACAAGCATGCAAGATGCAACCCTTGTATTTGTCCTTCAATGAACCAATCATATTAATGACCAGTAGTCTATGCAATGCTGATTTCTTTTTTTAAACATTTATTTTTTAATTGTAGTTGGACACAATATCTTTATTTATTTATTTTTATGTGGTGCTGAAGATCAAACCTAGGGCCTTACACGTGCCAGGCGAGCGCTCTACCGCTGAGCCACAACCCCAGCCCTGCAATGCTGATTTCTTAATGATATGTTGTACTGCTCATTAAGAATTGGCTATTGTCAATTAGCTATTTCCAACCTTGTTTTATTGTTCCAATTATAAAAGAAAAAAATAAATAGTCAAATCTTGTGATTTTTCACCCACAGAAGTTTTACCATCACCAGTCTCCAAACCTGACACCCAGTCAGGGTTGCCCACACCCCTTGCTGATGTCATAAAGGTGAGTGCATTTGTTGTCCTTTTGTTCAAATGAAAACAAAGCTTCAAAACCTTCCATCAAACAAAATCAGTTTTATGAACTGGATAGAGAAAAGTTCCCATTGCAATGTTAATTATAATACTCTGTTTTTACAGTCTGTGCTTGGTTTAACCCACTTCCAGTAACTGTATTAATAAAATATAATTCAACTTGCATTTCAAATATTCTAAAACTCAAAGTTTTCTTGAATTTGGTTAGATCTTCATTTCAATTAGAATGAAGTTGTGCTCCCTCTTTGATAAAACAAACACATTTTATGAACAAAAAGAATAATTAAAGCAAAATATATTATTTAACTTTGATTTTCAGAAATAACTAGAAAGGTAAACATACCTTATAAATTTACTTTTAATTCTTAAAGTCTTACCTACATATTTATTTATGGGAGGTGGTGAATTCAAATTAATATCTTAGAAAGTAAAAATAATAAGTAGTAATTTTGTACTTAAAGCTACATTAATTTACTTTGTGCCAGAAGTTATCACTAAAGTGTTCATAAATAAAAGTGCTGACTATGTTCTAGCCCCCTTTTAAAAAAAATACTTTTTCTAGTAGATGGACACAATGCCTTTTATTTTATTTTTATGTGATGCCGAGGATGGAATCCAGTGCCTCACATGTGCCAGGCAAGTGCTCTGCCAACTGAGCCACAACCCCAGCCCAATATTCCCTTTTAAAATGAAAGAATTCCAAAGTTGGAACAAAATAGATGCAATTCAAATTGTTAATAGTGAGCCCTTTTCAGACTAACCAGTTAGCCAAAAAGCAATAGATCATGTAATAGATCACTATACTAGCGCATGTTACCCTTGCAAGATATATTTTTAAATCAGAACCTTCTTCTGTAGTAAATTTATGCTAACTACAAAATGATTTGCTTACATTTAGATGAAAATATGTAAAATCTGGATTATAACCCTTCTAATGTATGATACATGTTCTGTTTCAACTTTTCTGTCTAAATCCATTCTTCAGGATGTTACTTTGAGTCCAGAGCTTCCTCTTATTGAACCCAGGGTTGATACAATGGAGAGAGAAGGACCTGGCCAACCTGGTGAGTTTCTTTGCACAAAGTCAATGATAGATGACAACATTCTTTGTTAGGAATCCATCTGCAACACTACCTTAAAAACAAGTGACAAGGTCATCTTCCCTCCAAGAGAAGATTTGTTCTCACCAGCACTTCAAACAGAAGAGCTGTCCAATGAACTGGCTTCTGAGGAGCAGGATACCCAGTGTCCTTTCTCAGCCCTAGTTCCCATCCCACAGTGAGTACTGACAGCCCTTTCCTGACAGATCTGGTGAAGGAAGCTGAAACCAAAGCATCACCAATTGCTCCCCACTCAGAACAGCAATCTCTTTTGGCTTTGAAATTGAGTCGGTCAGGACAAGGTAGGTTACAAGGCCCAGGTTCATGATGCAGGCTATGGCAACAGAGGATTCGGCCCTTATTTTCAGTATATTGTTCTATATGCCACAAACAAATGGGCCATTTATGCTGAACCACAAATAAGAAAGTTGATACTCACAAGTCCTCTAGATTCACTTTTGAATTTCCAAGAACTTCAAAAGGCAATAGGATCAAACTTTCCTACTTAAAAAGAAATCTTCAGCAATATGTAAAGACCTTGGAGAAAGGGTCTGAAATATCTGCAGAAGAACCTTTTTCAGTTTAATAAGTAGATGATTTAGTGCTCCAAGAACACTTATTCTTTCCATTTTATAGTGGTCTCTGGTAAAACTACAGGTGAAAATTTCTTTTAAGAAATACAGGTCCCAGGATATAGGCCTGATAAGGATGCACTGTGATTCTAAGTGTGAATACCAGAAGAGATTTGTTATGTCTGGTATTTGTTGTTGTTGTTGTTGTCACTGGTGATTTAACCCAGGGGTGTTTTATCACTGAACCACATCCTCAACTCTTTTTATTTTTATTTTGAGACAGGGTCTCACTAACTTGCTTAGAGCTCACTATGTTGTTGAGGCCAGCCTTGAATTTGCATTCCCCCTGTCTCAGCCTTCCAAATCTCTGGGATTATAGGCATGCACCACCCACCTGGCCAGTGACTGGTATTTTTAACAGGAGCATTACTGTTTTAATTAGGGCTTTCTTTGCAAAATTCTACATCAATCTTATTGTCCTCATAAATGTTGTATGAAATTGATATGCAATTTTATAGAATACAGGTTTTTTCAGGAATGCTTATATGTACTGATAGAAGAATCATCTATACAATTGGATTTGTTTTACTAGATCAATAACAAATAATGCAATACAGTTATGTATTGCTGTGTTACATCATTTCTAAAATGAATGACTCAATATGGCCACTTATTTTTCCTTTAAATCTGAAATTTTGGCAGGGATCATTGAGGGCAGCTCTTCTCTGCTTCATGTGTGCCAGCTAGAATATCTCAATTGGTGTTGAAGATCCATTTTCAAGATGGATCACACACTTGGCTAGCAACCAGAGCTATTGGCTAGAGCCTCATTTGTTCTCTCTAAGGCTTCTCCATGGGGCAGCTTGGGCTTCCTCATAGCATAGCAGCCAGGTTGAAATAGTCAGCATCCCATTCTCTTAAGGGCCCAGAAATAGCATCGATTGCTCATATTTTGATGGCTAAACAGCTGCAGAGAGCCCTTCTATATTCAAAGATTAAAAAACAAAATGGAACTTATCTTTCAATGGGACAAGTACCAAGGAATTTTTAGCCACTTATAATCAACCACAATCCACATCAACCATCCTGTTGACTTCCAAGTAATTTGAGGGGTAGTTGGACACAACACAACACACTTTTTGGCCAAAGGATTGAAATTAAATGCTCACTAGATTCTTCTCTTTCATTTTAATATCATAAAATCCAATTATAAAATCAGCAATTCAAGCAGACCAGTAAAAATTAGAGTGTATCTATGAAAAAAAACATTACTGTATTTTCAAAATTGCTTTGCTATTCTTGCTTTATTTTCACATTCCTTCTATCCATGAATGCACCACAGAACACTAAAGCTAGAAGGAATCCCAGAGGTACTTTGGTTAAGCCACTGTGTCACAGATAAGAAATCCAAGACTAGAGATGTAAAGTCACTTGCTCAAGCTTACCCCAGAGATGATCACAGAACCAAGTCCATCATTCAAGTTTTCTCCACTTATTATTACCATATTTGGCTTAAGCAGCCCCAACCTTTAAAGAAATAAACTTAAACTTGCTATAGCCTCTTCTTTTTTTCAGTCCTTTGTCAATTTTTTGAAATGTTCCAGGTTTCTGAGTCTCTACTATCTCACCTTCTAGTCACATCAGGTTTTGCCTCTAACCTACATGTTACAGACACTCGACTACATAAAAGTTGCAGATGACTTCCTAACTGATCAATTAGCAGCATCATTTCAATCTTCACTTTATGTGACATTTCTGTCATGTGGCTCTTGTTGACTGTTTCTTTCTTGAAATTCCTTCTTCATTTGGTTTACACAAAATGATTACTTCATTCTTCTTCCACTCCCTACTCCTTGTTCTCCATCTCCTGCACTTGGACTTGTTTTAGATATTTTTATGTGTATGTTAAAAACCTGTTTCATTAAAAAAAAAAAAAAGTTGTGGCACTTTGCAGACATGCATGGAGTATACGATTCATTTTAAAGAATCAAAAGAATAATGGAAGAGAACTAAGATGAGTCTCTTGGTGACAGTGAAATATTTTGGAATCTGATGTGGGGTTAGTTGCATAGCATTGTGAATATACTAAATATCACTGGATCATTTACTTTTGAATGGTTGACTTTGGGGATGGGGGTGTAACTCAGTAGTAGAGCACTTGCTTTGCATAAGCAAGATTCTTGGTTCAATCCCCAGAGCCTACAGATACCTAAAACACCACAAATAATAATAATAATAGCAATAAGAAGAAATAAAAATAAAACAACTGATTTTATATTGTGAGAGTTTCAGCTCAATAAATTTTTTCAAGAAATCAGATGATGCTATAGAGAAAACTGTATAAAAAATGAATATCATAAAGTTATATAACAGCTTCAGGTGGTTCATGAATTTGGCTCTGAGCTTCTGAGCAGGCTGTGCAAGAAGGAAAACACCATCAGTCATGTAATTTAGATCTGCATGTTTACAGCATGGAAATTACTTAGAAGAAAAATTACTCTTTTGGTTCTGTAGCAGGAAGATGGTCTGGATTATGATTGAACCAGATCCTGTCTGCATCAGCCTCTCCACTGTGTAAAATCAGTGTCAAGCATTTCCTTTGACTGGAGATATGCAATAAATACCAAAGCCCACGTCATTATAGCAGATCTAAGAGAGGTGGAGTTCTGACAGCCCACCTACATAGAACTGATTTGAGAGTAATTAAAGGAATGGATTGCTGCATAACCTTTAGGCAATGCTCTGTAAGTAAAAATTATATCTCATAACTGAGCTTTTGGTAATTATTGAGCATAAAGAGTTTTATTTGCTGACGTGGGCCTAGGGTGCAAATATTCTATGTTGCCAATTAAGGAGAGATCCATATGCTTTCATAATCAGCCCAGCTGGGAATAAAAATGCCATATCCTAATGAAAAATGGAGACCTAATCAGGAAATTTTCCTGATTTTTTTTTAAATCCCATTTTTATTCTATGAAGAGCAAAACAAAGAGTACCCTAAAAAAGAATCAAGGCTTTCTTCCCTCATAAGCAATTCTGGATCTCTCCCATGCATAGGTAAAATGAGAATTAGGACTCCAAAGTTCTGCACCATGATATTACTAAGATAATTTTACCCTGGAAAATTTCTAAAGGTTAGTGTCACAAATGCCCACCAAGCCATTAGAATTCTGGTAAAACACTCCTGTAAATCTTTCAACTTAAGCAGTTTAATTTAGCAATTAATTCTCTGAGAAAAAATTACTTGCAAAATGTGCCTCTAGAACACCAGATGTATTGGTATGTTGTATTAACTGTGAGGTCTTCTAGTATTAATATTTTTTAAGAGAGTTGACCCCAAGCCATTCTTTCTTGCAGAGCCAGTTATCTGTTAAGATTACTTATAATTCATGAAAGTCAGAGTTATGAACATATAGAAGAAATTCAACATCCTGTCCTCCGCACAACATGCATCCAGCCCATTCAAAAATAGCATCCAATCATGCAGGTAGAAATTATTTTGTGGATTGGTTTGGCTTAGCTGTGTGTAGGCAGCAATGCATTCCTGGTTTTGCTCATTAGAATGATCATCTGTTCTAATAACAGAAGGTCTTTTGTGTTCTCTTTTCCAAATTACAGACATTTTTCACTTACAGGACATTTCATTTAAAATACATTCAGGTTTCTTAATAATTTGCAATATTTTAAGTAAAGAAGAAAACTTTAGGCAGAGGTATTGTCCTTTTGGACATTTTTTGTCTTTCATTTCCTATATGGGTAATATGTTAAAATCAGTACACATTTTCAACTCCTGTTATTCTCTCAGCCTTTGACTTCATCAAAATGAGTCAGTGAGATGGGAGCTAAGTTGAATGACCTCAGTATAGAACCTGAATGTTAATGTTCCATAAGGTCAAGGACTGTGGTCTGTTTATTCAGTGCTATCTTTTCATAGCCTATCCAGATGCCCAGCATGCACTAGACAGAAAATTAATATATGTTGAGTGAACTAAGGAAGTAAGTAAATGAATGTGTATCATAATACCTCCATGAAAGTCAGAATTGATGGAAACAATCTATTTTCCTTTTTAATCTGTCTACTAAGAAGCTCAGAGCCAAATCAATGGTCCAGAAACAGCATTCTGCTGTTAGTTCTGATCAGACCACTCATCGTTACCAAAATATGTCATCCATTGTCATGTATTTTCACCTTTATGCAGTTTAGTTTTTCTGGTGCCTATAAAAAAGGAATAAGAACATGTCCTTTCACTTCAGCAAAATTCAGCCTGGGAGGATCTTCCAGGATGACCTCCAATCATACTTTAAGTTCCAGTTAGCCTGCCATCTTTTGGGAAGCTTTCCCCAACTGCTCCCTTAAAAGCATTCATAAATACCATCTGTTCCCTTGTCCTGTAGCAAAAAGACTGCATACTTCCATCGAACATTTACCACATAATATTGAAATTATTGCTGTGTGTGTGTCTGGGATCTCTCCCAGGCTGAATATTGCTGAAGTGGAAGGACATGTTCTTATTCCTTTTTTAAAACTTCTGTGTCTGGCACATCATCATAGTTTCATAACTCTTTGTCCCTGCTGTCTTACTCAGCCCATCTGTGCTATCAGTCTCAGACAGTACACTCCTGGAGGGTAAGTCCCCTCCCCGGTGAGTCCCCAGGGAACTCCACAGACATTCTTACATGTGGGGCCAGGTTCCTTATGGTAAATACTTTGGTCAAAATGAAGGTGCTGAAGAACTTTAGTCAGCTCCACCTAGAATGATATGACAACTACCATGCTGATTAATGTAAATGTAGGCAAGAAGTGAAAGGAATTTGCAATAAGCCACTCTCCTCGCCAAAAAGGGAGAAAAATGTACATATCCTAACTCTCAGTCAGGAAGCCTGGCAAAGAAGTTATTTAAATTATTCTACTTTATAAAGAAAAAATAATAGACTTTAAAATATTTATTTTTTTAAAAAATGAAATTCCAGCCATTGTGGTCAGTATTTTTGCTTTTTCGCTGTCAGAAAGTAAGGTTTTCTGAGCATGAGTATGCTATAAATTTTCTTCTGAGGCTAGGAGTATAGCTTGGTGGTAGAGTGTATATTTATCATGCTAAAAGACCTGGGCTCAATCCCCAGCACCAAAACACAAAAACACTGCTCTGTGAGGTCTGTGAGGGAAATGTCACCTAAAAGAAGGAAAGAATAGCCACCCAGCAAAGACTCAAAAACAGTCTTCACAATGCCCAGGGAAAGATGGGAGTAAGTTGAAGTTCTTCTGGCTCTCAAATTTGGTACTTCTAAATTTAACTTAGATATTGGGTAAATTAGTACTGTCCCTCAAGATTTCAGGCTGGGAAATTTAATGACCAGCATGCCCCATATGTTGGCATTTCCCAAGAAAATTCTTGTTCTGGCCTTCTACTCTCTACTGAATTGATAATCATTCTGCTTCTCTGCCTGAATCTATTCTTTTTTTCTCCTCCCTCTCCCTATTCTGGAGGCTAATGGCCTAGATTTCCATGATAACCCCTCATCCCCATTCATATATGATATCTCTGTGAGTAGACTATATTTTAGTGCAGTTGAGGTGATGGGCAAAGAAGGAAGTCACCATGCAGCATCACTCAATAATAACCTCAAATTAGAGAGACATCTCTGTCTTAACATGTCAATTACACCCTCCACTGGAGACATTCCGCTGGTCATTTCTGCTACACCATGCTGTCAAGTAATGATTCCCCCAAATTTCTCTTCATGATCACCCTTTTCCCAGGCTGCTCCCAATTCCCTCCCCATATATGGTCCAATTTTTATGCAAAGTAGTCATTTGTTGAACTTCTTTCAACATTTCCCGAAGCAGCTAGAGGCAGATGCGCATAGAAATTGCATCTTTCTCTTCCTTCCATACTGATACTACTTTATGTGAACACACTCACATAAATAATCAAACAGTTTCCAGAAATTCTTGGCAGCTTCATCTCACCTTGATGCCAAAATTTCTACTTCTTTTCTTTCCTCAAGATAATTATTTCTCCTCCTTTATATCACGTAAGAAAATTCTCTGGTTTTGCATCATATGGCACTTGTGCCCAATAATTTTCCAGGGGTCCCATGTAAATTAGGAATCTATCCATCATAGATGAATTCCAGAAATCTGTAAGTCATAGACAAAAAAGAATTCTTCATGTTCCAGTAGATCACAGAGGATCAAAGATTTTAGTGAATTCCCTTAATTAGTACTATCTCTCTGGGATGCTATGCTCATTCATTTATTCATATAACAAATATTTACCTTGTACTTATTAGGCACAGAGGATAACACGGTGAACAAAGAAAATGCTCTCCATGATTGTCATAGTTTGGGTTTTTCCAAAACAAAGACTCTGTGACAAGGATTCGATTACAAAGAATTTATCTCAGAGGACAGCACAAGAAACCAGTAAAGGAATGGAGAAGTAAAGCAGAAAAAAGAAGGAAATCAATATCACCAGTATTCCTGTAACCACTAGAGCTTATAATGGTAGGCTGGTGGTGTGCTGGTAAATGTTTAACAGCCAATGGTGGGGGGGTGGGAAGTGTAATATGTATGCTTATAGATTTACTATAAAATTTTGCAAATAGCACACAATTTATAAATAATAAAATATATTATATTCCTTAGTAACATTTAAGCTGAGATCTGAATGATAGGAAGGTAAAAGAAAAATTTAAGGAATGGTGGACAGTGTTTAGGACAGCTGGAAGTGGTATGACATACTGAAGGAAAATGGAGAAAACCAGGCTACTAGAAGGAATTAGAAAATGATGAAACTGGAAATGTAGAGCTTTATGAGCCTTGTTAAGAATCATTAAACGATTTTAATCAAAAGAATGACACAACAAATTTGAGTTTAAGTCTTCTGACTGCACTGTGGAGAAGTGGCTAGAGGTAGGCAGGTACAAGGGATCAATGAAAGGATTTTTAACAGGAATCCAGGCTAGAAATGCTGAAGTAGATTAATTTGAGTGGTATGTATGAGATCAAACCAAGATGGAGAACTCTGAAGCCTTGAATGGATTCGTCAACACCTGCTGGCCTGAGGGAAGCACACAACATTTTACAATCTCATTAGTAAGAAATGGCAAAGTGTGTCTCAGCCTCTAGAGCAGACAGTGAGCAGGACTGGGCTGGGTGATGATTTCACACATTCTTTCCTGTTTCCTCTTGATAGTCAGGTGACTGGTGAGCACAAGGCAGGAGATGCTTTAATGTTTCTCAGTACTTTGAGATCCTTGACATGGTCACTAGTATCATTCCTATCAATTTTGTTGGTTCAGGTTTATATAAAAGAGAAAGACATGAGAGTAATATTTTTGACTGATCTAGCCACTATTTGAAAGCGAAAACAGATAACTAAGTGCAGGATAGTAAAAAGGTAAACAGAAAGACTCCTGGAGATTCATAATTTATCTTCACAAACTGCTTTTGGACTCTCTTACCAGGATTTCTTTAAATCTATAGATCTGGTAGGGCTGCTTTCTCCTCCTGTATATCATGATTTAGTGACTCTGTTCAATGATCCAGTGGTTTTTTATTTTGTTTTTTTCCTTCAGTTTTTTTTTTTCTTTTAGTTTTAGGTGTCAGTCATATTTTTTACTTTTAGTTTAGCATCTGCAATCCATTTCTTCTCATTTCTTGAGTGACCGCTATCACATGGCAGGAATTGTATTTGTATCTTACTAACACTAGCTGAATGCTCACACCTCACCAGTGCCAGGAAACCATATGTGACAGCTCTGGGCTCAGCTAGGCAAGAGGCATATGCCACATCACCAAGCTGTGCAGCCCTCTCACAGATTATCTGGAAGCTAGCTCAGTTGTTTCGTTTCACACTTAGTGGCACTAAAACAATCAGAATAAACCTCTTGAACTCTATTCTCTAGATCATCCCTCTGTGATAAACAGCTCTAATTACAAGCACAACAACGAAAATGCATAAACTCTTAAATGCATTTCAAAATTAAGCCATTAAGACAAGTTTTGCAACTTTCTTATATTTGATAAAGGGGCCAAAAACATGCAATGGAGGAAGGATAGCATCTTCAACAAATGGTGCTGGGAAAATTGGAAATCCATATGCAACAAAATGAAACTGAATTCCTTTCTCTCACCATGCACAAAAGTTAACTCAAAATGGATCAAGGAGCTTGATATCAAATCAGAGACACTGTGTCTGATAGAAGAAAAAGTTGGCTACGATCTACATACTGTGGGGTCGGGCTCCAAATTCCTTAATAGGACGCCCATAGCACAAGAGTTAATAACAAGAATCAACAAATGGGACTTACTTAAACTAAAAAGTTTTTTCTCAGCAAGAGAAACAATAAGAGAGGTAAATAGAGAGCCTACATCCTGGGAACAAATTTTTACCCCTCACACTTCAGATAGAGCCCTAATATCCAGAATATACAAAGAATTCAAAAAATTAAACAATAAGATAACAAATAACACAATCAACAAATGGGCCAAGGACCTGAACAGACACTTCTCAGAGGAGGACATACAATCAATCAACAAGTACATGAAAAAATGCTCACCATCTCTAGCAGTCAGAGAAATGCAAATCAAAACCACCCTAAGATACCATCTCACTCCAGTAAGATTGGCAGCCATTATGAAGTCAAACAACAATAAGTGTTGGCGAGGATGTGGGGAAAAGGGTACACTTGTACATTGCTGGTGGGTCTGCAAATCGGTGAGGCCAATTTGGAAAGCAGTATGGAGATTCCTGGGAAAGCTGGGAATGGATCCACCATTTGACCCAGCTATCGCCCTTCTCGGACTATTCCCTGAGGATTTTAAAAGAGCTCACTATAGGGATACTGCCACATCAATGATCATAGCGGCACAATTCACAATAGCTAGACTGTGGAACCAACCTAGATGCCCTTCAATGGATGAATGGATTTAAAAAATGTGGCATCTATACACAATGGAGTATTAGCAGCACTAAAAAATGACAAAATCATAGAATTTGCAGGGAAATGGATGGCATTAGAGCAGATTATGCTAAGCGAAGCTAGCCAATCCTTAAAAAACAAATGCCAAATGTCTTCTTTGATATAAAGAGAGCAACTAAGAACAGAACAGGGAGGAAGAGCATGAGGAAAAGATTAACATTAAACAAAGACGAGTGGGGGGAGAGAAAGGGAGAGAGAAGGGAAAGCATATGGAAATGGTAGGAGACCCTCAATGTTACACAAAATTACATATAAGAGGTTGTGAGGGGAAAAGGGGGGGAAACAAGGGAGAGAATTGAACAACAGCAGATGAGGTAGAGGGCGAAGATGGGAGGGGAGAGGAGGGGGGATAGTAGGGGATAGGAAAAGTAGCAGAATACAACAGTCACTAATATGCCATTATGTAAAAATGTGAGTGTGTAACCGATGTGATTCTGCAATTTGTATTTGGGGTAAAAATGGGAGTTCATAACCCAATTGAGACAAATGTATGAAAGAT
The DNA here is from genome assembly GCF_021218885.2 of Marmota monax. Classification (NCBI taxonomy): domain Eukaryota; kingdom Metazoa; phylum Chordata; class Mammalia; order Rodentia; family Sciuridae; genus Marmota; species Marmota monax. The sequence goes on along the minus strand of NW_026695208.1, from coordinate 996,478 downwards.
GATATATCATGAGCTTTGTAATGTTTTGAACAACCAATAAAAAAAAGACAATTTTTGCAGAAATCTTAAAAAATTTTACTGTTATTACATGTAGAAAATGAGGAAAGTTTTCCAGAAAAAAAAAAAAAAGGTTACTGTAAGACTTAAGGAAAAACAATTAAGAAACATGGCATGGTAAAAATATTGGATGAAATAAACTGCTGTTGCTATGGACTAAATTTTAGTTTGCATCCCCCCTAAAATTCATACTTTGAGTTTACATCCTCAGTGTAATGTTATTTGGGTGGGGTCTTTGGGAGGTAATTGAGTTATGAGAACAGAGCCCTTATAAGAAGAAACAGAACAGAGATGATATCTATCTATCTCTTCCTCTCTTTCTTTGAGAATGTCCATCTGCAAAACAGCAAGGATGCCCTTCACTGGACACTGAATTCACCAGTGCCATGATCTTTCTGGCCTCCAAAGTTGTGATAAATGCATTTCTGTTACTTGAGCCAACTAGTCTATGTTATCCCATTAGGACAGGTTTCAAAGACGCAGTCCCTTCTATACAACAACAATACACAGTCATCTGTCTGTGAGGTTTCCAAGGCCTACATTTGAGAGTCGATTAAAACTTTATGTTAGAGAACTCTTAGTTATAAAAAATTATGCCAGAACTTCAACATGGTTGTTCAACAAGCCAAAGAAGGGCTCTGGACAGAAAATCAAGGTTCTCCCTGAACCATGGTGTGCTTTCCACCTACTGCCTTTATTCAATACCTCACACTAGGAAGTAGTGAACAATGGAAGATTTTATGTATAAAAACAAAGAACTGTGTATGGGCTAAACATGTGTCTATAACTGTGTAATATTAGAGGACAGGAAAGTCAGTGAGAAGCAGATTCATCACAGATAGTCCTTGCAGAGCTATAAGTAGGCCAGGAGCTATGTGAGGACCTTGCTGAAGAGAAGGGAGATGAACCTTCTTTCATGAGTTTCAAGAGCAAAAATGCAAAGGGTGCAGTTCATTTCAGAGAAAAATGCTGAGAAATAAGCAGGGAAGGAGTGTATTAGGCAGATTTTTAGAAGTTAGAGAAAGGATTTTGTTCTGGATTTTCAAAAACTAAATGGGGTTAATAAAAATGGGCTTTAAGAAAGTTAGTTTGGCCACAGCATGAAAGTGAAAGTAGGACAGTAGGAGACTTTGACCTGTACTTAGTGTGAACCTTTGAGGCAGAGATGAGAGTGGAGGCAAAGAAGAATAAAGAAAAGATACAAGATATTTTACTCAATAAGCATATTAAAATAAACCAGAGACTACTTTGAATAATGTTTAATGGAAGAAGAGAGGAGATCAAAGAGTCTGTATATCACCTGAGATTGAATACCCCGTGATCATCTGTGTTGTGTATGAGACATATATATGTTGTATTTTTTCTGCCCTAAAGTTGAAAATCTAATAGAATCAATCAACAACATATTCTTTCACAAAGAGAAATGTATTTTAAAGTTTTGACTCACATGACTGTGGAGAGTGGCAAATCCAAAATCTGCAAGGTTAGGTGGCAGAGACAGAGGGTCATTCAAATTTGAAGGCTATCTGCCAGCAGAATTCTCTGGGGAGATCCGTCTTTTTCTATTAAGACCTTCAACTCAATTAGATAAGGCCCACTCACATTATAGAGAGTAATCTGCTTTCCCTCAAAGTCCACTAACTTAAATGTTAATCTCATCTTTCATGGAAACATCTAGAATGATATTTGTCAAAATAGCTGGATATCGTGGTCTAGACAAGTTGACACATAAAATTAATCACCACAGTATGTCTTGAATGACCTCAGTATAGTAGATAAAAAACAGAAGCTGTTTTATATTTTAAATCAGCAAAAAGATGATAAACCAGGACTAGAAGAGGCAAAATCAGGTAATAATTCAACAATTCATCTCATTCAAAGATGAAATATGTTTGCCTGATGAAATGCCCTTAGTCATAACAAATGACATGTTTGTCATTAGTGGCAACAGATAATCAGTATTTGTGGGCTTGGAAGAAGCTCGTAGTAGAAGAAAAAAACACAGGAAAAAAATGCACTCAACATGGAATAAGAGTAGAGAGAAGGTTGTCCAGAGGAAAACCATAAATAGAGGCACAGGGATGGCATACCATAGGTGGCCAAAGTGGCCCATCATTACTTCCATAGTTCATTTCCCCTTCTATCATTTCTCAAGTAAATGGGACATGCTGCAAGGATTTCTGCCTCATGTGTCCATATCTTGGCCCACATGAGGTAACATCATAACTAGAGTGGGAAAGCAAGTGTTTCTGCCCCCTTTTTGCCTAACTTTATAGAGTGATAAATACCACTTAGGCAAATATTTTCAAGAGAGAGAGTAACCAGGAGATGACGTGGCATCCTTGAGAACATAGAGCAGGATTGTTGCTCTGGGTCCTGTTGTGGAGAATTGCATTGCTTAAGGTACACCATATGATCCAATAAATCAGTACTTGAATCAAAGAAGTAGCTCTTGACTTGAGGAAAAGTGGCATCTTAACACTCCTGAGGTAGAAATGGCAAAAGCATTTTTAAATGGATTAAGGGACATGGGTAAAATCCTTCATGTATAGTTTCATTTTTAAGTTTTAATAAGGTGAAACTGCATTTCTAAAAGTATGAGTAGATTACAATTTTGGATGTGGTCACTTTATAGAAGGGGCATCTACATGGGCAACTGAGCAACCTTCTGTAATATTCATGCACTTCTATTCAAAATGACAGGTAACACTGTCCATCTAACCTTAAAAATGTAAATGTCAGGAAAATGAAATCATTGTCTTTGAATAGCTTTTATTAATCTGAAGTAGAATTTAAGGTATTTTGACCCACTAAATAAAATAAAAGATAAGAGGATTTGCAATTTCTTCTACCTCAATTTTTCTTCCTTGGCAATGAATGCAATAGAAAAATAACAATTCTCCATTGCTAGCTGGCAAGCTGTCTGCATTGTCAGCTTAAGCAAAATCCTTTCCAGAGCACATATATTAGCTTTATGCTATTTGAAATGTTAAAACAAGTACTAATCCATAGAATTTTAATAAAATGCTTACTAAATGTCATCCAACATCAGCATTTCTAAAACTTGCCAAGTTTCATTTATAGAGATACAGTAAATGAGAGCATTTGTAGAGAGGAAAATTAATAAATCTATTTGTAGAGGTACTGTTATGTATAAGCATATATTTATGATTTTTTCAGGGTTTTAATAAAAACTATATGGGTATACAACATGATTTTTAATATATGTATATATATTAAACTGATTACTACAGCATTTCATCTCTTTACGGAGTTACCTTTTGTGTATGTATGGTAAGGACACAAAGTCTTCATATATTTGGAGTTTAAGTAAAGTTATCTCTTTAGATTGGAGTCTCAACCCTATCTTCATTCTGCATGATGGCAAATTTCTCACTGATTTGGGGGCTTTATGTGAAAGTTGGCAATACTTCAGACTCATCTATTTTTGACATTACTGAATGATCTTCCAGTTAATTTCTTCAATTTTGAAAGTCAGGGTATCTCCAGGGTGCTCCGCAAATTTTTTTTATTCGTTCTAATGAGGTATACATGACAGAAGAATGCATTTTGATTCATTGTACACAAATAGCACAAGTTTTCATTTCTCTGGTTGTACACAATGTAGAGTCACACCATATGTGCAGTCATACATATTCCTAGAGTAATGATATCCATCTAATTCCACCATCTTTCCTGCCCCCATGACCTCTTCCTTCCCTTCCCTCCCCTTTGCCCAATCCAAAGTTCCTCCATTCTTCCCACACTCACCCCCTCCATCACCATTATAGATCAGCATCCACTTATCAGAGAGAACATTCGGCCTTTGGTTTGGGGGGATTGGCTTCCTTACTAGCATGATATTCTCCAACTCTACCCATTTACCTGCAAATGCCATAATTTTATTCTCTTCTAATGCTGAGTAATATTCCACTGTGTGTATATATACCACAGTTTCTTTATTCATTCATCTATGGAAGGGTGTCTGTTGATTCCACAGTTTAGCTACTGAGAACTGAGCTGCTATGAACATTGATGTGGCTGTGTCAATATAGTATGCTGTTTTTAAGTCCTTTGGGTATAGACCAAGGAGTAGGATAGCTGGGTCAAATGGTGGTTCCATTCCAAGTTTTCTAAGAAATCTTCATACTGCTTTCCATAGTGGTTGCACCAATTTGCAATCCCACCAACAATGTATGAGAGGTATTCAGCAAAAGTATGTGCACCCTTTTGTTTTAAATTTGTGTTAAATTCGAGTACAGGTAATTATTCATGATGTTTTACTATATATTTAAGGAGCTCTGCAAGAAATGTGACAGCTTAGGGAACTGGGCAGTGGAGAGGAAGAAGGAGGTCAGAGGAAGGAAAATGAGATAGAAAGAATAAAGCTGAAATAACTAAAATGATCTTTCATTATGGGAAATATTGGTTACAATCATATAATATGGAAGGTAGCAGAAGGGATATTGAACAAGGCTAGAGACCCTGGAAGTAGACAAGTAATGCCCAGTACCAACAGAGACACCCAAGATGGCTGCAAATACCCAGTCTGGGAACACAGGGACTTCCTGAAGGGGAGCTGGGGCTGCAAATTGGGCCTTTTCCTGGGAAAGCCCATTTAAAAGAATCATACTTCTTCCAGGACCTATGGTAGAAAGGAGCATTCACTAGCTGAGAAAAAGGAGAAAGCAAAATCAAAGGAAGCAGCTCATGATCCCTATATGATTCTAGGAGGCTAAATAATTCAAAAGACTTCCTATGGAAATGAGAGTGAGAACAGTTGGAAAACAAAACCTTAGTGCTGAACTGAAATCCAAAGACCCTCCCCATATTCCTAGGTGACAACCCGGAAAAGAATGCGAGAGGCCCTTACTGAGGGCTCAGCTATATTTCATCCTGAGGGCATCTCTCGCTTATTGCCTCTCCCAGTGAGATTTCTTCCTTGTTGGGGACAGAGGAATTTAGACATAGCCCCCCCCCAAAAAAAAAAAAAAAAAAAAAAAACAGGAAACTACTACTGCAGTACCTAAGCCTAGGCCTCCACTGCCTTGCTATACATTACCATCCATGGGTGTCCTTCATTCTTGGCTAAAGACAGCAGGGAGATGATTTTGAAAAAAATTTCCTGAGATTTAATGATATGTTAATAATCTCATTTATGGAGCAATTTGATCCATTGTTTTATTATTTATGAAAGATGTGAAAGTCTCTTGTTTCATTTGAATCATCTGAAGTTTTGTTTGCTTGTTTTGTCTTTGTTTTTATGTTTCAGTTTTTAGCCTTCACATAAAAACTAATGTATTTCTCCATTCATTTCTCCCTTGGGGAATCTCATTTTCCATCCTCATTGTTAACTTTCCCTGATTTCTTCTGTGAGGATGGGCAAGATATCCAATTTGACATTTTATGAATTTTATAGCAATATCCCTGTAATGATATCTTTCAGTTTTCATTATTGATAGCTACTTTGCTTGGTAAGGACAAATTATATTACAAGCATCATTCTCCTGTACTCTAAGGCCATCTTCCTAATTTCAAACTTTCTTTGCAAACTCATGATCTGCAATAAGGTATCTTTATGTGGATTCCCAACCAGATCTGACCCTTCAACAACCTCACAATGAATAAAGGCCAATTTGCCCAGGATTTGATGGACCTGAAGTTTTTTTCCCTCAGACTTTATTAAAATAATTATGAAGACCTTCAGTCCACAGTGAGATTTTTTTTCAACTCCTTAGAACCTTCCTGTTATGAATTCCTGCACAGAATTATATGACCCTTGTTTTGCTTCTTCTTCTTCATCTAGTCTCAGCACAGCCTGGGTGCCTGTGTAACATGAAGCCTCACAGCAGGGCTAAGATGGGGGCCCTAGGAATGACACACTAGCCTCAGGCACAAAAGTTAAAGGGCAGCTTAAAACTCAGTAATTAAGATAATATGCAAATATAATATTTCAAAAAACAAAAGCTATGCAATACAATTCATGATAAAGAAATCCATTTTTTAAATAAAGATAGACTGTTGTTAGTTTTATAGCCCTGTATTATTGTGCAGCAGGAATAGTCATTTCCAATCTGCCCATAGTTCCTGACCTGCCAGGCCCTTCAGGCAGGTTTATGAGGGTTCACATGAGTGCAAACAGATTGGGCACCATGGGGCTTCAAATATAGTCATCCTTTACTGTAGAGGTTTTATTAACTTTTTCTTTTAGGTTCAAAATCTCGAAGAATATTTTAATAAGTGTATACAGGGGTGCACATTTCCAATTTTGCCTCAGGATTCAGTATAGTTCAGCACAAAGAGAACCAGGTCATGATCCCTAAACCATTTTCCAGGCTTTGTCCAGCTAGGCACCAAGTAAAGGAGTAGGACGGGTGGACCAATCCAGATGACAACAGAAACAATGTAGACAGGGGCTTATGAGGATAATAAGGATTTGCTGAAAATCACTAAGCCATTATTTTAGATGAGAAATGCATTAATTTTTTCATGTATTCACTGAAATATAAATACTTTTCATCAGGGCTCTGGAATCAGCTTTCTATTTTCTCTTCCCTAATGACTCAACCAGACTATTTAAGATTGTAGTCTGATCTGATTCCACCTGAAAAATACTGGCTGCCTGTGCATATCCCCTGGATTAGCAGGTGATTCTTCCTCTCTCCGCCTTCTCACCATTGTACCTCTGTCTCCTGGGCTCCTGGACTCCTGGACTCCCTGCCTGAGCCAGTATTTTAAAGTTCCTTTTTGGTGAGTCAGTTCCCTTCCTTAGTTGACCCATGTCAATCAGAATCTAACCAAAAAAAAAAAAAAAAACACTTTAAGCATCACTTGCCATCTTTCTAAGCTAAAAACAGTCAAATATCACCGACTTCAAATTTCAAGCTATTATTCACAAGATAGGGAACTTAATGTGGGGAATGTGATACTTGGGTAGAGGGAAGATGGGGGAAGCCAAATGGGAAAGAGGAGTTACCCAGGACACTTCTGCCCCCACAGGCTAGAGACAAAGGAAGAGGGGCCTTGCCAGAGCCCATGGGCCAGCTCACTTGAAGAAAGTGGAAAGCTTAGGTCACCTGTCCTATAGGAACTGGAGCCAGAGAACTGTTGCCAGAATAGCCACTTTGTACCCAAAGGGAATGGAGAAAATAGTCCCCACTTCTTCCTAACAAATGCACATCAGCTAAACCCAGCCAGAAACAAAACTGGACAGAAGGAAGCCTTTGAAATATAACCTACAGGAGTCCACACCCTATCCCTGCCTCTCTGAAATAGCATTCAGCAAAGGAAGGGCAAGGAATAACTCTGAGGCCCAGGATCTGATCAGAGTCAGGGGTCTCATCATCAAATAGCAACATAGCACATCTACCAGCATCATGCTATGTTGCTCAAGCAACATCAGCTGAGAGCTCTTGCAATCTCATCACCTCATTTCAATATTGTGGGAGACACAAACATACATGGTCTTGTACTTCAAAACCATCCTATTATTTATACTTAATTAAAAGCAGGAGGCTCTCTCCAACTGTGTTTTAGTCAGCTTTTTTGCTGCTGTGAATAAAAGATCTGACCAGAAAAATTTTAGGTAAGGAAAAGTTTATTTGAGGGCTCACGGTTTCAGAGGTTATAGTCCACAGAAGGCCTGCTTCATTCCTCAGGACTCGAAGTGAGGCAGAACATCATGGAGGGAGAGTGTGGCAAAGGGAAACAGCTCACATGATGATCAGAAAGCAGAGAGAGGGGCTCCATTTTCCAGATACAAAATACATACCCCATAGCCATGCCCCCAATGAAAAACTTCACTTCCTCCAGCCACAACCCACCTGCCTCCAGTTACCACTCAGTTAATCCCATCAGAGTTTAATTCACTGATTAGGTTACAGCTAATAACCCAAACATTTCTTCTCCAAACCTTCTTGCATTGGCTCACAGGTGAGCTTTTGGAGGACACCTTACATCCAAACCACAACACACTATATCAGGTAACCTAAAGTAACTAAATAATGCTTATGTTTCCAAGAAAGTATTGCCTTGGACACACAAATCTATCAGTTTCAAAATAATAAATAGCATAATAACTTGGGATAGTTCCCATTTATAATGACATCTTGATGCAGTTATCCATTTTAGCTGCCCTTGAATAAAGCAGTATCACTCTTTTTTATGCCAACTCTTACTGCCCCAGAGACATTCTCTAGATGAATGAATGAATGAATGATAAAATGGTTGGTAAAATGGGTGTAGAAAATATAGGGATGTTCCCCAGCTTTTCTTCAATGGTAGTTGGAACTATAAACTGCTATGGTTGGTGCAGAGCCATAGAAGAGAAACGTAAATCTTCTTAATGTAATGTTTTATCTTCGAATCACAGTTAAAATGTCAAAAGCAGGAAGAGTTGATTTGCTTAGAAAGATAGTTGTCATTAGAGCATACTTCATTGCTGGTGAGGAGAGTTGTTTGGATAAATCTTCTTTATTCAGATACTAAATAATAAACTGTTGCCTCAATCATTCAGTTTTCTTCCTCATGGTCACATTTCCTATGTGTTTAGCCTTTGTGGAATGCTACAAGCCCCCCCACACACACACAACACACATACACAGATGCAGTCATTATCCTAAAATATGTCCTTTAGAGCTGAACCTTTCTATGCCTTAATATTTATATATAGTTAGCCTTTGATTTCTTCAATACAGCTCATTTCCAATAATAAATCTTGCAAATTCTTCAAAATATGCTATAAAAGCAGATTAAATACTATAGTTTAAGCACAGTTGTCAATATCAAGGACATGAAATTAGTCAGGCTTCTAAGGAACCAAGGGTAGTTAAAGTGCCTTTTGTAAATCACTTAGAAATGAGTACATGCTTAGAAATTTGAGTTTGAAATAGCTCCAATTGGAACTATTAAGGTTTCCCAAAAAATGTTTATGCTTCTAAGCTATCTTTTAAAAACAGAAATTTAGAACCAACCTCTTGCGTTCTTCCCTTCTTGGCACATTATTCCTTCTACCTAGAATATACCGTATGAGAGTAATATCTTCAAAATATATATTTACAAAATATGTAACATATGTATATACGTATGTTATATGTATGGCTCAGCATATATATGTATGGCTCACCATATGTAAATTTATATATAAATATACATATAAGTTTATATATATTTATATATGTACATATGTATATTTATATAATTATACATATGCTGAGTCATACATATATAGATACATACATATATATATAGAAACATACATATTTGTGTGTGTGTGAGTATATTTACAGAACCAACTTATAGAATGCCTTGAGGAAAAAAGTGATTATTTTAAGTAACCGACATATAAAATATCTTCTGCAACTGTAACTTGGAAAAAAAAAACATGAAAAGCTATCATACCGGTTCTCTTCCTAAGAAGGATTTATATTCTATTAAGATGTAAGCAAAGAAGGATGTTAACTAGCTTCAGCTGACAACAACCTAGAAATTCAAACATGCTTTTTAACATGCATTTGCTTTTTAACAAGTTCTTTAGATATACAGCACAAAATGTCATTTATTTTTCCAAAATGACATTCATTGATATAAAAAGCATTTTAAATGTCAAATGGAAGAACATTTCTAAAGGAACTTCAGTGTGATCACGTTATGATTTCCTGCTTGTCAAATACAAAGCTACTGCCTGAAGTTGAATTTTTTTTTTGCCTTTAATTAATTTTAAAAGCAGAACTCTCCCTTTTGGACTTCATTAGATTTTTTTATTGAACATAAATATTTGTATAACACTTACTAAACCTGGTCTTTACTAGCAAAATACAACTAAAAAGTAACCTTTGGATGAAATAGGAACTAAGAGGCTTAAAGCAGAAGAAAAAATACTGTTTTATAATCTCCTTAGGGCAGATCAGGGATGGAGTTGAACTCAGTGCTTCATTCACTAAATTTTTCTGTAACAAGTAGAACCTTTCCTCTACCACTATTCTCAAACTTTTCCAGGAATCAGAATTTCCTCCAATCGGCTTCTTCTCTCTCTCTCTCTCTCTCTCTCTCTCTCTCTCTCTCTCTCTCTCTCTCTCTCTCTTTCTCTCTCTCTCTCTCTCTCTTTGTTCTTTTTAGATATACCTGACAGTAGAGTACATTTTGACACATTATGCACTCATGGAGTATAACTTATTCTAATTAGGATCTCATTCTTGCGGTTATACATGACCATGATGTGCAGTTTCACTAGTCTTGTATTCATATATGAACATAGGAAAGTTATGTCCAATTCATTCTACTGTCTTCCCTATTCCCATCCCTACACTTTTCCCTTTATTCTCCACTATTTGAGTCAGCTTTCTCACTGCTTCAACTAAAAGATCTGACCTGCATAACTATAAAGGAAAAGGAGTTCATTTGAGGGATCACAGTTTCAGAGGTCTCAATGCATAGACAGCAGGCTCCATTCCTCAGGACTCAAGGTAAGGCAGGACAACATGACAGAGGGGAGCAGCTTACATCATGATCAGAAAGCAGAAAGAGACTCTACTTGCCAGATACAAATATATACTACAAAGCCACACCCCAATTCCCACCTCCTCCACTGTCATGTCAGTTACCACTCAGTTATTCCCTACCAGGGGATTAATTCACTGATTGGGTTAAGACTTTCACAACCCAATCATTTCTCCTCTGAACCTTCTTGCATGGACTCACATGTGAGCTTTTGGAGAATACCACATCTAAACCATAAAATCCTTTGTTTAATCCAATGAGCTTCTATTCTTCCTCCCTCCACTTATTGTGTGTTAGAATCCACATAACAGAGAGAACTTTCAGCCTTTGGTTCCTTGGGATTGGCTTATTTCACTTAGCATGATAGTCTGCAGTTCCATTCATTTTCCAGGAAATGACAAAATTTCACTCCATTGTGTATACATACCACATTTTTTTTTACCCATTCATCTACTGAACACCTAGGTTGTTTGAATAGCTTAGCTATTGTGAATTGAGCTGCTATAAACATTGATGTGGCTGCATCATTATAGTATGCTGATTTTCAGTCCTTTGAGTATATGCCACGGAGTGAGATAACCGGACAAATAGTGGTTCCCTTCCAAGTTTTCCAAGGAATCTCCACACTGCTTTCCAGTATGGTTGCACCAATTTGCAGTCCCACCAGCAATGTACAAGTGTACCTTTTTCCCCACATCCTCGCCAACGTTTATTGTTACTTATATTCCTGATCATTGCCATACTGACTGGAGATGGAATCTCAATGTGGTTCCAGTGGGCTTCTTAAAGCACAAATTGCTGAGCTCTACCCCAGAGTTTCTGATTTAATAGTTCTGAGGTAGGGCAAATTTGCATTTCTAACAGAGTCACAAAAGAATCAGATTTGGGGGTGAGAGAGCTTGGAGAAGCACAGTTTCACCATAACAAAAGTATAACTTATATTTGGGCTTCAACATTTTCAAAATTTCAGGCCTTTTATTTAATTAATTTTATTTCTAAACCATCTCATATGATCCAATAGATCACTATCTGTCCATTTCACAGATTATCAATGAGAAATATTATGAGTTCTCCTCCTATACTCCCTGTTTCAATGAATACAAATGACATCGATGAAAGTACCTGAGACTTGAACCTAGGAGTCATCCAAGATGCCCCTCATTCCACTCATCCCCAGAAGCTGTCCACATCACAGTGAAGTTACTCTCTGTATTATGGAGATCCTACTTTCTTCCATGTCTGTTTTTTGCATATATTGTTTTCTCTTCTGGATATGCCTTGATACTCATGTTTAAATTTTTCTAAGAAAGTTTCATAAAGTTAATATATAATAAATCAGGATGGGTTATCCTCTATACAAAGCTAATGGATTTTGTCCTCTTTTTAGTACTCATGAATCTAATTTCTCCTTCAAATGTGCACATTCTGTAACACTCCTTTATAAATAGTTACCATTACATAGGTGGTTTGTGTCTGAAACTATCTTCCTTGAAGCATGCTAAGGCATGATGGTGAGGCCTACTCACCTGAGTTGCTAATCCCCCAATACATTTTGGAATCAAATTCCCATTTTTCTTACTTGATTTAACATGTTCTTCCTTATCTCAAGTAATTTGACTCTTCCGACTTTCAGTTTCTCTATTTGACTCATTAATTTCAGCACTAGCCTCATCAAGGCCTAGGGTTTAACAGGGTGAGCTGCTCTCCTGAGGGAAAAAAAATATTGCTAATAAATGCAATTACTCTTTTGTTGTGAAACTTTATGAGGAATATAAACTAGGCTTTTGCTAAATTGCCAGGCTCTCTGTTGTTAAAATGCCCTTGATATAATTTTCCTAACTGGAAATGTCTGTATTTTCATTATAAAAATGTTTCTCTGGACTCCTTGCTTGATGTTAACCCAAAGTTCAACTTCCAAACTCACTAATAGAAGTGAGAAGAGAAAGGACCTTGTTAGTAAACTTTCTTCCAACACCTGCAGTTATACTACAGGATTTAAGAGGTTCACAGATCCACTATTAAAAGGTAAAAGGCTGACCTTTTGTTATATATGTCACGTTAGTAATGTTAGTCAGCCCATATGTTCCTGACTGGCAGGGTCATTAAGGTTCAGCAATTCCACTTTATTAGAAGTACCCACTCCCAGCTCCTTTCCCATCTGACTCTTCACAACATACGTCAGTTCTAGCACCTTGCTAAGCTACCAATTGTTCTTTGAGACCATGAATGTACTGTTCCACTACCAGGACATCCTCATTGATGCTATATTAAGAGTTTATCAGTCTTTCTATTCCTCACTCTCTGTTTCTTCACTATGGTAGTGATAATGCCTCGTGAATTGGTTGTGACCTTTGGATGTAATGACATACATACACATAAAGTGCTCAATCGGTTGGACTTCGTGCAGTATTTTCAGCTACTGTAAGCAAGTGAAGAAAGGAATGTATTTATCTTGTTTGTTGCTATTGCGGCAGTGCCTTGCAAGCACCTGGCAGATAGTAAATATTCAATAATTTTGTTGAATGAATGCATACATGAATGGATGAATGAAACCCTGGCAAAGAGGCAAAGGAGAGCTTTTGGCTTTTTTTGTGAAAATAAAATGGATATGTTAAAAAGACTAAACTTTATCACTGATCTTGTAAGAAGTTAATTGTGAACAAGACTTTAATTTATCTGAGCCTCAGATTTTTCATTTGTATGTGATGTAACAATAACTATTTTGCCCTTCTCAGAGAAGTGCTGACAGACCTAAACAAAATAAAGAACACACATATAGGAAAGAAAGCAAGAGCAAAATATGTTAGTAGTGAGAATACACTGGGGACAAGCATGTATGGTAATGTTACAGAGAAGCCTACTAATCCATATAGTTAACATGAGTTAGTAATTATAATTTTAAAGGAAAGTATACTGAGACTGACCAAAGGGAAAGAGGAAGAAAGCACCAAAAAAATGCGTAGCCTTCGGAGATGGGGATGTGGCTCAAGTGGTAGCATGCTCGCCTGGCATGCGTGAGGCACTGGGTTCAATTCTCAGCACCACATAAAAATTTTTTTAAAAAAATTAAAGATATTGTGTCCACCTAAAACTAAAAAAATAAAATTAAAATATTTTAAAAAGTGCAGGGGAGGGGGGATAGTAGAGGATAGGAAAGGCAGCAGAATACAACAGACACTAGTATGGCAACATGTAAATCAATGGATGTGTAACTGATATGATTCTGCAATCTGTATACAGGGTAAAAATGGGAGTTCATAACCCACTTGAATCAAAGTGTGAAATATGATATGTCAAGAACTATGTAATGTTTTGAACAACCAACAATAAAAAATTTTTAAAAAAAAAGTGCATAGCCTTCTATGCAAAGACTCAGGCACAGCACAGCTGTAGTGCATGTAACTATGAGTCAGAGGAGACCTAATGCGTCAGACTGGACATACAATATACAAAGCAAAGGAGGGAGAATTAAAATGAAAAGCCCAAAGAAGGCTTCGATATGTTGAGTATTTGAATAACTGATATTAGATTAAATAAAGGGGGAAATTGGGGCTTGTTATGCAAAATATATTGCAAATCTGTATAAAATGCAAATATATTTTTGTGATATGTATTAAAACCTCGGATGACCATAAACAGATAAAATATATGGAACGACTCTACAAGACAGAAAATTTTATTCCTTTGCAAAGAATAAAAGTACTTGGTCATTTGCAGCTCAGCCATTATATTTAAAGTGTGTGCCCTGAAGTCACTCCAAGCTTTGAGATTTGGAAAATTTACAATTCCTGCTTTAAAAAAGATTCTCCAAGTCTTCCCATCCAAAAAAACTATGAAATATCTAAAGAAGTAGAAAGTCATAACCATTCACAATTTCATGCTGGCACAGTTAGGTCTTTGGTCCACCTCAAATTCTTTCTTGAAAGAAAGGAGGCTTAAATAAATTAAATGGATACTTAATTCTTTAGCAGAAATGTTGCCAAGTTTTAACCAATTAGAAAAACTACAAGAGATTAATTAAATTGATTTATAATTTTCTCTTTCATGTTATTGGATCTGTCTATATTGCTTTATACTAAAATAATATTGTACCTGTTAATAATATCACAGGAGTTTATCTATTTTTATTGTATGTTTTATATCTTAAAACAACTTACCTTTGATATACCAAAAAAATTTTTTAGATACTAATTCCTTTAATTCACTATTTACCAATTCTGGCTACACCTTAGAATCTCCTGGAAATCTTTTTCAAACATATCCATACTGGGTCCCTCTCCTGATGTCCAAGTTCAATTCCTTTACAGAACAGCTCAGGCATGGATGAAGTTCTGAAGACTCCTCAGAATTCTGTTCTTTGCCCAGAGAAAAGAATCACTTAACCTTTGATTCATGGTCTTCAAATACCTCAACTGAAATATATATATAATTTTTATATAATTGAGGGGGTGATATAAATATTGAACTCAGGGCCTTGTGTATGCTAGGCCAGTACTCTACCACTGAGGTACATCTCCAAGCCAAAAATTAATTTTTAAAGGTGTAAAATGAATTCATGTTGAATATTTCATTTACCTCATTAGTTTATGAGGAAGTCAATAAGATACTATAATTGACTCAAAGAAGAATTCAAAGAATAGACCAAATGCAAGCTCTGGTTTGGCAAATTATAACCTTGTGGGCCAAATCCAGACTACCACTTGTTTCTGCACAGCCTGCAAGCTAAACATGTTTTTAAAAATCTCTATATGGTTGAAAAAGATCAAAAGAATTGTGATATTTTGTGACATGAAAATTATATTTAATTCAATTTAAGTGTCTATAAATAAAGCTTTATGAAACATAGTCAGGTACATTCATTTACATTTGGGCTCTGATAACTTAGAGTTACAAGAGCAGAACTGTGTAGTGGTCATAGGGACTCTACAGCCCATACAGCCTAAAAGTTTACTACTTGGCCCGCCTCAAAAAAAAAAAAAAAAAAAGTTTCCTAAGTTCTGATACAGGCAATAAGGAATACTGACACAGACTTGCAAATTAATGTAAAACTGATCAAAATTCACTAGGCAATAAACCATAATGTTAGAATCATCTCTCATCTCTTTCACAGTGGGATAATGCCAACTCCGTCAGTTAAAATTCACTTGCATCTCTATGTAGACTCAAATTATTTGCATTACCATCAGTTTTCTACAGCGTAGGGAGTAAGATAGCCCTGTCAGAGACAATGAAAAGCCTGACATCCTCTAGAACTGGACAACTCTCAAAGGCCTGCTAGATGATGCTGAGCATCCATTGAAAGACACTCAATTATTCTTAAACACATCCTAAATTTTTTCACACTTTTTCCTAAAATTAACTGAACAGCATTAACTTTTTGAGGACATCAGAGATATACGCTGATCAGAACTCATTTTATTGCATGTAGCTTGGGACATGGCCAGATCCTTTTTTCTGTAACAGATCTTCTCTGCCTGCTTCGGGAACTTGGTAAGCACCAGACACTGACCACTATCAAGTGACCCACAGTTTTGAGCGTCTCATTCACAGACTGAACACAAATCCTTATTGGGCGTGTTGCACAGTACTCCATGTGTTTTAGTCAGCTTTTTTGCCACTGTGACCAAAAAGACCCGACAAGAACAATTAGAGGAGGAAAAGTTTATTTGAGGCTCAGAGTTTCAGAAGTCTTAGTCCATAGATATCCTCCAACTCCATGGCTCTGGACCCAAGATAAAGCAGGACATCGTGGCAGAAAGGTGTGGTGGAAGAAAGCAGCTTTAGACTACAACCAGGAAGCAGAGAGAAAGAGACGTCCCCTTGCAGTGGACAAAATATAAACCTCAATGACCCACCTCTTCCAGTCACACCCTAGCTGCCTACAATTGCCACCTAGTTAATCCCTATCAGAAGATTAATGCATTGATTAGGTTAACACTCTCATAACCCAAGGATTTCACCTCTAAACTTTCTTGGATTGTCTCACACATAATCTTTTGGAGGACATTTAATATCAAACTATAACACCATGCAAGATGCTACCAAATGTAAAATCCAGGCTCTGCCTTCAGGAAGCCAATTCTAAGCCTATAGAGATACTCCATTGTAGATCTGATTAACTTGATTTTACAATTTCTTACCTTCCCCAAAGTAAATATATCAGCCTTTAAAATTCTTACCCCTTTCTTTCAAAAACCTGCATAAAAGCTAAATCTCTGAACATCCTCTAAAATGCATCTTTGTCTTTAAGTTGTCTCTATGTTCATTTAAATTACTGAATATTTGTTGCAATTAAAAACCCACATTAAACCCACATTAAATATACCTCAGTATTTTCATGATATTTTTGTGAAAACCTTTTGTGGAGTAAATAATCTTCCAGACATGTACAAAATGTTTGCATTATCTTTAAAATAGCTCTTGCTTTGATCTTTGCAGTTCACAGTCAAAATTGTGTAAGGGCATTCTCTAAGACTCTCTAGAAGCCAGACTGTCCTCTTCATCATATATTAGTTTTATTTTTTACAAATGATTAGAGCTTGTGTTTCTTGAAAATACAAATAATTGCACTTGCTTATTTTTGCTTTCTTATCTAATATTTGCTTTGTTCTTCACCACATCCCTAAAACAGGAGGGGCACTTCTTATGAGCCTCATTTCACAAATGCAGATCCATCAGTTAAGGAGAGTGGTTGTGGGTCAGCCATGGGCTGTGTGTGTGAGCTGTGAGCATTTTGAGCGCACCAGCGGACTGGACTGACATTGCTGCTCTGCCTGGGCTGTGCACATATGTGTCCTTTGCACTCTCTCTGCCTTTTGATCCCACACAGCACCTGAGATGGGTGTGGCCTTCCAAGATGTCAGCCAATCTGCTGACCACAAGACCTCAGGAAGCTATACTCAATCCCCTGAAACCTGACCCCCCCTCATTGGGGTGGAACTTTCTCAATAAAAAAGGGGTTCAGAACGTCCTCCCCCTCTCTTTTTTCTGCCTCCCTTGTGGGAGCTGGAGCAGGGGAGCTGTTGCTGAAGAATCCCAAGAAAAAGGTAATTTTTCTGTCTCAGTATGGTTATTTTGTGCTAATCCAAATTCACCTGGAATGACCCTGAATGATTTAGTCGCAAGTTAAGGCAGAGAGTTAGGCCTCCTTTTTATGCTTTTCAAAGCCCTCCCTCCCACCCCAATGTATCTTCTTTTGCAATACCTGACTAACTTACAATTAGATAGGTATGCTTGGAGAATGAAAGTTCCCCAAACATGAAGGCTAGGTCTGCTCTCCATTTTAGCCTCAACAGTATAGTAAGGCGGGTTCTGGAGTCTGTACATTGGACAAAATTTTTAACCTCTCTCTGTGTCTTGGTTTTCCATCTGTGTAATGGTCATGATAGTACTTTATCTCATAGTGTTCCTGGGAAGACAGATTTAATATATAAAATGCTCAGAACCGTGTCAGGTGTGTGCCAAGTACTTAAAAACTTAAAAGCAGTCATCGTGATCTAGTACGATTTCTGGCACAAAGTCAGGAGATAATAAATATTTGTTAAATGAGGGAAGTAAAAGCAGAAATGGATCAAATATTCAAATAATCCAACTCCAGGGCTCTTTTCTTCCATGCTTTCTTGAATAAACAGAACGCTTAATTTTAGAAAAAAGCAGGAATCATCAAACTATTAAACATCAGTTTCACTTATTCTCTATAAAAATGATAGCCACATTAACTGAAAATTTTCTCTCCTCTGGATTTGCTGTTCTAGTCCTGGGCTATAAGCCTAGGTATCTATAAAATAACAATAAAAATGCAGTTTTAGCAATTGATTTAAATTACCATTTTATTCTGGCACACAGTGAGTATTCAATAAATGTTCAAAGGATGATTTGTTTAGAGATTGAATGAAGAATGTGTACATGCATATAATGGTAAAGTCAGAGCACAGAGCAGTAGAAGCACAAACTGTACCAATCAAGGAGGGATACAATTTTATTTGGATTCACAATAGGGAGAACATTCATTAATGAGGAATATCTCAAAGGTGGAAGCAGGTTTTTATGGAAGCAGGTAAACAAGATAGCTGTCCACAAGCCTTCTGGGAGTCATGAGAAAGTGTGAAAAGCAAGTTATATCTGAGTCTTGTGAGGAGGAGGAGTTCTTTGCAGTTAGCCCTTCCTTTCCCAGAACATAAGAGAGTGAGAGCCTTTCAGAAAATTTCAAAGTGGGGATGGGTGGGGGTTCTTAACATGTCTATTTCCTGATAAGCTCAGGTAAAATTCAGAAGTTGCCGGCAGCAATTCTCAGTGGAGGTGACACTTCTCCATACTGTGTATCTTTCCAATTGGTGGGTGCAGGGGGTCAGGGAGTGCAGCACTCTTGGATAGCTACAGTAATGGGAAGACCCTGCTAAGAGTAATTCTGTAGTATGCAGGACAATAACACACAGCAAAGAAATCCTCTGTTTCCAACAAGTCTTGAGTATAGTTTTTGATATACAATATTTACACATCTTTATGGTGTATATTATAATAATTGAATAAATGTATATGTCTAATAATTGAATAAATGTACAATGATCAAATCAGGATATTAAGTACTTCCATCTTCTCAAACACTAATCATTTCTTTCATACCCTCCTGGTTATTGTGAAATATATTTGACTGTTGTAACCCATAGTTACCCTACTGTGCTATAGGAAATCCAAACTGATTCCTCCTACCTAGTGGTGTTTTGTTGTCTCCTATCTAATTTCCTTCTATCCCCTCACCATCCTATTGTTCCCAGTCTAAAATGACAACTATTCCTTTCCATTCTTCTATCTATGAGATCTACTTTTTCATTTCCACAAACTAGTGAGAGGATGCAATATTTGTCTTTCCATGTCTGACTTACTTCACTTAACATAATGACCTCCACTTCCATCCATATTGTACAAATGGCAAGATTTTCTTCTTTTCTTGGCTGAATAAAACTCTATTGTGTACATATAACACATTTTCTTTATCCACTCATCTAATGATGGATTTGGTTGATTCCAGGCCTTGTCTATTGTATGTAGTACTGTAGTAAACATAAAGAGTGCAGATATCTTCTTGATACAATGATTTTGCTTCCTTTGGATATATACCCAATAGTGAGATTGCTAAATCATATGGTAGTTATATTTTTAGCTTTTTAAAGGAATTTTAATACTATTTTCCATGATGGTCTTACTCATTTACATTCCCATCAGCAGTATTTAAGAGTTCTCCTCTCTCCACATTCTAACATTTGTTATTTTTTTTTTAACTTTCTGTAAATTACCATTCTAACTGGGGTAAGATGATTATGGTTTTGATTTGCACTTACCTGATGATGAGTAATAATAATCATTTATTCATATACTTGTTGGCCATTTGTATGTCTTCTTTTGAGAGATGTCTACTCAAATGTTTAACCAGTTTCTTAATTGGATAATTTGGGGGTTTTGTTTTTTGGTTTTTGTTCTTTTTAGTTCCTTGTATATTCTGGATATTAGTCCTTTACCAAATGAATAGTTTGCATGTATTTTCTCCCATTCTGTAGATTCTCTTTTAACTTGTTTCCTTTGTTTTGCAGAAATTTCTTAATTTTACATAATCCCATTCATCTGTTTTTATTTTTGTTGCCTGTGCTTTTGGGATTTTATACAAAAATATTTTCCTATGCCAATGTCTTGGAGTATTTTCCCTGTGCTTTCTTGTAATAATTTCATAGTTTCAGGGTTTAAATTTAGGTCTTTGATTCATTTTGAGCTGATTTTTTTCAGGATGATGATAAGTGAATATTTAATTTCATTCTTCTGTGTATTTATATCCAGTTTTGTGGGCACCGTTTATTGAAGAGACTGTCCTTTCATCAGTGTATGTTCTTAGTGAAAATTCAGTTGATGTATTTACATGGTTTAATTTCTCTGCTCTGTTTCATTTGTGTGTGTTGGTTTTTATGCCAGTGCCATGCTGTTTGGGCTACTATGATTTTGCATATTTTTTTTATTTTTTTGTTCCCCATGTTTTGTTTTTTGTTTGAGTTTTTTTGTTTGTTTGTTGTTTGTTTGTTTGTTTGTTTTGGTGCTGGGGATTGAACTCAGGGCCTTGTGCATGAGAGGCAAGCAATTCTACCAATTGAGCTATATCCCCAACCCTATCATTGTCTAATTTTAAGAATTTTGCCCTAGCCACCCCAGCTTTCAGCAAGTACTGGCCTGATCAATCAGGAGTCATTAACACTAAGGTGCACCTGATAAGACATTTAAGTCTTTTGCATTTTTTCCTGACACTCCCTTTTTCACATGAGTATAATTTGCAAGGTGCATTTTACAAAGTTTTAATTAAATTTGGATTTTCTAAGAATACAACTCATCAGTAAATTAAAGGAAGATTGTATTTTGTTTTGATTGAACTTAAACAACATTAACATAAAATCATTTATTTCTCTAATGATAGCTGAGATCATGATACTTTTGTTGCCAATACAATATCTAAACTGTTCTGTCTTTGTAGCTGTGGAATCCACAGTGATATTAATGATGTTTACATATAGTACAAACATGTAACTAATTTATTTCATCTTATGGTATTATGGTATGGTATGTATTTCAAAATACATATTTTATTATTATAAATTATTTTCCTTTTCTTTCTTGTGTTACAGTTGGAACACAACATTGCATTGGCTATTTTGAAAATGTATATTAACTATGCTATATTCTTGATTAGACTGACTTCCCTTTATGGGCATTATAAAATGTTTTTGTGAAAAGGAGATACTGAGTTGACTGGTTGGGAACCCCTGGCATGGATATTATCTTAGGTAAATGCAAGCCGGACTAGCAAAAGCAACATTGGAAACCATGTTCCTGGACGTATACTCTATTTCTCTGTCCTTTTTCCATCACTCTTCCTCTTCCTACCATAAATATAAATATAAATCCCCGTTCTAAAAGCTTCCTTGTAAATAGAAGATTGATATCTAATGTCCCCACTAAAGATCAGAATACTGGTCTAACATTCATTTCAACATATTTTATGTAAATTATAATTTACATAAAATAATGATATGTTTTAATAACTATTCTTAACCAAAATCCAAATTCTTCTTTATATTTTGATAAAAGGCAAAATCAGAGACAAGAGGACAGAAGACCCTGTAATATCAATTTTTAAGGGTTTCTGTATGTATTGGTTATTTTTTGCTATGTAGAAAATGACTCAAAAAATTAATGGACTAAAGAAACAATAAAGATTTATTATCTCTTCCAATTCCTTTAAGTCAAAAATCTAAGTGACACCTGGTAGTTCTGGCTTAGTGCCCTTCATAAGATGGCAGTCAACCAGTCTGCTGGCCTCTTTAGACTTCATGTGGTCTGGTGAGCATACCTCCAACGTGAGCTGCTTAGCTGAATATGGCTACTTGAATGTCCTCACAATGGGACCACTGACTGCTTCCAAAACAATTTATTCAAGAAAGCAAGGTAGAAAAGTAATGACTTTTGTCACTGAGACTTAAACCCACAAATCCTTACTTCAAAGCATCCTATGCTATTCATCCATATGCAATGTGGAAGAGGGCTATCCAGGGAAATGAACCACAAAAGGGAAGGATCATCAATGCCATCTTCAAAGCAAACTACCATTCCATGTAATGTTTTGTGTATCTTAGTTGTCCCAAGTTCATATTTTATTTAATATTAATTTTTATTATTTTCTTGGGCACATGTGACACTATTAATAGAAGAATATGTTTTTTGCTTTGCAAATTAGAACTGAAAAAACACAAGCTATCCAAAATTGAATGATCTTAAAAAGCTACATTACTTGCCAGGTGCAGTGGTGCACGCCTGTAATCCCTGTGACTAGGGAGGCTAAGGCAGGAGGATTACAAGTCTGAGGGCAGCCTCAGCAACTAAGTGAGAACCCCTGTCTCAAAAAAAAAAAAAAAAAGCTACATTTCTACATGTCAAATCCATATCACAGTTATTTCATTTGTCCCTAAATGTTCATTTCTTCAAATAAAACAACCATAAGTTTTATGAAGGCCACCAACAAGCCAGGGAAACATATAGATGGGCTCTTTTCTCCAAATGCGTACTCACAATTTCCTTATACAGAAGCTAATTTTAAACTGAAAGCAAGTAGATATCATGTTTTCTCTTTTTTTCAAAATGAAGACAGAAAGCAATAAACTATGATGTAGCTCTGAGTTCTGTAGTTTTATAAGGTAGTGTTTAAGATTTTACAGATTCAGCATTTCTGTTCAGTGAGAGAAAAATATAAAAAAAACTCGACTAGGTTGATTCTATCTTTGATCAGTGGTTTGAAAAGAGGATACTGTATGTTTAAAAAAAAAAGTAGATATGTGTGTTTCATTCTAATGGGAACAACTGGTCAAGGAGATACCCTGCCTGTAGCCCTGGGCTACCTCTCTTAATCATCTATTTCCATCACTTAGAAAAGACATAATTAGACTGATACTTCAAGTATTCTAATAATCCACATCAGGTAGCAAGTGCAGAGTATATAATAAGTAGGGAGTTCATAAAATGGCTTGTGGTAAAAGAAGAATTTTTTAAAATATTTTTTTAGTTGCAGATGGACACAATACCTTTATTTTAGTTTATTTATTTATTTATTTGTATGTGGTGCTGAGGATCGAACCCAGTGCCTCACATATGCTAGGCAAGTGCTCCACCACAGACCCATAACCCCAGCCCCAAAGAAAATTTTTTTAAATACTCCATGCATAGTGCCTAAAACAGAACAGGTACCAAATAAATATTTGTTCCTTTCCATCCCATCCTCAATATGACCTCGCAAGATTGTGAGTGTATTTTCAAACCATAACCACATAGAACATCTAACTAAACAATCCAGTCCCCCAGGGGGTTAGGAATTAAATTTCTTCCTTGTTTCAGTTTTACTCTAGATATTACTTGAATGTTATTAATAATCACAAGAAAATGGTTATAAAATATTTTCTTTTTGCAATTGGTTCTACTCAAAACCTTTACTTACTATGCAGATACATTTAATATTTCATTTTTATCCTAAATAACAAAAGAAGTATTTCTTTATTGACAAATAAAAATTGTATATATCTGTCATATACAACATGATGTTTTGACATATGTATGTATTTTGGAATAGCTCAATCAAGCTAATTAATATATATGTTATTTACTTACTATTTCCATGGTGAGAGCACTTAAAAAAATCCACTCTCTTGGGGAATTTAAAAAATGTAATACATCACCTTTAACTATAGTCACCATGTTGTACAATTCATCTCCTGAACTTATTCCTCTCATTTAACTGAAATATTGTGTCCTTTGACAAACAACTCCCCAAACCTACACACCCCAGGCCCTTGGTAACTACCATTCTTCTCTCTCTCTCTCTCTCTCTCTCTCTCTCTCTCTCTCTCTCTCTCTTCAACAATTTACACTCCATATACATGTGAGATCATAAGGTATTTGTCTTCTGTGTCTGGCTTATTTCACTTCATGTAATACAATACACTCTCAGGTTCATCCATGTTGCTACAAATGACAGGATTTCCTCTTTAAGGCTGAATAGCATTTCATTGCATGTATGCACGACATTTTCTTTATCCATCCACCCATTAATGGACACTTAGGTTGTTTCCATAGCTTAGCTGTTGTAAATAATGCTGCAAAAAACATGGGAGTTGAACTTAAACAAAAATCTAAAAATAACATCATAGGTTGAATTATGAAATAATAGACTTTTTCAAAATAGTAATTACCATTATATTCAAAACAAGTGATTCACCCTAGTTATAAATAACTATAAAATGTTAAATAGTGGAGAATAATTTTTTAAAAAGAAATAAGATAATGATGCTAAAATTTTTCCTATTTGGATATGACTGATATTCATCATCCAATATATCCATCAATCTAAAAATATAGGCATATTAAACATTTTGGATGGGAAGAGGACAAATAGAAGTACCCTTACAAAAAAAATGTACTTTTTCTATATTGCAATTCTAATAAGATTTATTGCATTTAATTTTACTTGATTATAACAAAAAAAAAAAAACCTGAAATAACACTAAAGAAATTTCTAAATTTCAGATAAATATTTACTTACTTCATGAGTTATTTATTCTTAAAAACTCCCCAAAGGTTAAGAAGAAAGTATTGCCACCTCAGTGAGTCCTTTAGTTCATGCCAGATAGAAATCAAATGCTTTCTTGTTGTCTTAAACAATGGATGTGCTTGGGGAACCATCTCTTCTCATTCACCTAAAGCCTAGAGCCTGCAGTCACCAACTTCAACCTCAACCCTAGACTCCTGCCTCAAAAGAGAACCCTGAAGCACTTGGAGGCATTATCCTTTATGCTAGACATGTCAACATTAAGCAGAATATTATTGTAATGCTGTAAAAGATAAAGTGACAATCTCCCCATCCACACTCCCCACACCCTAGGCTTTAGTGAATAGAGCGTTATTTTACCACTGACAAGGTTTATAAATTGAAAATTGGTTCTACAATCACAACTCCCACAGCTTCTTGGACAGATTTTCATAAGTAAGTGGATTTAGGACTTCAAACCTTCTATCACAGCTCCATTCCTTAGTTCTCTGACTATCCTTTGGTTGGTTAGAATATATGATCAGGCAGTTGTTTCAAGAAGGGTTTGGGGATGCCATAGCTCCTGAGAACTGAACTACTTACTTCCATACCTTTCAAATGTGAAGGATAGCTAGATGGATATAAAATTCCTTAGTCACTCTTTTCTTCACTTATAGATTTGCTCTGTTGTCTTTAGCTATGTGATCATCTGACTCCACCATGATTTCTTTGCTTTTTTTGGGGGGTGGGGGGGTGGGGGGCTCATTTCTATGTAGCTTCCTTTTTCTGACTACATACCCAAATAAACATCCTTGAGCTTTGCTTTATTTCAATTCTTGAGATTCAGTACTTTTCTTTCTTGATGCATGTCTTAGTCCATTTGCTACAGAGCTAGGGCCTTCTGAGAAACTGAGGCAGTGCAAAGATCTGCCCTTCAAACCCAATTCTTGCAATCAAGTTAGAAAGATTTCAGTCATGTTGCTCAGAGTAACAAAAATGAGTTTATTGAAGGGATAGGAAAAGGGAAAGGGTCCACTCCTCATAGTCAGCACCATCTCTCTGTGTCCGCATAACTCTCAAGAGACATAGATAGTAGGTCCTGTCAGGAAAGGGACAAGGTACCTCTCCTGCACTCTAATTTTGGGAGGATCCCAGAGAACTTTCCAGAGAGTCCTTCCCAGGTCCACCTCTTGACTTTTGACTGATAGCAAGATGACATGAGAGTTTTAAGTCCCGACTGCCATAGCAACTCTAAGTCACCTTGGCTCATGCTGACCAGTTCTTACACATGCTATGGTTAGGAGGAAAATTCCTTATATCCATAGTTTCTGGATATGGTCACAAAAAAACTCCCCTTTCTGGGTAACTTGGGTTCCTCTTATCAACATTATTTTGGGCCTGCAATTAACAGGTAGTTTGCTAAAGAATGTGACGTGTCCTGACAATTTAGGCCAGGCAGGACTATAGGTAAATTGCTTTTGGAAAAGAAAGCATGTGGGGGTCAGCACAATGGGCCCATTTTATAGAATTATTCTCTTAACCTCATATTCCCACCATCCTCACCTGTCTGTCTCCTAACACATTCAGGCTGCTATAACAAAATACCTTACACTGGGAAACTTATATACAACAGAAATTTATTTCCCACAGTTCTGGAGGTTGAGAGTTCAAGATAAAGGTGCCAACAGTTTCAGTGTTGGATGAGGGTCCATTCCTCATAGTCAACACCATCTCTCTGTGTCCTCATATGATGAAAGGGCTAGCTAGCTCTCTGAAGTCACTTTTATAAGAACATTAATCCCAAGCAGCAGGGGTAGTCACCTCCCAAAGGTCTCAAACAGATAACCACCATCTTGAGGGTTAGAATTTCAACAAATGAAGGCTGGAGATGTAGCTCAGTAGTAGAGCATTTGCCTAGCATATGCAAAGTCCTCAGTCATTCCCCAGTACCACTAAAAAATAAACAAACAAACAAAACCAGGATTTCAACGTATGAATTTGGGGTAGATACAAACATTCAGACCATAGCAAGGGATATGGACTAGTTTCATTTGAGTCATTTCCTGATATCATTTGGACCTCTAAATTCAAGTTGTCTTAATATATTCTGAAATTTTTTTCTTCTTCTTTCAAGGCATTGAGGAATTTTTCTGTTGTTTTTTATTCAGGAACACAAATTATACAGGTGCTGGTTCTCATTTGTCATTCTTCTGTATTTATGATCTCATCTATGTTAACTTTCTTACCTTTGTCTTTTCAGATAATTTTTAATGAGTTCCTGCCAGCTTGTCAGTATTAGCCTGGATTTCTTCAATCATATTTATTTCATACTTTTGCTAATTTTAATAAATAGGTCATTATTTAAAAAACCAAATAGACATTCATCTCCAGGAAGAGAGGATTAATGCACTTTTTTTTCCTATTCCTCCTGCTAAGTTCAACTAAATACCCTGAACATTGTGTACAAAACAAACTTGAGAAGACTCTGGAACATAGTGAAAGAAGGTACCCCAGCCAGGGTCCTTAGGACCACAGGAATGACATGAGAGCAAGCTTCCTGAATTTTATTTTTGACTCATGTATCCTAGACTGAGAAGGTACTTGAAGAAATAAGGGCTCTGCAAAAGTCACTGTTAAGAAGATTAAAAAAAAAAAAAAACCAGACTGAGAAAAAAATACTTGTAAACCACAAGATGACAAAGAATGAGTAGCTGGAATAAATAACTCTAAACTTAGCAGTTAAAAAAATGTCCAATTAGAAAATTAACAAAAAAAACAAGAAGGCACATTTTGCCAAATAGGATGTACAGATGGCCTATAAGCACATGAAAAGACATGCAGCATCATTATTTATCAATGAAATGCAAATTTAAACCACAATGCAATATCACTATGTGCCTATCAGAATGACTAAAATTAAAAAAAAAAATGGTGATGCCACCTAATAATGGAGAATACACAGAAATTGTATCATTAACACATTGCTGGTGGAAATGTAAGTGGACCAGACTCTGTAGAATAGTTTGCCAGTGTCTCCAAGAATTAAATACTCAACTACCATGCCAGCTATTTGATTTTTGGACATTTGTGGTAGACAAAGAAAACTTGTGTTCACATAAAAACCTGTACATGAATGTTCACAGCAGCTATATTCATAACAGCCCCAAAAAACAATTCAGATGTCCTTCAGTGGGTAAGTGGTTAAACCATCTGTGGTTCATTCTTATCATGTAATACTACGCAGAAATAAAAAGAAACAAATTATTGATACACATAACAATTTGGATGGCTCTCCAGAGGGTTGTGCCCAGGAAGAAAAGCCAATTTCAAAAAGTAGCATACTGTATTATACCATGTATACAACATTTTTGAAATAACAAAATTATATAAATGGAAACCCAATTAGCAGTTGTCAGATTTTAAGGAGGGATAGGATGGAAGAGAAGTGGGAGTGACTGCAAAACAGCAACATGGTGGAAATGTTCTGGCTAGATGATCAGTATCAACAGCCTGACTGATATGATACTATAGTTTTGCAAGATATTATCATTAGGGGAAATTAGATAAAGGGGTACACAGTATCTCATATATTACATTTTCCTTGGGATAAAATTCACATAACATAAAATTCACCATTTTAGTCAGCCTTAAAGCAGACAAGTCAGTGATTTTTAGTATATTCACAATGTTGTACAAATCTTACCTCTAATCAATTCCAGAAATCTTCCATTGCCCCAGAAAGAAAGCTATAACCACAAAGCAGCCACCCCACCATTAGTCTTCACTATGTTACAGGGCCGGGGACTTCTGGGAAATTGAGGTAGCATGAAGGCCCCCCCTCAAACCCTGATTTTTATGACCAAGAAAGATTTCAGACAAGCTGCTCAGAGTAATAGGCACAGTTTATTAGAAGGGATAGGGAAGGGGAAAAGGACACACTGGTGGGAGAGAATGCATCTTCTCAGAAGAAGGACTGTGCCCCTCTCCTACCTTCCACTTTTATTAGGATCCCAGGGAAATTTACAAAGAATCCTGTCGAGGTCCACCTCTTGACTTTTGACTAACAGCAGGATGACATCAGACTTTCAAATCTCCACTGCAATAACTCTAGGTCACCTTGGCCCATGCTGACCAGTTCTAATTGGAATCGGTTCTTTTAGATTTTATGGTTATGGGAGATCATCTTTATCTCCTGGAGACTGTCTGATTTGTGTCAGGGTCTATGTCAGGGTCACAAAAGTTCCCCGCTGAAGGGCCTGCATTTCTTTTGCAGATAACAGGTAGTTTGCTGAGGAGTGTAACATAGCCTATGGACTTTATCCAGGCAAGGCTGCACATATATTGCTTCTTAATAATGAAAGCATGTGGGGGTCAGCACAGTGGACCAACCATTTTATAGAATTATACCCTTAACCTCATGTTCCCACAGCTCAGGTCTGTCCCCTATCAGAAGGACTGCTGTTGCAGAAGCCCAATTTTTAAAAAGAGAAAAGTGTAGGTCCTTCTCAGATCCTTTCTGAGCATAAATGCAGGCCTGGGCATGTGGGTGGCCTTCTTCCCGGGAATGTGTCAGAGCCTGGGAGAGCACTTCATCCCTAAAGCACCTCATTGTCCAGACTATCCTAGAGCCTTTTGGTTAGTCTGTTGTTTGCCCCACCTAGCATCCATCATCCATTGCCTCACACTGTGGCTCTTAGCACCTTTACCTGTGTGTCTTTAAGAGACCTCCCAAGTAACCACTTTAGCCCAGGATCCTCCTAGTTAGGAGAGATACAAGCAAGCATTTTTGAGTTTTTCTTCCAGGGAGTCAGTCAAGAGACAGATCAAAACAAATAATTGGAAAACAAATAATTCTTTGTTAATAAGGTCTATTCTTCTCTTTAAGAGAATGAGGCCTGTTATTTTCTAGGCTGCCATTGAACTAAGGACTGGGGGCTACCAATAGGGAAAGTCAAAAATGCCACAGAGTTCACTGTACTTCTCAAGATTCAGACTGTTTTTCTTAGTTAAGCATTCCCTGATTGTTCTACATATTTTATTAGCTTCCAGAGCATGAAAACATCAATTCTGACACTCTCTACCAGTTTAATGTTGTTTTTGTGGAAAGATAGACTTCTGGAGTTTCTTCCTGGGCTGTTTTCACTGATGCCTCCCCCTCTTCTTTCTTGGAACCACATTTGAATCTACAGTCATCTCAAAACAAAAAGACTAATTTCTTTAAAAGTCAAATCATAGTAAAGTGTTCTGACAAGGCTTTTGCCATCCTGTACCTCCCCATTCTGCAGTCCTTGTCACCAAAAGCAGTCCCTCTTCCTCATATTTTTTTAAAAATATCAGTTTTGTATATCAATAAATGATATATTCTATTATCGTAGGTAAGCATTTAAGTTTCTTTCCATACCATCCCCTTGGCTTCCCCACCAATTCTCCCAATATAATAGTATTACAACTGTAATTAAATCGGTATTTAGGGTGCAGATTATATATTCACAGATGATCATTTGCTCTGTGGCTCATTTCTGTTTTCTTGAAGTTAATGTGGTTTTTTTTTTCCTTTGCTTAGTTTTCTTTTGTATTTTCAAATTCTTCCCAAACTTTCTACTGCCATTTCCATTGTATCTTTCCACATCAGGTAACTTATTAATTCCAATTGATAAGTTGGAATTGATAAATTCCAGAGAGTCCTCTCTCTCCTCTCTGACCTGCTGCTCTCTCAGTCTTTGGGATAGCTGTCACCTGGATTTTTCCTTTAATGTCATTCTCAGACTTTCTTTGTCTTTGTCTTGGTTGGATTCCCTCATCCTATTTCTGGGTTTACTCATTTGTTCCTGTTCAAAAATCTGGTGCACAAGTTATTGATTGATTGATTGTACAGGGGATTGAACCCAGGGGGACATAACCTCTGAGCCACATTCCCATTGCTGAGACTGTCCTTGAAGTTTTGACCTCCTGCCTCTCAGTCTCATGAGCCTCTGGGATCACAAGCACCCTGTGGAGCACAAGTTTTATTTGTCAACTATAACTTAATAAAGCTGAAAATTTATTTTTTAATTGGTACAATGTGAGTGGACTTAAGGATACAGGCATTTTTACCTTCTAGTCTCCTCAGACAAATTTCAGTCATAACTGGTTGCCTTTTACATCTGGGATGCCAGTCTTCCTGACAGATTCTTACATCCTAAATGTTCCTGGCAGAAATTTTTGAGACTATGTGTTTGAAAATGTCTTTGGCCACCATGACACTTGACTGACAGCATAGAATTCCATTATGGTCATACTTTCCTCTAGCTAGCTGTCCCTTGAACATGACAGGCAGTTTTCTTCCTTTGCCATTCTCGTTTGCAATTGCTGCCTAACTAACTTCTTTACCAACCTCAGGTCTGTGCTCAAATATTACAATCTCAGTGACTACCCTCTATAAAATCACAAGCCCTGGCACTTCCATCTCCTTTCCTGCTTTTATTTCCATAGCACCTATCACCATCTGGCATGCTATGTATTTTCCTTTGCCTTTTTTTTTTCTCCTGTCTTTCTTCACTAAACAGTAAGCTCACTGGGGCCAGAAACTTTATTGTGTTCACTCATGTATCCCAGCACCTGTATATAGTAGGCTATCCATATCTATTCATTGAACAGACTAATAATAAACACTTCTTTTCTATTTTCTATAATGTGCTAAAAAAGGACTATAACTTATAATTATCATATATAACATATATTTGCTATGATAAATAAAAATGAATTTGTTTGATATAAAATTAACTTACTGGACATACCACTTGAAGATCTAAAAGAGATCAGATTTGTTTTTAACATGAAATAGGCAAGCACTTGATGGTTATGATTCACTGTGCATATGTGACCCTTTCTAGCAGCATTTAAAGTATCCTTGGTTCTGAGCTTCTACCTCATACGCTGCTCACCTTTTACTTGTCTTCTGGCCACTAGGACTTCAGGAACTCCCAAGCACTCTGTGCTAGGCCCATCTTCTGTTGCTGGCTTCTCTCACTTTGAGCTTCAGTTCACCTACTTTGGGTTGGATCATTTCACCTGTGGTCTTGGCTTTGGACAGACCTTCTGCCTAGAAAGTGACCAAAATAGCCATTTCTTCTATGTCCAGTAGCCAGGTTTATCACTGGTGCCCCCACCATGCACACATACAAAATCCACCCTTCACACCTTACAGGAACCCCACACACTCCAGCATAATAGTTATTTTTATTTTATTTTTTATCTTTAATATTTCATGAGACAAATGGCACTGGCTTTTAGTAATTGACTTTCCCATTATAATGTTTAAAACTTAATGTTGGAGGGCTGGGGTCGTGGCTCAGTGGTAGAGCACTCACCTAGAGTGTGTGAGGCACTAGGTTCGATTCTCAGCACCACATATAAATAAATTAATTAAATAAAGGTGCATTGACAACTAAAAATTATTTTTAAAAAAAAATGTTGAAAAAACCTGTATACTGTCATGTCTCATTTTTACATAAGAACCAAATAAAAACATGTTTAAAATACACTTGTAATACACCACTTAAGTGGTGGTACAGTCTGAATAACTTTTTTCCCCAAAAAAATTGCCTATTGCCTTAATAGGTTTAATCTTGAGCCAAAAGAGAATTGGAGTCTTTTAAAAACACATTTAAATGGGGCTGCTAGATCCAGCAAAATAAAATACAAGATATCCGGTCAAAAATGAATTTCATATAAACAAAAAAATAATTTTAACAGATCTGTGTTTCAACACATTATATTTTATATTTTATCAAGCAACCCTACATTTAAATAGCCAACTGTTGCATCCATGAAATCATTTGGTTAGGTTTGTAGTGAATGTAAAGGATTAATATTAAGATGCCACAAAGGGAGATGGTTAGAAATTCACTGACTGATGACATGATGCAGCAGCCTATTTTAAGCTGGTTAAAGTCTGTAGAGTGAGAAAGGTGTGAGTAATGAGATGCTGACCCAAGAGCAGAATGAAGACATTCATCATTGTGCTTCTTGCCTCAGATTTCTCGACCCTTATCATCTGCAGGGGCCCAGAGATCGCATCCTAGGAACACAGATTCAAATGCATTTCCCATGTTGCAAAGAAACCAAATCAAACCATAGATAGTACTGGAAGCCTTTCAGTCGACTCATCCCAGATTTTTCTGTTACTATCTTAGCTTAGATTATCATAAGAAAATACCATGTTCTGGGTAGATTAAATAAATTTATTTTTCACTGTTCTGGTGTTCAGGAAGTCCAAGATGGAGATGCTGGCAGATCTGGTTCCTGATGAGAGTTCTGGTTTGCAGATGGATGCCTTCTTGCTATATCCTCAAATGGCAGAAAGAGAGATTATCTCTCTCACATCTTTTCTTATAAAGTCATTAAGCCCAATCCCATTCATGAGGATTTCACTATCATGACCTCATTTTCTCCCAAAGGCCCCATTTCCATGTACCATCATATTGGGGATTACAGCTTCACCATATGAATCTGAAGGGACACAAACTTTCAGTCCACAGCAACGGAAATTTGAATAAACACTAGGTGTGTATACACAGAGATCTTGGCTGCTAGGAAATATTATTTCTGACATTTGAGTAAATTATTGGTAGATACAACTAGGCACCCTCCACAGTCAAGAGAAAAGAGGGTGCTTCTCTGAAATCGGGGCATAACTCACCAATAGCCAGGTTTCATTTTAAGAAAGTAATAAAACTAACATGATTTTACCTTTCAGAGCTGTTTATCACTCAGAGTTTCAGTTTTGGTGATTGCACTGTAGTAAATTAGCTGACTGTGAGTCCAAAGATTCTATCTTCATCCAGACAGTCCATTCATCATACTTAGCATTTGGATTTCAGCAGAGCTTTCCCACATATTTGCCAAAATGCCACTGAAGTAATCATAGAAAGCTTCATGTTTTGTGCATCTAATACTTAAATATCATCAGTGGCTTTGGATTTAGGTTTATTGGACTATTTTAATAATGCATCTTTTATCAAAAGTTTAATATGGCCACTTTCTTAGTTAATAAGTACTTTTTAAATTTTGATTTCATACCAAAAATGGAGTGAACTTTAGTAATTTAATGTATACTTGACCCAAGAATGCTATACAAAGTGGTGGTAGAAATTATCAGGGCTTGATAATGTAAAAGTGGCAAAGGCTTTAAATATTATCAAATATTTATCAAGTTTTATGGTCACTATAAGATTCAAATTATATATGTCACTCACATCTTTATACTCTCAATACAAGTGTTGCAAATTAGCAAGCTATTCAATTAGGTTATTCAGTTTTAGGAAAGAATAATTCAATTTTAAGTGGTAAAAGTACCAAACTGTGATGATTAAATCCAAAAAATTCAGTTACATAAAATGCATTATTGGAAGATGAATAAAATTTCTAGGCCAAAACTGTAAAGCTAGTTATCTAGAAGTTCCAAATGAGGTGATGTTATTTGAATGCCATCTGTGGTTTGGGATCTAAATATATTCCAGTGGCAAATTAGTCAGTTTGTATTACCTGATCCTCGTGGGCACTATCGGACCAGGCACAAATTCCAGAAATTTCAGTTAACTGGTATGTTTTTAGTCTCATATATCTAGATGACTGGGCCCAAATAAAATGAATAGAAGGACCCACCCTTTGTCTTCCTAGGTTGGATACAGCACTGCCTGCCCTCCCTAACCAATCTCTCTCTTTTTAAAGTATGACTATTAAAATGATCAATGAAAATATCATATCTTATTTTATTAATTAAGCCTTACTTTTTTTTTTTCATCTTCTCCTCTTTGGAAAATACTTGGACATAATGGAATTGGTCTCAGGAGATTCCTCCACAGACAGTTCTTGGTCTCCACCTGAAATGGCCTCTGCCTCCCTGTCAGAAACACCACCTTTCTTTACGGCATCAAGCATCTTCTCTCTGACTGATCCAAGCACCACAGACATAACGTCTATTGACCAGACAGTACTAGGTCCAGGGCTCACTCTCCCCACCAGTGATTATTCTACCATCAGCCAGTTAGCTTTGGAAATTTCACATTCATCTGCATCTTCACATGGCAGCAGGTTCAGTACAAGCAGTGAAGATGTGATCAGAGACCTAGAAGAAATTGATGTGTCCGACAATTTTGTATCATCAGAGATACCAGGACTGAGTGGATATGTTTCTACCCCAGATCATCTCTTGGAGAGCACCACTCCTGATCCTGCTTTACAATATATCACCACTAGCTCCATGACCTTTGCCACCAAAGGCCAAGAGCTGGTAGTATTCTTCAGTCTGCGTGTTGCTAACATGCCTTTCTCCAATAACCTGTTCAACAAGAGCTCTGTGGAGTACCAAGCTCTGGAGCAGCGGTTCACACAGCTGGTGAGTGGACACTGCTTATTTTTCTCAGCCCTCTGTGTCTCTTCTTTCCTTTTTTGGTTGTTTTTTTAACTTTACAGGAAAATCATTGGCTATATTGAGAAATGCAGGTTAGGAGAGAGGCCTGGGAAACAGCTGCTGCTGAAGGCATTCAGCTGGAGTTTTGAGATAGGTTTGTGTTGATTGGGGGAGTGAGTGCAAGGATGGACACTCAGGGAAGACACAGCCACCCAACTTCATGGAAACAAATTTACCTTTAAAATCTCCTCTTTGTAGTTCTTCCTAAATTATTTTATTCAGGAATAATTCTCAAGTACTAAACTTGGAATCTAAAAATAGTATGGGTAAACTTTTCCTGATTTGAAGTCTCTGATGGAAGAATAGAAAGCTATGCTGGTCCAGCACAGATGACCAGAGAGTTCAGGTAGATGGGTTCCTCTTTTTAGGTCCCTTAAGTTCTTGTAAACTTAAAAAGTGACTAAAGACGTATCATCCCTGACCCCTATCAAAGAAAGTGAGAAGATAATCATGATGACATATATCTTTGATAGTAAACACCTCCAAACTCACATTTATTTTATTTCTACAAGTAAAATAAGAAATGCTAAAGTAGGTAGTACCTCTACACAGTCAAGGCCAATTACAGTTATACAATTATACCACACAGATTGAAATTTTCTGACAATAATAGAGAAACTATGTGTATACTTCATATACTTCATATAAGTTAAATTATTGTACAAATGAAAATACACATAAAATCCAATTTCTCAGGTGAACATTTGCTTTAAAAAAAGATTGCTTGTGCCATTGCCCCTGCTCCCCGCCCGCCCCCCCCACACACACACACACACTCATACACACCATGAGATGAATAGATACTGGGACAGTTTCAGGAAAAAGAGTCCCTGTGAACCTAGTCCAGATGTCTTACTAAGCTGCCATATGAAAAAATCAAGAATACAGTGACTTTTAAATTAGAGTCAAGGTTACTTCTCTTTCACTTGTCCCACTGGACAGCTGCTCTAAAACATCACCCACATTTCTTCATCTGTAGTTCTGCCAATGCCAGGAATGTTTCCTCATTTGCCTAGTCAGAGTTGGAGTGTGGGAATATCCTTGTTTCCAGAGGAGATTCCAGATGGCAGCTTATTGGAAGGCTGTGTTTCCAGTTGTACAACGGCTCAGGATTTAAGAAGCGGGAGTAATGACACAACCCTTTTTTCACTTGTGAGAAGGGGAAAGAGAGAGGGCTGAGGGAAAGCAATTTCTTCATCAGCAGGTGATACCAAAGTGGCCCACATCACTTCCTCTCAGATTCTGTCAGTAGGAACTAGGCACATGATCACACCTGGATGCAAGAGATGCTGAAAAATGTGATCTCTAATGAGCCAGCTTCTTTCCCATTAAGAGAAGAGAATTTGGACTTGGGAGAAGGGACAGCTAGCCATCTGCACACTACACGAAAACAGATGACTCCTAGTAAAGACCAAAGGAATGCTAACACATAAAGAATGAGTTCAAAGTAAGTAGGAGAAATCAAGCAGAGTGCATTGAAAAAAGTTGCAACCATATATAAAAGATTATTTTCTTTTTACAGTGAGGGAGGTACCACAATGTGGGTCAGGTTCAGAGCCAAAATTTTGATGGGACCGGGTAATTATCAGGTATGGGCCAAGCCTAGGAGAATGCAGTTTGCATCTTTGCACTCTCTAGATTCAGATGGAGGTATGCAATTCATGAGTGAGGCCAGAGACAAGTTTGACTTCACAAAGTTTCAAATATTTCTGAAAAATGATTTCAAAGATGGCCATGACTCACAAGAGGCAAATGAGAGAAACTGAAGCACAATGCCCTGAGGCGTACTTTTGAGATTATTAAATTATAGTTTGTAAAGGGGTCCCCTAGGGCAACATTTTTTGTTCTCCCTCACAATTCAGATAAGGGGACTGAGGTTCTGCACAGTGGTTATGTGGCTTGATGAAGGTCACACAGCTAGGTACGGAACATTCCAGGACTGGCACCCACATTTCCTGGCTGCCAGTTCTCTACTAACTCCTCTCGTTACATTTGTTTTGGCCCTGAAACATATACTGCATAGACAGACACATTGATATTGAAGCTGTTGTTGATTTCAATAGGTCATTTCCAAATTGCTGCTTCCAAATTGCTGTCCCATTTATACAGGAGTAGGTCAGTTTGCTCCTTGGCTCAGTTTGGAACATGTTTTTAATTACTTTAATTACTTTTAATTACTTCTTGTTTTATTAAAAACCTGGCATGCAAGTTGATAACATTGGCTTGGATTTTTTTAAAATCATCTGTTCTCACATTTCATTGTGAAGAAATCATTACCCATCCATCAAAATACAAAGAAAGATGGAAATATGAGACATCATTGCTGCAGACAGGTCATTAAGTAGTGGTGTTCTGGCCTCACATTAAACAAAAATAAAAACAATAAAAAGCAATTGAAATATATGTTTCAGGTAATGAAAGGGAGCACAAATGGAATTAGCAGCAGCTGAACACTTGGAACATGGTTAAGAGTAAACCATCTTTTATTTTGCAGCTGGTTCCGTATCTGCAATCTAATCTTACAGGATTTAAGCAACTTGAAATACTTAGCTTCAGAAATGGGAGTGTGATCGTGAACAGCAAGGTGAGGTTTGCTAGGTCAGTGCCGTATAACCTCACCAAGGCCGTGCACGGGGTCCTGGAGGATTTTCGTTCCACTGCCGCCCATCAACTTGATTTGGAAATAGACAGCTATTCTCTCAACATTGAACCAGGTAAAAGAATCCAAAAGAGAAACTGATGGGGATTTTTTTGTTCATTTTGTTTTGTTTTGGTTTTGAGCATTCTGTTCAACTGTGAAACCACAAAAAAATTAAATTTAAATCACACTTGATAAAACAGCCTTTCAGAAGCTACAGATCCCATTATCAGAAAGAGTCCTAAGACATGTAGGTTAAACTTTTCCACATCAGAAAGCAAAGAACAAATGTACCTCTTACTTCACAGAGAGCTTTAATTTCCTTTCCGAATAAAACTTTTGCTGTACTTCAGATTTTTTTTTTAATGTCGCCCACAGTCAAGCTAAGTTACATTCTGCTAGAAGTCAAAAGCACTTTCTTGGTGAACTGCAACAATCTGGGGGTTCCTACCTCAGAAACCTTCTAGTCACAGTGAGCTGTCAGAACAGCCTCTTCATAACATAATTCAGGAAGAAACTGAGACAGCATCCTGAAGAAAGAAAAATAATCAGATCAGAATTCAAACTTAGAGAAAGTCACTTCACCATCACCAAAGAAAGGAGAAAATAATTCCCTTTCCCAGTTGTGCACCCTAGATCCGCCTCCATGTGTAGGAAAAAAACAAATAAGAGTTAGTAGAGAAGACAGTTCTTAAAGATAAGGGGGCTTAGCCACATAATGGGAAGCAAACCTCTGTTCCAGTGATTAAAGCAGAATATATGTACCAATATAACTTGCTGTGCCCAAATAGGAACTGTTTTCACCATTAGTTTCAGAATTCTGTTTTTTAAACAACTAAAGGAAGTTTTTGTAAATTCCCTGAAGGGCAAGAGGGGAGGGCTACAGACCTACTGCCAAAGCAACCTTCCAGTCAGGTTTGCAACAGAGTCTCTTAATTGGCTATGAATTAGTGAAGTGAATCTTTTAACACCTTTCTCTGACGCTCTGTCTCTGTAGACTAACAATGAAAGCAAAGGGAAAAAGGCCTAGGGCAAAAATGCAATCCAGAGGGCTCCAAAGGAAACATTTATCTTTGACACAGAAGAGTTTTGAGAAACTTTAAAAAAATTTTCCTTCAGTACCTTTGTAAACAGGATCATTAAAAAGACAGGACACCCTTAGGCACTGAGCCTGGGAGTAGTAACCCCACGCAGGAGCAGCTAAGTGAGCCCTCTGGACTTCTTCAGAAATCAAAAGACATCCTAAATGCTGGTGAGAGGCTGCTTCTTTCCCTGAAAGTTAATGTAGAACTGAGAAGGAACCAGAGGGTCCCTGCAATTAAGATCAGGAAATTAATCTCTCCTGTCACTCAGTAAAGATCAGGAAGTATATGGGGAGAACCTGGAAAGCATAAGAGAGGTGAGAGACGAAATCCCTCCTTTCCTCCCTCCCTCAGAGAGCTGACTGTTTGCTAAGAGACCATCTAGTAACACAAGAAGGTCAATGCAAGCCAAGGTCAATTCACAGCCTAGGCGAGAGCCCCCAGCCTCTACCTGTAGGGACAGGCTTCTCAATGTATGGGTCAGTTAAGAGGCTGTATAACCAATGTGATCCTGAAATCTGTACATGTGGAAAAATAAGAATTCATACCCCATTTGAATCAAATGTATGATATGTCAAGATCGATGTATTGTCTTGAGCAACCAATAAAAAAAAAAAAAAGTGCCTCAGAAAGAGGGTGGGAAGCTGGTAGCACATTGTCAAGTTTGCAAAAGAGACACTGGTGATATTGAAAGAAAGTACAGAATAATAATGGCTTTCGGGGGTCCACAGCCCTGAATGGGAGACTGTGTACTAGGAGCAATATCCAATTTCCACAAGTGGAAAATGGAGATCATACAGTTTTGAGGATTAACCAAAAGAATATTTATAATCCTTAGCATGGTAGCTCATTTCTACCTTGACCTTCCCACTCATTGTTGACCGAAAGGAAAACTTTTGGGTACAGTTTGGCACGTCGGCTTCTCACCTATGCATAACTTAGTGTAAATAGGAATTTTTTTTCATATTGTATCTGTACATTTTGACTTATATAGAGGAATTCCTAAGTTCATTGTTTATTTTTCACTTTTATAAATCATATTTGACTTCCTAATTCTGCTATCCTCAAATGTTTTGGCAGAAGCATTGCTTATGTCCTAACTGGCTCACCACAGTCATTTCTTGACAGACTTCTTAAATGAATTTATTTTTTCATTCATTCATTCATTATTTTATGAGTTTTCCATGTACTAAAACTTTAGGTTCTCTTACTCTATTGGTTTCTAGTAAGGAAAAAGTATGAACTACCATTTCACTGAAAAGCTGAGTGTAAAGTTTCAGTGGTTTTGCAAAGTCTTCCTTACAGATACTGTGAGTGATCATTCATCCATTCAGTACATTGCCTGTCAGATTCATTGCTGTACCTGGCTTTAGTATGGCTCCATTTCTGGAAGTTTCTGAGCTGATCAATCTCAAATTGAGCTGCCTCTGGAAAGCAGGCAGGTAATTTCCCATGTTGTCCAGCATGCTCTATGTGTCCCCTATATTTCCACCATTAAAAATATAAATTGGGCCTGTGCCCAATGGTATAGTAGGCAGCCTGGAGGTATTCTTATCTTGGTAGTGCACCATAAGTTTGGCTCCAGCAGGGACTGAAACTCATGTTAGCACCATCTCTCTTCTACTGGCTGCTTAGAGGAAAAGCTACATAAAAGAACTATTCACAATAAATTAGTGAAAATAATTTCAGCTCCAACTCTTACATAAATACCTTACCACCATATATATATATATATATATATATATATATATATATATATATATATATATATATATATAATTCTTACTGGTACTGTAGGTTGCAAATGGTCAAATTAATTATGACAGCGTTGCAATAATAATCATGATTAACATTTATTAAGCAACTACAGTGTGGGATAGACAAAGGACAAGTGAGAAAAGGAATAGGGCACTGACCACATGTGCCTTCTCGCTCACAGCTAAGGATCCTGGTTTAGTTATTTCACCAAAGAAGGCAAAAGGTAAATTCCCCATGGAAACAGCAAGTGGGCGCTTGGGCTAATTAATGTATGCAAGCCAGTCCCTGCACCAGGGAACTGCAGAAAAAGGAAAAGAGACATCTTAAAACTAACTGCTGGGAGCAAAACTTTTTCCATTCAAAAAATACTTTTTAATGACCATTTTCTTAGTTTTTTAGTTTTCCTTTATATTTTATTTTGATGAAGTCTGGCAGCCTGCACAGGAAAGAATGTAGAAGTAGAGATGATGTAAAGTATTCTAGTGCCTTTGGTCCATGAGCAAATGGATGGATGGTGATGGTAAGGACTGAGCAGCTGGCAACAGCTTGGAGGAGCCAGGACACTGGCAGGTCATGCAGCAGTACAAATTCCCATTAGATATTTGCAGCTGCTAAGGATAAAAAGCCAAAGCATGCAGCAATCAAGTTCACACTGGGACAGACAAAAGCACCCCCTCATTCACCTGTTATTCATAGCTCCTCCTCCTGTTCACAGCCTTGTTTCAATTCAGAGTAGAGATAGCACCAAAACCCAAAAACTCACCATATTGCTTCTGAACAGAGTTAATTAAC
This sequence comes from Marmota monax, assembly GCF_021218885.2. NCBI lineage: Eukaryota > Metazoa > Chordata > Mammalia > Rodentia > Sciuridae > Marmota > Marmota monax. The sequence goes on along the minus strand of NW_026695208.1, from coordinate 955,094 downwards.
TTCTTACTCCAAGCATTTGTACATCTCAGAAAACATCTTGAAAATAACATCTAAAACACTTTTATTGAAAGAAAGAAAGCCTACACAGTTGCAGTAAAGTATTTCTAGCACCAAAACTCTGTACAATTTTAGTTTGGGGAAATAAGCATGAAATTACTTTTGTTTGTTTGTTTGTTTGTTTGTTTGACAGTGCAGAAGATGGAACCCAGAGCCTCATGCTTGCTAGATAAGTGTGCTACAATTGAGTTACAACCCCAGTCCTGTTTTGATAATAGAAGAAATAGGTATCCAAATTTTAAAGCAAATGAAGAAAAAAATACAAAGATTTTCAATCATTTTCTTCTTCTTTTTTTTTAATCCAGCAATATGATAGCTATTTTGCTCTTCTTTTTTTAGTGTGAATGGCTGATTCAGATTCTCTCCTTTTGGTGGTATATTTGAGCATTAGCTGTCATGGTGACTGACAGATAGGCTGATTAAAATGTCCTTCTAGAACAACCAACCAGTGCAGCCAGCTGAACTTGCTGCCTCTCAGGTCATTGGACTCTGAATGAAGATAATTATATCAGGTTCTTGGAGAACAAGGACTCAAATTCCAATTTACACAGCTCTTGGCTCTTCTTCTGGCATGGTCTTTTCAGATATGAACACCTTGGGCTGTGCAGAGTCCATCTTCCAGCATGTAGGCATATAGTAAAAGAGACCTGAGGGGCACTGATAATCAAAATTCCTGGAAATACCAAAAGGTCACTTTAGCAAATATAGGAAACCTCCCTGTTTCAGATTTTGATCTTCTGAGTGTTTGCTTGAACTCATTGATGTTAGTCCAATCTATTGGGAAAATTCTCCTTGAAAGAGAATTAAATGGGAAATCTTCAGAGAGAAAAGGGGCAACTGCTAGCAAAACTGTGTGTCAAAAATAAATATTTTGGTTTGTCTATGGAGAGAATCCCAAGAACTTATCTTCAGAAAATGGAGATGGCATGGTACACTTTTAACCTTTTCCCGGACAGGAGAGCTAAACACCATAGAGAAACCAAGTTACTGGATTTCTCACCCTTTTGCCCTTCCCTTATCACCTTCTTGTGAGAAATAGGAGATCAGATCCATGCTACACAGAGCAGAGGACAAGCAAAGTCTCCCACCTCATCTCCAGTATTTCCCCAGCCCCCAGAATTACCTGCCTTTCCCACTCTGCCTCCCCTACCTGTGCAAAGAATCACCCATTGCACAGTGTGCTATGCCAAACATTTGTTTAGCTTATTAGTCAGAGAATCGTTAGGATAACAGAGCTGGTGTAAAGAGGACATAGAAACTGGGATTTTCTACAGCCAGATAACAAAGAGATTGATGAAGTAAGGTTGGTAAATATAAAAGAGCACTATCATTGTATTTTATCAATCTTCTATGCATTAACTTCTAGCTTTACAGAGTTGTGAAATGTCTGGACCATAATCAATAGCAAATAGCAAGTCAGAGTTTCTGCCTTCTAGGCATCAGCAAACTTTGTATTCAAGGGCCACAGAGTAAATATTTTAGGCTTTGCAAACCAAAAGGCAAATCGAAGACATTATGTAAGAACTTATATAACCATTTAAAATCTAACCATTTAAAAATGTAAAAACCACCCTTAGCTTGCATGTTGTACAAAGGCAGACAGCAGCAGGTCAGATTGGCCCACAGATGGTCCTGGTTCACTAGGTGGGATTGCTGGTGTTCTAACACAACATTTAAGGTCATGTAGTCAACTTTGCTCCTTATTTCCAAACGGTGGGTAATTTTTCTGAAGCCATCAACAGTTACCCAGCCTCTTCATCCTTCTGACCCTTATCTCTACTGCTACAGGAAAGTAAGCAAGTAGAGGATAATGCCATCGTGATTCGGGTCGCTGTTCACTCATACTTCAGTGAACAATTATGGATCATCTGTCATGAGTCAGACATCTCATAGGCAGCAGGACCCAGAGATGAATCAACACTGTCTTTGCCCTCAAAGAACAAAATAGGAAGAGAAATAGAAGCAAATACCAAAAGCTATAATAGAACCTCTATAATCAGGATGCAAGCAGTCATGTTATAAAGTACAGAGGAGAGAGCAATTCCACGTAGGTGAAGGGTCACATGGCAGCTTGGTAGACAGTGATAATGAGCCCAGTCTTGGTTAAGATGGGGGTGGTATAAAGAGGACATAGAAACTGGGATTTCTAGGAGGTAGAGAGACAAGGAGGGACTATCCCAGAAGGGGCAGGAGGAAAAAGACCATTCTGGAAGACTCAAGGTACTTCAGTTATTCCACTATGATAGCAGCTTTAGATAACAGAGTAAGGAGCCCAGGGAGCACAGACAAGAAGGAAGAGAAAATAAGTCTTAAAGCTAGGTCTGAAAGACCCTGTCACATCTATTTACACCCACATAGGTAAATTGGTTCGTTCGTCGTTCATTCTTTCTTTTTTTCTTCTTTCTTTCTTTCTTTCCTTTTCTTTCTCCTTTCTCTTCCCTCTATAATGTAGGGTCTTTTAAAGTTAGACTTCAATAAATTATAGAAAATTCAAGAAGTGTTCAAAGTAAGAATTAAGCAGTCCTTACAAAAACATTTGCTTTTTCATTCATAAAATACTGCATTTTGGGACAACAGTAAAAATGTATAAACAGGCACAAAGGTAGCACATAGATTGATTCATTTTTTTAAATTGTTAAATGCAAAAACTAAAGCAAAATTAGTAAGCTCCCTTAAGGATTTAAAAAGACTCCAAAAATATTTGGAGGTGGGGAGACTGCTAAGGAAATGAGCATTAGGCAAATTGACCTTTAGCCTACGAAGCTGGTGTCTAAAAGCCAGGAGAGAGGCCAGAGTTGAAAGTACACATTTGGGAAGCTTCAGCTAAAGCCAGAGAACAGATAGAAATGCTTCAAGGTGACCTGTAGGATGGCAGGAAAAGAAAGCTGGGAATGGAACTATGAGAAACCCCAACACTTAATGGGGAAATAAGATTGCCAACAAAGGGAGTCAAGAAAGGAAACAAGGAAAACTAGAAGAGGATGCTGCAGGAGAGAGGAGGAAGAGAGAGTCAGCAATCTCAGCAGCTGTGAATGAACAATGGGTGGAGGTCACAAAAGTGGACAGTAGGGAAGGCAAAGCCAAGCTAGTGGAGTGGCCAGGGCAGAGGCCAGACACTGTTGAGTTGGAAGGAGACAGGAGGAAGGTGGCCTCCGACATTAGGCTCCCTCCTTCCCATAGAAACTGGGAGACCCGGGCTGTGTCTTCCTTGATGACTGAATCTCAAAGGGATGGCTCTCAGACCCTGGACAAAGACATTCCTGAGCTGTAAAACTGACAAGAGGCTTTTTTAAAGATTTATGTCTCAAAGGTCAGAGAAAAAGTTGCAACTACAACTTTTCTACGGTAATTGCTCTAGGGAAAGGGAAGTCAGGGGAGTCAGGAAGAAGCCTGTCTAAAGATTAGTGAAGCTAAAGTCTATGCCCCAATTTTATTATATTTACAGGTTATGCTCAAAGAGAGCATTCACTTATTTTCATTTGCAGAATAGGAAACAAATTCCAATCAAGACTTTCCTTTTTTTTTTCTTGTTTTCTTTTTAATGGCAGAGTAAAAAAGGAGGTTTGTGATAGTAATGCCAGGAGAGGGAAATGTTATTAACTGGGTTCAATCCCCAGATCCAACAAAAAAGAAAGAAAAATGATGATGATGATGAAGAAGAAGAAGAAGAAGAAGAAGAAGAAGAAAAAAGAAAGAGAGAGAGAGAGAGAGAGAGAGAGAGAGAGAGAGAGAGAGAGAGAAAGAGACAGGATGGGGGGAGAAGAAAAACAGAAGATTTGAAAATTCTCCTGAGATTTTTAGGTGAATATCATCTCACATTTGGATCAGCATCTGATTTCCTGATACGTCTTCTCAGTAAGAGTTACCAGTGCAGTCAGTTAGGCCAAATAACATCTGCAGAGGTAGAGACATGTAGGAGAGTGGCATGCTGTTATTCCTGCATTCAGTGTGCCATTCGCCTGTTGAAAACTCCCTGAATAAATGAATCTGTGATATGAGAAATATAAACCAATGTTAGAACTTTCTGTGATTTATCAACTGAAAACTGAATAAATCACAGCTTGCTCGGTATTCTGCCAGCATTTCCAGCAACGAGAGTCGTCTTTCATTTAGGCTGCTATGAAAATTCTTCAGAAGCATGTAGGGCTTTTATGCCAGTTAGCTGTGCAGGTTGGAGACTTCAAAAATGCAAAACCACATACAACTTATTTTCTCCTTGAATCCCTAAGAAACCTCCTCAAAAATGGGCAGACCTCAAGGTTGGTAAATAGTAAACACAGAAATTAATTACAGTCTGGCATCCAAGATGTTTTCAGCAAAAATGTAGATCAACAAACTCATCTTATCTGGAAAATGCATTATGTGTCAGACTCTTATTTTAGTTTCCAGGTCCAAAAAGGTGATAGATGTCACTCATCACGATTTAAAAAAACAGTTTCTATTGACACTATTGTAGTCTTGATAAATAAATGCATAAAGTAGGTATAATCCTCCAAAACACACTTTATACAATTGAAAAACCTGAGTTTTGGAGAAGTACAGTAATTTACCCTTTACTGGTCACATGACTACCAAGTACTATAACTGGAATTCAAAGGTTTATATGCTTCCTTTGACTCTACTACCTCTTTATAAAAAGGAATCCTTCTGGGTAAACAGTGGCTGTTCAATCTATTTAGAAAAACTTATATCACAATTCAGTGTAATCCTTAATGAATCCTGTTAGTCTCTACACTTCATCAAATGAAATTTTCTATATCATTTGTTATATTCTTAAAATATAGAGGGAGAGGGAAAGAGAGAGGAAGAGAGAGAAAGAAGAAAACAAAAGTGTTCATCTAAGGAATAAAACTCCCAAATCCTCAAAGGTATATGTACTGCTAGGAGTGTCCCTTCCCGGTTGAGGTAGTTACAGGAATTGTCTGTCCTGTCCTACCTCTCCTGCCTCTTCCTTCTCCCTTTACCTCCTATGTCCCTGGTCCTCCTAGGATTACATTGGGGCCCTTTGCCTCCTGGAATGCCCATCACAGGGGATTTCCTTTTTAATTTCTGCTTTCAGTAGGGAACCTCAACACTGGCTGCACTGCCAAATAGATTTCATGCTTCTCCCGTTTCAACCTATGTCCTCTTTCCACACCCCAACAATCCCATGGAGCTTCCTTAAAACCCTCCCTTCAATCCCTTCAAGCAAATCCCTCCACACAAATCTGGGCCCCAGCCCAACTGCTGGGCCACCTCCCTTATCTTCCTGCTGTCACAGTTCTCCCTGGCTCGCTGACCCTGAGACACTTAGGCCCCCATCCTAACACCATTCCACCTAGAACACAGATACAGATAATGGCTGAGAGAGGAGTTAATTCCTCAGCACACATACCAAGCAAGATGTATATGGGCGTTCATAATCCACTCTTAGAAGAAAGAATTACTGAGATCCTACTTTAAACAGTTAGTGATGGTGGTTCTTGAGACTGATGAAGAATTAAAATGAATCACAAAGTGTTTCAGATGGCTTTCCCTTTAAGCCAGAAAGGACCCCCATTAATAACTTGCTCAATTCCACATATGTGTAGTAAGCTCCAATTATATGCATGGTGCTCTGTTACATTTATCATTAACATTATTTTCACTCTAATCCTACCTTTCAGCAAGAACTCATAAACAAAACATGTCTGACCAATAATGATAAAACAATGAAGCAATGAAACATTAACTTAAATGTAGGTCTTTAGATCTTTCTTTTAATGACTGAATTGCACCAACAGTTATGGAGGTCTCATGTGCCCCCATGTCCAGCCAACCACTCTTTTCACTATTTTATCTTTATCCCAGTAGAATACCAGAAAAAAAAAATACACACACACACACAAATACATACACACACTACCCAGGTTTATATTTGAGTTGGAGGGATATTAATAATCAAACAGTTTAAATATTTTAAGTAAATGAAAAGTGAGACCCAAAGAGCTAACCCACATTCCCCAGGCCACAGGCAACTCTGGGAACCAGACCTTTTTTCCCAGAGTGCTTTTCTGACACTTTAGCATTATACAACCAAATCCAATGTCCTCAGAATTCGGGGAAATAAACCCAAAGGATCTGTGTGAAAGGTGGGGTCTACCTGTGTACATCTCAGATGAATGTTCAAAAGAGAAGCATGTTCGAATTGCTAAACACTTAAGCCCCAAGTACTATGTAAAAGTGATGGGCATACATTGAGAAGGGAATAGTCAGACCACCAGGGCTACATTAAGACTTCCAGGGCTAAATTAGGACTTCCTAGGCTCCAAGACTTTTTGCCTTCATGAATATTATTAAAGAAAGAATATCAATATTAATGAATAAGGAATATTTAAAATCGTATCTTAAAACTGCATGAATATAAAGCTGAATATAATCCAGATTGCCTGCCTTCCTTCCTTCTCCTCCTTCCCTCCCTCCCTCCCTTCTTCCTTCCTTCCTTCCTTCCTATTTTAAAGACAAATTTTCGTAGATCTCTAAGTCTGGTGGGCATTAAGGCTGTAGTCATGCGGATTGCTATTGATTGTGATGTGTGAGCTTGCACTGATGCCCCTGGCAAAGAATGACCGCCTGCTTCTTTCCCACCAACAAAATCAGGACACAACCTTCGTTCTGGGGGTGGGGGGAAAGGAGGCCAGGCTGACTAGCAGATGCCCCCTACTGTCAATAGGAGCACACTCTACCGAAATCTGGCCACTTTGTTCAGGCGTGAAGTTTGCGCGGGGAATATGCCTGTCTATGGACTCCAGAGCTGCTCTAGTTCTGCCTTTTTGAACTTGGGAAAGATGATCCAGTAGTTTCCACCACATTCTCCTAACCCGGCAGGCTCGGTCTCCCGCTGTAATCACGAAGCGATAATGGCTCTATCAGCGGTCCCCTGGAGCTGCTCCTGCCACTGTGCGAATTCCTTCCAGACCTTGCTTCCCTCCACCAATGCGCAGCGCACAGTCGTTTTTAAGGCGACAGAAATAAGTTAGAGCACTTAAATTTCATTCCTTAAATCCAGCCCTACATTTATTGATTTCCGTATATTGAACCAGCCTTGCATCCCAGGGATGAATCCTACTTGATCATGGTGCACAATTTTTTTGATAAGTTTTTGTATCCAAGTGGCCAGAATTTTATTGAGGATTTTTGCATCTAGGTTCATTAGAGATATTGGTCTGTAGTTTTCTTTCTTTGAAGTGTCTTTGTCTGGTTTAGGTATCAGGGTGATGTTGGCCTCATAGAATGAATTTGGAAGTTCTCCCTCTTTTTCTATTTCCCGAAGTAGCTTGAAAAGTATTGGTATTAGTTCCTCTTTAAAGGTTTTGTAAAACTCTGCTGTATACCCATCCGGTCCTGGGCTTTTCTTAGTTGGTAGTCTTTTGATGGTTTCTTCTATTTCCTCAATTGATATTGGTCTGTTTAGGTTGTCTATATCCTCCTGACTCAATCTGGGCAGATCATATGACTTAAGAAATTTATCTATGCCTTCACTATCTTCTAATTTATTGGAGTATAAGGATTCAAAATAATTTTTGATTATCTTCTGTATTTCTGAAGTGTCTGTTGTGATATTGCCTCTTTCATCCCGTATGTTAGTAATTTGAGTTCTCTCTCTTCTTCTCTTCGCTAGCATGGCTAAGGGTCTGTCGATTTTGTTTATTTTTTCAAAGAACCAACTTTTAGTTTTGTCAATTTTTTCAATTGTTTCTTTTGTTTCGATTTCATTAATTTCAGCTCTGATTTTCATTATTTCTTGCCTTCTACTTCTTTTGCTGTTGTTCTGCTCTTCTTTTTCTAGGATTTTGAGATGAAGTATGAGATCATTTATTTGTTGGTTTTTTCTTTTTTTAAGGAATGAACTCCAAGCAATGAATTTTCCTCTTAGAACTGCTTTCAATGTGTCCCATAGATTCCGATATGTTGTGTCTGTGTTTTCATTAATCTCTAAGAATTCACCACATCAATAGACTTAAAAATAAGAATCATATGATCATCTCGATAGATGCGGAAAAAGCATTTGACAAAGTACAGCATCCCTTTATGTTCAAAACTCTAGAAAAACTAGGGATAACAGGAACATACCTCAATATTGTAAAAGCAATCTATGCTAAGCCTCAGGCTAGCATCATTCAGAATGGAGAAAAATTGAAGGCATTCCCTCTAAAATCTGGAACAAGACAGGGATGCCCTCTCTCACCACTTCTGTTCAACATAGTTCTCGAAACACTGGCCAGAGCAATTAGACAGACGAAAGAAATTAAAGGCATCAAAATAGGAAAAGAAGAACTTAAATTATCACTATTTGCAGATGACATGATTCTATACCTAGCAGACCCAAAAGGGTCTACAAAGAAACTATTAGAGCTAATAAATGAATTCAGCAAAGTGGGAGGATATAAAATCAACACGCATAAATCAAAGGCATTCCTGTATATCAGCGACAAAGCCTCTGAAATGGAAATGAGGACAACCACTCCATTCACAATATCTTCAAAAAAAATAAAATACTTGGGAATCAACCTAACAAAAGAGGTGAAAGACTTATACAATGAAAACTACAGAACCCTAAAGAGAGAAATAGAAGAAGATCTTAGAAGATGGAAAAATACACCCTGTTCATGGATAGGCAGAACTAACATCATCAAAATGGCGATATTACCAAAAGTTCTCTATAGGTTTAATGCAATGCCAATCAAAATCCCAACGGCATTTCTTGTAGAAATAGCGAAAGCAATCATGAAATTCATATGGAAAAACAAAAGACCCAGAATAGCAAAAACAATGCTAAGCAGGAAGTGTGAATCAGGCGGTATAGCGATACCAGACTTCAAACTATACTACAGAGCAATAGTAACAAAAACAGCATGGTACTGGTACCAAAACAGGTGGGTGGACCAATGGTACAGAATAGAGGACACAGAAACCAATCCACAAAACTACAACTATCTTATATTTGATAAAGGGGCTAAAAGCATGCAATGGAGGAAGGATAGCATCTTCAACAAATGGTGCTGGGAAAACTGGAAATCCATATGCAACAAAATGAAACTGAATCCCTTTCTCTCGCCATGCACAAAAGTTAATTCAAAATGGATCAAGGAGCTTGATATCAAATCAGAGACACGCCGTCTGATAGAAGAAAAAGTTGGCTACGATCTACATACTGTGGGGTCGGGCTCCAAATTCCTCAATAGGACACCCATAGCACAAAAGTTAATAACTAGAATCAACAAATGGGACTTACTCAAACTAAAAAGTTTTTTCTCAGCAAAAGAAACAATAAGAGAGGTAAATAGAGAGCCTACATCCTGGGAACAAATCTTTACTCCTCACACTTCAGATAGAGCCCTAATATCCAGAGTATACAAAGAACTCCAAAAATTAGACAATAAGAGAAAAAACAACCCAATCAACAAATGGGCCAAGGACCTGAACAGACACTTCTCAGAGGAGGACATACAATCAATCAACAAGTACATGAAAAAATGCTCACCATCTCTAGCAGTCAGAGAAATGCAAATCAAAACCACCCTAAGATACCATCTCACTCCAGTTAGATTGGCAGCCATTATGAAGTCAAACAACAACAAGTGCTGGCGAGGATGTGGGGAAAAGGGTACACTTGTACATTGCTGGTGGGACTGCAAATTGGTGCAGCCAATTTGGAAAGCAGTATGGAGATTTCTTGGAAAGCTGGGAATGGAGCCACCATTTGACCCAGCTATTCCCCTTCTCGGTCTATTCCCTAAAGACCTAAAAAGAGCATGCTACAGGGACACTGCTACATCGATGTTCATAGCAGCACAATTCACAATAGCTAGACTGTGGAACCAACCTAGATGCCCTTCAATGGATGAATGGATAAAAAAAATGTGTCATTTATACACAATGGAGTATTACTCTGCATTAAAAAATGACAAAATCATAGAATTTACAGGGAAGTGGATGGCATTAGAGCAGATTATGCTAAGTGAAGCTAGCCAATCCCTAAAAAACAAATGCCAAATGTCTTCTTTGATATAAGGAGAGTAACTAAGAACAGAGTAGGGTCGAAGAGCATGAGAAGAAGATTAACATTAAACAGGGATGAGAGGTGGGAGGGAAAGGGAGAGAGAAGGGAAAATGCATGGAAATGGAAGGAGACCCTCAGAGTTATACAAAAGTACATACAAGAGGAAGTGAGGGGAAGGGGAAAAATAATATAAGGGGGACAAACGAATGTCAGTAGAGGGAGCAGAGAGAGAAGAGGGGAGGGGAGGGGAGGGGAGGGGAGGGGAGGGGGGATAGTAGAGGATAGGAAAGGCAGCAGAATACAACAGACACTAGTATGGCAATATGTAAATCAATGGATGTATAACTGATGTGATTCTGCAATCTGTATATGGGGTAAAAATGGGAGCTCATAACCCACTTGAATCAAATTGTGAAATATGATATATCAAGAACTATGTAATGTTTTGAACAGCCAACAATAAAAAAAAAAAAAAAAAATCCAGCCCTACTTCTTTTGCAATTGATCGCCATCTAGCGGACATTATGTTTCATCGCACTTGGGTGGGGGGGACGTCCACAAGAGACCCCAAAAGCCCTCAGTTCTGGCTGTCCCAGGTGAAGCCAGAATTCTCAGAATTCTATCCAAGCTGAGCTGAAATCTTGCCTTTGGACGGGATTCAAAAAAAAAGGAGATGCTTCAATTTCTGTCCAAAATAGGAGTGAGATTTCGACAGTGCAATAGAAATTATAAAGATGAGGGAGGGAGGCGGTGAATTGTGCAGCCACTAGATTGTGGGGCAAAGGTGGGGCAATCTAGCAGCCCAGGAGAACCAACTAAGTTGCCAAAACCTGGACTGAAAGTCCCAGAGGCCTGGAAGACTATTGTCAACTCTGGCAAGCATGAGTGCACCTACAACCAGAAACAGGAGCTTTGAAAAAGACACTATCTTAGAGTGCCAGGGACTTATGATATACCTGCATTTATAAACTCCTTGATTACAAAGGCCATCTTTTTAACTTTAACTGTAAAATGCCTCAAAGTGTTTTCTGCAAGCAGGGAACATTTATTTAAGTGCTTTTTGATCACATGATGGACAGTTGAGAGAGTCAGCTAGTTGGGAATGCTTTTAAGAACCTTTGAAATGCACACAAAAGATGTTATATAAGCAAATCCAGAGCAGAAACTAGTACATAAAATGTACTTGCACCAGAAATCTTGGAATGATACAAATATTTCTGAGTCCTAGATAGAAGCTGACTTATTGCCACAGTCTGGCTGCAGCAGAATAATCAGGGGGGTGATGAACAACTTGTATACGTTGATACAGCAGGAGTAGGAGCCCTTTATTGCAGGACAGGAGCAGTATTTATACATTCCACACAACTTATCTAATTAGCATAAACTAGATACATCAGTCAACCAATAAGGAATCTCCACACTTAATGGCTCGCTTTTGTTACTTCTCAAACCACTCCCTCTGGCATTTTGCCAGGCACCATCCAGACTTGTTTACGAACTCTAACATTCCCCTGGCAAAATGCCAGGTGTTATTTTGACTTGTTTACAGACTCTAACAACTTATGTCAAGCATGTTCATTGCTGCCATGCTTTAATCACTGTCACATTTGGAACCACTGTTGCATCAGACTGTACTTTCTATAAGAAACATTGTGCCTTCTGAAAGAGTGGTGGCAGATAGTGGCTGTGAGATTTTGGCTGCTTGGGAGAGCCTTTATTCAAAGGAAAGTATTTGTGAAAGTCTGATATGTCAACTGTTGAGAGTGGAGATGAAGATGTAGAGGGGACCTCCCACTCACCCTCCCTCCTCCAGGAAACCCCACATTTGAAAACCACTAGAATGATGTAAAAAGTTAAATATTGTAAACAGAAAAATTTGAATCTTGGGTCATACTTACTAGCTCAAATAGGTTTCATTTTTCTCACTTATAAAAATGGTGTCTGAAACATCTGTATATATTTGGAAAACTGTTACAAATACCAATGAAGACACATGTTTAAGGTGTGCACCACAGTGATACATAATGGCTCTTGATATATATGACCTTTTTTTCTTATATAAATAATTGCCACTTTCACTCCTGGATAGCTATAAATTCAGGGTCATGACCCCTGGGAGACAATTCAGGGACAAGTCTTGAAATGGAATGACATGAATGCTCTGACTACAGTCAGAATCCATGTGGGATTCTAAGCACAATCTAGGACCTCTGGACACTGGGACAGACCTGGATCTTCCCACCTTCTGCTAACTAGCAGCTACTAACACATACAACTCACTAAAGCCAAGTAGCTTAGGCCACTGCTATGGAAAGAGTGTCACATGTGCTCTGCAGAAGAACTGTCCACATTGGTTAAGGACAGAAAATCAAGTAATTTTGTCATCAAGCAATTAGAGTAAGCAATTGGATACACCAACATATACAAGGTGTCTATTAAGTATGGTTGTAGGCTTGTGGAAAAACTCCTCTATATAGGGTGCCAACACACACACACACAAAAAAACTACTAGGTAAAGAGGATTTAAGCAAATCCAGGACTAAAGCAATAACAGAACAATCAGTCTATAAATCAATCGTGAGGACTTTACTTCATCACCTACACACATAATTTGATTATTACTTGAAAACATTGTCCTAGAAAATGCATCTAATGTTTTCCTTCTTAATCTATGGTTGCTCTCAAGTCTTCTTGTCCTCCTTCTTTCCAAGTAATGAGACCATTTTTGGACAGAGAATTTTTGGTTGTTGCTACAGAATGTATAGATAATGACAACGATGATAATGATGATGTTTAACCAAATTTATTTTGTACAAATGTCCAGAGATATGTTAAGGATGAGATAAACAGATGTATGGTATATCCGTGAATAATCCTATTATTCTAAGGAAAAATGTTTGGGGGATATGACAAAGAAAGAAAACAACAACACAGGGAAGCTTTGCATAGGAAAATTCTACTATTTAAACTTTCATTCATCATACAGCCCATCTTTCTCCTCTTCTATCTCATCTGCGGCTCCTTCTTTCTCAGAATCAGCCCAAATGTGGGTCTTTGCCTAAAATCCAAAGATGCATGTGTCATTTGAAAGATGACATGTGACTAAAGAGGTCAAAGGACTTTTTTTTTTTAAGGTAGTACAGAAAGAAACTGTGTGAGTTGCTTCTGTTTTGAGTCTAATTAATGGCAGTTGCCTCCATTTGCCATATTGGCAAGGGGTCCAACAGCTCCCCTATGGGGCTCTTTCCTTCCTGAAATCTCAGTCAGAAGACTCGAATACAAACAGGCATGACCTTAGCAATATTCCTATTCCCTGCATCGAAGCTTTCTCATCTTCAAGGAGCAAATTAGTCTAAAAGATCTCTAAAACGACTTCTGACTCTAAAATTCCACCTATCTAAAAATGTAAATTTTTATATATGGATAAAATAAAAATCAAAAATATTTAGCCAGTGTGAAATTCTTAGTGCTGAAAGTTTTGAAAGGCCAAGTTGATATTTGTTGAATGGATGAATGTTGTTTTAGTACCCAGGAAAGCATACCCAGCAAACAAAACCTAAGCTTGGTATTTCAAAGTCTCCTTCTCTATTGACTGGTCCTGAATAAATAACATGAGAAAATTGAGTAGTTTACAAACCGATTGCCTTCATTCTTCAAATATTCCTGATTCTGAGCCCCCAAATTTGGACAAATTTGTTGCTCCAACATTGCCTCACCATGTACTATGCAATTTTACTGATGCATAGAGTATGCCTGACTGGGCTAAAAGAAATTATTGTAAAATAGAAACACTTATTTTCATGGGGAAACTCTTCTGGTTATCAGACCTTTGCTATTTCTCTTCAGAGGGCAAGAATTCATGCATTCGGTCAGCTTTCCAAGTTAAATATATTTCTCTAGTGCACCAAGGGAGAGAAATGGAACCGACATTCCCTCCTGGCCTCTGTTTTCAAGAATACAGCTCTGAGTCTAAGGTTGCTGACAGTTGTCATTTACTAATCCAGGCCCTGGACATAAATCAACTGGGTTGTCAATGTAAATCTGAGTTATTTCCTAACCAGTGACAAGGATTCCTGAACATGGCCAGTTCTCGGAATCACAAGGCAGAGAAAGCCAGATTACATTATCCAGGTATGGCTCTCCATAGGAACGTGGAAGCTGCAGAGAAACACAGTGTCACATAAAGACTTTTAGGAGTCTACCTTGTTGGGAGACCCAAAAATATGTTTTCAAGGAGCTTCTCTTGCCCAAACCCCTGGGCTGGTCAAACTAACCTCTTGCTTTAGGGTTTTCTGCCACAAGGAGATACTCGATGGGAAAGTGAGCAGAGGGATTCGTTTGAACACTTGTCCCCATCACCCTTAAAGTTTCTATGGTCTGTACATTTGGCTAAGTAGCTGACCACATTCTCTGCTTGAAGACTCACAATAGACATGAGCTTATAAATGACCCTAAGAGGTTTAAAAATAAAAAGAGAAAGGAATAGTGTTGGAGGGTGAAAGAGAGCAAGAGAAAGAAACCTTGTTATACTTATTTCATACAATATGTTTTTCTTGTTTACTGTTTTATTTATTTTTAATTGTTTTGAAATTGTGTCCCATCAAGCTGATCTTGAACTCCTGGGCTCAGATGATCCTCCAGAGTACCTGGGATCACAGATGTGTCCCAGTGCACCCTTACCTTTATCTCTGGTTGACACATGATAATTTTACTTATTTATGGGATACAATATGATATTTCAAAATATGCATACATTGTGTAATTGACCAAATGAGGTTAATTAACACATCTTCTGTCTTAAACATTTGTCATTTCTTTGTGATGAGAACACTCAAAATCCTCTTTTCTAGCTATTTTCAAAATATAAAATGCATGATTTCCAATCATAATAACCTTCCTATGCAATAAGTTCCTACTTAGAACTTATTCCTATCTAACTTTGTGCCCTGGGGCCCATCCCTTCCCATCATCTCCTCCACTTATTCTCTCCAGTTTTTGGTAACCATTATTCTATTGTCAGCATCAACAAGATCTACTGTTTTAGATTCCACATAGGAATAAGATCACACAGTATTTGTCTTTCTGCACTTAGTTTATTTCATTTAATGTCTATCAGGGTCATCCATGTTGTTGCAAGTGACGGGATTTCATCATTTTTATGACTGAATAATATTCCATTGTGTATGTATGTACCACAGCTTCTTAATTCATCCATTGATAGGCATTTATATTGGCACCACATCTTGGCTATTGTGAACAGTACTGCAATGAACATGAGAGTGCAAATGTCTCTTTAATATACAGGCTTCATTTCCTTTGGATATATAACCACTAATGGGATTGCTAGATCATCTGGTAGGTCTATTTTTATTTTTTTGAGGAAACTTCATACCGTTTTCCATAATGGCTGTACTAATTTACATTCTCACCAACAGTCACACAGCATTTTTTAAAACTTATTTAGCCACCAAACCTCTTTTTAGCATAAAGCTTATCAAATCCTGCTGAATTAGAGTTCCACAAATGTTCCCACTTGGGAAATATTGGCCCAGATGATTTCTCAAGTCATTCTAATTCTAAAAATTCTAAGTTGTATTTATAAATCTTCTAAAGCACAATTCTGAGCATACTCTTCCTTACTTAAAAATCATCTGTGACTCCCATCTGCCTGTGCAGTTCAAATTCCTGGGGGACATTAGAGTGGCAGTGGGGAAGTTGGCAGGTGGGGAGGGGGGGAGTCCAAATTCCTTAGTGTGCCTTTCAGAAATTGGCCTTAACAGGCATTTACCAATCTTAGTTCCCTTCCTTCCCATTTGTAAGGGATCTCTGCTCCTTCCTAACTGGGTTTTCCCTGCTCTCTCTTCAGATGTCTGTTCTTTCCTCATCTGTTTTCCTCTGCTCATACTTTTGTCTCCAGTGGGAACAATTTAGCCTGCCTTTGTACAACAAACACCACCCACTCTGAGGAGGAGAGGAAAAGGGGAAATAGTTGGGAATAGTAGGTCAAATTATAGTGTTATATTGCGTACTTGTGTGGGCATATAACAGTAAATCCCACCATTGTTTACAGCCATAATGCACCAACAATTTTTAAAAATGAGAAAAACCTCAAATGTAACCTATTTTATTTATTTATTGTTATGATTTGGATGTGAGGTGTCTCCCAAAAGCTTCTGCATTGATTCAGGAATGTAAAATGACTGGATTGTGAGAGCTGTAATCTAATCAGTTCCTCCTAGTTTGAATGGACAGACTGGGTGGTAACCCTAGGTAGGTAGGGCATAATTGGAGGAGATGGATCACCCAGGTGGGCTTGTGCCCTAGAAGAATATGTCTTCCCTGTGGCCCCTTCTTCCTCCCTATCTTTTTCTTTATTTCCCTCTCCCTCATCCATCTTTCTCTCCCTCCCTCCTTCCTTCCCTCCTTCCTCACCCCATCTGAGCAGCTTTCCTTCACTGGGCCCTTCCCCCGTGATGTGCTGCTCCACTTTGGGCCCAGAGTCAGCTGTCTATGGACTGAGATCTCTGAAACCAAGAGCCACAAATAAGCTTTTCTCCTCTAAGTTGTTTTCATTGGGTATTTTGGTCACAGCAACATAAAAACTAAAATATTTACTGTAGTGAGGATTGAACCCAGGGCCTCACGCATGCCGAGCAAGCACTGAGTTACATACTTGAACTCTTTATTTTTGTTTTGACATAGTGTTCCACTAAATTCTCCAAGCTGGCCTTGAACTTTCCATCACCCTGCCTCAGCCTCCATAGTAGCTGGAATTACAGGTGTGCACCACCATGACTGCCTTGTGATCTACTTTAAATGCTCAGTCCAAAGCAATCCCCTCCAGGTTGATGGTCGGCTCCTTATATAGAATTAACTGTGTATATTACTAACCTCCCCTAGATATTTGAAAGAATGGTTTTATACACTGTTGCCTGTTCCCTATTTCCTTACACATAACAATGCTTATTAAAGAATAATCTGAGCTGGGGTTGTGGCTCAGAGGTAGAGTGCTCGCCTAGCATGTGTGAGGCACTGGGTTCGATCCTCAGCACCACATAAAAATAAAACAAAGATATGTGTCCACCTTAACTAAAAAATAAATACTTTTAAAAAAAGAATAATCTGAAGACAAAAGGCTGCTGCAATTAAACAGAAAATCCTTCCAGGGCAGAAAAAACAGTGATCTAACAACTTGTGCTGGCTCTGCCACCAGCACGTGGGGACTCTGGCCATTTGCTTCTTCTCAGAGCTCAATGTCTTTAGCTCCATAAAAATAAGGGAAGGCTTACAGAAGCCACTGGCCTCTCAGAGCTAAATATTCTAATATTATAAATATTAGATTTATAATCCACTTTCCAATGAAATTTGTTTTAATAAGGCCTCCAGATGATTCTGATGCACTCTAAAATGTCTGTACATAATTATAGTTGGAACTAAATATATTATCACCTGTGTCTATAAATTCATTTTTCAAAGCACAAACTATGGTTCTTTTTGCCCAGTCTGTTACCAATACTATATGACCCACTCCGAAATAAGATGATAGTAAATATATTTGATTTTTTGCCTTTAACTGCTGCCAGCTCCACACTTAGGCATCATACATTCATCAAATTCTGTTCCATCTCTTACAGCTGATCAAACAGATCCTTGCAAATTCCTGGCCTGTGATGAATTTTCCCAGTGCATAAAGAATGAATGGACGGAGGAAGTGGAGTGCCGGTGCAGACCAGGATACGAGAGCCAGGGGGAACTGGACGCAGACCTCTGTGCCCCTGGAGAGGAATGCAAGGCCCTTCAGAGAAAGGGAGCCCCATGCAGGTAAGTCAAGCACACAAACGTGACAGACCTACAACCTAAGTACACAAATGTCATTATTTATGCTTCTGAAAACCCTAACAGAATAAATTCATATGATGCTTTAGACCCGTGGTTCTCAAATTTCAGTAAGCATCAGAATCACCCAGAGGAAGCCTTATGGAAATACACATTGCTGGCCCTGCTCTGTTGTAAAAACAGCACTAGGTCTGGGTAGGCCGGGAGATTGATGCTGCTGTCCAGGGATGACTTTGAGAGCCCTGCTCTAGGCTTAGCTTTCAGATAAAATTCTTGGTTTACTGCCTTAATTAGTGCATGTTTCTGTAAAACTTGGGTGTTTTCCTTGTTTGAAAGCATAATAGCTTTTATCATAAGAAAGCTGGGAAATATAAAAATCTATGAGAAAGATGATAAATATCCTGTGTAATTTATCACATTAACTGCTGATTATCTTTTGGTGTCCATATTGATATAAAATGGGTTTATACAGAATTTTTTAAAGCAAAATAGAATCAGACTGGCTTCCTGTTTTGTAGTCAGTTTTTTTTTTAACCTAAAACATTTCCTCCTGCTATTACTTTCTTTAGCACATTTTTAATTATTATAGTAGTCCAATCTCTAGAAGTGTTTAAGATAGGTTTACTCCTTCATTCACAGACAGAAAGTACTAGAGAAGCCCCTTGGAAGGTAGGAAAGGAGGTGACATATAATGGGCTTAGCTTTCTATGTACAAACCAGACCTCAGGGTGTAGGTGGACTTGGGAACAAGCAGGGAGCATTAAGGTGGGTCCAATTCTTCTCAAGTCCCGTGACACCCAGACAAGGCTGCAGACTATGTTTCAGAGGGCTTCTGCAGGAGTCTGTCTCTGGACCACTTCTGAGAGTGCTGCCAGCCCTTCCCATCAACACCTGAGCATCTACTCAGTGATGATCACCTGGACCCTCATCACTATCAGGTCACCTGAGGTTTTTTCTTTGTTGCTTTTACTTGCTCACTCTAGAGGCCACAGTCCTAATTTCCCACCACGAGAACTCGTGGCCATCTACTTCCAAAACTCAAGAAACCACAACAATTTAGCCTTTTCCTTGATAAAAACATATTCTGTTCCTTTAGAGTATTAACATTTTAAAGACAAATACCCAATAGAGGTTGGTTAAGAAGCAATGTTCTGAAGTCAGATTGTGGTTAAAGTTTCAGTTTAGCAAATTTAATAATCAAGTGACCTTGGACAAATTACTTCTCTAAAGCACAACTTCCTCATTGGGTAAGGAGACAACTCCACCTACTGGGTTGCTGCAAGAGGTTTATGAAATGATCTTTGTAAAATACTTTTACCAAGAACATAAAGCACAGAGCATTCACTCAGAGAAGTACATGATGATTCTGTGACTTTTCTCCAAGTTAATCACAGTCAAAACCCCAGTGAGATTCCTCATGGAATTTGACATTCTGGTTCTAAATTTCCTCTAAAAATGAAAATGTACAAGAGAAAATCTTGAGTAGAGTGATGGGTAGTTTCTGTGCAAGATAGCAAAACACATAAAATCATATTTAGACATGATAGACATAGAAATAGATAAAAGAACAAATATAACAGCCATAGACACACTTATACAATAGGGGATTTATAAAAAAACGTGTCCACTGGTCAATAAGGGTTCAAGTATGATTTGTCCTTCCATTTATAAAATTGTGCCTTATCACAGAAGATCAATTCCACAACAAAGATCCAAGTTCAAGATCAAAACTAGGAAAATATTTTTTAAATATAATAATCTATAATCCTGGATTAAAAAAGACTATCCTAACATGACACCAATCCCAGAAAACTTAAGAAAAGGAATTCTATAGGGAAAAAGTGTTATAAATGAAAGTATCAAACAATGAGATCGAAAAAAAATATATACAACCAACATTTTAGACAAAGTTAAACATCCATAATAAGAAGTGATAGTACATATCAATAAAAGACAAACATCCAAATGTTAGAATGAGCAAAGAAGATAGAGGAACAATTCATAGAATAACTTCAAATGATCAATGAAATATAGAAAATGCTCAATCTCACTATAATCATGGAAATCCAAAAATAATAAAGAGATATCATTTGTTAGAAAGTGGATAATACACAATGTGGATAACATGGGGTGGGATTACTGGCTCTATCAAGCCTTGCTAGTGGATGTGTAAATTGGAAAAGCTTTTTTTTAAAAAAAAAGAGTTTTCCAGTAGCCTCCATGAAACTTTGAATCTGACTCAGTTACTCTACTTTTAGATAATTATTCCTAAAAGTATACTTGCACCTGTGCACGGAGATATGTATACAGAAATGTTCACAATAATATTCCTTTGATTTTTTTTTAATTTTATAATTGATTTTTTAAAATAAATGACAGTGGAATGCATTACGATTCTTAATGCAAATATACACCACAATTTTTTATACCTCTGCTTGTATATAAAGTGTGTTCACACCAATTTGTGTCTTCCTACATGTACTTTGGATAATGATGTCCATCACATTCCACCATCATTGCTAACCCATGCCCCCTCCTTTCCCCTTCCACGCCTCTCCCCTGTCTAGAGATCGTCTATTCCTCCCATGCTCCTCCTCCCTACCCCACTATGAATCAGCCTCCTTATATCAGAGAAAACATTCAGCATTTGGTTTTTGGGGATTGGCTAACTGCACTTAGCATTATCTTCTCCAACGCCATCTATTTACCTGCAAATGCCATGATTTTATTCTCTTTTATTGCTGAGTAATATTCCATTGTGTATATATACCATATCTTTCTTTATCCATTCATCTACTGAAGGGCATCTAGGTTGGTTCCACAGTTTAGCTATTTATTGTGAATTGTGCTGCTATAAACATTGATGTGGCTGTGTCTCTGTAGTATGCTGTTTTTGAGTCCTTTGAGTATAGACCGAGGAGAGGGATAGCTGGGTCAAATGGTGGTTTCATTCCCAGTTTTGCAAGGAATCTCCATACTGCTTTCCATATTGGCTGCATCAATTTGCAGTCCCACGAGCAATGTGTGAGTGTGCCTTTTCCCTACATCCTTGCCAACACTTGTTGTTTGTCTGCCATTCTGACTGCAGTGAAATGATATCTTAGAGTAGGTTTGATTTGCATTTCTCTAATTACTAGAGATGATGAACATTTTTTCATATATTTGTTGATCGATTGTATATCCTCTTCTGAGAAGTGTCTGTTCAGGTCCTTGGCCCATTTATTGATTGGGTTATTTGTTTTTTTTAGTGCTAAGCTTTTTGAGTTCTTTATATACCCTACAGATTAGTGCTCTATTTGATGTGTGAGGGATAAAAATTTGCTCCCAAGATGTAGGCTCTGTTCACCTCATTGATTGTTTCTTTTTCTAAGAAGAAACTTCTTAGTTTGAATCCATCCCATTTATTGATTCTTGTTTTTTTTTTCCTTTGAATTTTGAAATAATTATATGGTCCTCAATAAGGGAGAAGTGGTCTGAGGTGTCACTTAGTGGTAAAGCACTTGCCTAGCCTATATAAGGCCCTGGGTTTGATCCCCAGCACCACAAAAAAGGGGATGGGGATGGTTAACCTAGAGTGTAATTACTCACTATTAAAAACTGCAGCTAAGGGTAATGATATATACATACTCAAAAAATGCAAGATACTTCATTACATTAAGAAGCAAATTTCAGAATAGAATATATCACAATTTATTTATTCATTCACTTATGGAGAGGCCTCTTGGTTGCTCATAAGTTATGGCAATTACAAATAAAGTTGCCTTAAGTATCCACATGCAAGTTTTTATGTGGACATAAGTTTTGAAATCATTTGGGTAAACACAAGAAAAGAAACTGTGGGATTATTTTTATTTTTAAAAAATTATTTATGCTGGTTTTAATTATATAGGACAGTAGAATTTATTTTGACATATCATACTTACATGGAGTATAACTTCCAATTCTTGTAGTTGTACATGATATGGAGTTACACTGGTTATATATTCATATATGAACATAGGAAAATTATCTTATTCTCATTCTATTGTCTTTCATATTCCCATCCCCCTTACCTTCATTCCCCTTTGTCTAATCCTGTATAGGTAGTAAATTAATACAAAACTATACACTTTTAAGCATATTAGGTTCAATCATATGGCATTGCCATTTTGTCAGTTACAAATCTTCAAATACCAGCAATTTTATATGATTCAATCTATGTGTTAGTAAACACACAGAAAAAAGTGTGGAGTGATAGATTCTTTCTAGTTAACAATGGAAAGAAATGGAATTGGAGTCCAGCTTTCTTAATAATGAGGATATGTTAATTTATTGCTTGTATAATTATAGCAGCACAATTCACAATAGCTAAACTGTGGAACCAATCTAGATGCCCTTCAGTAGATGAATGGATAAAGAAAGATGTGGTATATATATACACAATGGAATATTACTCAGCAATAAAAGAGAATAAAATCACGGCATTTGCAGGTAAATGGATGGCATTGGAGAAGATAATGCTAAGTGCAGTTAGCCAATCCCCAAAAAAACAAATGCCAAATGTTTTCTCTGATATAAGGAGGCTGATTCATAGTTGGGTAGGGAGGGGGAACATGAGAGGAATAGATGAACTCTAGATAGAGCAGAGGGGTGGGAGGGGAAGGGAGGGGGCATGGATTAGAAATGATGGTGGAATGTGATAGACATTATTATCCAAAGTACAGGTATGAAGACACAAATTGGTGTGAATATACTTTGTATATAAGCAGAGACATGAAAAATTGTGTTGTATATGTGTAATAAGAATTGTAATGCATTCCACTGACATATATAAATTTAAAAATTGATAAAATAAAATGTAACCATTAAAAAAAGGAGTGCCAATGAATGAGGCCCAAATAGGGTGATGATGAGGAGGAGGGTTGTCTTTTATGAATAGTGATATATTCAGTTTTTATTTTAACTATTCCCATTGGTGGTTTCAAATGGATGTACAGTTTTTAATTTTAAACATTCCTTTCTTGAGCAAGAAAGATCACTTTAGTTCTAGGTTGCTATAAACAAGACCAATAAAGCAAGGTATAAGATGATCTAGAAATAATAGCTCTCACCCAGGTTGGTGTTGTTCTGCTTTTTTCATTTGTGCTAGTCTCCGGGGGATAATATGGACTTGAGCTATTCAAATATACAAGAATACTGATGCTTCTTAGACTAACATAACAAGAGTTTTTGAGCACCATGTGCCAGTCACCATGCTGGATGCTAGGCAATGGATGGGGTGGGGGAGAAAGATGCTTAATTTATCTTCAGGGAAAAGAGATAAATTCCCACATGACCCTAATCCTGCACTTTTCCACTCCCTGATTAAATATGCTTTTCCAAATGTTAAATGTTTAGCCCTGATATCCTCAGAACTAGGACAGGCCTCTGTTGCCCCCATGAGCTTCTTCAGTGAAGAGAAACCAGACACTCTTGGTGCTCTGAGGGTCCCTCTGGATCCCTGAGATTTGCTCCCCTCCCATCTATTATTTTAGTTTCTCACAAGATACCATCACTTATGTGAGTGAACATTTATTTATAAGATCAGCTGACAAGTTAAGACCTCATCAGTCATGGATTAGACAAGAATTAAAACTAGAGGCTTTAAAATTAGACTCAAGTTCAACTTAGAACTCTGCCCCTAACTAGGTATGACACTGAGACACATTTCCCCTCTTTAAGCTTCAACGTGTTCTTCTATGTAATTGGGATAATAGGAATTAATTCATGGGTTTAGGTAAGGAATAAAGTGTTATCGGAGCTGGTCCTGTCAACAAAGGGCTATCCTGTAAGGAGACACTGTGATTCCCTACCTGGAACTTAAAAGCAGATCCATTAGAACCCTAATTGTTGTAACTGTGAAAACAGCATTCTCTGAAGAACTGTAAACTTGGCTTCATTTTTGTTATTCTCCCTGAAAGTGAGGAGATAGGAAAATGATATTGAGGGCAAGTGCCTTGCCAAGAAGACTAGTTCATTGATTGACACAAAGAACAGTTCCAGTTAGTTGTCATTCTACTGCAGAGTCATTGTCATTCATTACATTTTCACCTTTATTTTTCCTCTACTTTTTTCCCTCCATTCAATATTTATGACCATACTCTGCACATTTTTCATTTCCCTCAATTTCAAGTGTTCTATATATAGATTCTGTTATGCTAGGAACTTTCTTGACAAAATTCTCCCAAGAATAAACAAAAACTTGTATTATTCCTTTTTTGGCCTAATGAGTTTGACTCTTATTTATCACAATTATCATTACATATATACAGAAAATGCAAATTTAGATCTAACAGAGTAAATTATTTATGACTTCCTCCCTAGATCTAAAAATTCTCACTTTTGTCCTGTAACTTAATAGGCCTATTCTGTTTTATGACATTACTTATAATAATAAAATTTGTTTCCAAATATAAGGGCCGGCATAAGTAAATGCTAATACAAAGAGATATTTATGCGGAGGTTTTAATAACACTAAAGCACTTGTTGTAACTGCAGCAAGGCCACAGTTTCATTCACATGCTGGACTTCAGATGTGGGGGTGGAGGAAGGAGGTCTGTTTGTTATTAACTTCCTTTTTAGTCCTTTCTTATTGGATAGTGAAGAAATTGGGGGAAAGGGAGGAGAGGGTCACAGTTAAATATAGTTCAACCTTGTTTTTAAAACTTTATCTGATTAAAAATTTGAGCAATCATTTATGCACCTTAGTTTCCTTGGAATATACTGTGAGGTGTAGCTCTCCTGGTCTCAAGAGGTCCTTTGAAAAGCTTCTAGTCCCATTTACCCCTCATTTGAAATGTCTTGGTTCTGATACCAAGTATCTGCCAGTTTCCTGCTATTCTTAGAGCTTCCATATCTCCCAACCAGGGCAAATAGAACTAAAAATACTGCCTTCTCTAGTGGGAGAGGAGAACAAGGAATTTGTTACTCAAACCTCCTTAAACTACTCCTCCCTACTGCCTTCTTTCCATTCAGAATTGAGACTGAAATAGGATATTCCCTCCTTTTCCTTTTCTCAAAAATTTTAATGGACAGAATGGTGAGAGAAATAAAACAATTAACTGATAAGGGAAGCTATATAGGAAAATATCCCACAAAAATTAGGCCCATTTTCTAACATAAAGAGGAAAAATACAATGTGCAAAAAAAGTGTATACACTATCAACAGAAATTATATAATATACGTCTGTAAATATAGGTATATTATAAAATAAAGCTGTCTTACTTATTTATAAAACTTATTTTTACTTTTATGAACAAAAATGAGTTGTTTTCCAGCAACCACAATTTAGAACTTGAGAAATAACTCCAGTATTTTTAAGATTTATCTTCTCCTCTTTCCCATGAGTGTCCTTCAATCCTTCTGAGACCACTGCTTAATAAAGAATTAAGGCAAAACTCAAGGGGCATGCAGAACTCATACTTCCTCCAATCCTAATGGAAGACATCTGTGAAAATATGCTCTTTTTTCCCACTTGTCATAATTTTAGAACTGAACAATATAAAGCTGTAGTTAATATTGATGTTAATAAAAGTCCAGGAAACAGGATATCATATTTTTGCTTTCTTTTGCAGGTTACCAGATCACTCTAAAAATCAAGCATATGAAACTAGTATTAAAAAGTTCCAACATCGGCAAAATTATAAGGTAAAACCATACTTTCTTTTACATGTTGGTTTTAATCACTGAAATTGAATTTTGAAGGGAATTTAAAACATTTCTATACCTGACTCTTGTTTTTAAAAAAATAGGGATAAGTAGTGCACTTTCCTTTGTTAGGCTTTTTAATTTAGTATTTTAAGGTGGTAAAATGATGTTTCCTGGTGCATGAAGTATGGAGAAAACTGAAATGTGTACATAAAAATAATAAAATAACAGAAACAATCCAAATATTTTATAATGTTCACAGTCTTGTAAAAATATGTATGTAGGTAATCAATTGTGTTTCAACAAAACTGAAATTTTCATAATAATAATTAATATTCCTGGCACTGAATAATTTCACATAAGTCATTTTAAAACTTTTGCTTTTGATCTCAAATAATAATCATCTAAAGCAAAAGTATGTAGAAAATATGTAAAAGAAACATTTGTGAACAATGAACAACTTCCAAAATTACTCAGATCAATGTTTTTTCTAGTATCCTGGATGTGTCTTTATAAATACCCACTCAATCAAGTTATTTTATTAATTTTATTTTATAAAAGGAAATAAGTTATCTACAGTTTATATATAGCCCACATAAAGCTGTAGAGTTTTTAAGTAATTTGGGGGAATTAACATTGGATGTATAAAAAAAAATTTGCCAATATGATACGTGAAAATAAACAAACATTGGATGTTTTTCACCTAAAATTACCTATTTTCAAAAACTATACTGAGTCTTTGATAGTTAACAATTGGTGATAATCAGCCAAGGTCCACTCAGGTTACCTGAGATCTATGGTGCTAGATGAGAAGAAATGTATCAAAATTTGCACTTGAAAAAGTTACCAGTCAATATACAATGAAGATAACTGAGACAATCACACCAAATGTGCTCATAATTTTATGTATGCAAATGCACACTGGAAATCATATGTGCCATTCTAATTTCTTAGAACCAAAAAAAAAAAAAAAAGAAAAAGAATTGGAGAAACAGAAAAAAGTTTAGGTGAGTGCCATAAAATCATGATTGGACACAAGGATCTGATATTGACAAAATATTGAAGATGAAGCACAAACACCAATTAAGTCTGCAAATACCAAATACTTAATGGCCATATATCAGAAAAATAAAGTTGTCAGGGAAAAAGAGAAAGTGATTTTTCACACCAGGAAGTCAACTTAAAGAACTAACTCCATCAGGGTCCAGAGAGGTAGCTCAATGGTAGTGTGCTTGTTTAGCATGTATGAATCCCTTGGTTTTATCCCCAGCATTGCCCCCAAAAGAACTAACTGCATCTTACTTCTGACAATAATAACAAACATTAAGTATCAATGCTGATTATCTGGGGATATATAAATTGCTGTGTTGAGGCAGGTTCAAATGACACATTTGTATCCCATAAGGAAGTGTTGTAATTAAATGACATCACTGTAGTTGAAAGGGAACATAGTGAATTTTATGTATAGATTATTTGCCATCCCCTGCTCCAACAGATGGATGATCTAAATAGGGTTAAGAAAAGATGGGATGCATTCCCAGTAGGTTATAAAATTGAGAATATTCGGAGGGTATCTCCAAACTTTCAGAGAAGATATTCTAAATGGCAAGCACATCCTCTCATTCACCCATGGAGGTAATAATAGAATGAACATTTCTTAGATGGTCTTCCATAAGCTCTTAAAACAATTTCTCTTCTAGGGAACCAAGAAAAGAAATTCTGACTTACTGGATGTAGGACTTGAAGAATTTAACCATCAAGATTTGGAAGAAAATTAAAAACTGAAAATGTACAAATTATCATTTAAGCTATCTCAAGAGAGTTGATTTGCTTTCTCAAGAAAACTGTGTCCACTCCATCAATATTCTGAAAACAGAGGCAGGTAGAGTCACTGGTCATCAGAATCCAGGCACAGAGTCAACACTGAGAACCAGCACACACTATGTTTCAAGTATAGAAGTCATGCACTTGATGACTAGCAAATCCTGAAAAGCACTTTTTATTAAAACCCAAAACACAATCAGTAAAACATATTTTGACTATCTTGGATGATAGTCAAGGTAATAGTAAACCAGGTTTACTTCTATACCTTTAAAATATTACCCAAAGACCATTTGCAACTTCTTGTTTTGGGGATTGAACATTATATCAGGAAATAAGCACTTTATATTTTATAATGTACATTTAAAACATGATCATTTGTGCAAGGATACAGGTCTAACTGCATGAATGTATGCAGAATGTAAGTGATGAGTGTATCTATGCTCCACACAATATCTGATATACATTTGTCTTCAACACTTAGACACTAGTATTATATACACAATTGCCGCTTACACAATAGATTGTTTTATTCCCCAAAATTTCTAAATTGTTATTTTTAAAAAAGGCAAATTGAGGTTCAGATAGATCAATCATGGGAAGATATTGTTACTACACAAAGTGATTTTAAAGGAAGACACCATACTGGTAAGAGGTGGGAGGCGAAGTTGTTCTGTCTGACCTAATTCCTGTTTTCCAACAGATGTATAATATACTTCTCCCTACACTAATTTTGGTGTGGGTTTACCTAAATGTAACCCAGTTCAGTTTCAATGTTTCAAATTTATTCCTCTACATTTTTCAAAAATCCCATTATCAAATATATTTGCTGCAATTCTTAATTTTAAAAAAATGTGACAAGTACTATATTCATAGATTTATAATAAAATGTATGTTTTACTAGCTACTCCCCATGGATTTGCTTTGTGGATTTGATAAAATATTTTAAGCAAGATATTTTAAGGCTCCCAAAAGACAGTAAACACTGATAACTTACTGTTAGATGTTGCTATCAAAATAAAGGCGGTATCCTAATAATGAAGGTGATCTTGTTGGAAGACATATTCTCCCATGAAAAAGTGATACAATCCTTTGAAAAGTTGTTCCTAGAGCTGGCAAATACACACCTCTCATTCTGATTCCCAACCTCAATCCTCCCCCAAAGTGAAGATCTATATCAACTTGCATAGGGAATATAGTTTTTAATGGAGAAATAGAATTAGGTAAATACTCTATATTTCAGGAGGAGGATGGGTGCTCTTTTATGGTAAATGCCTCTTACTCTTTGAATCACCTATCTTATGGATGAAGTAAGACAATTTCCCTCCACTCTCAGAAGACCCACCAGGACCATGATAGGTTCCTGGTGAGAGATAAGGAGTAGGCTGTATAGACCAGCTCTATTCAAAGCCTTAGGGAGAAAGAGTCTTCTTTGGGTCTCCACAGTTTTTAATCTTCTTTGGGTCTCCTCAGTTTTTAAATTTCTGTCTTCTCACGGAATATTAAGGGCCTAAAGAAAGGTAGCCAACATTTGGTTTGCTTCCAATCTGGCCAAATGGGGAGCAGTGGCTCATACACTGTACTGCCTATTCTCTGGATGGAGATTGCAATAGGAATTCAGGACCAAAGTTCAAAAGTTTCAATCCCGTTTAGTCCCAAGCCTCTTCCTATTGCTAACTGGCATAGGACTTTGGGCCTTGATAACTGAATGAGCTTCAGGATTCCAAACTTTTTCAACTTCTCCCATTTGAGACACAGACAACAATTCCAACATTTACCACTATTTATGACAACCTATTAAAAAAAAAACAACATTCAAGAAGAAGTTGTATATAGAAAGCATTTATTTGTATTTCTAGTATATCAGTACTTTAGAAAGTGTTAAGACACACATTTTCATAAAATGAGAAAAATTAGGTAACAGTTGTAAATTGACAAATTTTCAACCATGAAAAGTGGCCAGTTAATAAGCCTATTTATAGTTTGAAAGTGAGATTCTGCATTGGTACAAATTAGGATTAAAGGTTTTCCTTTTGAATGTGCATTACCCCTAAAAAATTTCAAAAACAACCAAACTTACTTCATTTATTAGGTTAGTAAAGGGGAAAAATACACCATTTGAACTAAAGTTAATTGTATTCAAAGATGTAGTTCTGATACATGAAGGCTCTACATCTCAAAATATCTCCCCTTTATCCTTCCATGAGGGTCATGAACAGAATGCTAATTTGCTGCTTGGCCACCTGCAGTGTGGTAGCGCCATTCTCCTGTGCTAAGAATTGGAACACCAGGTGTATCCTGATCCAAGTTTAATGACCATAGGTTCTACTCTTCAGTTACACACAATTCATCCTAAATTTAGCAAAGACACAGGAATGCTCTGTTGCTTAAAATATACATACAGTGTGCAACACCATATTACCTTTCCCTCTCTTGACCACTGCCCTTTCTCTTTCCTTATTGTTACAACTGTTCTCCCAACTCACCCAACTAGTCCTCATTCTCATTATTAGATACCCTCTGCCCTCCCCTCCCTCATTAGTGTATCTTCTGGGAGAGATTAAAACTCTCAATACTTGTTACCACTGGTAATGATAAACAGGGAAAGATACTCTGTCACCCCTTCTGAGGATGTAGAAAGACTCCCTTTGTAACTCCCCAGAAAATGCTGCTACACGTGATTAGAGCAAAGGCATTTATGTATTTTTTAATGTCTACAAGTAAATTACTTGACTTCTCTGTTACCTATTTCATATAAGGAAGTAGGTCTACCACTAATGTTGTATTAATTAACTGATCCATTCAATGAATATTCTGCTGATCCAAGACTCTTCAGGTAAAGAAACCAAAAACCTACATATTTGGATCCCCTGAGAACCATAGTAATAATCTGTGAGTGAAAATATCTTTAGAAATATTCAATTAGGGGCTAGGGATGTAGCTTAGTGGTAAGTGGCTTGCCTAGCATGTGCATGGCCCTGTGTTCAATCCCCAGCAACACACACACATACAATTAATAAAGCTCTACAAATAATAAACATTCATTATTGTTCTTGCCTGGGGTTTTTTATTATCTACACTTCCACAAATACCACCTATTTTCTCCTTAAGATCTTTTCTCGGTTGCTTATAAAACAGAATATTTCAGTAGGTCACTGGAAAGAATGACCTATAAAAGTCATTATAGAAGCCAAATGAGGGTAACAATAGAATGTCTTTCATGAGGGCGGGTGTCCCTGTGTTTCTTTACTTCTTCATATAATCCTCTGAGAAAGTGCTATCTCCCCAACTCTGCAACTAAGAAAACTGTTCTCTTAACTTATGTGGACTGTAAATACCTCCTGCTCTCATCAAGGACTCTGTGGTGGTGAAATTAGGGATTACATTAGAATTGAACATAAAAACATTTTGTTTTCTCTTTTAATATTTTATTTATGCCTACCTTTGCAAAGCATACACTATGGAAGGAACTGGTATTGGCAAGCACAAAGAACTGATGAGACAAGCATTAAGAGAAGATTAGTTATTTATATACAGTTAATTGGTTTAAACTTTTAATTTTAAATTTCAATTTAAATGACTGATTAAAATGAGTTAGTTGACTTTTGATTCCTAAAGTTTTCACACAGCATTTATAAGTTTGAATGTGAGTTTGATAAAGCAGCTGTATCAACATCTTTTAGAACATTACATCTCTATTTCCCCTCAAAGGTTGTTAGGGTCCTAAGTTTCTCCAGCAAAAGGTCTTCAGTAAATATGCACACCTGCTGTATGTAGGTTACACTACTATCTGAATCAGGGCAGTTCTGATAGGCACATTAACTCAGGAGACTATTTTAAATAGATAAATTCTAGGACAGCTGGGTGACATAATTAGAAACAAAGTGACTTAAAACTAATTCTAATTTTATTAACTCTTAGTCAAAAAACCAAGAAGACTTGTAATAATGCTTTGCTGTGATATATTTCTTTCAAATTCTTCAAAACATTAAGTTCTTTCATTATAATAATTTTGAACTTTTTAATTAATTTTCCATCCAGTGCCTATTCATATATCTAAGAGATACATAAAACTACTTCTGAAAACCATACGGAAGAGACAAGTCATCAAAAATCAATTTGGTTACTAAATTTTTTTCAAGGACTTTAATCATTAGTAATAATTAGGAAATAAAGCTAATCATTCACTATCCTACACAAACAAAAACACCAATTAAAGGCGAGAGATGGAAGAGAGAGAACAGGTCGTTTATTTCAGTAACTACACCTTTTGTCACCAATCATAGGAACCAAATGATCCAAGGGTGGGTAAGTGTAAGCAGTACAGCCTCCAAAAGATAATCACATTCACATTCTCAACTAATTAATAGCACAGACAGGGCCATTTCATTTCCTTAACACAAGACAATCATTTGCACAGCATCATAATAAATAAATATTTCTTCTATGAGAGAAGCAATTCTGAAAATAGTGTCTGTGGCTCCCAAACATTAACCCAATCAGCTGGGAAATATTTTCCTAACCGAGGTATTCTTTCTAAGGAAAAAAAAAATCACTGAAATTTCATTTCAAAGGTTAGCATGTTTAAAAATCAGGGGGAAAAAAAGGTACAGAGAATAATTTTACTTTCTAACTTTATTCTAAAACACAAACAAGACTTCTTAGGATTATGTCAACATAACTCCTTGATATATTTTTATCTCTAAATTCCTAATGTGAAAGTCATAAATATTAGGCTTGAAATTGCCAACATCTGATCAAGGCTAACAGCACACAAAGAAAGCTTTTTTAAATTATCTGTTATATGAAACAAGCAATTACTAAGTACAAGGGCTTTTGAATTACAAAGCTTATAAAACATCTCTACAATTACCAAAATCACAAAGGACAAAAAAGAATTTAGGAATGTTTTTTAAAAAAGATTTTGAAGCAGAACATCAGCTTAAATCATACGAAACAACTTGGACAAGATTCTGATACAAAAATCACAATAGAGATGAACTTGAAAGATTTTAATTTAGTCCAAAGGGCCACCTAAACCCTGTTTCCCTTTCTTAAAAGAGTTAGCTCAAAACTTTTAGACAGTTAAGCAATCTGAATTTCCTTTATTTGTCCATGAAACATCAAAAGAATATTCTGACATAAAATTTGATTGGAAAAAAAAAGAAAGAAAGAAAACTAATCTGTGCTGGATATCATTGGTTCCTCCTTTATCCCAGAACAATTAAATAAATTGAAGCTCCTTCCAAAATTCTAGGACTTAGGAAGAACTACTTCACCCAAACTAAGATACACTGCAAAGGAGAGGGAGAAAAAGTCAGAATTTCCATCTTTAATGAAAGTTTCCATGAATTTCTGAAAAAGCAGAGAAAATACATAGCTTTTCAGACCACAAACATCAGTGTCTTGATAATTTTAAGTGCCTTAATTCTTGTAAATTTAAGGTTTCATTATTCCAGTTAGAACATACCATGTCATCCATAAATAGCAAGTATTTTGAAAGTTTTAAAAATTTCTCTTTTCCTTGAGAACAATCATCATGGACTTTAGGAAGTCTGTTGGCAAAGAATGAGAAATGTCAGAATCAGTCCAGGTGTAACAAGCATGAGAATAATGAGAAGTTTAAGAGTACTGCCGTATACTCAAAAATAATTTTTAGGTCCCAAATTCACTACCATAACCTTAATTAACTTTAAATTAACGAAAAGCCATGATTATAAAATCTGCTCATTGTGCATAAGTAATTCTAACATGAGCAAGGAAGGGTTAATCTCTTGGTCACACTCCCTACCCAGTACCAGGGATCCCAGCTATAACTTAAGCGTGCAACGTCTACTTTAACAGATTCTGCAGCATGGCTGTTGCATATGTGGGTCGAGCTTGTCTGCTCTCAATTGCATTCTGAAGGTACTGGATGCCTCCACAGCGTTCCCAAATCTCTTCAAACTGTCTTGGCAAAATCTCAGCACCGCGCTTCCGTGTCAGGCCAGTCTCTTCAAGATTCAGCTCACACATCTCCATGTCATCCTTACCTGCATAAGGAGACATCAGAAAATTATCGTATCTCTTTTCAGAACCACTTTTTATGAGCTCTATTCCTTAAATACTATCAATTCTCATAGATTGGAGAGCTTTCTAAGACTTTATTTTCTTAAGATGAAAATTTGCTTCATAAATTTACCAGAAACAACTTAAATTTGTTCCCCACTAAGGAACCCTTCTAAATTTATAAACATTACCATTGATCAAACAAGTCATCGAGGTTAATAAAAATGCTACATGTCCTCAAGCTATTACAAAAGCAATGGGTTTAATTAAACATCAGTGAAGTTTCTTAGGATACCGACAAGTTTCAATGTGCTCTACTAGGATATAATTAATCTAAGCAATTTTACATTATAAATCAGTTAATCCTCAATTAACTGGAAATTTAACTTAGCCTCCAAACTCCACTACTCAACCCTCAAATTAAATGAATTATTGCATTATATATTAGAATGTTTCACTTAAGGGGGTCATAATCCTTTTTGTTTTATACATTTTTAATTTCCACGTGAATCATACATACCAGCCACAAGAAGGATGGGTGGCTTATCGGGATGGAGTTCCATTTGCCTGGCAATCCAGGGTCCATCAAAATGAGCATACCACCAGCCTTTTTTTTTACTCTGAGGGTCTTTGTACTGGTCAGCAGGGCGGATGAATGGAATGCGGAAGAAACGCTGCTGCCGGTTCATTTCCACCTCCTGCTGCCTGGCTGGAAGCTGAGTTGCTGGGTTCTGCTGAGCTATCACACACAATAAGAAAAGTCACAACAGCTCAAGGGAAAAGAAACAGACTTCAATACTATAATGCACAAAAATTTTTACCAAAAAGTTGGGGGGACTCATAATAGCAAACTTAAAGTGTAAATATTAATCACCAATAAATGAATTCAATTCAGAATGTGATTTCTTTGTTATCTTTCCCTAAAGATGTTTCTTGGCAACGCATGCATGGGTGCATGCACAACCACCACCACCATCACCACCATCACCACCAAAACTCTAGCAGATTCTCACAAATGACTGTCAGCAGTAACCTGAAATAAACTCACGTGGCAGAAGAAAAATATTATTTACTAGTATTATTTACTAGATTTCAAAAGCTCTCCAATGAATTCTGCAGAGTAATTTCTGTTGAACTATTTACAAGAAAACAAACAGTAATGTAAAAAAACTTGAAAAGATTTGTTGATTTAATCACTATTTTACAAAATGTGGAAGCCATATAAAATCTTTTTTTAATGGATTTGGGGATTTCAAACAGCCAAGATAACACAAATATTAAAAATATTTCATCAAATTCTTAACAAAACCACCCAAAAGACCTACACAGTAAGCATGAATATTTACTTACTTTGAAATCACTTTTCTCTTGGAAATCCACTGAAATAAGTGGAAAGGCTATAATGCTTGCTTCTCCTCACCAATAGAAAATAAAAATCTTTGCTTTCTGCTAGTACTAAGCAATGCGCTCATATTAATCTTTCTTCCCTTACTCAATTTTCATTACAGAACAATTAGGTTTTTATTTTATCTGCAAATACAAACATTTCCCTGGGGCAATGACTTTACATCTTTAATAGCATAATTTTGGTAAGCCTGCTTAATATGCTTTATACTCACAACTTTAAAAGTAGACCAACCATTTACTGCAGTTCCAAGAATATCAGTATGAAAATCAAAGTATGTCAATGAAAAATTGTATAAGATATATATGTTATAAAAATCAAGGACAGCCACGTGGCTTTTGTAAGAACTTTCAAATACTGAAAGGATGAAAATACTCTCACTCTACTTTCTACACCAAGAAACAGCAAACGGGTTATAGCAGTTGAATTTCTTTGCAAACCAGGGAAAGAAAAAAGCAGTTAGCAAAGCTATATATACCTATGAAAGAATGAGAAGCCAGTTGGGTTAGTGACTTTAAAAACTTCTGCAACACCTTTAGCATTATTAACAGAGATGTGCTTATTTAATCTTTTGTTCCTGTTCCCAAAAAGCTACTTTAGCACAGTGATTATACTTGTGCTAACTCAGTACTAACACCCTTAAAAGGATCAAAAAACAAAAACCCCTTCCTTCCATCTTAAGTAGTAAACTAAAATTTAATGTCCAGTTGATTGGAAATATACTCTGAAACTGGCAGTTATCCATTAATTAACCTATTTTTTTCTTTTAAAACAAGTCTCCTGTAACTCAACACATTGAATACAATTGAAAAACCAAACAAAGTCTCTCATAGCCATTTCTACTAATGAGAGAACTGAAAATTTGTTGAGGAAGCTAGAAACTAGTATCTATCTGGAAAAGTTAAAAAAATAGATATTAAATAGCTTGAAACTAATCTAAATTACTTTCTTTCTCATCAGAGTGCATTATCTTCAAAAATGTGAAATGTTTCAAATATAGCCCTATAAATTATTAGAAACACTTAAAAAATCAGGCTCAACTAGTTTATAAAATGAATATGACATTATATCCAAATCATTATTGCTCACTTGATTCTGGAAGAAATCTAGTGTATACTAAGGACACCCAAAGCTTCTAAATTTTAGAAGAAGGTGCATCAAAGGAAGTTATAAAAGTAACAAAATAATATTCTCTCCCTATTAGGAGGAATCATCATTAAACTTTTGCAAATTCCCATACAAAATTCAAATTTCTCTGGCTAGAAGTTCAGATATCATCACAGAGTTTGAAAATACAGTGTTTGAAACCAGCACCTAAGTTAGTCCTTGTTCTAAAAGATCAGCTGCTAAGTTGAAATAGTTTTGCTACAATAAGAATTGTGTATATTCAATTAAAATGTTATTTTTAAAATGGAAGTAATTTGAAAAAACAAGAGAATGATTTAATTAGATTTGTTTTGCATATGTATTTTGGAATAACCCAAACAAAAGCTTCATTTCAAGTTAAAATATATTTTAATAAGGATAAACTAACTTTAATATACTATAATTCCACTTAAAATTGTAGCAAAACAATGTTAGTACTTTGTAAAGTATTTTAACCCATCTTCCAGTTAGCTCATGAGTTACCACCCGTTGACTTACGTGAATTGTTCAAAAATGATGCAAAATCTGTGAACAAATATTTTATGTTGAAGAAAAGATAAAAATGCCAAAACCATTAAATGAGCATTTCTAATTTGTAAATCCATCCCATCAATTGAGGTGGTGACTAACAAGTAAATATCTTAGCATTAAGCCAAAACCTACAAGCAGACACTACTTTCTGATCTTAAAAAAAAAAAAAAAAAGCTATTTTTTTAGGAAATTCTTTTAATTTCGGGACACATAATATCAAACAAAAAACCTAACACAATGACTTAATAGACACAGTACTTTTATCACATATTCAGTATGTTTTAATTTCTTAAAATTTTCTAAATTTTAATCTCATGCCATTTTTGTTTTAAGAATTATAGGATAAAAGTATTTACAAAATCATTATTTTAAGCAATTAATTATTATAAATATTTACTGGGGGCAATTTGTCACTTCTCTTAAAAATTACTTCTGAAAATCTTTTTGTGCAGTAAATGAGATGAGAGCGTGTTCATTAAGCACAGCACAAGAAAAGGGTCTGAAAGCTTCTCACTCATTATTATAGGCATTGGCCAAGAAATGTCAATGTTTATTTTTGGAGTCAATAATATCAAGTTATATATTTGTTAATCAAAATGTCATTTTCTTAAATGAATGAATTCTAATCCTTCTAAATATCAGACTGTGTAACGATTCCTTTTAAAGAGTGTCTAGCTGTCTGTCCCCTTAGGAAACCATCTAAGTGTAGAATTTTCTCAACTGAACTGTTAATAAACATCTTGATCTCCTTCACCTTTCCCTTTAGCTATACTCCTGTGTCAGACTAAATTTTATAAAAGAAAAGCAAGACAGGTTCAGAGCAGAACTAAAAATGACTGATATTCAAATCATCTGAAGGCTAAATACATATAAATTATGTTCATATAAAATCTCTAAGTTAAATCGTAAACCCAGATGGCATTATTAGGAAATTTTCCTAATTTACTCTTTTGTTGTCTCCAATAAACAAGTAACAGAAACAGTACTTAAACCTACAAGGTGAATTATGTATTACTTGTACCTTTGGGGACAAAGCTAGATTAAATAAAGCATCAAAGTTTGGTTTAAAAATATATGAAATATTTGTACACTCATTTAAAGTCTGTGCACTGAATATTATAATATTAGGGTTTTTTTGCTTTGAGTATAATCACTGAGATATATAAATTTTGAAATACAACATAATGAAAATCTTTCAGGCTAAAGGTAATACTTAGACCATTTACAGCAAAAAAAGAACAGCTCATTGCTATTGTGCCAGAAATTTGGTATATAGGCAATGAACAGGTAATGAAATCATTCTGTCATCTTCAATACACAGAGAAAATGTTTAATGGAGCTTCCATCTGCCATTTTTTAGTTATATGTAAGGTCTCAATGTCTCTTCACAGTGTTATATGCTGCCTGGTAACACCCTTTCAGCTTTCAATGGCATTAACATCTTCCTTACTAATAACAACATTGCCCTCAATCTATTCCTTGCAACAATTTAGAAATGCTAAAATTTCACCATTTAACTGACTTTATCAATCATTGCTTTTATTTACTTGGAAGGTAAATAAAATACATCCAAGAAAAGCAAAATACATCCAAGAGCTCATTTTCTAAGGAAACTTGGGTCATAATTACTAACTCTACTATCAAGTGTCAAGAAAACATCCCTGAGAAAAGGCCCAGGGGCCCGCGGCGGGACAGAGCTTCCAATCACTCCTGCAAGGTAGGCGGGCCTGCGACCCACTGGCAGAAGAGGAGCAGCGACCTGCTGAGACGCAGAGCCGCCCCCTCCCCCTGCACCGGCAAGGTAGAGGGAACTGTGACCACGCACAGAGCAGGCCCAGCGGCCTGCTGAGGGGCAGAGCCACCCCCCCACCCCCCGCGCCTGCCAGGTGACCACCGACAGAAAAGGCCCAGTGGCCCGCAGTGGGACAGAGCTTCTAATCACTCCTGCAAGGTAGGCGGGCCTGCGACCCACCGGCAGAAGAGGAGCAGCGACCTGCTGAGAGGCAGAGCCGCCCCCTCCCCCTGCACCGGCAAGGTAGAGGGAACTGTGACCACGAACAGAGCAGGCCC
The DNA here is from genome assembly GCF_021218885.2 of Marmota monax. NCBI lineage: Eukaryota > Metazoa > Chordata > Mammalia > Rodentia > Sciuridae > Marmota > Marmota monax. The sequence continues at coordinate 916,493 of NW_026695208.1, read as the reverse complement.
AGCGGCCTGCTGAGGGGCAGAACCGCCCCCCACCCCCGCGCCTGCCAGGTAGGTGGAACTGTGACCACGGACAGAAAAGGCCCAGTGGCCCGCGGTGGGACAGAGCTTCCAATCACTCCTGCAAGGTAGGCGGGCCTGCGACCCACTGGCAGAAGAGGAGCAGCGACCTGCTGAGAGGCAGAGCTGCCCCCTCCCCCTGCACTGGCAAGGTAGAGGGAACTGTGACCACGCACAGAGCAGGCCCAGCGGCCTGCTGAGGGGCAGAGCCACCCCCCACCCCCCGCGCCTGCCAGGTGACCACCGACAGAAAAGGCCCAGTGGCCCGCAGTGGGACAGAGCTTCCAATCACTCCTGCAAGGTAGGCGGGCCTGCGACCCACCGGCAGAATAGGAGCAGCGTCCTGCTGAGAGGCTGAGCCGCCCCCTCCCCCTGTGCCGGCAAAGTAGAGGGAACTGTGACCATGCACGGAGCAGGCCCAGTGGCCTGCTGAGGGGCAGAGCCGCCCCACACCCCCCGCGTCTGCCAGGTAGGGGAACTGTGACCACCGACAGAAAAGGCCCAGTGGCCTGCGGCGGGACAGAGCTTCCAATCACTCCTGCAAGGTAGGCGGGCCTGCAACCCACCGGCAGAAGAGGAGCAGCGACCTGCTGAGAGGCAGAGCCGCCCCCTCCCCCCAGCGCCTGCAAGGTAGACGGAACTGTGACCACCATCAGAGCAGGCCAGACCTGCAACCAAGAGACAGAACAGGCCCAGTGGCCTGAGGAAGGGTAGAGCCGCCCCCCCGCGCCTGCAAGGTAGGCGCACCTGCGACCCATTGGCAGTACAGCCCCAGAGGCCTGCAGAGGGGCAGTGCCGCTGCCTGCGCCTGCAGAGTAGACAGAACTGTGACCACCGACAGAACAAGCCTAGCGGCCCGCAGAGGGACAGAGCCGCCGCCCGCTCCTGCGAGGGAGACTTTGCAACTATACAAGACCAATATAAATATATAGGGGGAAAATTCCATAGCACAACAGTTTCACCAAGTAGAAAGGAACGCGAACAGTATGAAGAGACAAGGAAAGAAAGGACCACAAGCATTGCAGGTCAACTCAACGTTAGAAGAGGTAATAGCTGCAGCAGATGGAATGTCAGATAAAGAATTCAGGATATACATGCTTCAGATGATCTGGAGTCTCAAGGAAGACATCAGACAGCAAAATCAGACAATGAAAGATCACTTCAACAATGAACTACATAAACAAATCCAAGAAGCAAAAGATCAACTATACAGGGAAATAGAGGTTATAAAAAACAAACAAACAGAAATCCTAGAAATGCAGGAAGCAATAAGCCAACTTAAAAACTCAATTGAGAATACTACCAGCAGAGTAGAACACTTAGAAGACAGAACATCAGACAATGAAGATAAAGTATTTCAACTTGAAAAGAACATAGACAGATCAGCAAGACTGTTAAGAAACCATGAGCAGAACATCCAAGAAATATGGGATAACATCAAGAGACCAAATTTAAGAGTCATTGGGATACAGGAAGGGACAGAGTTTCAAACCAAAGGAATGAGCAATCTATTCAATGAAATAATACGAGAAAACTTCCCAGACTTGAAGAATGAGACAGAACCCCAAATCCTAGAAGCCTACAGGACGCCGAATGTGCAAAATCATAAGAGACCCACACCTAGACACATTATAATGAAGATGCCCAACATACAGAATAAGGAGAGAATTTTAAAAGCTACAAGAGAAAGGAAGCAGATCACATTTAGGGGTAAGCCAATCAGGATAACAGCTGATCTTTCAACACAGACTGTGAAAGCTAGAAGATCCTGGAATAACATATTTCAAACACTGAAAGAAAATGGGTTCCAACCAAGAATTGTGTTTCCAGCGAAATTAAGCTTCAGGATGGAAGATGAAATTAAAACCTTCCACGATAAACAAAAGTTAAAAGAATTTGCAGCTAGAAAACCATCTCTTCAAAACATCCTTGGCAAAACATTACAGGAAGAGGAAATGGAAAATAACAATGAAAACCAACAGTGGGAGGTAGGACACTAAAGGGGGGAAAATAATCAAAGAGGAAAACAAACCATGTTTAGTAACATAAATAAACAAATATGGCTGGAAGAACAACCCATATCTCAATAATAACCCTAAATGTTAATGGCTTAAACTCACCAATCAAGAGACACAGGCTAGTAGAATGGATCACAAAACAAGACCCAACAATATGCTGCCTACAGGAGACGCATTTGATAGGAAAAGACATACATAGGCTGAAGGTGAAAGGTTGGGAAAAATCATATCACTCATATGGACTTCGGAAACAAGCAGGAGTATCCATACTCATATCAAATAAAATAGATTTCAAGCCAAAGTTAATCAAAAGGGATAAAGAGGGACACTACATACTGCTCAAGGGAACCATACACCAACAAGACATAACAATCATAAATATATATGCCCCAAACAATGGTGCAGCTATGTTCATCAAACAAACTCTTCTCAAGTTCAAGAGTCTAATAGACCACCATACAATAATCATGGGAGACTTCAACACACCTCTATCACCACTGGACAGATCTTCCAAACAAAAGTTGAATAAGGAAACTATAGAACTCAATAACACAATTAATAACCTAGACTTAATTGACATATATAGAATATACCACCCAACATCAAGCAGTTACACTTTTTTCTCAGCAGCACATGGATCCTTCTCAAAAATAGACCATATATTATGTCACAGGGAAACTCTTAGACAATATAAAGGAGTAGAGATAATACCATGCATCCTATCTGATCATAATGGAATGGAACTGAAAATCAATGATAAAAGAAGGAAGGGAAAAGAATACATCACTTGGAGAATGAACAATAGGTTACTGAACGATCAATGGGTTATAGAAGATATCAAGGAAGAAATTAAAAAATTCTTAGAGATTAATGAAAACACAGACACAACATATCGGAATCTATGGGACACATTGAAAGCAGTTCTAAGAGGAAAATTCATTGCTTGGAGTTCATTCCTTAAAAAAAGAAAAAACCAACAAATAAATGATCTCATACTTCATCTCAAAATCCTAGAAAAAGAAGAGCAAAACAACAGCAAAAGAAGTAGAAGGCAAGAAATAATTAAAATCAGAGCTGAAATTAATGAAATCGAAACAAAAGAAACAATTGAAAAAATTGACAAAACTAAAAGTTGGTTCTTTGAAAAAATAAACAAAATCGACAGACCCTTAGCCATGCTAGCGAAGAGAAGAAGAGAGAGAACTCAAATTACTAACATACGGGATGAAAGAGGCAATATCACAACAGACACTTCAGAAATACAGAAGATAATCAAAAATTATTTTGAATCCTTATACTCCAATAAATTAGAAGATAGTGAAGGCATAGATAAATTTCTTAAGTCATATGATCTGCCCAGATTGAGTCAGGAGGATATAGACAACCTAAACAGACCAATATCAATTGAGGAAATAGAAGAAACCATCAAAAGACTACCAACTAAGAAAAGCCCAGGACCGGATGGGTATACAGCAGAGTTTTACAAAACCTTTAAAGAGGAACTAATACCAATACTTTTCAAGCTACTTCGGGAAATAGAAAAAGAGGGAGAACTTCCAAATTCATTCTACGAGGCCAACATCACCCTGATACCTAAACCAGACAAAGACACTTCAAAGAAAGAAAACTACAGACCAATATCTCTAATGAACCTAGATGCAAAAATCCTCAATAAAATTCTGGCCACTCGGATACAAAAACTTATCAAAAAAATTGTGCACCATGATCAAGTAGGATTCATCCCTGGGATGCAAGGCTGGTTCAATATACGGAAATCAATAAATGTTATTCACCACATCAATAGACTTAAAAATAAGAATCATATGATCATCTCGATAGATGCGGAAAAAGCATTTGACAAAGTACAGCATCCCTTTATGTTCAAAACTCTAGAAAAACTAGGGATAACAGGAACATACCTCAATATTGTAAAAGCAATCTATGCTAAGCCTCAGGCTAGCATCATTCTGAATGGAGAAAAATTGAAGGCATTCCCTCTAAAATCTGGAACAAGACAGGGATGCCCTCTCTCACCACTTCTGTTCAACATAGTTCTCGAAACACTGGCCAGAGCAATTAGACAGACGAAAGAAATTAAAGGCATCAAAATAGGAAAAGAAGAACTTAAATTATCACTGTTTGCAGATGACATGATTCTATACCTAGCAGACCCAAAAGGGTCTACAAAGAAACTATTAGAGCTAATAAATGAATTCAGCAAAGTGGCAGGATATAAAATCAACACGCATAAATCAAAGGCATTCCTGTATATCAGCGACAAATCCTCTGAAATGGAAATGAGGACAACCACTCCATTCACAATATCTTCAAAAAAAATAAAATACTTGGGAATCAACCTAACAAAAGAGGTGAAAGACTTATACAATGAAAACTACAGAACCCTAAAGAGAGAAATAGAAGAAGATCTTAGAAGATGGAAAAATATACCCTGTTCATGGATAGGCAGAACTAACATCATCAAAATGGCGATATTACCAAAAGTTCTCTATAGGTTTAATGCAATGCCAATCAAAATCCCAACGGCATTTCTTGTAGAAATAGAGAAAGCAATCATGAAATTCATATGGAAAAACAAAAGACCCAGAATAGCAAAAACAATGCTAAGCAGGAAGTGTGAATCAGGCGGTATAGCGATACCAGACTTCAAACTATACTACAGAGCAATAGTAACAAAAACAGCATGGTACTGGTACCAAAACAGGCGGGTGGACCAATGGTACAGAATAGAGGACACAGAAACCAATCCACAAAACTACAACTACCTTATATTTGATAAAGGGGCTAAAAGCATGCAATGGAGGAAGGATAGCATCTTCAACAAATGGTGCTGGGAAAACTGGAAATCCATATGCAACAAAATGAAACTGAATCCCTTTCTCTCGCCATGCACAAAAGTTAATTCAAAATGGATCAAGGAGCTTGATATCAAATCAGAGACACGCCGTCTGATAGAAGAAAAAGTTGGCTACGATCTACATACTGTGGGGTCGGGCTCCAAATTTCTCAATAGGACACCCATAGCACAAAAGCTAATAACTAGAATCAACAAATGGGACTTACTCAAACTAAAAAGTTTTTTCTCAGCAAAAGATACAATAAGAGAGGTAAATAGAGAGCCTACATCCTGGGAACAAATCTTTACTCCTCACACTTCAGATAGAGCCCTAATATCCAGAGTATACAAAGAACTCCAAAAATTAGACAATAAGAGAAAAAACAACCCAATCAACAAATGGGCCAAGGACCTGAACAGACACTTCTCAGAGGAGGACATACAATCAATCAACAAGTACATGAAAAAATGCTCACCATCTCTAGCAGTCAGAGAAATGCAAATCAAAACCACCCTAAGATACCATCTCACTCCAGTTAGATTGGCAGCCATTATGAAGTCAAACAACAACAAGTGCTGGCGAGGATGTGGGGAAAAGGGTACACTTGTACATTGCTGGTGGGACTGCAAATTGGTGCAGCCAATTTGGAAAGCAGTATGGAGATTTCTTGGAAAGCTGGGAATGGAGCCACCATTTGACCCAGCTATTCCCCTTCTCGGTCTATTCCCTAAAGACCTAAAAAGAGCATGCTACAGGGACACTGCTACATCGATGTTCATAGCAGCACAATTCACAATAGCTAGACTGTGGAACCAACCTAGATGCCCTTCTATGGATGAATGGATAAAAAAAATGTGGCATTTATACACAATGGAGTATTACTCTGCATTAAAAAATGACAAAATCATAGAATTTACAGGGAAATGGATGGCATTAGAGCAGATTATGCTAAGTGAAGCTAGCCAATCCCTAAAAAACAAATGCCAAATGTCTTCTTTGATATAAGGAGAGTAACTAAGAACAGAGTAGGGTCGAAGAGCATGAGAAGAAGATTAACATTAAACAGGGATGAGAGGTGGGAGGGAAAGGGAGAGAGAAGGGAAAATGCATGGAAATGGAAGGAGACCCTCAGAGTTATACAAAAGTACATACAAGAGGAAGTGAGGGGAAGGGGAAAAATAATATAGGGGGGACAAACGAATGTCAGTAGAGGGAGCAGAGAGAGAAGAGGGGAGGGGAGGGGAGGGGAGGGGAGGGGGGATAGTAGAGGATAGGAAAGGCAGCAGAATACAACAGACACTAGTATGGCAATATGTAAATCAATGGATGTGTAACTGATGTGATTCTGCAATCTGTATATGGGGTAAAAATGGGAGCTCATAACCCACTTGAATCAAATTGTGAAATATGATATATCAAGAACTATGTAATGTTTTGAACAGCCAACAATAAAAAAATAAAAAAAAAAAAAAAGAAAAAAAAAAAAAAAAAAAAAAAAGAAAACATCCCTTTTTGAAAAAAGATATTAAGCCTGCTATCATCTTGACATTAACTGGAACTAAGCTAATAAACCATGACAGTATAAAAGCAGCAAGTTGAATAAATGAAATTCCAATAATTGCTTTAAAGATAGAAATTACAACGCACATATCACAGGTATTCGGAAAATTAATGTTAAAGCTTGTGTTGCTTTTACTAGGTTAAATCTGATCATTTTCTAATTTCAAATATATACTTGGCCTTTTACATAATAAGATCTCAGTCAAAAAAAATCAATTCATGGTGCAGGCACAACACTAACTAGTCTGAACCAAAGTAACATTTCTCACTCACATTTTACAAAATTATAAAAGATTTACAGTGACTTTTTAAACAAAGGAATTACAATGTTAATGAATAACATATGTACAAATTCCTTTCCTTTTCTGGGCTATAATCCTATTCTGAGAGGAACCAGAAGATACTAAGGCCTACATATTAAAAACATAACAATATTTGGGTATTTCAGGGAAATACTCCAAGAAACTGAGCCACATTAAATTTAAAAATAATAAAATTTGTAGAAAACAAAAACATTCATTTTTCACATGTCAAACTCATTTAACATGGAAAGTAAAAAGTCATAGTAATCTTTACATTTTCACACATGAAAGAGTACATAACAATGTATGTGAATATTTATGTGTGGAAAACTATGTATTTACAACAGTACTGAACAATGTCTGCAGTACAGACAAGAAAATTCTAACCTCTAGAATTTATTTTAACAAATAAACTCAATAAATTTTAACAAAAATAGCTTTAAATAAAAATAAAGCTACAAAGAACAGGCCACCGTGGCTGTTATCAGGTTCAAAGGATTATTGTCCAGAGAAAGAAAACATTTACATTGGATATTTTTACCTGAAAGTCAAACATAGTTATATATATTTATATACATATGCTTTGGAACAGTCAAAAGTACAGATTTATTTTTACCATAATCAGTAACAGACTTTGGAGCACGTTGCTCTGTTTCAGTATTTCTCTTCTTGTTCTTAGATTTCCACGCATGATACACTTTTAGTCTCCTATGAAATTCTTCTCTGCAAGCTGCCAGGAGCTCAATATCTATTGATTTACATAGAGTCAAAAAAATTAAAAAGTTAACATCCTAATTTATTCACCTAACAAAATTGTGCTATGGCATAAAAAGATGTACATACATCTATCTATCTACCATATCCATGCGCATGCACACACGCACACACATATACACATAAGGTTTTTGCTTTTAATTTAATAGTACAAAACCAAAAGTAAGTTACTCATAAAGATGAGCAGTTTATAATATTATCTTTTATATTAACAGAGCATTTTCTCAAGCATTATTACTATCTTACATCAATTGTTCTACATAAGAATGTTGAACTAAACAGGTATTCTATATTTGAAGAAACTAAACCAGAAAGGTTAACAATAAAAAGTCATGCTCAAAAATAATCCAGATTTAGATGCAACACATTTTTTATATTCACAATTATTCAGATCTATTCAGTGAAAAGGAAAAGAACACACTGGGAAATTCTGTCCAATCATGATGTTTTCATTCCTAGACAGAGAGTCCTGAATTCAAACACTGTGATTTAAACAAGAACATAACTATGTGGGGTCCTCTGAATATTGTTTTTTACACAATTTTTCTGTTGGGAGAAAAATAGATTTAAAAATAAATGACTACATTGCTATTTGTCACTCTGCATTCATGTCTAAAAGATTGAGACATGCAGGTATTTAACTATTACAAATAACATTAGAAGAGCCAGTCATTAATGTAGCCCAAACCATAACATGTATTTGCTCCTCCTCTCTGGCCTGGGTAAGACACAGGCAAAATGCACTTGATTTATCAAGTATTTCTTTGGTTTTCTGAATAAACTAGGTCTTATTTCAAGGGAACAAAGAGTAACAAACCAGTTTAAGTTAATTTACATAATATATATATAATATTATTATATATATGCCATCCCACTCTATATCTGATGTATATGTAAACAGCTAATGTTAAAAAAAATACATACACACATATGTATATATTTCTCAAAATCAAAAAAAGAAGTCTTTAACAGACTTAAAAGAATATTGCCAATATAGATATTTATTTTACTACCTATCAGTATGGACCCATCACATTTTTCATCCTCTGCATACACTTACCACAAGAAGTATTAATGGTATCACGTAGTTCTGCATATTTCCATTTACTAAGATCATGTTTCTTGGTACCAGCAGCTGCCTTGGTGGCTTGTACAGCAGGACCTCTGTAATGATTATATATTTTTGTGTATTTAAACTTGAAACATTGACTAAAGAGCCAAGAAAGTATTCATAAGTTTGAGAACTGGAAACTACTAGAAAAACATAATAATTTTTGTGTCTCTGATAGATGAGATATAAATGGTGTAATGGTGGGCTTGGGGTCTATCTCAGGTAGACCCCAATGTGTGAGCCCCTGGATTACACCCTCAATACCTGGGAGGAAAAAAAGTTATACTAAAAGATGGTCAAGTAAATTAAAATTCTCCAGCATGACACTTGATAACCACCTTATATTTTTACATCAGGACTTTTGATCTCATTATTCTAGTTATAGGGACTTCCCCAGAATTCAGTTTAAAAATTAGTATGGATCTATAAACAGCTAATGTTAAAAAAAATACATTTATATGTATTTCTCAAAACAAAAAAAGAAATTCTCAGCAGATTTAAAAGATCATTAGTACACATTAATGGCTTTTCTATGAGCCATTAGGCTGCTCATTTCCATCACCTGCAGGGGCTGCTGAATGTTACAGATGGCCACACCTACTGACTCAGAATCTCCCTGGGCATAAGGACGTTTATGGGGTCCACAGGTGAGTAGCCAAACTGCAACAAAGTCATAAAAGATAGGCTAAAAGAACTGCTAGAGTCTAGAAACGCTAAAAGTTCCATAAGAGAACAAACCATATCCTCATACTTAGTGAGTCATAAGAGGTTTTAGGTCAAGAGGTAGATAACTGATTTCAAAGTGTTGTATCCTGCACCTTTTAGGAAAAACATTTGAATGAGAAAAAGGGAAGAAAACACTCTAAGATACTCGATAAAATGGGGGTAAATTCAACCTTTTCATAATAATGCTACTCAGAGTGAAGATTTGGTTTTTGTGTACATAGTTTGAGATCATTAATCAGAAAATATGTGAATAATTTCTGTAATAATGAACATTACTTTTCAGCAAAAGATTACACTTCGCACATGGCAGACACTCAGAATCAAGCTGCTCAATGTAACAAAGGAGGAGTTGAATCAGACTTTAAGACATGAAAAGAAGGTAGCACAAATATTAATATAACTAAATATTAAAGAACTAAAATGCCATTTCTCAGATTAATGCAAGAAAATTCTATATCATCTAGTACTCAGCAAATATTTCCTTTTAAAGAGGGATAATCAATGTATATTATGAAAAATAAGTTTATCTTCTCACCATTTTACATTTTCAAAAATAACAATCCTAGCAAATAGTCAAGATACAGACAATTAACAAATGTTACTGAAAAATGCTATTTGAAAGTATATTATGTTCTTCTTGAAGTAAAGGAAATTGTTTATTCAATACTATGCTTAAAATGAAGTAAACAAGGTATCTTTGACCCTTTATGGCCTATATGTACTTTCATTTCAGAGAACAAAATATAGCATGTTTCAAATTGTTTGACATGGTGATTGTCTTCTACATAAGACTGGACTTAAAAAAAATGTGTGGCCATTTAATCCTGCCTGTATTTTTATGGTAAAAGCTGTTTTGGGTTTACTGCAGAATCCGTATTTTTCAAAAACTGTATGACTGGCAATATTCCATGTAGCTTTTTATTCTTAATTGCTTTTCTCAAAAAGAGCCAGCTGTGTGTCAGCAAGGTCTCTCTATTACCCTTGACAATAAATTATACTTAAACTTTATTCATATATTCTTTTCTACATGCCTAAACCACTCAATAAACTGCCCCTGCCCCCCCCCCCAAAAAAAGTTCTTTTTTTGGTCTATTCTTCTGGAAGTCTTTTCTAGAAGAGTAAGTTGAAAATTATTATGGGTTTTGTTGTTGCTGCCTTCTTTTGAAAGAGAAAGTTAATTTATATAGTATAGTTTTATAGATTGTCAGAATACACATAAGACATCAGAATATACATAAGGGCATTTCGATGCTTTTTAAAATATCACTGAATTCAAATTATTATTGCATAAAATATGATTTTAAAAATACTAGCTTTCCATTCATATTATTTCAAACAAAAATACACCTGCTTTAAAAAAAACTGGTATTAGAAGAAATCTAGGAATGCAATTCATTTAAGTTCTTCCCCTCCTCTTATCTCTGGAGTTAAAATATTAAAATAAAGGTGTAATTGACTATTAGACTTGTTATAAAGATAATCACGTAAACAATACAAATAGTAGCAAAACTGGGTTGATTTTTAATGTTAGCACTTTTAATTAATTTTGTAACTTCAAAATTGACAATTAAAATTTTATTGATTCACATCCACTTATAAAGGTGATGGACCAGATCCTGTCAGGAAGCTCTTTTCTTTGGGGAATCTATTTATACAGTGGCTTTAAAAACCACTGGTGGAGCAGAGTCCCTCAGGAGCCACACTCTTCCTCCATTTCCCCTTCAACTAGGTGTAGTTGATTCCCAAATTAAGAGAAGCACACTCCTCAGGAGGAGTTAAAAACTACCTTTTTTTCCTCTGGATGAGGGGAAGGAGTCCCTTACTGAGACAGAGTTGGTGGGGACAGGTGATAGGCAGAATGGCAAGAAATTTTCACGTTCAGAATGCCAATTTATCCTCACTGAGAAACATGAATTTATAGATATTGTTTTTTATCTTTTTCTGTGTTGGGATGGGATAGGGTGAAAGCGACACTTCTTGTACAGAAAATTTAGATGGAAAAAGAGTGGGCCATTCATATAACAGGTTCTAGTCCAAATAATCAAAAGTAATTTTAAATATGATTTTGAGGTGAACATATTTCCCCAAATACCCTGAACTAACCTACTCAAAAATTCTGACATTTCTTTGGCCATTTGTTCCCTATAAGAAAAATGATAATATGACATAGTTATATATAAGACGCATTACATAAGTACTTAAAAGATCTGAACATATCATTAAAAGTTTATATTTTCATTATGATTATCCATATATTAGCCATTTATAATTATTTTACTTGGTAAAAGTCTAGGATACACTTTCGAATAATCTATTAAACATGGCAAAATTTTTGTTTAAATCCTGTTAAAGTCATTTTTTGGTAGAAAATTATTGATAAAATATCTTTAAGCCCATGTTTCTTTATTTCTTATATATAGACTATAAATAGCATGTTCTAAATGTATATGGGAAATTTGGCAGGATATGAATTCTATATTAGTATTTTTGTACCAGTCTTGCTTAGTAAATATTAATTAGAAAAAGCATCACAGTGGTAAACCAAGATAATATATTTTACAGTGTCAGGGTTTAAATACAAATCTGATGTAGTCAAAGCTCTAAAACTCCAAATCAAAGCATTAAAAAAAAAAAAAAAGAAAGAAAGAAAATCTTACAAACACTTGTTAAATGGAAGATCTGAAGCATTCTGGCCTTCCAAGGATAAATATTTCCCAAAGCAAAAACTTATTCTTCTTTATTACCCTGGAGACTAACTTTTCTTAATATTTGCTTAATACTGTGAAATGAAACAGAAGTTTCATTGTGGTCACAAACGCTTTAACTTCATAATTTTATTTTCCTACTCTTGCTCTTCTACCCTCATAATCATATTCCCATTCATTCTATTAATCCGACTTTGTAACCTCAAAACCCTACAGATTAGTAAAAATTATGAGAAAAGAAGCTGAATATATTTGCTACAGGGCAGTTTCCAAGATGCCTGCTAAGAGCTGGGATTAAAAGAGCAGTCTGTATTTCTCTTCTCTTATAATGAACATTGGCTACAATCAGGTACTGGTGGAGGTCTATCTGAGCAAGCAGAGCCAGAGAAAAAGAAATCTTTCAAAACTGATGAGGAAGGACAATAATACATAACACACAAATATAGTCCAATAAAAATCATCTTTTGAGCAATACATTTAATCCATCTAAGTAGTTTCTCAATCTAAGTAGTTTCTCAGAATTTTCTAGCCAACAAATTCAGTATGATTTTGCGAAGTATTATTAATTCTACTATCATCCCACCTCAGTGTTTCCTTTTTTACCAAATCTTTGTTCTAAATCTACTCCACTGTTTCCCACAGAGGTTTCAAGGGAGTCAAATGTCTTTTCAAAGCTCTTTACCACTTGATCTGTAGATTGTACAGAAATTTCTCTGTATACTTTACCACTACAAAGTAGGCATTCTCTACTGAATTATTATTCTTCCTGGCCTCACATTCAGCTACACCTGACCTATACCAAACTCACTACACCAAATTCATTTGACAGAAATGATCCTTGTACATAGGTCCTATTTTTTACTCCAATTTTGCTAAACTATATGCAAATGCTCATAATTTCATCTTAGACATTGGTTGCAAGGCTTATATAACTCAGGCTCAATGGTAACAAAGTGGTTGTCCTAATGAAGGGTGGGCAAACAATGCCTATCAGAGATAATGTTTGAAATTTCTGGGGGCACTGAAGTAACAACAATGTTGTGGGTGTGCATTCCTGGCATGTACTGTAATATGGAATCAGGAATTTTAAATATCCTGCACAGGAAGAACTGTCCCATGACACATGTAACTTTGACAAGTCTGCCAGACACATAAGGGTGAAATACATACATACAAATACATATTTCACGTGTGAACAAAGCTTCACACGTAAACAATATGTTTTTTGCATGGTTTTAAAACAGAATTTTTCTAGGGACACAAATATTGTGTAATTGAGAGGAAATTGTATATAGTTCTGTTCAGAACTTTAAAAAGGACTGTTCACAATTTCATGGCATTTGAGTTTCTGACACAACATTCGTATATCAATCTGCATCTGTAGTTATGGCATTCATAGAGATTCTATGTATAAGTAAAAATATCTGATTACTTGATTATGTCTTCTGTTGAAATTATGCACAAGTAGTTTCATATTAAAATAATGTTTTATTATAAATGACTATCTTTTTATTTTTCCTTTATATGTATTTTTTGGAAATATTTATAGGTTACATAATCTATAAAATATTTGCTATTCATACTAATGTCTGACAGAGCTGGGAATCATCAAAATAAAGGTTACATATGGAGTCCTGAAAGCTGTTAAAATTCAGATTTTATTTATATCCCAAGTGTTACTAGTATTCACTCTCTGTGGGGAGATTTACATTACAAAAAAGATATTACATATGTAACTTCAGACTATGACCTATTTCAGATATTATTAGAATTAACTATATTCTTAAACCTGAATATTTTACTTATTTATTTCTCCATACCTGCTGCTATAAAGATGTAAGGGGTAAGGAAAAGTTAAAAATATGTAAAATAAACTATCAACATTTAAGCAAAGACAACACACACAAAAAAAGAAATCAAATAAAAAACTACTGAAATTGAGCATCAAACATTTTCCTCAGGAAAGGAAAAAAAATGAAACAATATTATCTCACTCTCTTTTAATAAAATGAAATAAACTACTCCCTGGAGGAAACCGACTCCCCACAAAATATCCATACTCTATTAAAAAAAAAAAGTAAAGGAAAATGACATACGGTGTCATTTTAGGTCTTGTTCCATCATTTCTGTGAAAAGAATATATTTTAGTTAATATCATAACCAACTCTGAATTGTAAAGCTACATTGGGTCAATTTGTGTTTCAATTATTTTATTCATGGGATTAAAAAATTCAATCATCTTTCATCTGTAAGAGATCACTCAGAATTTTCATATATTTTTAAAATCTTCATTAAAGTAATTATAAAAGAATAAATGAAAAGCATTCAATGAAAATTAAAGAGCAAATTCATCTAGATTGGAAAATTTGTACATTGTGAGATTCATTCTTAACAGAAACTGGATATTACTTTACAATTTCAGATAATTTGAAATTGTTACTTTGCATCAAGGTTCATGTATGTAGTTGATTTAGATTATATTTTAAAACATGTGGAAAATGATTGTTACTTAGAAGTTACTCCACAGGAATCTAAGCTGGAAAAGCAACTTTATATTGTTTATTGTAGCAAAATCCATTTGCATATATTTACACATCACAGAGCCCATGGAAATTTTCATGCTGTTTCTTACAAATTAATTTATTTGGAGAAGTCTCATTCATAAATTTGATATAGAAAGAATTCAACGCTAACAAAGGTAAAATAAACATTCACAAACATTAAATTATAGTCCACGGAATAAAACTATCAAACATAGACTATTAATGTAAAAACATTATCCATAGTGAAGTGCTGATGTTTGTAGTATGGAGTATAAAATAATCACAACAAGGGAAGGAGCTCAGAGAACCTGAGGGTCATAGAAGAAGGCTGCAGAGGAGGAGGCATCTAGGGCTATACCACAAAAGAACCAATTCACTCTTCTGCCTTTAAAGTCATAATGGCTTGCATACCTCATTATTCAATAATGGTCCCATAGACTAGATAATTATGCTTAATTTACACTGCAGGTAACTTGTGATTTACATGATTTTACCATGAAAATCCTAAATGTCTACTCTTTCTAGGGTGGACTCACCCTGAAAGAAGTGTACCTTCCTGAAAAGAGGAAAGGAATCTACATACAGGGCAGTGACTTGCACACAGCCTATGGAATGGCAGTGGATATAGCTAACTCTTTCAAATGCATACACATAAAGCTTGACAATGAATACCAATAATTATTCTATTAGTGAGTCACTAAGAAATGAACTTCACCTACAATAAACCCTGCTCTGTCCACTGTTGTGCTGCAGCACAGACATTAGAGATAGCAGCTGTCAGAGCAGGGCTTACTCGAAGTCTGGCCTAGCTGCTAGTCAATTCTCTAGTCATCCCAACAGACACAGGTGAAAAGAACAGGAGAGCAGCTGAGCCAAGTCTGCATATACAAAAGGCAAAGATGAGCCAAAATATTTTAATTATAATGGTCTCAAACCCAAAAGCTTAATAATAACACCTTTTGTTTATAATAGGTCTAGAAAGTTCATTTACCCTAACATACTTTCATATATAATTCAGACTTGAGAGCTTCTCAAAATAATCATTTACTAGAAAAAGGCAACTTAACAAACCCTTTTCTTCCCCATCTGTGTTTTTAGCTAATTCAAATTGCAATTTCCTTATGATTCACCTTGCAATTTGAACCCAGGCCTTTTCATTTCACAAAGAAATAGCTCCATCTAGTGGTTGTAATTTAACTATAGTTTTATTACAGTTAACTGTATTTTGTTACATGTTTGCCTCTCAGTATATATACACACACATATATATATATACAGTATATATGTCAACATATGGAGGAGTCCTACAAGCTAGTTTTGCTTTTTTCTTAAAAATAAATTATCAAAACAATTACTGTTTCTTTCTTATAAGTTTTAAATGAAAAATATTAAACCTCCCTGAAACTTCTCATGAAGTATTAAGAATTTCCATATTCTTCCACACTCCTTTATGATATTTAGAGATATCATTCAGAAATCAGAGGAGCCCAAATATTTCAATACGATTAACCTCCTTTATTGGGAAGGAACTCCTTTTATTCTGAGACACTGGAGGGTAAATCTCCTTCTTTCAGAAATATGGTTTAAAAAAAAAATGGGCTTTAGGAAAATAAAAAAATCCTAAACAAAAAAGTGCATACAGTACAGTTAATAATTTCTCCCAGTGCTTGACAAGAACTTGGAAATTACATGTCTACCTAATATGTAATACTCTTAAAGACAACTTCAGAATAAAAGTTGAGATGTTTTCTTAACAGAGTACTCACTAACTGAAATTTTATTTTTCAACAGTTCAACAATTTAATGGCAAATCAACTGTTTCATTCATTTGGGTATAAAAGCAGATATGACTTCAATGATTTTACTTCAAACATAACAGGATCTAAGGGATATGATTTTCTCCTGTTCTCTTTTACATGTAACTGAAAAGCAGAGAGATAAAAAAAAGAAATGGAGAAGGTGCAACCCTCCCACACAAGGGCCCCAGTACCTCCGGAGTGCCTGGTCACCCTGGGCCTCATCACTGATGAGCTCAGATTCACTCTGGGCGATCCGCAGGGCCAGCTCCCTGTCCCTACGCTCCTGCTCCAGAACTGCTTGCTGCTGGGACTCCTCTTCCCTCTGTCGGGCCAGCTGCTCCTCCACCTCAGCCTACCAAGCAAGACAGCCATTTCACCAAGAGTTCTTCACATGTTACTTGATCACTCTTCATTATTACTTAAAATAAAAGGAAGACCTAATGGTTCCTTAGTTCTAAGTTCCTTAGTTCTAAATGCTTTCTTATTAAGAACTAAGGATTACATTTATTATATGTTATATGTGTGTGTGTGTGTATGTATGTGTGTGTGTGTATACATATATATATAAAATAATCGTACACATAGGGGCTGGGGTTGTGATTCAGTGGTAGAGAGCTTGCCTAGCATATATGAGGCACTGGGTTCGATTCTCGGCACTGCATATAAAAATAAGTGAATAAAATAAAGGTATATATCAACATCTAAAAAATATATTTTAAAAAATTATACATATATAATTATATATATCTATGTATACTATACATATTTAATATATATTTATATATTACATATTAATATAATTTATATAATATATATATTAATGGATATATATATTATTTAACCACAAATCTCTAAAGTCTTATTTTTTTCCTATATTATCATTAATACTTCACTTTCCCAAAGCCAACAGAAGGCAGAAGAACCAGAGTTCCACCACTCTAAAACTACAGTCCGAATATCCCAAACATCACAGTATCCCAGCTGGTGAATTAACACCAGTACCTACACTGAAGATATCAGAATTTAAAGAGCAGGTTATGCTTAAGTATATATTATGAAAGCCCAGAAAAACAGAAATTCAATTACATGATCAATTATTTTCAGACATGAAACTTTTTAAATATGGTGGGATAGAGAGAATATCTTAATTCTAACCTATTAATACCCATATCTACAAAGTTTTCATACATAAAATTATGACGTAAGTGAATGTTCACTGACATTCCGTAGGTGTAATAGAAATATAATATGTTCTAAATGCTTTAACATCTATAACTTTCTCAATGTTCCCACCTATGACTCATCCACATTCTAAAGAGACACTGTGGCCCACAGTCACTATTTGTGAAGTATATGATGACATAATTTCTGTCAGTGACAGAGCCTGGATTTGAACTCATTTCCCCAGCTCCGTAATTCCTTCAGAACTGCCTTTGGCCTGTAGGATAAACTAGTGATGGCTTACTACCAAATCAAGATCTTATTTTTACTTCTTCTATAACTTTGTACATTCTACCTTGATAGAAATTCAGTCAGTAAGTATATACCTGAATACGTTTTTCATCATCTTCCCTTTTCTTTCTCTCTTCTTCTTCTTGTTTTCTCTTTGCTTCCATCTCAAGTTTCCTAATAAGAAATAAAAAAACTCTTCAAAAATTTAACAGAAAATAAGGAATTCTTCAGAAGGCAAATTAACTATTAATAAATAAAGATAACAGAATAGGAACCAAACCTGTTGGCCACATACATTCTCAACTTATTTTTAATAAAATTTATACTGCCAGCAATATGTAAATAAAACAAATACAATTATATTCTATAACCTATAACACCTCTAAATTGACTTGGTTACAAGGCCTAACTGTAAGGTCCTAATTATGCATAATTCCTTCTATCCTCTTTTCAAACCAAACAACCCATATTTCTTCTGTTTATCCTGTAATTGCAATTTTCCAAAACGCTATCAATTTTAAAACTGCAAAAAAATAGAAGTACCTTTTTCTACCTTATAAAATGAAATACAAGCCATAGCTTTAAAACGTAGTTAAGAAATCCTCAAGGGTAAAAGTCCAACCAAAACTCAAGATTACCCAGTTCAAGTATCCCTTGTCCAAAATAGTGGGAGAGGAGTGGTTCAGATTTTGATTTTCTATTTCAATTTTGAAATATTTCCTTCCTTCATCCATCCCTCACTCCCTTCCATCTTACCCCTCTTTCTTTCTTCTCCAGTATAGGGAACTGAACCCAGCAGTGCCCTATCACTGTGCTATATCTCCACCCCTTTTTATTCTTTATTTTGTGACACAGTCTCACTAAGTTGCTGAGGCTGGCCTTGAACTTGACCTCCTGCATCAGCCTCAAGCAGCTGGGATTATAGGCATGAACCACCAAGCCCAGCTGGATTTGGGAATATTTTCAAAAGCTTTACCAGTTGAGCATCCCTAATCTGAAAATCAGGCTGTATATGACAAGCCCATAACCAACATCATGAATGGGGGGCGGGGAGTGGAGTTGGAAAACCTGAAAACATTCCTTCTTAGATCAGGAACAAGGCAAGGGTGTCTACTTTTACCACTCTTACTCAATATATTACTACTAGAAGTTCCAACTAGAGCTATTAAACAAGAGAATGAAAATAAAAGGCATACAAATAGAAAAGGTGAAGTTAGATAAATTCTCTAAGTAGATGATATGACTCAATATATAAAAAAACTAAAGACTCCACTGAAGACTATTAGAACTGATAATGTGTATGTGTGAGACACTGGGTTCAATCCTCAGTGCTGGGAGCCATTAGCCAAGTAGGTATGACAATTTCCTTGCCAGCGTACCCCATGTTGCAGTGACATTGAATGTACGTGACCTTGCTCAAGGACCAAGGCAGATTAGGGTGTTCCCGGTTTTAAGATAATCGTGTTTAGGGCGTTCCCAGTTTAGGTTCCAGGTTTAAGGTTTAAGATTATTCCTGCTGGGAATAGGGCGTATCCTGCTGCCTGAGTTCCCCTTGAGTTCTCACGGGATTTAGACAGTATATTTTGGAGATAGAAGCCCAGTGGAGGTGAATTTGGGCAGAGAACGTGATTTGGGCAGAGAACGTGGATTTGGGAAGAGAACGTGGATTTCCCCAGAACGTGATTGTAGACGGCTGGTGTGAGTTCGGGAATAAAGAGTTGCTGTTTGAATCTACAAGCTGTGTGGTGGCTCGTGATTGTGTGCCCAGCCAGACTGCGGCATTTGTGCCCAGCCAGACTGCGGCACCTCAGCACCACAAAAAAATAAATAACTAGTATGTGTGAGACACTGGGTTCAATCCTCAGCACCACAAAAAAATAAATAACTAGTATGTGTGAGACACTGGGTTCAATCCTCAGCACCACAAAAAAATAAATAAAATAAAAATACTGTGTCCATCTACAACTAAATTTTTTTAAAATGCCCATACTATGCATATTCAGTGCAATCTACACTAAAACTCCAATGGCATTCTTCACAGAACTAGAAAAAAACAATCCTAAAATTCACATGGAAGAACAAAAGACCCAGAATAAGCACAGCAATCCTGAGTAGAAATACTGTAGTATGGTTTAAAAACATACTACAGAGCCACAGCAACAAAAACAGCATGGTACTTGCATAAAAACAGAGACCAATGAAATAGAATAGAGAACACAGAAATAAAACCATGCAGCTACAGCCATCTGATTATTGACAAACGTGCCAAAAACATGATCAAGAGTGAGAAAACTGGGTATCCACATGCAGAAGATTGACACTTGATTCCTCTCTCACTCTAAAAACAACTAACTCAAAATGAATCAAAGATCTTAATGTAAGACCTGAAATTACTGGAAGAAAACAGGGGAAATACTTCAAAATATAGGTATAGGCAATGATTTTCTGTATGGGACTCCAAAACTTCAGACAAAAGCAAGAATAGACAAATGAAATGACATCAAAATAAACAGCAAAGGAAACAACCAACATAGTAAAGAGATTATCAACTGAAGGGGATAATATATTTATCAGCTATTCATCTGACAGAGTTAATCACCAGAAAATACAAAGAACTCAAAATACTTAAAAAGAAGAAGTTAATGCAATTAATAAATGGGCAAATGATCTGAGCAGACACTTCTCAAAAGAAGAAATACAAATGGTCAATAAATACATGAAAAAATGTTCAAAGTTATCAGCCAGCCATCAGGGAAATGCAATTCAAAACTACAATGAGATATGATCTCACCTGTTAGAATGACTATTATCAAAAAATAATAAATGCTGGTGAGGATGTGAAGAAAAATAAACCCTTACATACTATTGGTGGGAATTTAAATATGTAAGTCTCTAATGAAAACTATAGAGAGAAGCCTCAAAAAACTAAAAACAGAGCTACCATGTGATTCAGCTGTCCCACTCTTGGATACATATCAAAAGAAAATTAAGTCAGCATACGTAAAAAGATTCCTTAATGCCCATATTTACTGGGGCACTATTCACAATAACTAAGATGTAGAATCAGGCTGGGTGCCTATCAGCAGATGAATGGGTTTAAAAAATACAGTATATATACACAATGGAGTATTATTCAGCCATAAAGAATGAAATCCTGTCAATGTAGCCAAATGGATGGAACTAGAGAATATCATTATTAAATAAAAGAAAAGTATCACATATCACATGTTCTCTCTCATACGTGAAAACTAAAAAACAAATAACAAGTCAAACTGAAAATAAAATCATGATTACTAGAGACTGAGAAGGATACCTGAAGGGTGAGAAGGGTCAGAAGAAGCGTGGATGTATCTGATAAATGCACACAGTATGACATAGGGAAATATCAGCAAATTCCACTAATATGTATAATTAATATTTTAATTTAAAATTTTGCAATTTGAGCACCAACATGCCACCCAAAAAGCATCAGACTTTAAAGTATTTCAGATTTGGAATTTGTGAATTAAAGATTCTCCATGTAGTTAAAATAATTTTATGCAACTATTATAAAAGCTTATTTTTTCAAATTACAAATTTATTCTAAAACTAGTTCATTAAATTAAGAATATGGCTTTAGAAATAGTCATTAACCATTGTCTAAATTGCCAAGAATTCACTCTTCAATTCAGTTTCTAATGCAAAACAATATAAATGCCCTACATTCGCCTTTCCTCCTCTTCCTTCCTTCGACGCTGTTCATCTTCTTCACGTCTTTTTCTTTCTTTTTCCATTTCTTCTTGTATACGCCTCAGCCTTTCTGCTTCCTCCTGCTGCTGTTTTTTCTTCTGCAACGCACTGAGAAGCTCCTCTGAACTTTTAAGTAGGGCATCATACTCTTTATGTATTTGTTCCCTGGTCATCATAGTGGACTTAAAAAACAAAATAATAAACATGTATTTAGAAAAGTGATCTCTTCTGTTACACAATAATGTGAGTATGCTCAACACTACTGACCTGAGCACTTACGTATGGTTAAGATAATAAATTTAAAGTTATGGTTTTCACAATTTAAAAAAAAACTACTCCAATACGTACACAAATGGGAAAAAAAGAACAAGCAAACAACAACAAAGAAATGCGAAAGCTGATAAGCCCATATCTTTGCTGTAATGTTTATACATTAAATAATATTGAAACACTGTTCTTAAAAAGTCATATCTGTCCCCAAACATTTGATTCTATTTAATACCAGCAACTAAGTCACAGACAGTAGGTGTATTCTGGGTAAAGCAATATAATTGTACTTAAAAATTATTTTTTTATGGAAGGAATGAGTAATTCATTTAGCCAAAGTATACTCTCTGTAATAATATTGTTCCAACAGTACCTAAGGAATATTTAAGAAATTACTCTACACATCTAAAATTGTTGGGTAATTTTCCTATGTTAGCCTTCAAAAAATGTGGCTGAGTTAATTTTAATTGATACTGATACCCCATAAACAGAGATGGCCCCTGACCAATCTGTAAAATCAGCCAAGTCCATCAACAGTGTTTTCATTCTTGTCTTGATTATTTTCATCCTTTTTACCTCAAAGATTTACCATTGTAAAATATATATCTTATACATAAAATATGACAAAAGGCTTACTTTAAGGAATTTATAATATGTATATATATACTGACCTATGAAACTAGCTGAGAAAAACAGCAAAACCTTACAATGTAATTAAGGAAAAGATTCACTAGATACAAAAAAAGAAAAATTTAAATCCCAGTAGTAATCATATAAGTGAAAAATCAAACAAAAGCTTCCCCATCTTTTCCTACAAAATCAAAGCAGAAATGGCTATGACCACTTTTATAACAGTCCATTATGTTATAGTCTGTATGAAGATAAGGTATTAATAATGAAAAAGCATATGACATAATGACAGAGATTTTAAAAACTGAATGTATATAAAGAACAAAATAAAAATGTATGCATAATAAAAAAAGATTTTGAGGGAAATATATAATAGTGTACTAGCGATTATGCTAGCAACGGGCTATAAAGGTGTTTTTTGACTCTTTCTTTAAATTTCCAATGATATTATATTACTTTTATAATTTAATAATCAGTCTCAAGGAGGTCTTGGGATATAGCTCAGTGACAGAGCACCTGCTGAGCAGATATGAGGCACTCATTTCTAACCCAACGCTGTCATCAAACTAAACAGCATTAGTCCTCTATGAATCATGACTATGCAAAAGTTTAGCATCAAAGGATTATATTTTAGTTACTCTTGGTAGGGGGGGATATTTTCCTAACAACAGATGAAACTGCATAAAAACTATTCCTTTTTATCTTTCTGCTATGAAACTTTTCAAACACAGAAGAAGAAAGAACAACATAATGAGCATCCATTTGTCAACATTTTGAACACTGGAAAAATAAGGACATTTTTCTATATGATTTCAATACCAATAGCAAAGGGCATTAAACTATATAAAAGCCAAAGTCATTTGGGCTAAAATTACATACCTTAATTTTGGCCATCAAAGCATCAATGGAAATTTCAAGATCTTTGATCTGTTTATTCACCTGTGGTTTTCCATCTTTCAATGCATTTACTACTTCATTAAACTTATCAAGTCGTTTTTTCAGCGTGCCCACCTTAATCAAGCCATCAATGCTGTAGAGAGAATATTTCATCAGTCAATTAACATTACCATCTAATGCTATAGGAAGATTTTTCATTAATAAAAAGCTAAAAATACATTGCCAAACTGGAGATTTCACTTGTGTTTTCAATTTTTCTTAGTATTCTCTTTTTTAGATCTCTTATTGAGGGGGAAAAATGAAATATGGCTGTGAATGACAATGATGCCTTTCAATACAATTGAGGTTTTCTATCAGCTGAGAGAAAATTCAAATCATATAACTTGAAGAAGTCATCTTAGAATCACTTTAAAAAGGTATGATGAATCAATAGTCATTCAGAACTCCAAGGTTAAAAAGTCTAAATTAGTAATGAAAAGTTTAAATACGAAATAAAAACCAAATTTACAGTGAAACAATATAATTCTTATGGATAATCTTGAAAGGATTATGGTCTAAACAGCAAAGAGATATTTTTTAAACCAATGTCAACTTGCATTATCAAGAAATTCAAATCCCTTAAATAACCAAAACAGTTTCTTTCAACTATTTATTTCAATCTTTTACAATACTTGCATTTTTGTAAGCCATTTCAAATCCTTATGTAGGATGAGGCAAGTAATGAATAAATTAGTTAATTTCAAATAAATATTATAAATAATAGACTAACATATCATTTTACAAAAAGCATGAGATCCAAACTTTTTTATTAGGCATTTATTGCTGTTTTACATTAGGATAGTTAGGTTTTGTAGGGTTCCTTAGGCACCATTCATCTTACCGAGGTTTGTGTCTCCTTTTGCAAAGCCACATCCGAACAGTTTTCTGCATTTTAATGCAAGCTTCAGCTCGATATTTTATTTTGTTTTTCACTGTGTGAAAGTATAAATATTACTTCATTTAAATTAGATAAATTTAAATATTTTTTTTAATTCAGCACTCATTTTTAAAAGTAATTGTCAAGAAATATAAATCTGAATGCTTATTAACATTTCTTTAATTTGTTATACTTCTTAAAAATAAAAAGTACATCATGTACAGTGGCTGGATTTGCGCTTGAAATGCATTATTTCCTTTTTATACTATTCTAAGAAATATGAACAGGTATATCCTTAGAAAAGAATTTACCTGTGAATTAGTTTAGAAGATACTTACACTATTATAACACTTTGGAAATTCACAATCAACATATTGAATGAGGCCTCTGAGAAGCCTATAGTAAAGAAATCTTTTTAACTTTGGGTACCCACAATTTCCTAACATAATGTCACCTTGAAACATTTTTTTCAGAGCATCCCTGTTCAAATTCTGCAAAGATCCTTATCTGTTTACTGACCTCAGTAAATCTGTACAACTAAATCCACAAATACATAGAATAGCACAGGTCACTGTAATATAACGTACTCTCCATCATAATCAACATATAGATAAAAGCACTGAACTACCATAACAAATATGCTTGTATTTTACTTGAAAATGATGAGGAAAAGAGGTTCTATTATCTTTTTCTTTATTATAGTTGTCTTCTTATCCATATTCATAATTTTCTAACAAAAGATTCCAATAATAATCTTTGTTTAAATGGTCTCTCTCCATTATGTCAAAGGAATTTCCTTTTTCTATTGATAAGGAATAATTTAATGAATCTTCTTCATGTACCTAGCAGTATTTCAAGTACTCTGGTGGGGGGATTATAAATTTAATCAAATTACGGATTCTCAATGCCCCAAAATTAAAGATTTTTGCCACTGACCCTCAACTAAGTAAAAAATATTCTGCCCCCACCCTTGCTTTGGATCAGAGATAAGTATGGCCTAGCAGAAGCACATAGACAAAAGCAGCTTAGTCCAATGCGTCAAAGACCAGGGTGTGAAAGGGGAATGGCAGAACAGGATGCAAGGATGAGGCAATACCCTGTTTTACAGGATCCTAAAAGATCTTCTAAGAATTCAGACTTTGCCTCTACTGAAGAAGGGCCATGGAGGTTTTGGGTATAGAGCGAGGACTCTGGGAAGCCAGGAACACCAGCTTGGGAGCTGCTCAAGTTATTAACAAGTGGGATAAAGAGGCTCCACTACGGTGCTGGAATACAAAGTAAATAATTACAGTATTCGGAGAATAAATCAGTATGAGCTGATGATTGACAAGATTTCAGGAATAAGAAAGAAGAGACAATTGTAATCCTGAAATTTTTGAAGTGTGTTACTAGAGATGCCGCACACGCAGAAAAAGTTCTGGTTTAAGTCTGAGAGATTCAAGAGTGGTATTGTGGGTTGAGGGGAGAAAGAGAAAAACGAATCAAGATACTAAGTTCTGTTCTGTTTAGAACATAATGAAATTAATATTACTTAACAAATTCAGATAGGGAAAATAAGAATCATGCATTCAAAAAAATAAAATATAGAAAGTCTACAAATATTAATACACACTAGATACAAAGTGCTGCCAGAGGAATCGGACACAGTGTGAACCAACATCACGATCTTCTTGCCTAGCATCCACCTCTGAGACAGCCTTATAACATGCACAAACCACCTTACTTCCAAAGTAATAAAACATCCTGAAATGAAAGAAAACACTCACGTTTTATGACCGACAACGAACACCATTGAACTTTCTTCCAGCGACTGCAGACTAGCCAATGATTGACTTTCTTAACCAACTCTGCTAAGTGGTCAGGGTCAGACTTCATAATCTGATCAAATTCTGCAAACTAGAAGAAAAAAATAACATAACAGCAGTATTAAAAGATAAATGTGTTTAAACACACAGAGAAAACAAATATAATTCAAATCCAAAATCTAACTTTCTGAAAATGGCTGCATGCCAATTACACAGACATCTTTTAGAGTAGATAGCAAACCCAAACACATTTGACTTCTTCTATGAAGAAGTCTTTCTTCTTCCTTTCTTCCTTCCTTCAGGATCATTTTTTTGGGGGGAAGGGGAGTGTGGGGAAGGGGAGGAATAGCAGATTCAATAATAAAAGAAAATGATGATCTTAAATAACTATAGAGGGTTAGCAAAAAGGTTTTTGGTTTCTTTTTTTAGAATTTTTTCACAATAACTTTATTTTATTTATTTATTTTTATGTGGTGCTGAGGATTGAACCCAGGGCCTCACATGTGCTAGACAAGTGCTCTGCCACTGAGCTACAGCCCCAACCCAGCAAAAGGGTTTTATTGAGGAAAAAAATGAAAAAGGACTAATATATCTCACCCACTGAATCACCCACATTCTTGGATATCCACATACAGCGCTTGATAAGTAAAATTCAGCTATGTTTATCAGGTTCCAGCAAAACTAGTCTGTCATTCCCAATCCCCAGGCCCATTTTGAACAAAGATAAGACACTGCTACTAACAGAGATAACACAGATAAAACATTTATTTGGTTATTAAGAAATAAAATATATTATTTTCACTATTTACCACCAAATTCCAAAATGGCTTTTCTCCTTTATCAAATGTCCCACTAAAATATTAAGATGTCACAATATCATCAACCATCAATATAATCATTTGCTATAATAAAAATTAAAGGTAACATAGGAAATTGAAGCTCTCTTTGAATCTTTGCCATAAGCTATCAACAAATCCTCATTTTTCAAGAGGTAAATAAGACCAACAAGTTTCTTTATAAAGTTATTAATTCTTAAATAATTACTATAGCTCTGAAACAATGGAAGAGTTGAATTTATGAGAAATATTTATGATTAAAGCTAAGCCAACCATAAACTATAATTTATAGATTCTTTTTCTCTTATTTTCTTTTATTTCATAGGAAAGGGTATGGGTTCTCTGAAATAAAAATATTCACAGGAAAGTATATATAATGGTAACATATGCATATACTTCATCTCATACTCAAAAAATGTAAAATCAGATTTACTATGATGAATTTACCCTCAAGATATTTGAAATATATTTATTTATTAATGATTCTGATAAGCTGAACTAGTATTATTGGCTATTTAAAATATAATAACAATGGTATTTAAAACTATGAAGATACAATTTACTAAATCAACATTAAAGAAGAAAGGAATGGTGAAAATCATATTAGTAATAGATTTTGAACAGCATTTAGATGTTTCTGTATGAAATACATTTAGTTATAAGGCATTCTATAACTGATTTGAATGTTAAAACTATAGGATTATGTTAGCCCCCCAAAATTATGTTATATACAAAAGTATTTATATATTCATTCTAGAGTTTGACAGAGATCCATACAAACTCCAGAGCAACTTCCTATAATTTATATATCTACCATATTCTAATAAAATTTATTCCCACAATGAAGACTCCAAAGTGCTACAAAATCTCAAAATCAATGAAGACTAATATGCTTTAGAAAAGTTTTCAATTTGTGTAAAGTGTTAATATTTTCTGGTTAACCCTATTTTAAGTAAAAAAAAAAAAAGTCAATTAAACAATGTTCTGATTCTAATACTGAATAAAATTGTAAAATTTATATGGAGTACTATAATATCTAAATTACAAATTTTTCACAAATAGGAAAAATGTGTGTACATATACACTCATTATATATTTTTCATGCCATTAGTAACCATATAATTCAAGAATAATACGAATCACTGATACTTAAAAATGTTTACTAACTCCAACTATCTGCATTAATGATGCTAAAATTTTAAAGAAAAATATATTTACCTTGCCAGGTCTAAAAAATACTTTTGTTAATCCAAACTGGTAGTCGATTTCATTTAAGCCCAAAGCTTTAAAAAGAGCCTACAAAATTAAAGTTAAAAAAGTTAAATTCCAACTAATATTTAATAAAAAAAGAGTTTACTGCTAAGAAACTTTTAATTTATGTAAAATCAGATTTACTATTTGTACCTTACAAAATAGCCTTGGATCCAATCTTGCAAGTTTCTCTGGCATAAATTTTTTATACATGTTGTAGAGTTCATGAAATGAAGCTCGTGATGGGAAACCCCCCTGCATCAAGTCCAAAACAGACACCATACCTAGATTCATAAACACAAATCACAGCCAGTCATGTGCAGAAGTCCAAAATAACTCATGAATGACCAATTTTTAAAATTAATGTTTAAGAAAGGACAATTAACAGAAATCATCAGCAATGAAAGATTACATAGCAAATACACTTCTAATAATTATGTCTCAACTTATCTACCAACTAAAATTACTATAGTCAAATTCCATCTAAAACCAATATCACTAAAGGCAAGCTACTATTCTCTACAAAGCCTATTTTATATCTTTTTTTATGCTAGGCATCTCTCCATTACATCCCAGTATACCAAACAAAGCCCAGTACAAGTCCACTTTCAAAAATCTGAGGTTAAATTTAGAACAACATTTCTAACAGAGTCTCCAAAAAGTGGTCAAATATATTCCCAAATTCTCCCTAGTACTTAAAAAAAGCAAAAGGAAAGGAAAGGAAAGCTCACTACTCAATATAAAGACGCTCTTAGAGAAACTAATCTACTGGAATGATAAGTCTATAAGATCAATATCTGTTACCAGTGTAATTCTAAGAAGTGGTTAATCTGAGCCTTGAGGCAATATGAGCTTTTAGGGATTAGGAAAAATGTAAAATACGTTGGGAAAAGTTCAACGACTAGCGATAATGCCAAGAATTTTGTTCACAATGAGACCTGAATTTTAGTCTCTGGAACTACTAAAATCAATGGAAAAAATAGATTATTTAATAAATAGTGTTATGATAAATGGCTTGCTATTTGGAAAATGAAAATAACGTTAGACCCTTACTTTTTTCTTTATATCAAAATAAATTTCTGCTGGTCAAAAATTTTAGTTAAAAAAATAAAACTCTAAAAATTTTTAAGTGAATTATTATTTTAAAACAATCCAATAAGAAAGATAGTATTTCTAGGCAACCATATTGAATTTTAGACTATTGACTGGCAAAGGTACAAAACATCAATAGTATTCAGAGTTGATGACTATGTAGAATAACACAGGCATACACTCTTAGAGTAAATCAAGACAACAATCTTGGATGGCAATTAGAAAACACCCATCCCTTTGGTTCAGTAATTTATATTTCTCTGAGCCTACCCTACAACCCTTCATACTTGTAAGTGAAGATATTTGTGGAGAATATCCAGATATCCACAAGATCACTGTTTGTAGTGTTTCCTGATTAAAAGATGCTACAACTATATGCTGGAATATAACATTAATTTTAAAAGAATAGAGCAAAATTTAATCTGATCAGTATAAGAAATATAACTAAATAAAAAAGCATAAAGTATATGGTGATTAATGAAACATAAAGACCATCTTTCTTATAAGAAAAAAAATTCCAGAACTAGACTTAGTTCTAGGCTCTGCTTGGAGAAATAAAAACAAGGTTTGGTTGGTATTGCCACAGATTTTACCACCTCTTAAGTTTCTAGGCTTGCTTTATCTCTGCAAATTATGAACTGGTTCGTAGAAGTTCATTAAGAATTTCATGGAGCTTAACAAATTACTAAGCCTACAATGGACTTCTTAATAATTGAAGTTAATTTTTGAGCTGAAAAATAGAAATCAATGACTATAAGTCAATACTCTTCTAGAAACTCCCAAGACCTGGCTCTTAATCTGGGAGTCTGATAAACAGCTGTTCCATACACTGCTGGCTGGTATACTTAGAACTACCCTTTCTACTATGGACAGCACAGCTTCAGTTTCACAGAGGAAGACAACCTACTTTCTCTCACCTTTTTGTACTTTGTCCTGATATTGGATGATAAGAAGTTTTTAATAGGTGTCTTAATTATTCTCAAAACAGAAAAATAAAACCCAGTAAGAATGAAAAGGTAAAATAGAATCCAAATCTTAAATATCTTTATTTTAGAAAGCTTCATAAATATTTCTTATTCCTACCACTCATTGTTACTTTTTGCTTTTTCTTATTACAAAACTATACAATTATACTATTATTAGTACTTTAAAAAACAAAGTATCGCAAATGGGTTTCAGCTGTTAAATGGCCAATGCAACTTAACATATGAAATATCCTGCTTTCTGAAAGGGGAATCCTTGCTGACCCATCAGTAAATCCATACTCTGCTAATCTAATAGCACATACAGCTAAATCTAAATATGCTTGACTTTCCAGGACACTAGATGCTCACTTAGGCAATAAATGAATTATACTATGTAAAGCAAATCCTACAAAGAAATTTAAATGGGAAAAAAAGTTAAATTCTAAATAACAACACCCTAAAAGACAAAACACAAAAATACATCTGTATTATATGCAAGAATTCAGTAGACATGAGTTATTTAATTTTCCAGTATTTGTTAGAATTTTCCTAGACTATGCATTTCATTCAACAAAGAATATATTCCAGGGAAACAGGGATTTTGTATCAGCCAAAACAGAGTTTCTGTCAACATGGGCTTATGGATTGGAGGAGGGAAAAATAATTATACAAGTATACATAAAATTTGTAACTATGACTCTAAAATAAAGACACCAGCTGTAGCACCATGAACTAAGGCTCCCTTCCAGGACAGGAATATCAAGAAAGGCTTTCACAGAAAAGTAGCAATCAAGTTGAGACATAAAAGATGAAAAGATGCAGCATGTAGCAAGAGTGTTCCAAACACTGGAAGAACATATGCACAGATCCTGCAAGAGAGTACTGAAGGGACTGAAAGGAAAGTCAGTATGGCTGAAGCACACAGAGAAGAGGCAGGGTAGAAAGTGAAACTAGGGAGCTAAGGACACACAGGCTAGATAGTATGAGTCCTCACAAGCTACCAGGATTTTTGCTCTTCACTCTAATGCTAAAAGGAGCCACTGGAAGTTTTGATTTGTTTTGTTTTTGTTGTTGTTGTTTTTGTTTTTGTTTTGTTTTTTTAATGTCAGTACAAGAAATTGAACCCAGGCCTCACCCAGGCTAGCACTCTACCACTGAGCTACGATCCCAATCCTTTTTACTTTTTATTTTGAAACAAGGTCTAAGTTGCCTAGACTGGCCTCAAACTTGTAATTCTTCTGCCTTAGTATCCAGAGTAGCTGGGGTTACAGGGGTACACCACCACACCCAGCTGCCATTACAGTTTTTTAGGCAAGTAAAAACAATGATCAGAGCTGAGTTGTAAAGTAATAATTCAGGTTGCATATGAAGAAGAGACTGAGTAGATACAAAGAGAATACTTACAAAGCTAAGGCAAAAGGCCAGGAACAAGATGATGACAGCTTGGACTAGAGAATAATAGGGCTCATTATTTAGGAAGTAATGTCAATGGTGCTAGGGGAGACTTAGAAAATATATAACCTGTGCTTTCCAACATGGCAGTCACTAGCCACAAGCTCTGTAGGTACACTAGACATGTGACGATTTAAATTTTAAAATATTAAAATTAAATTTATTTAAACTTTAAATAAGTCCTACTGGCCACATTTCTGATGCTGAATAGCCAGTGTCTAGGGGTTACCATATTAAATAACACAGATACAGAATATTTCTATCATCTGGAAAATTCTACTAGACAGAGTTGATATAAAATGAGTAGAAAAATAGGATAAACCCAAATCCTAAAAAACTATTAAGAAATACTATCCATGTAGAAGAAAATGAGCCTGTAGAGGAGTTGGGAAAGGCCAGAGAATTCCAAAGAAAAATAGGAGCATACACTGTTTCAGAAGCTAAGGAAAAGAAATGTGGAAGAGACTGGTCAGAGTTGAATTCTGTGAAGTCCACTAAGGACTGCAAAATGAACATACGATTTAAGAAGGTAACCATCGGTGACCTTATCAAGATAAAAGCTGAACTCTCTTGAGGTTAAAGAGTGAGTTGAGGGCATAAACTGAGAATAGACTATTTGTGGGAGAGGAAAGGGAACAACTATCCACGGTAAGAAAAAAAGATGGGGAGTAGATGGAAGGGAATGTAAATCATAGATCAGATTTTTAGCATATTTAAGCACACTTAAGTGAAATGAGAGAGACCCATGTCCAAAGGGAATGGTTCAATACATATAATATACAGGCATATGTATTCAGTGCTGATTATATGTATTGCAAGGTGACTACTTGCAATAATAGTAGGTATGGATTTCAAAGCACTGTAAGCCTCAACTAGGAAGAGAGGCAATTTCTGCTTTCTTTCTTTTTTTTTTTTTAAGAGAGAGAGAAAGAGAGAGAGAGAGAATTTTTTTAATATTTATTTTTTAGTTTTCGGCGGACATAACATCTTTGTATGTTTGTATGTGGTGCTGAGGATCGAACCCGGGCCGCACTACCACTTGAGCCACATTCCCAGCCCAATTTCTGCTTTCTTAATAGGAAGGAAGGATATTCAGATAGGTGCATGTTCTTGGTAGCAGACAGATGAAGCTTTAAAGTTTTTTGGCAAAGAGGTAAGGCCATCTTCTGGCAGAGGCTCAGAGATTTAAGAACAGGATTGGTCAGACTAGTTTGTTCTGTAGAGAAACAGAACAAGCTAACCAAGGAAACTTGACAGGACTGGTTTGAGAGCCCTAAAAGGTCACCGACCATGAATTTTAAGTGGTGTCAACCTGACTTGTCTCCCAATCCCAGGCAGACAAGAAGAAAGGGCAGAACAAACTTAGACAGCTAAGGTTTTGTAAGAGGCAGTGAGCGGTAGATCCAGATTTGGGAAGCCTAGAGTGTATGTGATTCCGGGAGGGTTCTTTCAGGAACAAAATACAAAATTACAAATTACTAAAGAATACAAAATTCAGTACCAGGCTTTGAAAAGGGTTCATTTCAATGAAGGATCCTGAAACGTAAGTGACCATATTTCACGGTTAAATCTACCTCCACAAAGAGTAAAATACGGAGGCAAGAGAGTTTGAGAAAGTTTCAGGAGACTAAGCTGGATCAAAACATAAGAAGGTTGATGCCTCAGGGAACAGGCCAGTATTGGATGGAGGGTAGGCATGGGGTAAAGGAAAAAATGAGCCCAGGGCCTGAGACTTCTGTGATGTAGCAAGTCATCTGTGCAGGGATAGGGATGGGAAGTGATAGAATTAATCAAATGCATGAAAGGGCCACAGAACCAAGGGCTTCATTCTGTTTTTTATTTTTTCACAAATGGTAGAGAGGAAGCAAGGACAACAAAACAAACTTCCTACTCTAGCTGCGTAGGGAATGAGAAATGACTGGACTGAGAAGATAATAGGAAAGCAGCCTACAAAAGGGAGATTCAGGTTTTCTACTAAACTGATTTTATAAAATTTTACTACAATTATGTAAAATGCTTTTATTTCATAATAAACCATAACCCAATATTACTCAAATAATTTGCCACCCATGCTTTTCTTAGAATCAAAGAAAATAAGATAAAAATCTTATTACACTTAAAAATAACCAAGGTAATGGTGAATTACTTCAAATCATTGGTCCTATTAAATTGCACTTAAGCTATGACTACTGACACACAGTGACACAGATTATGAATATATGGAAATACCTGAACATTGAAGTTGAGACAGAATTTGAGCACCTTCAAAGTGGTGGCTTGTCATCTTTAAATTAGGTTTGATGCAACGAATAAAGCTTGCTCCCTAGGAGAACAAAGGCACCTTTTGAGATAATACATATAGCCTTCTTGTTTTTCTATTTTTACGAATACCAGAAACTTTCAAAGCATATTAACACATGAAACTTTAAAATAACCACTAAGGAACTAAAAAATGTCTTAGCATAGTATTAACATTTAAAGCTTGAAATAAAAAGCTTAAAGTCATTCATTTGGTTATCAGATTATGCTGAATGAGGGAGAAAGAATACTGATTAGGTATACAAAGAAATTTTCATGTGCTGAAGCTAACATGCTAGACATTCAAATAGCAGCTTCTCTTCAAAGTAGTCACCTTGCAAAACAAAAATTACATCAAAGGTGATGCTCACTGAAAAATTTTAGAACATGTTTCTATCACAGAAGTAATATTTTAGAGTAGCACTCTATACCCTCTTCATCAGACTTGGTTTATAAACATGCTTGATCTTTAAGAGATAAACACTTGCAGCCAATAAGAATATTGAAAAGATTTTCTGAATGGTTCCAAAAGCAAGTCTAACAGTAAGTTAAGCAACAGTAGCGCTGACAAAATAAATGCCTGGCTTTTCAAAATCATTAGTATTTGAAAAGGAAGAATAGTCAGTTAAGTTATGTAGATTTGTTTGGAATCATGCTTAATTTATACAATCCATATACTAAATATCTTTCTATGTCAAGTTTTTATTTTTCATTTAAAAAATCAGGGTAAATCCCTAAAATGTATAGTAAAAAAACAGCCTCCTGGCCCACATGTTGGTGCACATACGTAATTGCAGCTACTTGGAGGCTAAAGCAGGAGGACTGCAAGCTGGAGGCCAGCCTAGGCAAATTAGTGAGACCCTGCATCCAACGAAAAATAAAAAGGGCTGGGGATGTACCTCAGTGGTAGAGCACTTGCCTACCATGCACAAAGACCTGTGTTCAATCATCAGCAAAAAAAAAAAAAAAAGACTCCTCGTAGATTTGCCTTTATAAAAGCACATAAAAATATCATGTACATATTTTCCCACATCACATTGCCATGTCTGTAGAATGTTACTATAAGAGTAACAAAATAAGGGTAAATTATAATGCCTTATTTGCAATCCTAAAAATAAAAAAAATCATTTCATCATTCTACTCCATAATTACAAAATATTTTTCACCTTCTTGAAACTATAGGCTAATCTTAATTTAATAAAACTCAAGGAGTTCTACATATTTACAAAATAATTCGTCTTCACATACATATTTAACTTCTCTTCAGGAAAAAAACCTAACCAGAATAATCATCATCTTAAAAACTGATTTTTTTAACAAAGGAAATTTGGTGTAAAATATATTTTTAAAATAATTTTTTTTTAGTTGTAGGTGGACACAATACCTTTATTTTATTTATTTGTGTGCTGCTGAGGATCAAACCTACTGTCCCACATATTTGAGAGAAGCACTCTACCCCAGAGCCACAACCCCAGCCCTAAAATATATTTTTAATTATTCCAGGGTTACTATTCTTTACTTAGATAATTACTATATAATAGTTCTAGAGGACCATTCAAAGAAACCTGCTTTCTTGTTAAATGTACTCACAGTACTTCGAAGTTTATCCAGAAGCAAATTTAACTGTGTCTGTAAAAGAAAGGAAATCAGTTGATTTCAAAAACCAAAGAACACAGTGACATAAGTTAATATTAATTCTCCCATATTAGAATAAAATAACATGCAATAACATCCACATATAACACATTACAATTTAACAACCAGCTGGCATATAAACTCTTTAACAGCATCATGCAAAATGGATAATGAAATGTCAAGGTCAATAACTTTACTTACTTACACAGGCCTGGTATAATTAAAAGACTGAAAATTAGTAAAATTTTTTAAAAATACACAAATTTGCATGTAGGATGAAATGAGGAAAAATTATATAGGCAATGAAGGAAGTTAATGAAAATATGGGGATGCATTCAACATGAGATCAATAATTCAGTGTTTTAACATGTGGCAAACTAGGTGTAGTTTGTGTCATAGACTCTTAAGAATGAGGACGTTTAAAATATTCATTATTGGGGCTGGTGTTGTGGCTCAGTGGTAGAGGGCTCGCATAGCACGTGCAACGCCCTGGGTTCAATCCTCAGCACCACATATAAATAAACAAATAGATAGATACATAAATAAATAAAGCTATATTGTCAACTATAACTAAAAAATGTTTTTTAAAAAAATATATTCATTATTGGTATGTATTAGAAATATTTCATGAAACACTTGGCATAAACAAAATTGTCTTATCTAGCTATAGAAATTCTCCTTACTGTTTTAAAACAGTTCACATTTCAAATATTTTTTTAAAACTTGGACAACTTTCTCAAAAAAATTGATAATGAATACAAATTACTATGCTTTCCTGTTTTCATAATATTAATTATATTTTACTCTGGCTCAGTACCTTAAAATCATTTATTTGCTTCACTACTCTGCTAAGTAAATTAATTACATAAAATTCTTTATCTGGATTTTTATACTGAGATGCTTATTATACTACTTAGAAAAGTTAAATTATAATGTTAATTCTTAATATACTATATTGATCATAGCTATAATTAAAATTAACAGGTACACTTTACTGAATACTTCCTATGAGTAAGGAACTGTTCAACTGCTCAAATCTTTTCATGAGCATTGCCATATTTAAGTCAATTAAGAATAAAACACAACAATCCTAATTGAGGATGTATTATTAGCCTCAATTTGCAGGTACAGCATGGAGGTTAGGAAGACAAATAACTTGCCCAAGATCATGGAACTAGTAATGACAAAGGCATGACACCAAATTTCAGTCTCCTGTCTGTGATGCTATAGTATACCACACATACCATAGGCTTATGTTATTAAAATGAAATAAACTTGTTGTTAGATTAAAGATGTACACCACTTATCTGGTTGACAGAGTTGTGACAACCTTAATCAATCAGGACCCTCACATTACTGAAAAGCAGTATGAGAGCCACTATTCTGGAAAGAAAACAACCCTCACAAAGTCCACGCTCCTTCATCCACAAACTAAGCATGGTGTTCTCCCCCATAAAGGAGGCAGTCAGAAGAGTAGAAACAAGAAAAATAAACTAACAGCAGCTGAGAAAAGAGAAAAGAAAGTCAATTATGAAAGTACAATAGTCAAGGACCATAAAGCATATGGGTAAATAGCCTTAGGCAATTCGTAGTTCATTTTTATTTAGAACATATTTTATTTTATTTAGGACATATTTTATTTAGAACAAATATTCATATTTATAATAGAAGAATGCTTCCATCAAAAAGAAATGATTTTTTGTAAAATACAGTAAAAGGCTTATGTTTCAATCATTTGAAAATATCATGAAAAACTTTTGTTTCCTATAATGTTGGATAACTGAAATACTACATTAAATGTAGTAGCCTATTTTGTATTATTGCCTTACATGCCTCAAATTTAATGAGCTATCCAACTATATTCAAAATTAAGAAACATTATTAAAATTTCATGTCAGAAAAATGTGAAAATCTTTTGTTATGGTTATCACTCAGTTATAGCTTTCAGCAGTGAACATAAAAATACATATTATTATATATATATACTTTTTGGGGGGTACAAGGGATTGATCCTAGGGGTACTTAACAACTGAGCCACATCCCCACCCCCTTTTTATTTTATTTTGAGACAGGGTCTCACTAAGTTGCTGAGGTTGGCTTTGAACTTGATCCTCGTGCCTCAGCCTCCCTAGTCACTGGGATTACAGGCATGCATCATCATACCTGGCTTATATAAACAATTTTAAGTCACTTCAAAGGCTCAACATAAAAGATTATTTAAAGCAAAGAAGAATTTTAAGAATGTTTTTGGTTATAATTATGTTATCTAAAATTTCAAGTATGTTCTTATCAGCAAAACTACTACAGTACCACAGTAGGAAAAAACTTAATGAATGTTATCCACTTTATAGCAGCAAATGTCCTCTTTTTAAAAAATTTTTTTGAGTTGGGGGTTGCTATGTTGTCCAGTCTGACCCTTGAACTTCTGGGCTCAAGCAATACTCTGGCCTTAGCCTTCTGACTAGCTACAACTATGAGTACATTCCACTAACAAACTATTTTTAAACCAATCTGTTGTCAAATGTCCAATCAGGAATAAAAGAATATTCAAATTAGAGAAAACATATTGCCTACTGAGTAAAACATAAACTTATAATTAATGAATATAACATAACAAAATTCAAATATTTTTATTTGGCTATCTAAAAACATATTATTAATTTTTCCTATATTTATGTGTAAGCTATTTTTTTTAAACCTAGGTTTTACACATATGATTTTCTCAAATCATTATTTAGAGCCCATCTCAATCCAAAAAGGATTCAAGGTTTTACTAAAGTTAGTACCATGATACTAATTACATCATATTAGTATTTAAAGTACATATTTCAAAAGGCAAATACGTAATTTATTTCAAATATAATAACTTTACTGTGTGGAGATGTATAAAACAGAAATTAATTCTATTTCTTTGTTCTACACATGATAGTTTCTTGATCTTTAAACTTATATTATAAACATTTTTAAATTATTTTTATACTACTAATTTTATAACTAATTAGTAGTATTCCATTTCTAAGACAAACCTTGTGACAATTCCTTGTCAGATTTCAAAGAATAAATGTGACTCAAAATTAACAAATGAAATATTCTTTAATATTAAATAAGCAACTTAAAGAGTTTGCCACACCTGAGCAATTATCTTTTGCAGAAGTTATCAAAAGCTTTAATTAAATTTTAGTACAAGATGCATGCCCACAATGCCACTGTGAGAGAAAACATGTTGAAATGAATTATAAACTGCATCATTAACTTGAGACCGGCTCTTTTTAACATGGCAGCCACTCTATAAATAGGAGTCCATGAAGGCGATCATTTACCTGAAGCCCCTGGCTGTGCCTGCTTTTCCTCTCTCAACTCAACTAGTCCTCTCTAGCCATCCCGAGCTGAACTACTCCAGCTAAACAAAACTGCTGAATGAGGAAGGAAACAGAAAACACAAGGGAAAGAGAAGGATTGAAGGTCAACTAGACAGTATGCAGAAGCAAGAACATTAGGAGCAGCAATCAGATATGTTATGCACCAAGAAAGAACACATTTAGAAAATCTTAAGCATTTCTGTATATTTAATGACTAGGGGCTATGTTTTGATATTTTGCATATAAGTATCAACAAAGCAGGGTGTTCTCTTAAAACTCACTTGTGGGATTTATGACAGTGATCTAAATTATCCACTTTAGAATATAAAATAATATATTTTAAATACAGCAGAAACTTTCAAGTATTTAACACAAATACCTTAAATTTGTTTCCCACACTGATGAAGCTAAGTTTTCCTGCTTTTTGTTTTGTATCTTTGTTGTTATTTGTGGATGATTCAAATAATTCCCGTATAAACTTATCCCTGGATTCACATATTAAAGATTCAAGAGACATATGCAAAGCATCATTATTTTTCTCCACAAACTGGGTCTGAAAAACAAATCAATTAGAACGTTTTAGTTCATCTTATGATAAATGTCCCTTAATTCATCACTATTAATAGAACCCTCTCTTTGATAAAAGAAATGTTCTATATCTGTACTGTCCAAAACAGTCACTAGTCAATATGGATATTTAGCACCTGAAGTGTGACTAATGTACTAAGGAACCGAATTTTTAATTTTATTTAAACTTAAATAGCCAACTAGAAGCTATCGTATTGTACACTATAGTGTTATACTCACTGTCTCATAGCACACTGCCCCTGCAAAGTGCCTGATAATGAAGCCTTCGTCATCTCTCAGATTCCTATGTACTGCCAGCTTAGACTTCCTAGGGATCTGAAAAACATATATAAGTTATTAAATTATGAAAAATACATTACTTAGGTGTCCTTTACACAATGTTTGAGGTATAAAATACTTAAAATTATAAAGAGAATTTTCACAATTATAGTGCTTTGTAAGCATCTGGATATACCTTAGAGTATTAGTGAATTCTAGCAAATTTTTGGTGATAATCTCTAGGGGAAAAAAACAGGTGTAAAACAAAACTACAAACAAACGAAAAACAAACACAGACAAAACAAAATCCCATCATTAGAAGTACATGCAAGACATAGTTGGCATTTTATAAAGTTAACTGCCTATTTATATATTTCAAAAGCAGCGGTTTTTGACTTTGGTACTTGTTAGAATCACCCAGAGATCTTTTAAAATCCACCAAAGCCCATAGCATTTAATCAGATGATTTCCAGATACAGCCAGGTAATAAATACCTGAGATCAGTACAGGGACTCTCCCACCGTACATCCTAACATATTTACATAAAAAGCACAAACATTTCCAAAAAATTAAATCATTTTAAGATTGTACCATCTGAATATGGTATCTCATATTTGAATCATTTCAAGTTTCCAAAACACCTTCACACACACAATCACATCTGACCCATAAAATAACCTAAAGTAAAGGGAAAAAATCTCATTTAAAAATAAAAATAAGGGCTGGGGTTGTGGCTCAGCAGTAGAGCGCTCACCTAGCATGTGTGGGGCCATGGGTTCAATCCTCAGCACCACATTAAAAAATTAAAAAAGGCATTGTGTCCAACTACAACAAAAAAATAAGTATTAAATAAATAAATAAGAATAAGAATAAGAGTGGGAACTTTATAGGCTTAATCAAGGTCTGAGAGCTCACAGAACACAGGCTTTTCTCCATACAAAGCAACAGACCAGAACAAGTCAGGGAGAAGGCTCTGTAGCCAACTGCCTCATCTGCCTCTCAAACTTACCACTTCCTCATATGTATGCGAGAGTATTACTTAACTTCTCCCTGCTTGTCTGCTTGTCTGTAGCACAAATAGACTAATAGGACAAAGTGAGATAATTCAAGCAAAAACACTCAAAGAGGGCACAGTGATGCCACTCTTGTAATCCCAGCAACTCAGGAGGCTGAGGCAGGAGGATCACAAGTTCGAGGTATATACTTTCTAGCCAGAAGAGAGATCCTTGATCCATATAAAGCAATATCATCAAGAAATATATATATAAATTAAATGTCCTTCTATAAAACATGGTATATATGAGAGAGTTACTTCAAACCTTACATAATTTGGTTTGAATCTAGCTGATGCTAGATATGAGAGAATTACTTCAAACCTTACATAATTTATGATTCTAATGATCTATTAATATCTGCTATCTGGTGCACCTTTTCAAAGACTTCTTTTCCCACCAGTGTCTCAACTTAAGAATGGCAAACTCACAGTGAGTCGGAAATGGTCCTTGTGCTTCTGGTGAACTGCAGATGTAAAGTGCTGGTCACTTGGCTGGGGAAGGCGGTTCTCTTCATCTAAAATATCCAGTATTCCAACTAATTTTGCTTCAATTAAATCTATTTCAAAAAATGAAAACACTCAGGGTAGAAACAACACTTTAAAGATAACATGAAAAATTTCAAATTTCAAGGACTGATTGGAAACAATGAAACAGATGATTCTGAAAGTATTCTATCAAAGACTATTGAGAACAGATGCATTTTTATTTCAACCTGGCCATTTGTTAGAAGGTCACATCATACTTTTAATATAGATTTTAGAAAATAACTCAATAAAGAAAATGAAAAATGTAATAACCATTCCACTGTAAACAAGGATAAGAGGGAAAGAAACCAGAAATTATCCCTTTTCCAGATGACATCTACATTCAAAATTAAGTAAAACTACAGAAGCTTTTGCATGCAGAGCTTTCAATACTAGTTTTAGAAACTGATTTTAATGCTTTCAAGCAAAACTTTTCAGGAACAGCACATTTTTATGCTCCTTTCCTTCACGCTGTTTGAATTTTCTGTCTGTCCAAAATAACTATAAAATGTAATCTGCTTGAGTAGAGTATATAAAAACTGTTGAATGGGACAGAGCTCCAAGACACAGGAAGAGAATTTAAGATTCTAACTGCCTTGATCAGAACATAATGCTTCTTGGGTAATTAACAGTTGTAAAGGAGGGACATGTTATAATGAGGGTATTCTGATAGATGTAGAAGGAGGCAGAGGTGGGCTGAAAGATTCAGAAAAGGATGAATTCCAGGCAGATAGCAAACCACCCAGTCAAAGGCACAGAGATGAGAGAAAAGAGAGAGGTATTCTGAGTAGATGAGGGAGCATGTGCAACTTCTTAATATATATGACTATTTAATATAATTTAATATAAATATAAAAAGTATCATCATCATTATTATTCTATGTTGTCCAAGCCTAGACATGAGTTATTGACCAGATTGTCAAAAGACCCCTTGCAAACAGCTGATTTTAGAGATGGGGTAGAAAAAAAGGAGAACTGAAAGCTAGCTGGGGGATTAGAGGGGAAGGTTTCTTTATTGCTAAAAAAGAAAAAACGCAAGGAAAACAGAGACCCTTCTGCTACACAGTATTCTGTGGATGTGACACATGGAATTTCTAAAGCCAACTTGCAACCTCTGAGAGGGTGCACAGAAGAGAAGAGAACTAAGGGAATCTCTGACAATCTTCACCTGGAGCCTAGCCTAATTATGGAGTTTGTCATGAGAGACAATAAATCCCTTTGCTGCCTGAGCAACTGAGTCTCCTCCAAACTGGTTCACACTTTTAGGATTTTTAAGTAAATACACAATAAATAGAAGAGCTTTTAGAAAAAGTTTCAACAAAGCTGAATCTGATGTCTTGATAGGAAAAATAAATTGCAAGCAGTATTAAGAAAGTAAACTTCCAGGATAGGGTTCTAATTCAGTGGTAGATCACTTGCCTAGCATGTGTGAGTCACTAGGTCCAATTCTCAGCACCTCAAATAAATAAATAAAATAAAGGTCCATCAAGAGGCTGGGGCTAAAAGTTAATCAAAAGAGATAAAGAGGGACACTACATACTGCTTAAGGGAACCATACACCAACAAGACATAACAATCATAAATATTTATGCCCCAAACAATGATGCAGCTATGTTCGTCAAACAAACTCTTCTCAAGTTCAAGAGTCTAATAGACCACCATACCATAATCATGGGAGACTTCAACACACCTCTCTCGCCACTGGACAGATCTTCCAAACAAAAGTTGAATAAGGAAACTATAGAACTCAATAACACTATTAATAACCTAGACCTAATTGACATATATAGAGTATACCACCCAACATCAAGCAGTTACACTTTTTTCTCAGCAGCACATGGATCCTTCTCAAAAATAGATCATATATTATGTCACAGGGCAACTCTTAGACAATATAAAGGAGTAGAGACAATACCATGCATCTTATCTGATCATAATGGAATGAAACTGAAAATCAACGATAAAAGAAGGAAGGAAAAAGCATACATCACTTGGAGAATGAACAATAGGTTACTGAATGATCAATGGGTTATAGAAGACATCAAGAAGGAAATTAAAAAATTCTTATAGATAAATGAAAACACAGACACAACATATCGGAATCTATGGGACACATTGAAAGCAGTTCTAAGAGGAAAATTCATTGCTTGGAGTTCATTCCTTAAAAAAAGAAAAAACCAACAAATAAATGATCTCATACTTCATCTCAAAATCCTTGAAAAAGAAGAGCAAAACAACAGCAAAAGAAGTAGAAGGCAAGAAATAATTAAAATCAGAGCTGAAATTAATGAAATCGAAACAAAAGAAACAA
The DNA here is from genome assembly GCF_021218885.2 of Marmota monax. Taxonomy (NCBI): domain Eukaryota; kingdom Metazoa; phylum Chordata; class Mammalia; order Rodentia; family Sciuridae; genus Marmota; species Marmota monax. The sequence continues at coordinate 872,723 of NW_026695208.1, read as the reverse complement.
TTGAAAAAATTGACAAAACTAAAAGTTGGTTCTTTGAAAAAATAAACAAAATCGACAGACCCTTAGCGATGCTAGCGAAGAGAAGAAGAGAGAGAACTCAAATTACTAGCATACGGGATGAAAAAGGCAATATCACAACAGACACTTCAGAAATACAGAAGATAATCAAAAATTATTTTGAATCCTTATACTCCAATAAATTAGAAGATAGTGAAGGCATAGATAAATTTCTTATGATTTCATATGATCTGCCCAGATTGAGTCAGGAGGATATAGAAAACCTAAACAGACCAATATCAATTGAGGAAATAGAAGAAACCATAAAAAGACTACCAACTAAGAAAAGCCCAGGTCCGGATGGGTATACAGCAGAATTTTACAAAACCTTTAAAGAAGAACTAATACCAATACTTTTCAAGCTACTTCAGGAAATAGAAAAAGAGGGAGAACTTCCAAATTCATTCTACGAGGTCAACATCACCCTGATACCTAAACCAGACAAAGACACTTCAAAGAAAGAAAACTACAGACCAATATCTCTAATGAACCTAGATGCAAAAATCCTCAATAAAATTCTGGCGAATCGGATACAAAAACATATCAAAAAAATTGTACACCATGATCAAGTAGGATTCATCCCTGGGATGCAAGGCTGGTTCAATATACGGAAATCAATAAATGTTATTCACCACATCAATAGACTTAAAAATAAGAACCATATGATCATCTCGATAGATGCAGAAAAAGCATTCGACAAAGTACAGCATCCCTTTATGTTCAAAACTCTAGAAAAACTAGGGATAACAGGAACATACCTCAATATTGTAAAAGCAATCTATGCTAAGCCTCAGGCTAGCATCATTCTGAATGGAGAAAAACTGAAGGCATTCCCTCTAAAATCTGGAACAAGACAGGGATGCCCTTTCTCTCCACTTCTCTTCAACATAGTTCTCGAAACACTGGCCAGAGCAATTAGACAGACGAAAGAAATTAAAGGCATAAAAATAGGAAAAGAAGAACTTAAATTATCACTATTTGCAGATGATATGATTCTATACCTAGCAGACCCAAAAGGCTCTACAAAGAAACTATTAGAGCTAATAAATGAATTCAGCAAAGTGGCAGGATATAAAATCAACACGCATAAATCAAAGGCATTCCTGTATATCAGCGACAAAGCCTCTGAAATGGAAATGAGGACAACCACTCCATTCAAAATATCTTCAAAAAAAATAAAATACTTGGGAATCAACCTAACAAAAGAGGTGAAAGACTTATACAATGAAAACTACAGAACCCTAAAGAGAGAAATAGAAGAAGATCTTAGAAGATGGAAAAATATACTCTGTTCATGGATAGGCAGAACTAACATCATCAAAATGGCGATATTACCAAAAGTTCTCTATAGGTTTAATGCAATGCCAATCAAAATCCCAACGGCATTTCTTGTAGAAATAGAGAAAGCAATCATGAAATTCATATGGAAAAATAAAAGACCCAGAATAGCAAAAACAATGCTAAGCAAGAAGTGTGAATCAGGCGGTATAGCGATACCAGACTTCAAACTATACTACAGAGCAATAGTAACAAAAACAGCATGGCACTGGTACCAAAACAGGCGGGTGGACCAATGGTACAGAATAGAGGACACAGAAACCAATCCACAAAACTACAACTATCTTATATTTGATAAAGGGGCTAAAAGCATGCAATGGAGGAAGGATAGCATCTTCAACAAATGGTGCTGGGAAAACTGGAAATCCATATGCAACAAAATGAAACTGAATCCCTTTCTCTCACCATGCACAAAAGTTAATTCAAAATGGATCAAGGAGCTTGATATCAAATCAGAGACGCGCCGTCTGATAGAAGAAAAAGTTGGCTACGATCTACATACTGTGGGGTCGGGCTCCAAATTCCTCAATAGGACACCCATAGCACAAAAGTTAATAACTAGAATCAACAAATGGGACTTACTCAAACTAAAAAGTTTTTTCTCAGCAAAAGAAACAATAAGAGAGGTAAATAGAGAGCCTACATCCTGGGAACAAATCTTTACTCCTCACACTTCAGATAGAGCCCTAATATACAGAGTATACAAAGAACTCAAAAAATTAGACAATAAGAGAACAAACAACCCAATCAACAAATGGGCCAAGGACCTGAACAGACACTTCTCAGAGGAGGACATACAGTCAATCAACAAGTACATGAAAAAATGCTCAACATCTCTAGCTGTCAGAGAAATGCAAATCAAAACCACCCTAAGATACCATCTCACTCCAGTTAGATTGGCAGCCATTAGGTAGTCAAACAACAACAAGTGCTGGCGAGGATGTGGGGAAAAGGGTACACTTGTACATTGCTGGTGGGACTGCAGATTGGTGCAGCCAATTTGGAAAGCAGTATGGAGATTTCTTGGAAAGCTGGGAATGGAGCCACCATTTGACCCAGCTATTCCCCTTCTTGGTCTATTCCCTAAAGACCTAAAAAGAGCATGCTACAGGGACACTGCTACATCGATGTTCATAGCAGCACAGTTCACAATAGCAAGACTGTGGAACCAACCTAGATGCCCTTCAATAGACGAATGGATAAAAAAAATGTGGCATTTATACACAATGGAGTATTACTCTGCATTAAAAAATGACAAAATCATAGAATTTACAGGGAAATGGATGGCATTAGAGCAGATTATGCTAAGTGAAGCTAGCCAATCCCTAAAAAACAAATGCCAAATTTCTTCTTTGATATAAGGAGAGTAACTAAGAACAGAGTAGGGACGAAGAGCAGGAGAAGAAGATTAACATTTAACAGGGATGAGAGGTGGGAGGGAAAGGGAGAGAGAAGGGAAATTGCATGGTAATGGAAGGAGACCCTCAGGGTTATACAGTGGAGGAGGTAGAGAGAGAGGAGGGGAGGGGAGGGGAGAGGTGGGGAGGGGGGAGGGGGGAGGATGGGAAAGGCAGCGGAGCACAACAGACACTAGTATGGCAATTTGTAAATCAATGGATGTGTAACTGATGTGATTCTGCAATCTGTGTATGGGGTGAAGGTGGGAGTTCATAACCCACTTGAATCAAAGTGTGGAATATGATATGTCAAGAAATTTGTAATGTTTTGAACAACCCACAATAAAAAATTAAAAAAAAAAAAAAAAAAAAAACAAAGTCACATAAAGAAATAAAGACTGCAGTAAAGGTAAAAAAAAGAGGCTGGGGCTATAGTTCGGTGGTAGAGCACTTGCCTAGTATATATGAGGTGCTAGGTTTGATCCTTAATACCACATAAAAATAAAGAAATAAAATAAAGGCACGCTATCCATCTACAATTACAAAAAAATAAATAAAATTTTGAAAAGGTCCACTGACAAGTAAATATATATATATATATATATATATATTTTTTTTTTTTTTTTTTTTTAAAGTAAACATGCCTGGGGCTGGGGTTTGCGGCTCAGTGGTAGAGTGCTCGCCTCGCACATGTGAGACTCTGGGTTCGATCCCCAGCACCACATAAAAATAAATAAATAAAGATATTGTGCCCATGTATAACTAAAAAATTTTTTTAAAAAAAGATAAACATCCCTCAGATACTAGTTTCAAGTCCCATGGCTACTAATGTAAGTCACAGAACACAGAAAAGTGACTAGCAAATGCACTTGCTATACTGTCACACATTTCCCAAAAATAGAATAAAAAATACATACCTATACAGTCCTGATTATCCACATAATGTACTTCATTAACACCTAAACCTTCTTTTTGATAGAGTTCTTGCTCCTAGAAATGAAATAATCATAAATACATAAACAAAGTGCAATATGAAATGTAGTTAATTTCTGTGTCATTTCGAATCATAACATTTACTAATTAAAATGCAAAAGTTTAAACCAACTATTATAACCTTAAATGGTTTTCCAAAGATAGAAAATTTTCTGGCAGGGAGGGATGTACTCTACTACTGAGATACATTCCAAACCCTTTTAATTTATTTTGAGACAGGGTCTCACTAAGCTGGAGAGGCTGGCTTTGAACTTGTGATTCTCCTGCCCCAGTCTCCTGAGCAACTGTGATCTTAGGCATGCATCATAACACCCAGCTAAGACAAAATAAATTTTAAATATTTGCAGACAGACATTAAAGGTAATAATAATTAACTGAAAATGAATTATAAGTACCTATACAGGAATATTATACAAGGTAGAAAAGAAACAAAATTTGGAAGAATAATGTACAAATAAAAAATTGAATTCCTAGATATAAATTTAGTAACTTTTTGAAAAGAAAATTTAAAGGATTTTATTAGATGGGTATGCTACTCAATAAGTTTAAGTTTGTATGTTCTAACATTTTCTCATCAATTTAAATATTTCCATTCATGAGTTATACTAGAAATGCTTTCTGACATTCTGGAGGGCACTCTTTACTTGAACCCAATCTGAATTTGAAATTCACATTTATATTTAGAGGATTATTATAAAAGTAAATATAAATCAAGACAGTGTCTCCTCTTTATAGAGTTCCTATTTCTAGATAAAGATTCTTGCTGGGTGGTGTGGAAAGAAGGACTAGTGTATATTAAATGAGAGTCATGCACATAAAATTTCACATGGTATTGGAAAAACTAATTTAGTTGGGTAAAACGTTTTCAGAACTATCTTACCTGTTTCATCTGTCTGTTTATGATCAAAATTGGTTTAACTACAACATATAAGTAACCCATACAAAAGCTGGAATGTGTGGAATGAAATCCCACAGAGACAAAAACACAATAAAATTGTGGGAAAAGACAGATGGGATAGGAATAGGAAATAAAATTCTGCACACTTCAGCCCAAATACAGTAGAGGACGGAACTCAGAAAATATAAGTGTTAATATAAAGAAACTAAAGGTTTGTGGGCCAGCAGCCAGGAAAGGAGGCAGAAGTTACAAACATGCTCTGGGAATTGGTTTCTTCATCTGTAAAATAAAGAACTGGACTAGATGACCTATCAGTGCCTTTATCTTTTTTCAGAAAAACATATCTCTAATAGTACAAAGGAAGGAATGTCAAGGGTTTTGGTAAAAAATATTATAGAATTCAGATTTAAAGGAAAAAATAATGAACCTAATCACAACTCAACTATTCCAAAGCTACTTTTATTTTTACTGCACACTAAAGAATTATAAAGAAACTCCCTAGCTATGTGTGGTATGCCCACAGTTATTTACTATAAGCAATGGCAAGAAGTTCCTTACTGGACCAGAGATTGTGGCCAACCAAAGGCAGGCTATTCACAGCCAACTGGCAGTCCACAAATTAACATGGCAAGAAAAGTATTGTCCAGAGGCAAATGGATATATGGTATCTACTGATCCGGTACCTTTGCCACTCCCTACAGAGTGGGCAATAGAGTAACCCAAAGCTTGGGAAAAAGGGCAAGAAAGGCCATGTTCAGAGATGAGAGAAGAAGGTTGTACAGCAGTGAAAGAATTAAAGACAATCATAATCAGAAAAGAGAAGGGAAAAAAAAGGAAAACAAAACAAGCAGAACTTCTGAGGAAGTACCAATTCATTTTTTACCAGTCCCTAAACTTTGGCTGAACCATAACATCTGCTGGGCTTCCCTGATTCCTGGACCACCCTTTCATTATACTCCAGCAATTGGGGAACTATAGCATGTCTCTCTTCCTTGAAATTTAAAATAGCTTAATTTGGATTTTAAATTGTAAAAATGATTACCTCCTTCAGAATCCTTTCATTAAAAAATTGTTGAAGTTTTTCATTACAATAGTTGATGCAAAATTGTTCAAAACTGTTATGTTCAAAGTACTCTGAAAATTAAGAGCCAGCACAAAGAATCATCATCAATTCAACTTCATATAAATTTATCCCATAAAATAAAACATTATTGTATCAACAAATCAATTTAAAATTGGGCTTTAAAAATATATTCAATTGTTTTATACTCCCCAAGTCTTCTTATTTTAAGACAAATTATATTAGACACTATAATTGAGAAATAAAAATACCTTTCTCTAATTGGACAAAAAACTGTTTGGCAGGTGAAATAAATTATATAGTATAATAACAAAATGTAAGCCATTTGTAACATAATTTTTAAAGCATGAGTATTTAAGCAATTCAAAGCCCAAAATGACATAAAAAATTTATCTATAAAATTACAGTTATCAAAAATACCATAAATACTGATTCACTTCTGAAATTATATTACATAATATCTAAGATCTACAGGGTTCTAAAATTTTATGAATCTCTGTATGTGTGTATTATGCTAAAACTGATATAGACTAGTATACAAACAAATGTATAAAGATTGTGAAATCTTAAGAAGTCAGTGATGGGGGGTTATCTATCTTTGAACAAAAGGTAGTATTTCATTATAAATTTTAAAATACCTATTACATCACATAAAAACAAAAGCAAAACTCTGAGCCTCTCAAAATGTAAATACTTATCTTCTGTTGGCAAAGGCAAACAAATCACAAAGAGAAACATACCAATCCCGCAAACCAGAAGAAACACCTGATATCAATAAAGCCCAGTACAAAACCCATCAGATTTACTTCAAGATTTTAATAACATAGTCATTCAGAACACAGCAGTGTTCAGACTGTATTCAGTAACCCATTTAATTTCTGGTTGAACCATTCCACAGTGATTCACAATAATTTGTTATCTTATTCATTTGATGGAAAATGAACTAGAAATAGTTATTTGTTGACAATTAACACTAGCAATGAATTCTTACAATTATGAGGTTAACCTATATATCTTAGGTGAACGTTTACCCAGCTCTACATGTTCAACCATGGTTTTAGTGACTTTATTATCTATATTAGTCATATTATCTGAATTTGTAGCACTGATTTTCACCTTTATTTCAGATGTATTCATTTAAGCAGAGACATTTAAACTATATATATTTTGTTTTCAGTTGTAGTTGAATACAATACCTTTATTTTATTTATTTATTTTTATGTGGTGCTGAAGATTGAACCCAGCGCCTCACATATGCTAGGCGAGCGCTCTACTGCTGAGCCACAACCCCAGCCCCTAAACTATGGGTTTTAATCAACATGTTTTAATTTTGTCCTTAAGACTTAAAGAATCTTTCCCTTTTTTAAAAACTATCAACTTTCTACAAATCATATTATAAAATGCAAGTTTGAACGTACAATTGAAAACATATCAAATAAAAGGTATTAAGGAGATAAAGGCTTTTTAAAATATATATATTCTTATATGTGCAAAGAAATATCAAACAAAAATAAACTCACAAAAGAATTATACTTACCAAAACCAGCAATATCTAGAACTCCAATAAAATAGGATGAAGTTTCAAAAGGAAAACACTGATTAACTCTGTTTACCACATGATCAAAAAGATGGCTATAGACAGTCTTTGCCAGGGCATCACGAGCATTGTTTGCTTGCTCCACTTTCAAGGGGACCCTGCAAAAAAAGACTATATCAATGAAAATTCCTTATGGGAACATAGTGTGAAAAAATACCAAATACCCAAAGTTAAATGTACCTGAACATATTCACTGTGAAGAACAAACAGTTACCAAGGGTCATATATGAATAGGCACAGATAAACAGGGCTACAGAGAGAGCTGTAAAAAAAGAACTAAAGGAACCATCTAAAATTAGATTTAAAAATCTCCTACTGATTAAAAAAAAACTTCAGGCTTGAAAAATCATTTTAACTTTAATTTACATTTCACTTTACATGATGAGTAGGTAAAAATTACTCAGAGGAATAATCTTCCTTTTGACTTTCTTAAATGTGAAAGAAACTGTTTAATTCAGAATAACTTTGAAGTCTGGTAATTTATTTACCTTGTTCAAGAAAAATATTTAGTTACTCCTTAAAATTTGAACTGTCCAACTCTACCATATTAGTAACTACATATGATACAACAGTATTAGATGTTGCACATACAGATACATGACCTATGTTCTTAAGAAATTACATTTTGATGAAGAGAGAGTGGCATAAAGGAGAATTTCCTAACACCACACTAAATGCTATCATAATGATAAGCATGTGTCACTATGAGAGTACAAAAAAGAAAAAAAAAGATAAAATTTCGAAGTTACTTTAAAAATCATTTGAATAAACCTGATATTTGAATTCCCTCTAAATAGTGTTTTTTTATACTTAACATTCCTGCAAGAGTCCCATTCTCCCCACCCCAACATGCACACAGTGATAGTGCTAGGTACTAAAACTAGGGTCTCACAAATGTTAGGCAAGTAGGCAAGTACTCTACCACTGAACTACATCCCCATCCTATTTTATTTTGAGACTATGTCAGGCAAAACTGCCAAGTCTGCCCTCAAACTTGAAATCCTCCTACCTCAGCTTCCTGAATAGCTAGGATTACAGGTACATGTCACCAAGCCCAACTTTTTCTGAAATAAGTCACTTGAGTTCACTGTCTGTCATGGGACATTTCTTGAACTGATGTTTATGTGAATACCCTATAGAGAAAACATGTAAAAGAACTGCTTTGGAACAAAGTGGAAATGGGGAAACAAAGGAAGCAGTACCTTAAAACCACTCAATCCATGACCTTTATGGGTTTTCCCTTGGAATTTGGTTTCTTCTCTAAAGAACCAAGAAATTGGGGCTGGGGTTGTAGCTCAGTGGTAGAGAACTTGCCTAGCATGTGTGAGGCAATGGGTTCAATCCTCAGTACCACATAAAAAAATAAATTTAAAAAATAAAGGTATTATGTCCATCTACAACTAAAATAAATTTTTAAAAAACAAGAAATTAAGGAACTTTAGGACAATGCTGTACAAATTTCTTACAGAGCTTTTCTTTGTAGTACAAATAATTTAGAATTAGTTTAGCAAAAAAAAAAAAAAAAAAAAAAAAGATAAGCCTAAGCATATCTTGCTTCTATTTCCAAACATGTAAGAGGTAGTAAATTTTTAAGCAGATAAAATACCTTTTTGTATGTTCTTTTAGTCACATAGAGTAACACATGCCTGTAGTCCCTACTACTTAGGAGTTCGTATAGTAACACACAATGCTAAGCCCAAATATAAATATTATTGCATAGATTAAAATCAAAATGTATAAAGTATAGGCTATTGAGCCAAACTATACACATATCTAGGCACAATCTACAAGTTCTTGATTACTGATTTGAAAAATCTTGGCTAGGCCCTTGTTACCTTGTAATTTCCTCTAAATGAAGACTCCTCAGTAAGGAGAGGTTGCACTTGCTGCATATTTTGCTAAAGTAAGTTCAACTTAGTGGAAGTTTTAGTATACAATATTTGCACGGGCAATCACTTGTTAAGTAAAATGATCTGTTACCCCAAACAGTCAGATATTGATTTAAATAATCAATTCACATTTTTGTAGTTGTTTGCAAGTAAATCCCTCTCTTACCTTATGAATTTCAAATATGTGCCATGCAGAATATCTAAAAGGAACAATTTTTAAGAGTTATGCAAATCCCCATTTATTTATATGATGGATTACTGCAGTAAGATGCACAGATTTTTGATCTACCAAGTATATCTTTTTTTTTAATTTTTATTGTTGGTTGTTCAAAACATTACATAGTTCCTGACATATCATATTTCACACTTTGATTCAAGTGGGTTATGAACTCCCATTTTTACCCCGTATACAGATTGCAGAATCACATCGGTTACACATCCACTGATTTACATATTGCCATACTAGTGTCTGTTTGAGAATATTAAAATGAAAAGAATGAATGATACATAAAGATCAATCTTAAATCTTTGTTTTCAAAACGTATATACATCTCCTTGAGAAAATGCAAAACAGGAATTTTGCAGCGCAATTAAGGGACTTACTTTATAACTGTTCCTTTGGTGCCCCCTGCTGTCGTTAACATAACTCTTGTGGTTAAACTTACACGAAGATCATCTTGGTCCAAACCCAGTAGTTCAGCACAATATTCCAATGACTGAGTAGATTTATTCTTCAGATTACAACCACCTAATGAAATTTAAAATTAATAAACATTATCTAATCCAAATTTTCAAAACCCATTTCTCAGAATTACACTTTACTATGTTCTCTCTCATATGAGGACGCTAACACAATGGAGGGTGAGATAGAAGTTCACTGGATTAGACAAAGTGGAATGAAGGGAAAGGAGGGGCAACTGGAATAGGAAAGACAGTAGAATGAATTCAACATAACTTTCCTTTGGTCATATATGAATACACCACAATGAAACTCCACATCATGTTCAACCATAAAAATGGGATCCTTGAGCTCCATGCTTGGAAATTGTGTAAAATAACTAAAAAGTTCCTTATTTATGTTTATTTGGTTGCATTTTAAAAATGCACTTTGCCCTGGAATTATGATGTTGCATAGGTCTGTGTTTTTACCTTCATGATAACACAGTGGTTCTATGAAGATAAATAATTGTATTTATACCTATGAAGTATTATGATAGTTGAATAAAAAAATAAAAATTGTCTTTCCTTGAAAAAAAATGGGATCCTAATTAGAATGTTATACTCCATGTATGTATGTCAAAATATACTCTGTTGTCATATATATCTAAAAATAATAAAACACAAAACAAAAAAGTCAAAATACAAAAAAAAGAATTACACTTCACTAATAAAAACTATAGAATACACAAGGCTTATTTGTAACTCGTTTTTCACATCTTTGTCAGATATTCCAAGACGAACAAGAGATCCTAAGTCAGGAAAAGCCTATGGTATAACAGATCCCCTTATCTGTAGTTTTGATTTCCATAGTTTGTTACCTGCCATAAACCACAATCCAAACATATTAAATGGAAAATTCCAGAAGTAAATAATTCATAAGTTTTAAATTGTGCACCATTTGGAACAGCATAATAGAACTGTGTGTCATCTTGCCAGGGATGTGAATTACCCCTTCGTCCAGTACATCTACACTAAAATGACATAATTCTCAAAAAAGTAACCAATAATTCATTTAAATATTTCTTTTCTTTTATTATATTGATAAATTTTTATATATACCTATATGAATTATGTAAGGTTAAGAAAACAACTTTTTAAAAAATCTTAAAAATGCAAAAGACTTTTTAAAAAAGGAAAAGACTATAAAATAAAGTAAGGTTTTCATGTCACTCCCTTTCCAAAATAGTTCTTCAAACATTTTTAAGTTTATTATTATAATAAAATACTTTTTTGTTATATGGAATCTAAAAAACATAGGCAGTCCCAGAAGGCATTTTAAGTATTTCCATCATGCAAAAACCATATTTATGACAGTTAAGAGTCCTACAAGTACTGGGAAATCATATTAGCCAAATTTTATTGCTATATCACTTGCATGTATAAATATGTAACAATGAATCTCACCATTATGTGTAATTATAATGCACCAACAAAAATACAGAAAAAATTCCTTACACGTTTACTGGAAAATAAATTTTCCAATAAAATAATTTCAAAATATTTTTTTTCACCAAGTTTCTAGGACATGCCAAAAATGAGCTATCAAGCGGGGAAAACCCCACTTCTACTTAGAAATCATTTGGATCACAGATTTAATGGAGAGTCATAGGAAAGATGAAGATAAATGTAATAAAATCTTAGCTATTAATATTATATTAGTCTAGTTTTATCTCTTGAGCCTTTGCCTTATTACCATCTGTACTATATCCTGCTTATTTCTGCTGCAACTGAAGGAACTTTAAGAAAAAAATAAAGTGATAATGCAAAAATGTACTTAATCCCTTCTGACTAATTAGTGCTCTTCAACTAACTGGATCATGCAACATCCATGATACTCCATATACATCTACAAGTTCTACCACAGGACAATAATTAGAGGTATGAAAATACAACCTATTACTTATAATAACATTTCCAAAGTGTATGCTAATTATCCTAACACTTAAAATCTTTCTTTGTTACTTAGAATCTCCCATATGTTCCTTTAACATTGCTAAAAAGCAAATGAAACATGACAACATTCATTATATTTTCACAATAAATTTTCCAATTCCTCTAAAATACTGATAAGAAATTAAATGTACCCTAAAAAATATCTATATTGCTACAATTTCATTTTAAGTGGACAGCAATCTGTATTTTTATTTTACGTATTCACTAACGGTGATTACTATGTACCAACCACAAATACTCAAATCATTTTATAAATATTTAACTTATTTATTCCTCTTCACAACATGAAGACCATTATTACCCTTAACAGTGAAGAAACTGAGTTATGGAAAGGTTAAGTTCCTCTCCCAAGGTCATGCACAGCAGATAGTACAAGATAAAGCTGTCTGATTCAAGAGCATGTGAGCTTATCTATGCTATGTTGAATCTCACATTATTGATTTCACAGCATCACAGGACATTAAATCTGAAAGTCATTGTCTATTTTCGTATACTCATTCACAGATCATAAGGTTTAGTAGCCTGGAGGCAATGAAGGACAATTATTACAGGCTTCTGAGCTAGTCAGACATGGATAGAACAGGTTCTCCCAGCTAAAACTTATTAATAACCATGTGTATTATCTCACTTTTGCGCAGGCTCCTCATCTATAAAATGGAGATAATATCTCTTACCTCGTTATTTTTTGATGTTTTAACTATGATTATGATAAAATATAAGATGTGAAAAAAAGTATCTTGCATAGGGTACTTTTTTTTTTTTTTTTTTGTGGTACTGGAGACCGAACCTAGGACCTTGAAAATGCTAGACAAGCACCCTACCACTGAGGTACACCCCAGCTCTGATACTTTTTATTTTTTCCTTCCTCTTGTGCCCCCTTTCCTTGTTGCATACAGATACTGTACTTTAAAAGAACTTATGGATTATTTCATTTTGTAAATGAAGAAACCAAGGTTCACAGAACCCCAGGGATCTGACACAAAAGCCCATGTTATTAACTGCTATATTAAATAGCGCTTTCAGTTCTTCTTAACTAATTTCTGTATAAGATTCTAAAACAATGTATTAATGCAAAGGTCAACAATCTTTTGCTCTAATCTTTTTTCCTAAGCCAGATAGTAAATATTTTAGGTTTTCCAGGACATCAGTCTGAACTATTCAGCTCTGCTACTGCAAATGAAAACTGGCATAGACAATACACAGATGCATGGGTGTGATTATGTTCCAATAATGTTTTGTTTATAAAAATAGGTGGTGAGCCAGATTTGGCCCATAGGTAACAGTTTGCCAATCCTATATTCAGGGATCACATTTAGAACTAAGTAAAGTTTCACTATTTATGCTATATACAGACTGCAACACTAGAGTTAAATGTTACTTTTTTTTTTTTCCAAACTGGGATCCCCAACCCTTTTTTGTATTTTCTTTAGAGACAGGGTCTCGCTGACTTGCTTAGGGCCTTGCTAAATTGCTGATTCTGGCTTTGAACTTGCAGTCCTCCTTCATCAGCTTCCAAAAGCTCTGGGATTACAGGTGTGCACCACCAAGCCCAGCTGAATGTTAACTATTTACATATACTTCAATTTTCTTTTTTTTTATTATTAGTTGTTCAAAACATTACAAAGCCCTTGACATATCATATTTCATACATTTGATTCAAGCAAATTATGAACTCCCATTTTTACCCCGTATACACATTGCAGATTCACATCGGTTCCACATCCACTTTTTTACATACTGCCATACTAGTGTCTGTTGTATTCTGCTGCCCTTCCTATCCTCTACTATCCCCCCTCCCCTCCCCTCCCCTCCCATCTTCTCTCTCTACCCCATCTACTGTAATTCATTTCTCTCTCTTGTTTTTTCCCCTTTTCCCTCACTTCCTCTTATATGCAATTTTGTATAACAATGAGGGTCTCCTTCCTTTACCATGCAATTTCCCTTCTCTCTCTCTTTCCCTCCCCCCTCTCGACCGTGTTTAATGGTGATCTTCTTCTCATGTTCTTCCTCCCTACTCTGTTCTTAGTTGCTCTCCTTATATCAAAGATGACTTTTGGCATTTGTTTTTTAGGGATTGGCTAGCTTCACTTAGCATAATCTGCTCTAGTGCCATCCATTTCCCTGCAAATTCCATGATTTTGTCATTTTTTAGTGCAGAGTAATACTCCATTGTGTATAAATGCCACATTTTTTTATCCATTCATCTATTGAAGGGCATCTAGGTTGGTTCCACAGTCTAGCTATTGTGAATTGTGCTGCTATGAACATCGATGTAGCAGTATCCCTTTAGTACGCTCTTTTAAGGTCTTCAGGGAATAGTCCGAGAAGGGCAATAGCTGGGTCAAATGGTGGTTCCATTCCCAGCTTTCCCAGGAATCTCCATACTGCTTTCCAAATTGGCCACACCAATTTGCAGTCCCATCAGCAATGGACAAGTGTACCCTTTTCCCCACATCCTCGCCAACACTTGTTGTTGTTTGACTTCAGAATGGCTGCCAATCTTACTGGAGTTAGATGGTATCTTAGGGTGGTTTTGATTTGCATTTCTCTGACTGCTAGAGATGATGAGCATTTTTTCATGTACTTGTTGATTGATTGTATGTCCTCCTCTGAGAAGTGTCTGTTCAGGTCCTTGGCCGTTTGTTGATTGGGTTATTTGTTATCTTATTGTTTAATTTTTTGAGTTCTTTGTATACTCTGGATATTAGGGCTCTATCTGAAGTGTGAGGAGTAAAAATTTGTTCCCAGGATGTAGGCTCCCTATTTACCTCTCTTATTGTTTCTCTTGCTGAAAAAAAAACTTTTTAGTTTAAGTAAGTCCCATTTATTGATTCTTGTTATTAACTCTTGTGCTATGGGTGTCCTATTAAGGAATTTGGAGCCCGACCCCACAATATGTAGATCGGAGCCAACTTTTTCTTCTATCAGACACAGAGTCTCTGATTTGATATCAAGCTCCTTGATCCATTTTGGCAAGAGAAAGGGATTCAGTTTCATTTTGTTGCATATGGATTTCCAGTTTTCCCAGCACCATTTGTTGAAGATGCTATCCTTCCTCCATTGCATGCTTTTAGCCCCTTTATCAAATATAAGATAGTTGTAACTTTGTGGATTAGTCTCTGTGTCCTCTATTCTGTACCATTGGTCCACCCGCCTGTTTTGGTACCAGTGCCATGCTGTTTTTGTTACTATTGCTCTGTAGTATAGTTTGAAATCTGGTATCGCTATGCCGCCTGATTCACACTTCCTGCTTAGAGTTGCTTTTGCTATTCTGGGTCTTTTATTTTTCCATATGAATTTCATGATTGCTTTATCTATTTCTACAAGAAATGCCATTAGGATTTTGATTGGCATTGCATTAAACCTATAGAGAACTTTTGGTAATATCACCATTTTGACGATGTTAGTTCTGCCTATCCATGAACAGAGTATATTTTTCCATCTTCTAAGATCTTCTTCTATTTCTCTCTTTAGGGTTCTGTACTTTTCATTGTATAAATCTTTCACCTCTTTTGTTAGGGTGAATCCCAAGTATTTTATTTTTTTTGAGGATATTGTGAATGGGGTGTTTTTCCTCATTTCCATTTCAGAAGTTTTGTCGCTGATATACAGAAATGCCGTTGATTTTATATCCTGACACTTTGCTGAATTCATTTTAGTTCCAGTAGTTTCTTTGTAGACCCTTTTGGGTCTTCTAGGTATAGAATCATGTCGTCCGGAAATAGTGATAATTTAAGTTCAATTTTCATAAGAATGAAAATTTTAGTTTATTTTTGTTTCTCATAAATAAGGTATATAGTGTTAAACTGCCCTGATTAACTGATCCAAGTTTGGATCAATGAACCAGAAAAATTTCAAAAATACTTTAATAGAGGATAGAGAATTAATCTGTTGTTAAAAATGTACCATCATCCAGGAGCGGTGACGCATGCCTGTAATCCCAGTGGCTGGGGAGGCTGAGGCAGGAGAATCTCAAACCAGCCACAGCAAAAGCAAGGCACTAAGCAACTCAGTGAAACCATGTCTCTAAATAAAACAAATTAAGGCTTGGGATGTGGCTCAGGGGAGTGCCCCTGAGTTCAATCCCAGATATAGGAGGGAAAAAAAAAAGTACCATTAGTTAAAATTTTTAACTATGACCCTAGTACTCAGCTGTTAATTTGTTCAAAACAAAGCTCATAATGAAGCATCGCTCATTTGTCAGGTTCACCATGTAACACACTACATTCTAGAAAATTCAAAAAACATGCACCTAAACATTTAGAATGATTTTTGATATGACCAAAAAATAAGAGTAAGTCAATCTAATTGTATGCCCTTAAGGAAAAAAAAAAAAAACCTGAAGTGCTGCCAGTGTCCTCAAAGTCAATGTTTCCAAGATGCAGGACACCCGCGACTACTCGGAACAGATCAAGCTTTTCTTCATCATCCAAACCAATTTTTTTCATGGCAGTGCACATTCTAATAAAATCTCCGTGGTCATCTAAGAGAGGATCTTTCAAGGAACCCGCCTTAAGATACTACAAAACAAGAAATTAATAATTAACTAATCTTCACATTTTTTAAGTAAACCAAAACTATAAAACCAAGTCTATTAATGCAACATATGTCATGCAAAAATAAAATTAGTCAATGAAAAAACTTAAGCATTCTAACACTTATAAAAATTGAATAACTAGGTAAAGTGTATATAATATCTCTTCACTCTTTCTTCCAACTACATGTAAACTACAATTATTTCAATAATAATTTCAATTTAAAAAAGAAATGTTTTATAACTATAATTTCAATTCTAAAGTATTATAATTCTAGGATATTAGATAAAGATAAATTCAATAAAGAAGGAGGGAATATATGTGGTTGAAATTAATCAAAATCTTTAGGTCAAAAAGAATTAAGGTAGTAATGGATATGTTAGTTTGATCTAATTATTCCAGAATGTATACAATATCCAAACATTACATTGCACCCCAATGTGTTTTACAAATATACACAGCTTTTTTTTCAATTAAAAACGAATAAGCAAAAAAAGGTAAAAAGTTGCAATATGTAACCCTGACAATTAGCATGACACTACTTTAGGTTAATTACCATCAATTCACTAAAGTTAAACAGAAGCAAATATCTGGGACAGAGTGATACATGGCTTTAGAAGTATTTTTTTTAACCTTTCTGTATATACACAAGGTACAGTGTATTAAAGCATTAAATGCTTACTTTAGGAATTTATGCAATGACTAAAAACATTTCAGAAAAAAAAAGAAGAGAAAATTTGTTTTTTCTCCTAAAGGAATTTGTATCCAAAGTATTCAATTTGTTAGCACCTACAACAAGCTCAGAAAAAGGGATGAAGAAAGTTAGGCCTGCAGAAGCTAGGAAAAACATAACAGTAACTGGACAAAGAAAAACTGGTCTAGGAATTTTCCAGAACAGAGAATTAAGAAGTTAAAATAAGGAAGCATAATATTAGAATTAATGGCATTAAAAGATGGCTCCAGGAGGTGTATTTTTCTCCAAGGAAATAACTGCTTTTCAGCAGTTTGTCTTTCCACAAAAGTTTTTTAAACATTCAATTATTTGTGAAATTTCTGGAAAATATCTAGAAAATGAAATTCCATTTTACTCTTAAAAAGAAGCAAAGGCAACAATCACATGCAGCAAAAAATTAACAGAAAACACATCATGCAGAATTTTTAGTCTTGCAATTCAATGCTTGCTTCGTTTAAAAACTGTTTCTAATCAAATGGTAATAAACATATTTGCTAAAGGGCAGACTAAAAATACTGCATTTTCCTAGAAATTACACACAGCTGAAAGACATTCAAATGGAATAAGGCAAAGGGTTTAGTCAAAATGATCACCTCATCCTCCTGATAAAGAAGACATAAAAAGCAATTTAAACATATTAATCCATTGTTCACCTTTGTATATTATACACACACATATTATCTCACCCTCCCTCCCTTTCAATAATATAAATAAGATTCTTGACAAACTATATTCATCTAAAAGTGAGTACTTTTTTGTCTCTGGAGAATAAATGATACTCTTTGAAGTGTAAACACCAGTTTTCTTTCAGTTTATTCTGTGACAAAAACCATATCTTTGTAAATAAATAAATATTTTCTTCCTTTAGGACAGCTGAAGCATCCTACAACTACAATATTTTGGCGATATTTTTATAAAAATATAATCTTCTCAAGACAAAGATACCATTATAAATACAATCTTGCTTCTTTAAAGTCCAATCATGGATAAAACATAAAGTTCATGATTTATAATTCAGACATCTATCTAAAATGATATATAAAATGTCAAATTAATAAAAAATTAACTGTATACTCATCTATTTTGAATTCAATAAGGGTAATTTTGTTTTCTGATATTTAATATGAATATGTATTTAAGATATATTTCATCTAACCCAGTTTGAAAGAAGTCAAAATATCTAGTTTATACAAGAATTAGAAATTGATGATAATAAAAACTATTTAAATACTCAATATAAATGTTTTAATAAAATCAGTAAAGGCAATATAAACTAGAACTTATCCTAACTAATCCTAACTTAACTTTCCTAATGTAAGTCCCTTGTATAGACACAACTTAATACCATTTATTACTTAAACACTGCCTATTAAACTTTATAGGTCTTCAAATTAAAGATTAAATGTTTTTAAAACAGTACTTAATGGTATAATTATAACTAATTACTCTTAGAAATATTATAATGATTTAGAGAGGCCAATATACAAAACTTTATTTATTTATTTAGGTACACCAGGAATTGAAGCCAGGAGCACTTAACCACTGAGCTACATCCCCAGCCCTTTTTTTATTTTTTATTTTGAGACAGAGTCTCACTAAGTTACTTAGAACCTCACTAAGTTGCTAAGGCTGGCCTCAAACTTGTGATCCTCTTGCCTCAGCCTCCCAAATTGCTAGAATTACAGGTGTGTGCCAGAATCCAGTTTAAAACTTAATATATTTTAGAAATAAGCTATTTTAAAGAGAAGTGCTATTAATATGTAAACATACTTTCACATGAATGCTTAGTCTATTGTCTACTTCAAACCTTAATTCAAACCTTGTACCTAATTCAAGGTACAAACCTGGTACCTAATTCAAACCTTAAAGTAGATAATAAATTAAAAATATATACTTTGTACTTAATCCTAAAAAGGTAATATGAGAAAAAGTTTCAAAAGTGCTAAAAGACAACAATTCTTAGCAATTTAAAACTATCATACTTGGAAAAGAGGAGGAGGAAAGCAGTGTCCTGAGTCCCTTGAACTAGAAGCTGTGGCTTCTGTAGATATCAACAGAGCTATAAAGTTCAGCACACTAAAAGAATGAGTACTTAAGTTTTTTGAAACATAAGTCTAAAAGTAAGAAATCTTATTTGGGCTCCTAATTTAAAAATATAACTTGCAGCATCATTTTTTTAAATATTTATTTTTTAGTTGTAGTTGGACACAATATCTTTATTTTATTTATTTATTTTTATGTGGTGCTGAGGATCAAACCAAGGGCCTCACACATGCTAGATGAGCACTCTACCACTGAGCCACAACCCCAGCACAGCATGATTGTTTTTTGGCATTAAAATTTTAATTAAAAAAATAGTTTACTATACCTCAGGACTTCTGCGGTTCTGTAAAATCTGTTTGTCAGTTTCTTTGTTAGCAAAGTATCTAGTACAGCCTCGGTTTAAATACTATAATAAAAGAAATATAAAACAGAATTAATATATACAACCCACAGGGAAACAAAAAAATAACATCAAACAGGACTAACCATGAAGAACTTCTAAACATAAATTGAGTATTGTGTAATTCCTCAATTAAATTAGTACTTCAATATTTTATATTTTTTACTACTTCTCTACCAAGAATATTAAAAACTCCCAATCCCTGGAATAGATTAAATAAAATTATTAAAGTAAAAAACCAATACTATGTTTTTATTTTATTTATTCTAATTTGCTATATATGACAGCAGAATACAATTCAATTCATATTACACAAATAGAGCACAATTTTTCATGTCTCTGGTTGTACACAAAGTAGAGTCACACCATTCGTATTTTCATACTCGTACTTAGGGTAATGATGTCTATCATTCCACCGTCTTTCCTACCCTCATAAACCCTTCCTTTCCTTTCTTCACACTGCCTCCCCATCCCCATTATGAATCAGCATTCTTATATGAGAGAAAACATTCGGCATTTGGTTTTTTGGGATTGGCTTACTTCACTTAGCAAATGTGTTATGTGTGTATACACACATACACACACACACAATGGAATATTACTCAGCATTAAGAGAGAATAAAATCATGGCATTTGCAGGTAAATGGATGAAGTTGGAGATTTTTTTTATTTTTAAAAGGCAATTGTATACATTCTCAGTATTGAATATCTCCCCCCTCCACAGTTGTGGTGCTGGGGATTGAATTCAATGCCTCAAGTGCAATACTACTGAGCTACATCCCAGTCAATTATCTCTTTAAAATACGATTTATAACATTACTACTACAAGTAATAATGAAAATCACCCACCTGCTAAACACATGAGATCTCAAATAACATATTATAGCTTAATATTTTAAGTGTCATTCTGAATAATTATGAAATACTATCCTTATTTTCTTAATTTCTGATTTTTTTAAATATTTTTTTTAGTTGTAGATAGACACAATATCTTTATTTATTTGTTTTTATGTGGTGCTGGGAATTGAACCCAGGGTCTCATGCATGCAAGGCAAGCACTCTACCACTAAGCTACAACCCCAGCCCTAATTTCTGATTTTTAAACTCAGTTCTTCAAAACATGACTTTCACATTTACTGAAAGTTAACAGTGACTATATATAAAATTACAATATTTACTTTATGGATCAAATAATTTCAGCTTTTCTTCTCTCAATGATTTATACTACTTCTCAGAAACACTACAAAGTTAATAAGAGCTTTCAAAACAGAATAAAGGATGAAGTTGGACAAAAACAGAGGTTAAACACCTCTAATCCAAAAATTCCAAATCTAAAATGCTCCAAAATTTAGAGTTCCAGGTTTGGAGCATTTTATATTTTGGATTTGGGATTTTCAAACTTGTGGTGTTCACTTGATAAAGTCTATGCAAATATTCCAAAATCCAAGAAATTCTGAGATCTGAAATACTTCTGGTTCCAAAGCATTTAAGATAAGAGATACTTAATTTGAAATATATTCACCTCAAAGAAAATCTCTTACATTTAAAAGGAGGTCCATTAGATAGTACAACAGGATGAAAAAAGTTTATAAGGAAGTCCATAAGAAAAACAACAGGATGAAAAATAGTTTAAAACATTTCAGCTTTTCTTAAATTAGGTTACTATAATTCCATTATACCATGGCATGAATTACAAGACAAATATACCACATATATTCACCAAGAAAAATGTATAGTGAATTTGAATGTTTTAGGGGGATAAATTGATATTTTAGATGATCAATGTACCTATTTCCCTCTGTTATAAGTAAACATTAACATACTCCAAAATCGGACAATGATTACAGTTTCTTCTTCTACCCTTGAAGGGAAAAGGGATAATGCTGAAACATTTTTAATTGACTATTTCAAAAAAAAAGTTATTTCACTTAATAGAATGGCAATGTAAACATATAGAGCCCAAACAAATATTCTCATTGCTACATGGTGCTTTATCTCCCCACTTCAATTTTTTGGTCAAGTTTTTGGCTTACAGACAGTTGGACATAAGACTAAAGGGGCTGGATATGTAGGTCTGTGTCCAACACTTGCCTAGCATGAGCAAGGCCCTTGGTTTGATTCCCAAGACTGCAAAAAAATTTAAAACGTAAGAATGATAATTGTTTCTTCTACTTTTTCTATAATTAGAAAGCTGTAACTATCCTGCCATCCATTCTCATTCTATCCAAGCTTTCTTCATATTCAAGCATCTTTGCATGACTATAGCAAAAATATTTTAAAAGTTTTAATAAAGAGAGCTTTTCAAACCTTTTATTTTTTAAAATACATGTATAGTTAATACAAATGTTTTCAAATAGGTGTATCTCTACAATTCCTTATGTACACAAATTGGATAAAATAATGACAAAAAATTCAACAATTTTGGATGTGTTTGGTTTATCAGTTATAACTAAAGGACTTAACTAGAAAAACCTGATGAAATTACTGAGACAGTGTCAAGTCACTTCAAAGCAAAATTATTTGGGGAAGACAGAGAAGTATTTGTATGAAGATATACATGAGAGGAAGCACAAACTGTCTAATTTTCCACTAAAGCCCTTTATAGCTCTTCGGCCTCCCTCCTACCACTACTTTCTGCCTTATTCTTTATGATGCTTCTTGCTTTTGCTTATCTTCTTCCATCTTTCTTCATTTAAACACTTGGAAAATCCTTCCATTAAGTCTTGCAAAATCCCCAGGTCACTAAAGCATTCTATGTCTATTTTCTTATTATTCAACTTATCAGTCAGATTATGTGTCTCCCATCACATTCACAGTTGCTTGGTAACAGGTACTGTTTCTCATTTAAAATTTTTAATCCTGGCACATTACCTAACATCCAATGGGCAAGCAATAAATATAAATGTTGTTGAATTAAAGAATATAATCATATGTCCTTTATTACTATTAATTCAGTGATCAAACTTTTTACAGATAAGTCAAAGGCAACTAACTTGAAAGCTAGTGTTACAAAACTATTATAAATTTCTAATTGAGCTTAAATTAATGTGGGGTTTAACTTCTATCCTTTTACCTATTACATTATGTACCCTCTCTATATATACAGGATAAGTATCCCTTATCTGAAATACTTGGGAAAGTGTTGTTTTGAAGTTCTTGTGTTTTTTTGTTTTTTTGTTTTGTTTTTTGTTTTTAATTTTGGAGTATTTGCAGACTTTCCACCTGAATATCCCTAATCCAAAAATATATCCCTAGATTTGGGATTCAGATTAGGGATGTTCAACCTGTATTATAAACTCAATATAACCCTCAATAAAGATCTCTCAGGGGCTGGGGCTGTGGCTTAGTGATAGAGCGCTTGCCTGGCACATGTGAGGGACTGCATTCAATCCTCAGCACCACATAAAAGTAAAATAAAGGTACTGTGTTTTATATAACTTTTTTTTAAAGATCTCCTTAGTGACTGGGGTTGCAGCTCAGTGGTAAAGTGCTCGCCTAGCATGCAAGAGGCACTGGGTTCAATCCTCAGCACCACATAAATGTAAAATGAAGATATTGTGTCCACCTATAACTTAAGAATAAATATTTTTAAAAAAAGATCTCCTTAGTACAGAAATTATTCTAATACATTATATAGTTGTTCTTCAGCATTTGTGGGAGATTGGTTCCTTTACTCCTACAGATATAGAATAGCAAAATCTTCAGGTGTTCAAGTCCCTTACACAAAATGGAACAGTATTTATATAAAACCTATACATATAGTCTCATATATTTTAAATCATCTATATATTACTTATAATACTTAAAGCAAATGCTATGTTACACTTTATTGTTTAGGGAATAATGACAAGGAAAAGACACAATTTTTTTTTCACTCTGACTAGTTTAAATTCAGTTGGTTGAAGCACATAAATGTAGACGGTAAACTATATTTTATTTAATGTAGTTATACACATGCAAAACTAGATGCAAAATTCACTAAAATAAGTTTTATAATGGAAGACAATTCAATTTGCAAAAATGGTATGAAATTTATTTTCTTCCAACCTACCCGAAAATTATCTGGGGAGCTCAAATGAAGTTTTTCCCTAATGTCTTCAGAGGCACCAGCACACAATCTATAAAAGATATGATAATTCCTTTCCTCTTTGCCTTGAACACAGATCCTAGATTTCTCTAGAAGATAATGTGAAACAAATCCTCCAACAACTGAACTCTAAAAAACAAAAGACAGAAAATATATTTTTTTCATTTAAAGTCTTAAACTATAATTTAACAAGGTTAAATCAATCTTTTCTAATAAACATTTGTCTATCAAAGGGTATAATATGCATCAAATACAAGGAGAAAACAAATAACTAAATGTAAGCTTAGAATATCTGTGGAGGTCATTGTTCATTTTAAACATCTCCATTAAGTCTTTTCCCAGACCCTTCTAAATTTTGAGCCTCTATAGAATCAGAATTGACTGTGCCTTGTACCTCAATAAAAGAAATAGAAGACAGGAGTCCGAGATTCCAAACATGAAGAATTCTTAAGGAGATGAAAATACTAATTACCCTAATTTGATCAGTGCACACTGTACAGGTGTTGAAATATCACTGTATCTCATAGATAGGTACAATTACTACATGTTAAAGCAACAACAAAAGAATAAATTATCGGGGGGGAATACTAAATATGAAATTATGTTTGATGATGCAAATCCAATGTTTACATTATAAACCTGAAAAGAGCTTTTGGATAGTCACAGTGAATATATGTATTTTCCTAGCTGAAGTAACAAAGAAACTTACAGGGATTTACCGTAAGTGCAAGTACAACACTAATTCTTCACAAACCTTGTATTTTTCACAAATATTCCCCAAACATATTATCCCAAAAGTCACTTTCACTTACCTTTTCATTGAAATGTATTTCTACAAATTTTCCAAATCGACTGCTATTATTATTGCGAACAGTCTTTGCATTTCCAAAGGCTTCTAAAAGAGGATTAGCTATTGAGAAATAAAATGACATATCCCATCAAAAAATGAGCATGAAGAAAAGCTACAAAACAATATGCACAGTATGACTCTTTAGAAAAAGTACAAGAGAAAATCCTCTCAGAAATATTAACATGGAGGAATTACCAGGTAATGTCAAATTCCACAAATATTTAATGATCACTCAACCCACTATGTTCAGATATTACTCAAGTGCATAAGATAGAAAAATTTCTCAAAGTACATAAAAAGAAAATATCAATGTTATGGGAAAGACTAAATTTCAAAGTTACTAAGATAAAATTTACAAGTCAACTTTAAAAATTACCCCTAAAATGTTCAAGGTTTAACAAGTACTTCAGCACCACAAGAGATTTTATTATAACAGAGAGCAAAGCTCTTGTGACAAAATAATAGGCAAGAAGTTATTACTTGACTTACACTTCTAAAATATTTTATATATTATTATTACTTGTAAGTTAAAAATTTGACATAAAGGGCTAGGGCTATAACTCAGTGGCAGAGCACTTGCCTAGCATGTGCGAGGCACTGGGTTTGATCCTCAGCACAGCATTAAAAAATAAACAAATAAAATAAAGGCATGCTGACATCTACAACTACAAAATTTTTTATTTTTTTACATGCATATCCAACAGAATTTAACAAATTAAAAAGAGACTTTTGGGCTGGGGTTGTAGCTCAGTGGTAGGGCACTTGCCCTGCATGTGTGAGGCACTGGGTTTGATTGTCAACACCGTCCGTCAACAATTAAAAATATACGTATATTTTTTAAAAAGAGACTTTACAGTAAAAAAAGACTTTACAAAATTTGGGGATGTGGCTCAAGTGGTAGCACGCTTGCCTAGCATGCATGAGGCCCTGGATTTGATTCTCAGCACCACATAAAAAAATAAATAAAATAAAGATATTGTGTCTACCTAAAACTTTAAAAAGGCTTTCAGAATAATAGTTTTTAAAATCCTTATAAACATATGGAACATTTTATGATGATTTTATAATCATACACCCATATCATGAGTAATAGAATCTATTCTTGCATTCATCAGTATCTCAATTATAAACACACCAGATTAGTATTAATCTTACATATTTTTATCAACAACCTCAAATTGCTTCATAATATTTGTTAGAATATTTCTTATGAAGTCTTTCAAAGTTCATTTTCTTATTCTGACCAGCAGAAAGCAAAACTAGCCTCCAAACCCTTTTAAAGATCATTCCCTAGCCATTTCACTTCCCAAATAAATAGAAAACCACTAAAACTAAAAGAAATATTAACATATATCCTCACTTTTCAGAAAGGCAAGAGAACTGAGGCCAACAAGGCCAACCAACTCTCAAAAGGTCAGATGATTGCAATTGACAAGGGGGATTAGACTACAGGTCTCCCCAACTCCTTTACTAATGATCTACTAAAAACTTAAAGTAAATTTTAACATAAATAAAATATCTCCAAACAGGATAAAAACCCCCCCATCAGAAAATTATATTTATGCTACTAATAATATATTCATCCCCAAACCAACAACCAAATTTCCATTAAAGAAGGCATCAAAGCTTTCTATAATCACCCAGTTACAATATGATCTTCCATTTTGTAATAGCAGTTCCCAATTTTTCTTAACAACATACAACATACTACACAGTATATTACCATGAGAAAAACCTGGGCTTATATCCAATTTTCAAGTAGGTCTGCATCTCAAGGGAATAATTAATTTAACTCAATAATTAGTTTTTTATTAAGTTAATCCATGATTTGTTCTTTATTTATTCAACGTTTTAAAGGTAATACTTACCGAGAAGGGAGAAATGACAAAGGGGAAAGGAGAAAGTATTCAGAAAGCCCTAAAACACCTCCAAGACCTACAAGAAGACCCACATGACTAAGGCAAAAGGAGTCAAGACTCAATATGAGGTCAGAGGGTTAAGAGCCAGGCAACACAGCACAGTAGGAGATACTAGAGCTTTAGAGTGTCATCATGAGAACAATATAAAGCTGTTACAAGATTTAAAGGTCCCTCCTGCTTCCATACAGGGACTAGATTAAGAAGAAGGAGGAATGTTAAGTGAGGAGACCAAACAGGATCCACAGTGCAGGCGCTGGGTACAGATTCGACATGATGGTGGCCTAGACCAAGTCTCAAAATTGAGGCACAAGAAGCATTCTAAGGAGTATGCAAACATGGACAGCTTAAGGAAATCAGTCCACACACTTGTCATCTTTTTTTTTTAATATTTTGTTTTAGTTGTAGTTGGACACAATACCTTTATTTTTTATTTTATTTATTTAATTTTTTTATGTGGTGCTGAGGATCGAACCCAGTGCCCTGCACATGCCAGGCAAGCGCTCTACCGCTGAGCCACAACCCAGCGGCCCCCACTCTTGTCTTCTAAGAGAATGCTTTCATTATAATAATTTTCCTCAAAAAAGTGCCCTAAAAACAAATAACTTTTCTTCTCTTCTTTATAGAAAAACAAGGTCAAGAAAACAAACAGGAAGCCAGAGTTCCCTCTATTTCTTACATTCATTTGCCAATATTTATACTATGTGCCAAGTACTATTCTAGGAGTTTATAAAGTAAAACAAATCTCTGCCTTCTTATTGCTTAATGTGGGATATGGACATAGGAAGAGACAATAGACATTAAGTCAATGAGAATATGACATATGAGTAAAGATCTTTTGGAGATGAGAGTTTTTTGCATCTCTGGGAAAAGAACATTCCAAACCATTGAAAGGATTCTAATAAGTTAATTTCAGTAAATGCTTAACAACAGAAAAATTAACAATACCTTCAACAATTCTTTCATCAATATCTTGACCTGTTCCATAGGATTCAGTCAGGTATCTATTTACAATATAGAATACAAAATTCAGATGACAATAATATTGCATATGATATATTTATAAATTCACTATTATTTATACATGTAACTGAAACCTGAATCATCATTACAACTTTTAAAAATTACAAATTTATGCTCAAATGCAACCATTTTTTTGGGGGGGGTGGGTTTGGGGGATTGAACTCAGGGGCACTAGACCACTGAGAGTCAAATCCCCAGTCCTAGTTTGTATTTTATTTAGAGACAGGATCTTGCTGAGTTGCTTAGCACCTTACTTTTGCTGAGTCTGGCTTTGAATTCACAATCCTCCTGTCTCAGCCTCCTGAGCCACTGGGATTGCAGATGTGCACCACCCCACCTTTCGCAACCATGTTCTTACAGCTTCAAATTTATTTAAAATTTGATTTGGATTGCCTTGAATGTTTAAACCAGCGTTATTTTTTAAGCTGTTTTTAGAAATATTCTGATTTTAATCAATCACTTGATTTAAATATATAACATATTTCATATGGCAGTATTCATCAACAACATGAGATTCACAGCCTTTTGTTACTGCCTATTAATTCAACATTATGGCTACAGAAAATAAGGCAATCTGCAGTTGAACAAGGCAAAGTTCTCAATCTTTGAGCTGTTACATGAAAAGAAGACACAATGAAACAACTATTTACTTAGCACCTTTCCAAACAAAGAGCAATCCTTATTTACAGTGTAAGTGTACATTATAAGTACGGTTCCTTAGCTTTTTGTTTATTTTCCTACATTAACCATAGACCCACCATATGACTATCATATTCAGGAGAGAAAGAATAAGAAATTGAACCACTTACAAGAGTATAGAGAAGCATTTATTTAATGAGAATGGCATATCTATAACAGGCATTAACAAATTCTTCAACTTGTTTTACATAAATAATTCTGAGAAGCATACACATTTACAGAGAATAATACATAATACAGCAGGAACAGTACTAGTGAATGTGCTGGTCCTAACAGTAAGATCATGATTAGATTTAACTTCGAGGTAACTAAAAGAACTAATTAAAATAAATGCTAGGGTTCCTTCCATTTTTAAAATGCTATGATTATAAACAAAGTGTTTGGAGTTAAATTTGATGACAGCAAAGGGGATACACTGAAGAAAAAATTTGGGAAGTAGATATAAAAAGGTGAACATCATAAGCTTAAGGGAAAAAATGGTTTGAAGCACACTACTAGAGAAACACTGAGAAGAGAATGTCCACCTGGATTTGGGGTTTTGAAAGAACATTCCTAAATTTCCCTTTGCCTAACTAGCACTGGTACTCCCAGGATATTCATACAAATAACATCAGAGCTGGTTTTCAATAATCTATAGACTAGCTTCCATATAAGGTAATTGTATCTTAAAAATAATAGAGCCCACATTCCAAATTATGCCACAAAATATACAAAGGTGTTAAAAGTCTACCTGTTCAAATTCTCAAAGAAATATTTACTCATGCTCATAATGGTACCAAGGATGGAAAAAATTCCATCATCAACAAATGCATGCATAAATAAAACGTATCCCTACAATGGAATATTACTCAGCCTTTAAAAGGAAGGAGATTCTAACACATAATACAACATGGGGTTTGGGGGGTTTTCTACCTTTTTAAAGAGACAGGGTCTTGGTTTGGAGATTCCACTTGGTGGTAAGGCACCTGCACCTGCTCAGCATGTGCAAGGCCCTGGGTTCCATCCAAAACACCACCAAAAACAAATAAATAAATAAAAAGAAAATGCAAGGTCTTGCTAAGTTTCCCAGGCTTGTCCCAAACTTCTAGGTTCAGTCTCCCATAATCTGGGACTACTGGAACACCAGCCTAAACACAGGTAAATCTGAGCAAAATGAAATAAGTCAGTAACAGAAAGATAAACACTGTATTGATTTCGCTTAAATGTGGTATCTAAAGTAAGGTAAATTTATAGAATCCAAATGTAAAATAGCAGCTGCCAGAAGGTGAGGATAGTAGAAAACACAGGATTTTTTAATGGGTATATAGTTTCAGTTTTTCAAAATGAAAACTTCTGGAGATTGTATGCACAACAATGTGAGTACACTAAACATCAGAAATGGTTAAGTTGGCAGATTCTATATTATGTGTTTCTTACCACCAAAATAGTGTCAATCTGTTAAAAATATTTCAGGTTAGCTAACTACTTACCTGAGAACAAATTTTGTATTTTCTGTTTTGCCAGCTCCTGATTCTCCAGATACAATGACAGACTGGCTTATCTTGAGTACCTTCATGTCTCGAAAAGCCTTATCAGCTAGGGTCAAAATAACACATAAATGGTGAACAATACACTAAATATAGTTATTAAATGATAAAAGTTCACTTTAGAAGCACTTGCTCCTAAAGAAATCATAAATTAACAAACAGTTAATGAAATTTTTTAGCACTCAAAAGTGTTAAAATAACATCTCCAAAAATATTTACTTTCAACACTCTTTTTTTAAACAATTTTCATGAGGTACAATTAGCATACAGTAAGACTTGCCAATTTTTTTTGTGTGTATGTGGTGCGAGGGGTTGAACCCAGGGCCTTGTGCATGCGAGGCAAGCACTCTACTAACTGAGCTATATCCCCAGCCCTCTTTCAACACTCTTATTACCCTAACAGCTAAATAACATGAAATCCAAATAAACAACTCTTAAGTTCATGCTTTAATATCTATATATTACAAATTGTGACTCTTCTCTCCCTAATCCACAGCAGATCTGCAGAGGGATTTAAAAAAAAAAAAAGCTTACTATGCATAACTAATGAAGCCCTCAGAGAGAAGCAGAAGTAAGAAGCTTCTAATTAAGAAATATGGCAACCAAAATTTTTGCTGGAAATAAAAAACACATAATTGCAAAAGAAATCTATAAGATTCCCTGTAATACTCCTATGAATTTAAACATCTTATAGAATTTGCAGCCATTTCAAAGATAAGCAAACTGCTTTAAATTTTAAGACTTGCAATTGTTTATAATTTTTAACTATCTTCCTTACATTCCAATAATTTAAGCTATAAAATGTCTTAAATTTTAAAAGACTGCACAGATTAAGCAGAATTTAATTATGTTAAATTGGTTTGAAATTAAAACAAGTTAAGATAGTTCCTGACCAATTTGGCTCAGTAAGACAATTTCTCACCTCAAACATGTGCTACCCATACCAATAAAGAAATCTTTATAAATGACTTAGACTCTAAGAACAGAATGTAAACCATATGCTATAGTTGGAATAGGTTTGGGTATCCCCTAAGGATTACTGTATTGAAGACTTGGACTGCAGGATGGCATTGTTGGAGGTAGTGGAATCTTTTGGAGGTGAGGCCTAGTGGGAGTTTCCTTGGCTTGCTGGGGATATGCTCTCAGAAGGTAGTTCTCCTAAAACCCTTTGAGTACTTAGAAGAGAGTTGTTATAAAAAAGTAAGCCATGGCCCTCCCATCTCTCTGCTTCTGGTTCAAGATGTAATCACTTGCTTGCTCTTGCCATTGCTATCTGCCATGATATAATGCAGCCAAGGGGCAGTTACACCACAGAGACTGCACTAACTATGCTATTTGTGAACCTTCAAAACTGTGAGCTAAATAAACTTCTTCATAAGCAGCCTGTTCCAAGCACTTTGTTATATTGATGTAAAGCTGACTAATAAGCAATATGCAAGAGTACACCCATTCCTTTGTTCAATTTATCAACAACCTGTTCCACCCACTTTTATAAAATCATTTTAAATACTTTATTATACTTTATCTTAAGCAATAAAAGACTAAAAATAAAATAGTTTGTCTACACTTTGTAACTTCTCTCCAGTGATGAGTTCACACATATTCAGGATCTAAGGGTTGTGCACCATTTTGCAGGCTGATAAAAGAATATACAAATGTTCATCAAATTGTCTTAGACTAAAAGTAAATCTGCTGATACACTGGACTTGGCTGATGCATTTATTCTGCCTAGTAATACAGGGCACACACATCAACCATCCATCAATCTCAAAGTGAAGCCTGGTTAGGCCAAAACACAAGTATAACAGGAAAACCCAAAGAGAAACTGCACTAAGAACCAGCATCAAAACATGGCATTCATCTGCTGGTTATGTGTGGAAGCAAAGCAGTGAGGTAACATCTCTGACTTGTCAGGGGAAAGGATAGAAAGTAATTTCTAACTTTGACCAAATAACTCCATCTCTCCATGCCTCAGACCTAGAGAGCCTCAAGAAGAGAGGCTGAGAAAGGCCAAGACAGATTGCACTATTTTTGTACACAGATTCCCCAGTATGTACCACTTTCCATTATTTAATTTTATAAAGCCCTGATGCAAAATACTGCATGAAGGAAGCCTGCTCTTCCATCTCAAACATGGCCCAAGTAACACACTCACAGGCAATGACCTGGGTGAGAGAGGAAGGCCTGGGCCTCAAGGCTGCAAAGGAGGATACTTCTTTAAAAATATTTTTTTAGTTGTAGGTGGATACATTATCTTTATTTAATTTATTTATTTTTTATGTGGTGCCTCATGCATGCTAGGCACGTGCTCTGCCATTCAGTTATAGCCCCAGCCCCTAAAGGAGGATACTTTTAAGATAGAGCCGATCATATGAGGAATCAAAATACTGCTTTTATTATGACAGAAACACCTAAGAGGACACAGGCATCCAACAAAGTTGATGATGTATGACTGCTCCATGAGTTGGCTGCAAAAGTATTCTTCCCCACCCTGTGTACAGGATACCTGCTCCTAACCAGGCTGACACATCCAAAAAACAAAATATATATTCAAAAAATAAATATTCAATTCATGGTATCTTCTATTAATCCAAGAGAAAAACTATATAAATTTGTATGATATAAGAAAAGACAGGAATTAAAATACAAGCAAAGCACTTACCAATTGCAAAGACATGGGGTGGCATTGTCCCAAGAGATTTTCCTTGATATGATTTTATTGTATCTGAAGAATATATTTTAGGGATATCAAAGTATGGGTTCACTGCAATCAGAATGTTGGCGACATATGTCTAAATAAGAAAAGGATAAAATGAAATTTTCCAGTTAATTTTTTCATGCAAAGCTGAACAAGACTCATAGGAGAAAAAAAATATACAGCAAATAGATACCTCCAATTCTCTATATAATCAGAACTTTAATATTTGCATTTCTAACAGTAAATATTCCCTGATTTCTAGAGAATCCATCACTTACAAAACTATTTTTTGTGAGACATAATTTTATGTACTGCATGTAACTTTATTTACATATAAATATATAGCTTTATTATAGATTACTTTATTGCTATTTTGCCTTTGTTATTCAGTCAGGGTGTTATGTTCATTTTTGTTAAATCCATATATGCTTAATTATATTATCGATGATATTTATTTTAAGGTGGTTATTAAATATGTATCAAAAAAGGGTACAACAGTTTTGATAAAATAGAAAAAGTTGGATTAAGTAATATCTAAGGTCACATACAATTTTAAACTTTTATTCCATCCTACTAAAGAAAGCCACAATCAACGATCTTCTCTCAAAAGTGGCTGCAGCCAAAAATCAAAATAAATTACAACACTTTTTATTTAGTGTTATTGCTCACAGAACATACACTTTATGTTTCTGCAAATTCTCTAATTTTCATTTTTTATTAAATTATTTATTTACCCTGATTTGTTATATATGATGGCAGAATGCAATTCATTTCATATTATACATATAGAGTACAATTTTTCAAGTCATGGTTGTACACAAAGTGCATACATGTAATTAGGGTAATGACGCCTAACTTGTTCCACCATCTTTCTTATCCCCATGCCCCTTCCTTTCCCCTCCCTCCCCTTTGCCCTATCTAAAGTTCCTCCATTCCTCCCCTGCTCCACCACCCCCATCATCATTATGAATCAGCATCTTCACATCAAAGAAAACATTCGGCCTTTGGTTTTTGGGGATTGGCTTACTTTACTTAGCATTACATTCTCCAACTTCATCCCTTTACCTGCAAATGCCATAATTTTATTCTCTTTTAATGCTGAGTAATATTCCATTGAGTATATATACCAAAGTTTCCCTATCCATTTATCTAATGAAGGGCATCTGGGTTGGTTCCACAATTTAGCTATTGTGAATTGTGCTCCTATAAACATTGATGTGGCTGTGCCCTTGTAGTATGCTGTTTTTAAGTCCTTTAGGTATAGACCAAGGAGCAGAATAGCTGGGTCAAATGGTGATTCCATTCCATGTTTTCCAAGGAATCTCCATACTACTTTCCAGATTGGCTGCACCAATTTGCAGTCCCACCAGCAATATATGAGTGTGCCTTTTTCCCCATATCCTCACCAACACTTATTGTTGTTTGTATTCTTAATAGATCCCATTCTGACTGGAGTGAGATGAAATCTTAGAGTAGCATTTTTTATTTTTTTATTCTAATTTGTTATATATGGTGGCAGAATGCATTACAATTCATATTATATTCATAGAGCACAATTTTTCATCTCTCTGCTTATATACAAAGTATATTCACACCATTCCTGTCTTCTTCATATATGTACCTGGGGTAGTAATGTCCACCTCATTCCACCATCATTTTTTACCCACTTACCCCCTCCCTCTTACTCCCTCCCCTTTTCCCTCTCTACAGTTTGTCTAATATTCCCATGCTGCCCCTCCCAACCCCACTATGAATCAGCCTCCTTATATCAGAGAAAACATTCAGCATTTGGTTTTGGGGGATTGGCTTATTTCACTTAGTATTATAGTCTCCAAATTCATCCATTCACCTGCAAATGCTATGATTTTATTCTCTTTTATTGCTGAGTAATATTCCATTGTGTATATATACCACAATTTCTTTATCCATTCATCTACTGAAGGGCATCTAGGTTGGTTCCACAGTTTAGCTATTGTAAATGAATGTGCTGCTATAAACGTTCATGAGGCTGTGTCCCTGTAGTATGCTGTTTTTAAGTCCTTTGGGTATAGACCAAGGAGTGGGATAGCTGGGTCAAATGGTGGTTCCATTCCCAGTTTTCCAAGAAATCTCCATACTGCTTTCCATATTTTGGTGCACCATTTTGCAGTCCCACCAGCAATCTATGAGTGTGCCTTTTCCCCAGCATCCTTGCCAACATTTATTGTTGTTTGTATTCTTAATAGCTGCCATTCTGACTGAGATGAAATCTTAGAGCACTTTTGATTTGCATCTAATTGCTAGAGATGTTGAACATTTTTTCATAATCTGTTGATTGATTGTATATCCCCTTCTGAGAAGTGTCTGATCAGTTCTTGGCCCATTTATTGATTGGGATATTTGTTTTTGTTTTTGTTTTTTTTTTTTTTGTTTGTTTGTTTGTTTTTTGGTGTTAAGGTTTTTGAGTGCTTTATGTATCCTAGAAATTAATATTCTATCTGTTGTGCTTGTGGTAAAGATTTGCTCCCATTCTGTAGGCTCTCTATTCACCTCACTGATTGTTTCTTTTACTAAGAAGCTTTTAGTTTGTATCCATCCCATTTATTGATTCTTGGTTTTAATTCTTGTGCTATAGGAGTCTTATTAAGGAAGTTGGGGCCTAATCTGACATGATGGAGATTTGGGCCTACTTTTTCTTCTATTAGACACAGAGTTTCTGGTTTAATTCCTAGGTCCTTGATCCACTTTGAGTAGAGTTTTGTGCATGGTGAGAGATAGAGGTTTAATTTCATTTTGTTCCAAATAGACTTCCAGTTTTCCCAGCACCATTTGTCAAAGAGGCTATCTTTTCTCCAATGTATGTTTTTGGCACCTTTGTCTAATATGAGATAACTGTAATTATGGGGGTTTGTCTCTGCATCCTCTACTCTGTACCATTGGTCTACCAGTCGATTTTGGTGCCAATACCAAGCTGTTTCTGTAACTATTGCTCTGTAGTATAATTTAAGGTTTGGAATAGTAATGCCACCAGCTTCATTCTTCTCGCTAAGAATTGCTTTGACTATACTGCATCTCTGATTTTCCAGATGAATTTCATGATTGTTTTTTCTATTTCTATGAGGAATGTCATTCGGATTTTGATTAGAATTGCATTGAATCTGTATAGTGCTTTTGGTAGTATGTCATTTTGACAATATTAATTCTGCCTATCCAAGAACAAGGTAGATCTTTCCATCTTCTAAAGTCTTCTTTAATTTCTTTCTTCAGCATTCTCTAGTTTTCACTGTAAAGGTCTTTCACCTCTTTCATTAAGTTGATTCCCAAGTTTTGTTTGTTTGTTTGTTTGTTTTGAGGCACTTAAAAATGGGGTGGTTTTCCTGGTTTCTCTTTCTGAGGATTTGTCACTAATGTATAAAAATGGCTTTGACTTATGGGTGTTGATTTTATATCCTGCTACTTTGCTGAATTCATTTATAAGTTCTAGAAGATTTCTGGTGGAATTTTTTGGGTCTTCTAGGTATAGAATCATATCGTCAGCAAATAGTGATAATTTGAGTTCCATATCTGTTTAATTTCTTTCGTCTAATTGCTCTGGCTAGAGTTTCAAGAACTATGTTAAACAGAAGTGGTGAAAGAGGGTATCCCTGTCTTTTTCAAGTTTTTTAGAGAGAATGCTTTTCAATTTTTCTCCATTTAGAATGATGTTGGCCTGGGCTTAGCAGTACATAGCTTTTACAATGTTGAGATATGTTCCTGATATCCCTAGTTTTTCTAATATTTTGAACATGAAGGGGTATTGTATTTTGTCAAATGCTTCTTCTGCTTCTATTGAGATGATCATATGATTTTTATCTTTGAGTGTACTGTTGTGATGAATTACATTTATTGATTTCTGTATGTTGAACCAACCTTCCATTCCTGGGATGAACCCTACCTGATTGTGGTGCACTATCTTTTTGATATGTTTTTTTGTATTCGATTTGCCAGAATTTTATTGAGAATTTTTGCATCTATGTTCATTAGAGATAGTGGTCTGAAGTTTTCTTTCT
This sequence comes from Marmota monax, assembly GCF_021218885.2. Lineage (NCBI taxonomy): Eukaryota > Metazoa > Chordata > Mammalia > Rodentia > Sciuridae > Marmota > Marmota monax. Next base: position 836,262 of record NW_026695208.1, on the reverse strand, counting down.
TTGATATGTCTTTGGATATTGGCCTATAGAAGGTGTTTGGAAGTTTTCTCTCTTTTTCTATATCATGAAATAGTTTGAGAAGTATTGGTGTTAGTTCTTCTTTAAAGGTGTTATAGAACTCAGCTGTGTATCCATCTGGTCCTGGGCTTTTCTTCATTGGTAGGCTTCTGATGGTGTCCTCTATTTCCTTGCTTGAAATTTATCTGTTTAAATTGTGTATATCATCCCCTGATTTAGTGTGGGCATATCATATGCCTCTAGAAATTTGTCGATGCCTTCAATATTTTCTATTTTATTGGAGTACAAATTTTCAAAACAATTTCTAATTATCTTCTGTATTTCTGTAGTGTCCATTGTATTTATACAACTTTTTTTGTAGTTGTAGATGGACACAATTCCTTTATTTTTATTTATTTTTATGTGGTGCTGAGGATCAAACCCAGGGCCTCACACATGCTAGGCAAGCACTCTACCACTGAGCTACAACCTCAACCCCTTACACAACTTTTACAGGATGAAGATAATACTTTTATCTTATCAATCACAAGCAACTCAAACTCAGCCCATCCAAAGTCATGATCACCTCTTCCCACCTCCCTCAAAAAAAAATATTCTCCTCCCATATCCTCTCCCAGTACATGGATGGCATGACCACCAAGTCACCACAGACAGAAATCAGAGTCTCTAAGCCTCCTTCTCTATCAGGATGCTTCTGTTGGCTCTGCTTATGAAATCTACTCCCCTCATTCTGTCCCTACAGCAGAATTTTGGTTATTTATCATCTTATACAGCATACTTGATTTACCCTGCTACTGAAGATTTTAATATGCTCTGGGTCCACCCCCATCAGGAAATGCAAAATAGTGATTTAGCTATGAGGTGACCTCTTGGTCCAGAGCTCTGCAAAACAATATATATTAACCACTGCCTAGAACACTGATGAGATAAACATTTAGTGAGCAATTTAAGCTTGTTTTTAAACTCTAAATTTAACTGTGGCTTTAAAAAATCAGAAAAAAATGCACCGAAAGGGTTTATAATATTCCTAGTTGGGTAGATAGCTGTGGTTTAGTAATACTGAGAAAACCAGGGCACGCATGGCCATATTTCTTTCTCTCTCTCTTTCTCTCGCTCTCTCTCTCTCTCTCTCTCTCTCTCGCATGGCCATATTTCTCTTTCTCTCTTTCTCTCTCTCTCTCTCTCTCTCTGTGTGTGTGTGTGTGTGTGTGTGTGTGTGTGTGTGTGTAATACTGAGTGTTGAACTCAGGGGCACTCTACCATTGAGCTATATCCCCAACATTTTTCTTTTGAGACAGGGTCATGCTACATTGTCCAGGATGGCCTAGAACTTGTGATCCCCTTGCCTCAGTTTCCTGCATAGCTAGGACTACAAATATGTGCCATTTTTTCTCTTTTCTGCCTCTAGCTGTGGGAAAGAAATGCTATGAAAACACTGGATTCTCAGAGTACTTATCTAAAATGCTCCAAACATTCTCAAAGATGTTTCCTGGAATAATGTAAAAAATAAAAGAAATTCCAGATATTAATCTTTCTAAGGGAGAAAAGAGGAAAGGATCAGAAATTTTAGTAACCATGAACATGTTAAGTGTGGGTTAGCTGTTATTTTACTCAAATCTAAGACAGGATAGTAATTATTTTTATCATTATGAAACATAAAATATCAAATTTAAACTACTACTCCAAATTGCTTCCTTCACTTATATATATTATTGTAATTGCTCTCTTCATTTACATATATCATAGTAATAACAGCTATTTTATATAGTACAGATATTTAATGGTTTTATAACTAAAAGACATAATCAGCTGGGAAAAAAACAGCAACATGGCTTCAGTTAACCTTGAAAATACTGGTTCTACACAATAATTATGGGTGACTTCAACACACCTCTCTCACAATGGGACAGATCCTCCAAACAAAAGCTGAATAAAGAAACTATAGAACTCAATATCACAATCAACAACCTAGACTTAACTGACATATATAGAATATATCAACCATCATCAAGTGGATATACTTTTTTCTCAGCAGCACATGGATCCTCCTCAAAAATAGACCATATATTATGCCATAGGGCAACCCTCAGTAAATATACAGGGGTGGAGATAATACCATGCATTTTATCTGATCATAATGGAATGAAACTGGAAATCAATGATAAAAGAAGGAAGGAAAAATCCTACATCACATGGAAAATGAACAATATGTTACTGAATGATCAATGGGTTACAGAAGACATAAAGGAGGAAATGAAAAAATTCTTAGAGATAAATGAAAATACAGACACAACATATAGGAATCTATGGGACACAATGAAAGCAGTTTTAAGAGGGAAATTCATCGCTTGGAGGTCATTCCTCAAAAAAAGGAAAAACCAACAAATAAATGAGCTCACACTTCATCTCAAAGCCCTAGAAAAGGAAGAGCAAAACAACAGCAAATGTAGCAGAAGGCAAGAAAGAATTAAAATCAGAGTGGAAATTAACGAAATTGAAACAAAAGAAACTATTGAAAAAATTAACAAAACTAAAAGTTGGTTCTTTGAAAAAATAAATAAGATCGACAGACCCTTAGCCATGCTAACGAAGAGAAGAAAAGAGAGAACTCAAATCACTAACATACAGGATGAAAAAGGCAATATCACAACAGACACTACAGAAATACAGAAGACAATTAGAAATTATTTTGAAAACCTATATTCCAATAAAATAGAAGATAGTGAAGACATCGATAAATTCCTTAAGTCATATGATTTGCCCAGACTGAGTCAGGAGGATACTCACAACTTAAACAGACCAATAACAATAGATGAAATAGAAGAAGCAATCAAAAAACTTCCAACCAAGAAAAGCCCAGGACCGGATGGGTATACAGCGGAGTTTTACAAAACCTTTAAGGAAGAATTAATACCAATACTTTTCAAGTTATTTCAGGAAACAGAAAAAGAAGGAACTCTGCCAAATTCATTCTATGAGGCCAACATCACCCTGATTCTGAAACCAGACAAAGACACCTCAAAGAAAGAAAACTACAGACCAATATCTCTGATGAACCTAGATGCAAAAATCCTCAATAAAATTCTGGCGAATCGGATACAAAGGCACATCAAAAAAATTGTGCACCATGATCAAGTAGGATTCACTCCTGGGATGCAAGGATGGTTCAATATACGGAAATCAATAAATGTTATTCACCACATCAATAGACTTAAAAATAAGAACCATATGATCATCTCAATAGACGCAGAAAAAGCATTCGACAAAGTACAGCATCCCTTTATGTTCAAAACATTAGAAAAACTAGGGATAACAGGAACTTACCTCGACATTGTAAAAGCTATCTATGCTAAGCCTCAGGCTAGCATCATTCTCAATGGAGAAAAATTGAAGGCATTCCCCCTAAAATCTGGAACAAGACAGGGATGCCCTCTATCACCACTTCTATTCAGTATAGTTCTCAAAACACTGGCCAGAGCAATTAGACAGACGAAAGAAATTAAAGGCATAAAAATAGGAAAGGAAGAACTTAAATTATCACTATTTGCAGATGACATGATTCTATACCTAGAAAACCCAAAAGGGTCTATAAAAAAACTACTAGAACTAATAAATGAATTCAGCAAAGTGGCAGGATATAAAATCAACACGCATAAATCAAAGGCATTTCTGTATATCAGCGACAAAACTTCTGAAACGGAAATGAGGAAAAACACTCCATTCACAATATCCTCAAAAAAAATAAAATACTTGGGATTCAACCTAACAAAAGAGGTGAAAGATTTATATAATGAAAACTACAAAACCCTAAAAAGAGAAGTAGAAGAAGATCTTAGAAGATGGAAAAGTATACCCTGTTCATGGATAGGCAGAACTAACATCATCAAAATGGCGATATTACCAAAAGTTCTCTATAGGTTTAATGCAATGCCAATCAAAATCCCAACGGCATTTCTTGTAGAAATGGATAAAGCAATCATGAAATTCATATGGAAAAATAAAAGACCCAGAATAGCAAAAGCAATTCTAAGCAGGAAGTGCGAATCAGGCGGTATAGCGATACCAGACTTAAAACTATATTACAGAGCAATAGTAACAAAAACAGCATGGTACTGCTACCAAAACAGGAGGGTGGACCAATGGTACAGAATAGAGGACACAGAGACTAATCCACAAAGCTACAACTATCTTATATTTGATAAAGGAGCTAAAAGCATGCAATGGAGGGAGGATAGCATCTTCAACAAATGGTGCTGGGAAAACTGGAAATCCATATGCAACAAAATGAAACTGAATCCCCTCCTCTCACCATGCACAAAAGTTAACTCAAAGTGGATCAAGGAGCTAGATATCAAATCAGAGACTCTGCGTCTGATAGAAGAAAAAGTTGGCTCCGATCTACATATTGTAGGGTCGGGCTCCAAATTCCTTAATAGGACACCCATAGCACAAAAGTTGATAACAAAAATCAACAAATGGGACTTACTTAAACTGAAAAGTTTTCTCTCAGCAAGAGAAACAATAAAAGAGGTAAATAGGGAGCCTACATCATGGGAACAAATTTTTACTCCTCACACTTCAGATAGAGCCCTAATATCCAGAGTATACAAAGAACTCAAAAAATTAAACAATAAGAAAACAAATAACCCAATCAACAAATGGGCCAAAGACCTGAACAGACACTTCTCAGAGGAGGACATACAATCAATCAACAAGTACATGAAAAAATGCTCACCATCTCTAGCAGTCAGAGAAACGCAAATCAAAACCACCCTAAGATACCATCTCACTCCAGTAAGATTGGCAGCCATTATGAAGTCAAACAACAACAAGTGCTGGAGAGGATGTGGGGAAAAGGGTACTCTTGTACATTGCTGGTGGGACTGCAAATTGGTGCGGCCAATCTGGAAAGCAGTATGGAGATTCTGGGAAAGCTGGGAATGGAACCACCATTTGCCCTTCTTGGACTTTTCCCTGAAGACCTTAAAAGAGCGTACTACAGGGATACTGCCACATCGATGTTCATAGCAACACAATTCACAATTGCTAGACTGTGGAACCAACCCAGATGCCCTTCAATAGATGAATGGATAAAAAAAATGTTGCATTTATACACCATGGAGTATTACGCAACACTAAAAAATGACAAAATCATAGAATTTGCAGGGAAATGGATGACACTAGAGCAGATTATGCTTAGTGAAGCTAGCCAATCCCTAAAAAACAAATACCAAATGTCTTCTTTGATATAATGAGAGCAACTAAGAACACAGCAGGGAGGAAGAGCAGGAAGAAAAGATTAACATTAAACAGATACATGAGGTGGGATGGAAAGGGAGAGAAAAGGGAAATTGCATGGTAATGGAGGGAGACCCTCATTGTTATACAAAATTACATATAAGAGGTTGTGAGGGGAATGGGAAAATAAACAAGGAGAGATATGAATTACAGTGGATGGGGTAGAGAGAGAAGATGGGAGGGGAGGGAGGGGGGATGGTAGAGGATAGGAAAGGTAGCAGAATACAACAGTTACTAATAGGACATTATGTAAAAATGTGGATGTGTAACCGATGTGATTCTGCAATCTGTATTTGGGGTAAAATTGGGAGTTCATAACCAACTTGAATCTAATGTATGAAATATGATATGTCAAGAGCTTTATAATGTTTTGAACAACCAATAAAAAAAAAAAGAAAATACTGGTTCTAAAATTCTACTTTGAAACATGATAATTTGTTATATCCAAATTAACTTTCACTGATGTTATCACAAGTTAAATTTGTTTTAACAAATTTCAAAATACTATATTATCTAAAACAGCATTTAGATTCATCATCATGAGGCTACTGATGAGTAAATTTTGCCTCTAAATATATTTCCACTCAAGAATACCCATATTTAGGGCTGGGGTTGTAGCACAGTGGTAGAGGGCTTACCAAGCATGCATGAGGCACTGGGTTCAATCCCCAGTACCACATTAAAAAAAAATAAAGGTATTGTGCCCATATACAACTAAAAATATTTTTTAAAAGCATACCCATATTTAAACATAAATATACTCTTTAGTCAATTTTGAAAAATATCAAGAAAGTAAAATCTTTAATATTACATATAACTGGAAGATGGCAAATAAACTCTTTTGAAATAGACTAGATTGATTCTATTTCCCAGCTGTCACTACTTAGACAGATGGCAAAGACTATATGTAATTTAGTCAGAATTAAGTAAGTACAATTAGACAAATTGATAGTGATATAAAAGATTAAGACTGTCATTTGATATAGTAAGTGTCAAGGAAGCCATGTGTTTTCTTCGTTCAAAAATAATGAAGAGCCTCATTCTTATAACAGGAGAACTACAATGGGGTAATTTATCTCTAGCCAACAAAGGAATCTATGAATAGGTTATTTTAGAATAAAATCCCATACATGCTCAAAGAATAATTATAATTAAAACATAGGAGTTAAGCATCCAACTGAAAGATTTGGTGTAAACTCTTGACTATTATTATTTTTTTTAATCATTAAAAGCATTACTTTTTTTTTTCTTGTGGTACTGGGGATTAAACCCAGGGCCTCACACAAGGGAGGCAAGTGCTCTGTCACAGAGCTACACACCCCCAACCCTGTTTGTTACTTTTGATACTATCTTTACTAACAAGAAATCCAACAAAATACAATTCATGTTTTTTAAATACTCAAATTAGGCACTTTAAGTCTGAAAGATATTAAATGATGCTCTGTATTCATTATTTCACTCCACAAATATTTAGCAAGTGTCCACTGTGTACCAGGCCTTTTCTAAGCAGTAAGTTAGGAAGCATCTTGTCTCTGGGAGCTCATGCTCTATTCAATTGGCTCAGATCAAGCATGCTTTCACGTTAGAAAATTTCAAGCCTAGCAAAATCAAATAGCAGCTTGTAAAATAATTATCTCCACAAAAACTTAAAACATAGGTAAAATACTTACATAAATTCTGTCTTTACTATATCGAACTTTGATATTATGGAGAAGTGTGGCTTCATTTAAATACATTAGTGAACCTAGGAAATAAAATTTGTAGATCATTAGACAGTTGAAGAAAAACAAGTAAAAATAATATTATCTTTGGTGGAATGTGATGGACATTATTATCCAAAGTACATGTATGAAGACATGAATTGGTGTAAACATACTTGTATACAAACAGAGATATAAAAATTGTGCTCTATATGTATAATATGAATTGTAATGCATTCCACTGTCATATATAAATTTTTTTAAAAAATCAATAAAAATAATATTATCTTAATCAAAATCACTGACTGACGCAAGTTAAAATTTAATTACTAAGTTAGATTTAATTTCATCTTTTTTTTTTTTTTTTTTTTTGGTGTATGTGTGTGGTGCTGGTGATTGAACCCAGGGCCTTGTGCATGTGAGGCAAGCATTCTACCGACTGAGCTATATCCCCAGCCCTAACTCCATCTTTTTAAAACTCAGAGGCTGATTTAAAGTAAATTTACTTTACATATGTGTTACATAATAATTTGTTTGTTTGTTTGTTTGTTTATTTATTTATTTATGGAACAGGGATTGAACCCAGTGGTGCTTAACCCCTGAGCCATATCCCTAACCCTTTTTATATTTTATTAGAGACAAGGTCTCACTGAGTTGCTAAGTGCCTTCACTAAGTTGCTGAGGCTGGCTTTGAACTCATGATCCTCTTGCCTCAGCCCCCCAAGCCACTGGAATTACACCACCAGGCCCCACTACATGATATTTTTAAATGATGAATTTCAAACTAGGGGAGTACCTCTACTAAGTAGCAATGAGTGTACACAGTGATGAAGGCTGATTAAAAAGCCAAGTAAAATTCAAGAGGAAACAATCACCCTCTAAAGAGCCCTGATTTTAATGCACTTTTTGACACAACAACATGAGACACTAATCCATTCTGATGCTCAGAATCTCACAGATAAAATATAAAAGATGAACTTTTAGACTGGTAAGGGCTCATCAGATCATTCTGTCAGTCCTTATAACTGGCATGATGAAATATAAGTCCTGGAGAAATTATGTAAGTCTTAACCCAGAATATGAAGCTAATTCAGGATAAAATTAGGATTTTTTTTCCTGAGGAGTTTCCTTAGAATGGAATAGCAACTTTCCTTCAAACTGAAGGATTTGGAGAGGGTTAGACTGCAAAGGTATGTATATATCTGGTTTGGTTACTTGGTCATCTTTCTTTCTTTCAACTCCTCTTCCACTTTCATCTTCCAGAAGTCTAGCTTACACGTTTCATGTTTCTTGATTCAAAGTTCTCCACTGAACCACCATCTCTCATTTTTCTCTGAAATAACCTGGTCATAGGATATCATCTGCTTACTCTAAGTAAAAATTTCTAATCCTATAGTGAACCTTCCCTGGAAAGTTAACCCTATAAATTTGTACTGACATGTGAATGAATGATTGCTAGCTCTCCTCTCCATCACCTGCCATACTCACCATCTTCCTTCTCAGGGATATCTGTTCGTTAAACCAAATAAATCCCCAATTAGTACCAAAGACAGTGAGAATTTGGACAGAAGAACCTTCTTAAATCACACTAGTCAGGCTATTCCATTTTCATGAAACATGGAGGAAAAAGAGAGGAAAATATTTGCAACTCTCAGTTTGACAGAGTGAGAAATTCAAAGTCCCTATCACTTTTTACACCTCCCTGAAGGTGTGACCTAGAGATGTTCTTAAGGGTCCCAGAAATAGCTTCCTGAACCACCTGATTCCTTCTTACTTTCTTTTAGGAGTTAATCTTTGAGTTACTTGGTTTGGTTATTTATATGAAATCTTGTATGTGAACTGTACACTTCTTATGCCTAATTATCACAGATTTAACCATATTTAAAAGAATATTAAAATTTTAACCAATATTAAAAATAAGATATGATAAAAGTATAAACAATTTCTTTCTTCATAAATAAAGATGACATGTCATGAGCTTTGTAATGTTTTGAACAACCAATAAAAAAAAAGAATATAAAAAAAAAAAATATATATATATATATATATATATATTTTGGTAGGGGTGGGGAGGAGACACCCCTACTGACTCAACTTCCAAAGTATATAATATCAAAAATTTCTAATGAAGAATAGTTACGACTTCATTATTAAATTTAGAGATATGACTAGAGAATTATGAGCATTTGAGATCCTGCTTATTCAATATAGCTCTAGTTCACTGAAAGAAAAAAATAGGAAGTCACAAACAATTTCAACACAATTGAAGTCAATCCAATTCTAGATTTATATTATTGTAGGGGTCATTCCATGACTGAAAAAGAGACTGAATAAAGTAATTTTGGGGATTATTTCCAAATGTATACTCTATACTTAATTATTCTCAACACCTGACAGGTCATATTCATGAAGAATATTATATGTCATGTAAGTAATAATAGCTTAAAATCGCATGAAAATATGCTATTATTTTCTTTATGATTACTGACTTCACATCCCTGAATTATTTTCCTATTCTGGTATTAATGCCCAAGAATCAAATAAAAAATGCAAAACAAATATACTAATCCCCACATATAAAACTCTTTACATAGAAAACTTAGGGCTAAAAATAGATAACTAATTTTGATTAACTGTTGGGGCACTATCAAAAGACAATATATACTTCTGTTTTAATCAAATGCTTATCACATAGTTCAGAATAGACATCAACATTTATAATTACATTATCACTATGATATATTAAAAAGGAAAGGATTTTTGATATATGCATTTGAGACCCTAAGAAAATATTAATGTCATTTGGAAAGGATAGCAGTATGGTGGCAAGGCACGATAAAAGAACTAAGTGGAGGAAGCACTTCAGCTGGAAAACCTACACTCAACAACCTAAGCTGCATTAATGACAGTGCTTCAGAAAAAGGACTTTGAATAGGCTACTGTACCATGAGAACATTTAACATCTACATCGTGCAGGGGCAAGAGGCAGCAAATCCATACTAAGGTCAGGGAAATTTAAAAGCAGGTCAAGTATATCAAGGTGAAGTAAAAAATGAAAGAATATTTTAAGAAATGGATTTTAAAGCTAGGCACAATGGTGCACAGCTATAATCACAGCTACTCAGAAGGCTGGGGCAGGAGGATCACAAATCTAAGGCTAGCTTCAATAACTTAACAAGACTCTGTCTCACCATTGTCTATCTGAAAATGTGTGCTTCCTCTCTTATTTGCATTCACTTTATTAAAATATGACTGTTTTTTGTGTAGCACAAAAAAGACTGTCTCAAAATAAAAATTAAAAAAGGACTGGGGTACATCATTTATAACCAGAAGAATGAGAAATTATACTCCATTATATATAATGTATCAAAGTGCATTCTACTGTCATGAATAACTAATTAAAACAAATTTTTAAAATTATTTTTTAAAGGACTAGGGATGTAGCTCAGTAGTACAGTGTTACTGAGCTCAATCCCTAGTATTGAAAGAAAGAAGGAAAAATAATTAAAATATTCAAATTCATATGATATATGATCTGTGTAACTCTACATCATGCAGAATCAGATGAATGAGAAATTTTACTCCATTTATGTATGATGTGTCAAAATACATGCTACTAACATGTATAACTTAATTAGGACAAATTAAAAAATAAAATATTCAAATTCATTGATTTAAATGAAAAAAATTTAATATATGAAAAGGATTAATTCCTAGTTCTACATACCCTAGCAAATTTTAACAGATACAAATTTTCTCTTATTTTAGATATGGTAGGTATTCCTGCTTTTACTTTCACTTTATTGTTCAAAAATGCATATCTCATGAGACATACTCTCCAGAAACTTTGGAAAGGAAAGGAACTGCACATTTTTTCCTTGACCTTTGTACCTAATAACAGTTATCATTTAATGAGTCTGTCAGAGGTCAGATACTATGGCAAGCATTTAAAGTATGTAATCTCTAAGCAAGCAACATATAATTATCACTGCCATTTTAAAGATGAGAATCTCAAAAAGAGTGAGTTGCCATGGACACATAAGCTTCCTGACTGCATAGTCAGAATCAGAATTCAGCCCTGCCTGACCCCATTGCCCAAGGTTCTTCTAATACCATCACTATCCAAGGATAGCACTATTTACATATGGGGTACTACCCCTATTTACAGTTCTCACTCAATAGTGAACTACAATGACCATCAGTAAGAACAAGTCTATTCATTTATCATTTTTTCTTAAAATAGAGTTTTTAATGTCAGGTAACATTAAGGAAACCCATGACAAGTGGATATGATCCCTAAGTACTGTCCGCACTGATGCAGTTTGCTTATGGAATGTCCCCCAAAGACTTATATATTAATGGCTTAGTGCTCTGCTTGGTATTACCAGAGATGGTAAAAACCTTAAGAAGTGGGGCCTAGTGGAAGGTCCTAGGTCACTGGAGATGCGCCCTCAAAGCAGGCAACAGGCCCTTCCTTGCTCTCTTTGCTTCCTGGCTGTTATGAGGTGAGCAAATTCTTCCACCACATGCTCCAATCATGATGTGCCTCCTCACCAAAGGCCCAAAAGCAATGAGGCCAACCATGAACCGAAACCTCCAAAACTGTTAACCAAAATAAATCTTTTCTCTTAAGTTGATTGCTCATGTATTTTGTTAACAAGAAAGCTAACATATACCCTTTCTCAAAAAATTAAAATATGATTACTTCTTAATGTTGAAAATGTAAGAATAAAGGTCATCTTGTTGAAGTATTTATCACTGGATAAAGGTCATCGCCAAACATGTTCAAGTATTTATAAGTTAAATTAATTTTTGTTTTAATATAATTTTCTGAAGTAAATTTTTCTGTAAGTAGTTATTATATATTTTTTAATGTTGCTTTGCTTCAAGGAGTGATATTAATGATTCCCACTGACTCAACTTCAAAATTACTGAACCACTATAAAAATCACCTGACTCTAGATAAATTTCAATGACTTTCAAGATTTAACAAAACACCTTTAATTCCAGCTTCAGAGTAAATTATTACCATTCCTTACATTTGCACAACTGAAATAATACTAAAAAGACACTCAAGAGATTCTTTCACCAAGTGTTCATCTGCAGCAACAATGAATTTAGGACTTCAGAGCTCCTCTATTAAGATGAACCTTCAACTGAAAAGGCTACATTTTTTTTTCCTAAACCAGTAGTTTACTAGTAACAAAACCACTAATTTATTTTATGGAAGAATAGTTTCTGTTTCTGTGTTAACATTAATTTTTAACTTCATACTTACAATTATCTTCCACATCTTTTTTACTGTCCTCTTCTGCAGGGAACACTTGGTTTATGAGAGCCAAAAATGTCTAACAAGCAAAACAAAAGCTCATTAAACTTGAGGCTGATTCATAGTAAGAAAAGTAAAGGAGTTTAATTGGTTGCATATATTGTAATGGCAAACAATATGTTCTTTATTAAAATATAATGCAGCTACTATTTAACAAGGCATTAACCCCAAAATAGGATAATGACTGCTTAAAAATATTATTCATTATTACTATGGGATAAGAACCAATAATGGAAACCAGTAAGTAAGCATCACAAGCTCTTACACTCAGAGTGGGACAAAAAACAAGTACATTAACATTAAATGTAACAGACATGCTATTTAACATCTTCAAAAATAAAAAAATTTATGTTTAAACTTACAATTCTTATGTAGGAATATGTAGGAATTTTAATGTTTTAAAAAGGAAAAGGTAACATTCAATAAGATGTGACAAAATAAACTATTATTTAATTAATATTATTTGAGTAAAACATATTTGACACAGAGTCCTATATAAAAATACATCAGAAACATAAATAGTCCCCAAAAATATTTAGACCATAAAATTACAAATATCCATAAATAAACCTGCATTTATTTATCACTTAAATGCTATGGTAGACACAGCAGAATTAAGATAACATCTTGTAAGAGAGAACAAATGATCTCAAATTACATCTAAAGAGAATTAAATTGTTTTAAATATATTTATTTATTTACTTTTATGTGGTGCTGAGGATCGAACCCAGTACTTCACACATGCAAGGCAAGTAATCTATCACTGAGCCACAACCCCAGCCCATGAATTAAATTTTAAACCAGGATATTCTAACAGTTATTTATAAATTTATGTCTCTGAACAACTACATTACTCTTGGGGTTGAAGTTTCCAACCACATCAAATAAAACTTTAAAGGAAAATGGTATAATTATTTTAAAATAATATTTTAGTAATAGAGTATGTATTTCAAGGTCAAATAATATTTTAGTAATAGTGTACTTCAAGGTAGAGTTCGATCCCAAGCACCAAAAAATAATCATCATATTTGTAGATCTGTATGTGTGCTTGTGTATATTGTATTAGACAAGAGTATCACTATAGTTTACGGAGTAAAATCCAAGGACTATTTCAATTCAAAGTCATGTCTAACTCAGAAAATCGTTATATACTCTAAAAATTCTAGAAGTTAATTATTTGAAAACTAGTACCCATATTCTCAATGCTATAAATGTGGAAAATTTTGGAAGAATGACATAATTATTCTACAGTGTGAATTAAATAATCTATAATGTGAATTAAGTATAAGAATGGCAATAAAAAAACAACTCTAATATATAACTAATTCTATAGAAAAACACATTCAGAAATAACTGCTGGTGTCACAGAACTAAGGGCTCACTTGTTACAGCCATGGCAACAAGGGCAAGAACTCTCCAGACTCCAGGGTTAAGTTCTATCCTGGCAGTAGTTATGCCAAATAAAAAAGATTCCAGGAAGTTAGAAGAAGGGGCATGGAAACTTGAGGGGAGTGGGGAAACATAGTTGCAAGAACGTTAAGGGCAGGTAAAATGAGTCCTGAAAGGTGGTTTTTCTCCCTCCTTCTTCATCCTCCAAATTATCAACCAGCCCCCAATTTTCTTCTCTTCTGTGAGGAAAAAAAATTTTTTTCTCTATCAATTTAATTGCTTTCTCTTAAAAGGGGGAAGTTTTCTTTTCCTAGTAAAAGATCATGTAACAAGTACACATTGATCATTCAGCATTAAACACCAACCACACAGCAAATCCGGAGCATCAAGGTCCAATGACAGAAGAAAAGAATAAAATAACTCCTGTACTTGACAATACAGAGTGGAGAGGGGAGACCAATGGAAACTATTCTTTTTAATCAAAATTACAAGTGCGCTAAAAAGTTATACCAATCGTCAAAGGAAAAAAGCAATCAATAGTTAATTCTATTTCATGGGAGGGAAAGATTTCGTATATGTGGAAAGTTTTTATGGAGAAGCTGACCTCAATTAGAGTCTTGAAAAACAAATAAGCATCTGCTAAGCGTGTAGTTATAAAGAGTGGCATTTCAGGCAAAAAGAAAACTATGAGTAATGAAATAAAGCACCCAGTACCACCTGGTTTGTTGTGAGGACTTGATAAACACCTGCAGAAGGAAAGGGCAGAAGAGAAGGAGAAACACACACACAAGAGTAAAGCAAGAGTACGGAGGGAAAAGTGCTGTTCACAAAATATAAGACCAATAAAGAGGACAGGGAAAAGAAAATATTTAGGGCTTTGGCTTGAAGGCCAGTCTGCTGTAAATATGGAACATAATTTCAATTTAAGGTGTCAGGATACCATTTTTAGCAGAAAAATGCATAGCATGTGACAAGGAGGTTTCATTTGATTTAACTCTTTTTTTTTTTAATGAAAACATTCACACAAAAACACACATACTACACATACCTGTTAACATATTAAGATCTATTTCTTATAAATTAAAACACACACAATATACATACCTAATGCAATGTAAAATCTATTTCTTACTATGAGTCACAAATGAAAAACTTGAAAACCATTGCTATCATCCAAACTGTGTTCCCCATGAGAGCTGACCCTCTCCCTCCTCTATGCCTCCACTGCACTAACACACAGTAGACTGGACTGGTTCATTTCTTCATGCAATTAATTTCTAATAACATTTATGTAAATAAAAGATTACTTCTCCTATAGATATCTTAAAGCATTTGTATTCCACTTAATGATTTATTAAGACCTTAATTACACAAGGGGAAAATGAAGACTAAAAGTAATCTCTAAGAATTTGTTAATGCTAAAAAAAAAAAAAAAATGTGAAAAAAAAAACTTTAGTTTATAGAATTATCTACATATCTATAAAATTTACATGCCTTAATAATTTAAACCATGTCTTTATTGGTTCTACATATGTATCTCATTAATACTAACAATGCACAGTTTAAAGCACATTAAAATATTTAAAATATAAAAAAGCAAGTGCCCATAAATCAAGTTTCTACTGTACTTTGAACTGAATTATTTTGACACCTGCAGATGTAACAATATGTATTACCAGAACATATATAATAAATACTTTTCTTTCTGATTTATTGTTTATAAAATGTTAAAAAGTAAAAGCTTTCAAATATACAAAATAATTGAGCCATTAAAATTTTTTTCATTTTGTAAATGTACTACATTATAAGTAAAAATAGGTGCCTGTTAATAAGAGAAAAAATTAGAAACACTTTGCCTTTCCTTCCCTCAAGGTATCTTTAATTGGTCTCCTCTAACATGGCAACATTATGTATTATGCATTTCGGTTCCTGGGTTGTTTACAGTAACAGAATAGTTTTCTCTCTGAAAAGACCTCATGAGAGATCCACCTTGTTTTTCTAAAGTTCCCAGAAGGATGGCAGTTATATGGCATTAGTTAACTGTGTATCAGTAGAATATAAATTATTCATGAACATTTGCAGAGTCTAAAGTAAACAGAGACGACATCCAGAAGAAATGTTTAACAAGAATATTTGTTAAATTGTAAACTGTGAAGCTCTCCCACAAAAACAGACCCTACTAGTACTCATGAAAACTGCAAGACAGATTATTTACAATGAATACCTTCTCTATGAGCAATCCCAACTTGTGGTCACTGTTTTCCCACACTTCTATTTGGTAATATTATCTAGCCCATGCCTAAGCATAAAAACAAACAGGGGCTGGAGTTGTGGCTCAGTGGAAGAGTGCTTGCCTAGCATGTGTGAGGCACTGGGTTCGATTCTCAGCACCACATGTAAATAAATAAAATAAAGGTCTATCAACAACTAAAAAATATTTTTTTAAAAAAAGCAAACAGCATGTGCATAGAGCTAAAGCATATTTTTAGGCAAATCCCATGCCAATAAGTTCAAAAGAAGCCTTTTAAAAAGATTTATATGGGGGTGGGGATGTGGCTCAGTAGTAGAATGCTTGCTTAACATGCACAGGGCGCTGGGTTCCATCCCCAGCACCACAATAAATAAATAAACAGACAGACAGACAAACATATAGCCACATGCCTATAATCCTAGCAACTAGAGAGGCTAAAATAGGAGGCTCTCAAGTTCAAAGCCAGCCCCAGCAACTTAAAGAGGCCCTAAATAAAAAATAAAGGACTAAGAATATGGCTCAGTGGTTAAGCTTCCCTGAGTTCAATTCCTAGTACAAAAAAAAAAAAGACTTATAAAGAAGCTAGCACAAAAAGCAAAAAATTAATAACATAACCCAATTTGCATTCATTTTTTTACTTTGTAACATGCTGAATACATCACATAGAGACTAATAACTTTAGTAATATGGTGTAAGAAATAAAAATGTTATTGTTTATATTTTATCACATAGCTATTTAAGAATGTGATTACAAAAGGCTCATTACATTTTTGTCTGATTTTGTCATTGGACACCATTTTCTCCTAGGAATATTTCTGATTTCCTTTCCCTTTCACTTTTACTATGCCAAGAATATTTAGTTCATTAAGAAAGACACTATCTCTTTTGAAAAAAAATAGCTATTTTTTTTAAAAATCACATTTTGAAATCTTTCTGTGAAACTCACCTTGCCTTTTTGGTTCAGGGGTTCAATAGTTAAGCTGTCAGGGCCAATATCCACAATATTGCCCATCTGAAATCCATCTGTAGGGTGTGGTGCCCAAACGGGCTTTCCATCCTCCATTTTTGAAAGGGCTTATCCACTATCTCCTGTTTCAAGAGAACAAATAAGGCAACATTAATAGTTTTAGAAACATAAAACAAATAACATCTATTTTAAAAGTTTGCATGTATATTGTGACTCGCAGAAATATTCCAGACAACTTTCACCTTCTACCCATCTTCCTGTTTTCTGCCTGCTTTAGCCATCCCTAGGTAAAGCCAGGCAGAGGCTGCCTGCTACTGCCTGCCTCCAGCTGTGCCTGCAGTAGAGTGCCACATTTTGACCAGTACAGAAACAGAAAAAGGTCATAGGTTTTACCTATGGTCCCAACATAATTTATAATAACATTCCCTTTTACTACCTAAATATTCTCATTTGCACAACATAAGTAATCATCAGAGGAATACATATTATGGTGTAGAGTTAGCTGAAAGTTGAAAAAGAATTAATTTTGGGTCTGAAGGGATAAAAAAAGAGACTACTTCCTCTGGGCTTTCCTAACCTCTGAGATTGCAGGTATGTGCTCTGTACACTCATCATCATAGAAGTACTCAGCATACTGATTTTGTTGTAATTTTCTTCTCTTTTCTTTTAACTGAGATAAGACTTACATTCAGTGAAATGTACAAATCTAAGTATACATGTTGATGAGTTTGGACAAATGCATATACCCCATTTGACAAATGCCTTAGTCAATATATACAACATTTCCATCACCTCAGAAATTTGTCTCATAACTCCATTTGGTCAATCCCTATCTCCATAGACATCCCTATTGTTGTTACCATTTTTGCCTGTTCTTGAACTTCAAATGAATAAAGTCATACAGTATGTATTCTTTTGTGTCTGGCTCCCTTCATTTAACAAAATGTTTTGATATTCAACATATTCAACCACATTGTGAGGACTAGTCCACTGAATGACTGTCCCACAATTACCTGTTATCCTTTTGATAAACACTTCAACTGTTTCTAGTTTTTGCCTAGTGTGAATTTCAATCTCATTTTTTAATTATTCCTATAAGGCTTTTTTCATACTTGGCACTCTGTTTTCAGCATCTCAGTAAGAATTAATTTTTTCACTATGCATCATAATGCTCCTCTTGTGTGATGTTCTCTAATCTGGGATCCTAATGTGGATACTCTCAGATGTAGCCTCTCATGAGAGTCAAGGACGTTTAACAAACAGTTCAGTCAAAAAAATCATTATTAACATGTTTGCAATGTGCTTATTGATTAATATTTTCAATTCAGTGGCTACAGCCTGAGCTGTTTTCCCCATTCAGCAAATGCTATTAGATTAGCATGTAAATCTGAGTTAACAGATAAAGATTCTCCAAAGACATGAATCAACAACATCACTTCAGACTTTTATCACAATAGATGTGTAGGTTCTCCCTATAAACTTATGTAGTCCCATGGCTTTAAATACCATTTATGAGTGATGCCCAAATTTGTTTCATCAGTCCAGACCTCTGCTAAATCCCCAGGTGTCTACTTGTTTTTTGGGTACCTTCTCACGGATTTATCTAACAGATATATTATTATTATGTTATTATTACTCTGGTCTACCACCTCAGCTTATTCTTCACATATCAGTAAAGGTAGGAATAATACTCAGCTCAAATCAAGCCTAGAGTCATCCTCAATTCCCCTAACTCCTTCTAAATTTTTACCATCCACTATTCAATGTGCTCCACTACTGAACCACATCCCCACCACTTAACATGCCCTATCACGTCAGCTTTCTCTCCAATAGGCACTTCAAATCTACCCACTTCTCTGCAATTCCTCTGTTCCCCTAGTCCAAACTAGAGTATACCAAGACTTCTAGAATGCCGCCTGCTTCTACTCTTGCCACTCTACAAACAGATCACTGGTAATCTTACTGAAAGGTAAATCTTCATTTGGTCATTCTTGTTTCATCAAGACATAGATTATTCCTCTGTATGCTCCTATGGCCCAGCACACACAAGTAGCCCCAAAGTCACCAGTGAGTGAATTAACTGTTCACACAATTTCAGAAAAAGTAAAACAAGACAGTTGATTAGAAAGATTTGAATGCTCTTAAAACCTAGACTTGAAATAGCTCCACCACTCTCTGACTGGCTCTTAAGCAAGTTATTTAACCTCTCTGATCATTATCTTTATCCTTGTCCATATGGTGGGATAATATCACTTACCTTACAGAATTGCTGTAAGGATTAAATGACATAAAACTGAGATCACCATTCTAATGGCATTCAATAGATGCTAGCCACATCTCTTTTCCTTCCCTCCTTCATATCCTATGTTTGAAGCCACTAATCAATTTTAAGACAAGGATTCTATGGCAGTTCTAAACACAAAGGAAAACTATAGAAGAGTCACCAATGATCATTTGGGAATAACTCTCTGAAAATAAAATCTTAAAAAATTAAAAATCAAAACTAAAGTCCAAAAAAGGAATGGCAAATTCCCTTGAACTATTCAAATTGCTTTCCCATTTCTAATATAAGGAAGACTAGGTGAAAGTTGAAAAAAAAACAGATCTCCTGACACTAACCACATATGCCATTCACATTTTTGTGCAAAACCCCCAACCCCTTCCTTGCCAGAAGTTGTTTAGAGGTTATTCTCTGGAAAAGATGAAGGCCTCTTGGATGATAATTACCAGCAACAATGAAGGGTGTGCATACAAAAACTGGTGCACTACTCCAGTCCATTCCAGGTCTGCATAGCCTACTTATAGCAAGTATCCTCCTAAGTTAGACAGAATCCACTAACTTAAATATAAATTCCTTTTTCCTACACTTGAATTATGCACCCCCCTCACTTCATATGTTGAAGCCTCAACCCTAATTGTGATTCAGGGTGATATTTGGAGATAAGGCTTTTATGTTGTAATTATGGTAAAAAGAGGTCTTAGGGTAATCAGAGAGGAATGGTGGTTTTACAAAAACAGAGAAAGATTCTCTCCATGTACATGCACCAAAGAAAAGCCATATGAACATACAGAGAAAAGGAGACTACCTACAAGCCAGAAAGTGCTTTTATAGGAATCCAACCATGATCAACAACTGATCTAATTTCCAGGCTCTAGAACTGTGAGTAAATTAATTTCTGTTGTTTAAGCCACCCAGTTTGCAGTACTTTGTTATGGTACCCAAGCAGACTAACATACCACTGCAATAATCCTAAACATCCCTTAACATTTTAATAAATATCAGATTTTTTCTTTAATCACATAGTAATAGAAATAAAATATTCATTGGAAGATTAAAAAAAAGACCTTCCAATCTTTCAGAAAGATGGGTAAAAAGAAAATGAAGTAGGGAAGATATGAAAATAAGTAAAAAGAAAGCCTCTAGCTTGCCAAAATAGAGAGGAAGCTTTGGAATAGCCAAAGAAAATCCACCAAAATTGAAAGATGTGATTTTTCTAAAGTCTAGCCAAAATATCCACTGAGTCTTCAGAACAAGCAAGAAGATACATGCAAAAAGACACCACTGTCAAATTTCAAAAAAAAAAAAAAAAAAGAAAGAAAGAAAAGATGCTACACATTTCGAGAGAGATGAGAAGAAAAGGTCAGAAAAAAAGGTCATATCCAAGGATTATGAATCAGATTAGCTTCAGCAACAAAACAGCCTATAAAGCAATGCTATGAAAATTCTCAAGGAACGATATCTCCAACCCAGAACTGCACACTTAGGCAAACTACCTGTACAGACTAGAACACTCTGACCCAAGAGCTATCCACTGCCCCTGGACTAAGTGAATCTGGCCAAACTACTTATCTTAGCTTGCCTTATAACTATGTAGTGATAATGTATCAAAACCTAGAAGGAGTTACAAATACTCACATCCACTCCCATTAAATTAAATATTATTTCATATATAGTGCGAAGTTTTCACTAGGATAAATCTCTTTTTAAATAAGTCTTCAATTTAGTTGTCTTGGGAATTAGTCGTTTTTGGAATCCTAAATATTTACACTGTAATATATTATCCTTAATTAATGAAGGCTGATTTATTTATCC
Organism: Marmota monax; assembly: GCF_021218885.2. Lineage (NCBI taxonomy): Eukaryota > Metazoa > Chordata > Mammalia > Rodentia > Sciuridae > Marmota > Marmota monax. The sequence goes on along the minus strand of NW_026695208.1, from coordinate 815,217 downwards.
CATCAAAACACAAAATTCTTTTAGATATGTTACTCTCTGGTTCCAGAAAATCTTAAACCCATGCAATCAACACTCATTCTTACTAAACATATTTGCATATGAAGAATACTTAAAAGACACTCTAAGTAAGTTGTAAAAGGATAATCTCATTTTCCTACTATCCTACTTCCAGTAGTACTATTCCTACTGGAAGTCTTGAACACATTAAAGGCTAACTATAAATGCACTTCAGGAATACTAAGGTAGGGGATAGGGGTGAGATTAGTTAAGGAAATTTAAAATTCCTAAAATTCCTAAAGTTATTCTACATAAAAGAGGGAAAACTGAGACAAAACCCTATCATCAACTGAAAATCAATAACTAAAAATTACCTCATTTTTGCTACCTGCTTGACAGTTGATAATATATATATATATTTTTTTAATTTTTTATTGTTGGCTGTTCAAAACATTACATAGTTCTTGATATATCATATTTCACACTTTGATTCAAGTGGGTTATGAGCTCCCATTTTTACCCCATATACAGATTGCAGAATTACATCAGTTACACATCCATTGATTTACATATTGCCATAGTAGTGTCTGTTGTGTTCTGCTGCCTTTCCTATCCTCTACTATCCCCCCTCCCCTCCCCTCCCCTCCCCTTTTCTCTCTCTACCCCCTCTACTGGCATTCATTTGTCCCCCTTGTATTATTTTTCCCTTTCCCCTCACTTCCTCTTGTATGTACTTTTGTATAACTCTGAGGGTCTCCTTCCATTTCCATGCAATTTCCCTTCTCTCTCCCTTTCCCTCCCACCTCTCATCCCTGTTTAATGTTAATCTTCTTCTCATGCTCTTCGACCCTACTCTGTTCTTAGTTACTCTCCTTATATCAAAGAAGACATTTGGCATTTGTTTTTTAGGGATTGGCTAGCTTCACTTAGCATAATCTGCTCTAATGCCATCCATTTCCCTGTAAATTCTATGATTTTGTCATTTTTTAATGCAGAGTAATACTCCATTGTGTATAAATGCCACATTTTTTTTTAATTTTTTATTGTTGGCTGTTCAAAACATTACATAGTTCTTGATATATCATATTTCACAATTTGATTCAAGTGGGTTATGAGCTCCCATTTTTACCCCATATACAGATTGCAGAATCACATCAGTTACACATCCATTGATTTACATATTGCCATACTAGTGTCTGTTGTATTCTGCTGCCTTTCCTATCCTCTACTATCCCCCCTCCCCTCCCCTCCCCTCCCCTCCCCTCCCCTCTTCTCTCTCTGCTCCCTCTACTGACATTCGTTTGTCCCCCTTATATTATTTTTCCCCTTCCCCTCACTTCCTCTTGTATGTACTTTTGTATAACTCTGAGGGTCTCCTTCCATTTCCATGCATTTTCCCTTCTCTCTCCCTTTCCCTCCCACCTCTCATCCCTGTTTAATGTTAATCTTCTTCTCCTGCTCTTCGACCCTACTCTGTTCTTAGTTACTCTCCTTATATCAAAGAAGACATTTGGCATTTGTTTTTTAGGGATTGGCTAGCTTCACTTAGCATAATCTGCTCTAATGCCATCAATTTCCCTGCAAATTCTATGATTTTGTCATTTTTTAATGCAGAGTAATACTCCATTGTGTATAAATGCCACATTTTTTTTATCCATTCGTCTATTGAAGGGCATCTAGGTTGGTTCCACAGTCTAGCTATTGTGAATTGTGCTGCTATGAACATCGATGTAGCAGTGTCCCTGTAGCATGCTCTTTTTAGGTCTTTAGGGAATAGACCGAGAAGGGGAATAGCTGGGTCAAATGGTGGTTCCATTCCCAGCTTTCCAAGAAATCTCCATACTGCTTTCCAAATTGGCTGCACCAATTTGCAGTCCCACCAGCAATGTACAAGTGTACCCTTTTCCCCACATCCTCGCCAGCACTTGTTGTTGTTTGACTTCATGATGGCTGCCAATCTAACTGGAGTGAGATGGTATCTTAGGGTGGTTTTGATTTGCATTTCTCTGACTGCTAGAGATGGTGAGCATTTTTTCATGTACTTGTTGATTGATTGTATGTCCTCCTCTGAGAAGTGTCTGTTCAGGTCCTTGGCCCATTTGTTGATTGGGTTGTTTGTTCTCTTATTGTTTAATTTTTTGAGTTCTTTGTATACTCTGGATATTAGGGCTCTATCTGAAGTGTGAGGAGTAAAGATTTGTTCCCAGGATGTAGGCTCCCTATTTACCTCTCTTATTGTTTCTTTTGCTGAGAAAAAACTTTTTAGTTTGAGTAAGTCCCATTTGTTGATTCTAGTTATTAACTTTTGTGCTATGGGTGTCCTATTGAGGAATTTGGAGCCCGACCCCACAGTATGTAGATCATAGCCAACTTTTTCTTCTATCAGAAGGCGTGTCTCTGATTTGATATCAAGCTCCTTGATCCATTTTGAATTAACTTTTGTGCATGGTGAGAGAAAGGGATTCAGTTTCATTTTGTTGCATATGGATTTCCAGTTTTCCCAGCACCATTTGTTGATAATATATTTTTAAATAAGCACTCTAGTTATCTATAAAGTACTCTACAAAAGCTCTATGTAATCTATAGAAGGCAATCTGTAGCCTATGCTAACTATGCTAACTTTTCATTTATTCTTTGTTGAAAGGTAAAAAAAAAGCTGTCACCAGAAAAATCCCTAAGGAGCAAAACTTATTGGAAGTAAAAGTGACAAATACAAACATATCCATGTTTTTCCCCCCTCTGGACTCCAGGGAAGATCATAATAATGTCCCTAAAACATAGGCAAAACGGGCAGATTCATACAAAACATGAGCCATCACCTGCATGTCCCCATTACCTTCAAAGATTCCCCTTTAAAAAGGATACTTGTGATATACAACACCGTATACTGTATTAGTTAGGTTATTAAAAATTTTGAGTGGCAGCTAAAAAGGAATTTGGGGATATGCTAAAAGAACTAGAATAATATACTAAAAAGGAAGAAATAAGTACTATGCAAGGCAAGTACACACTTCCAAAACTGCCTTATAAGTCATTCTTTCCCTTAATTACTATTTAGTCACCTACTACATACCATGTAATGGTAGATACTGAGAATATAATGGTGAGCAAAAAATAATCAGGTATCTGGCCTCAAGGAGCTTTCTATATAACAGGAAAATCACCATGGGAATAAAAGGGTAAACAAAATTGGCAAAATCCCTGTCCTAGAAAATCTTAAATTCTAAAAGGAAGGGAGGGTATGAAGAGGTAAGGTAGATGTATCAAATTTACCTTTTAAAAATATTACTCTTTCAAATTGTGAAATATGATATATCAAGAACTATGTAATGTTTTGAACAGCCAACAATAAAAAATTAAAAAAAAAAAATATTACTCTTTCATCTGGCCTTGCCCTTACTGATCAAAACAATGTTATGTGCACCTTTGGCACACAGCTTTAAACTTGCACCTCCTCTCACCTTCATCAGTATGTCCTGAAAGCTATTAGCTTCCCTGGTGTCCAGATACTGTGAGAAAACCGGGCACAATGTAATAGTTGGCCATGACTCATGTATTTTGTATGTGCCTAATACAATCTTTCATAGGGTATTTGAGTTCTGAAAAAGTTTATTTATACACCAATACTCTCAAAAACTTTTCAGCAGGATTCCCTTTATCACTCAGTTAACTCTAAAAAGTCCTTCCTATAAACATTTCAAAGATAATCTTCTTCAGGTAGTTATACAAAGCATGGATATTGTTTTATAACTATAATATTGATCATGCATCAATTAAACACACATACTCAAGTTTATTGTAACTATTTTGGTTTTATAAAAATAAACATCCAGAGCTGGGGTTGTGGCTCAATGGTAGAGCACTTGCCTAACATGTGTGAGGCACTGGGTTCACTCCTCAGCATCACATAAAAATAAATGTTTAAAAAAATAAACATCCATGGATAGAAAATATCACTACTAAGTCTAAACTCAGAACAAAAAAATTAGAAAACACCTCAAGATTACAAGATCCAAAAATTGACTACTTCAATTTAATGAAGTAATTTTTATGGACATTAACATTCATTTTTTTCAATGAATATTTACTGAGTACCAACTATGTGCTAGGCAATGCTTTAGGTTTAAATTCTGAAGGAAAACAAAGAGACAAATTTATTTTTAGTGTAACGCATGGAAAAAGGAAAATGTTAATGACAGCTATGTCATCCCTTCTGCAGGTCCAGTTGATTTCAGCTCTTATTCTGATGACTTATCATTTTTACAAAGTGACTTTCAAATATAACCTAAGAAATGCCGATTCACAGTTCATGTTTAAAGCTAAGACCATCAAATTATCATCACTTGATTCTGAAAAAAAGTGAACACTATGGCTATTAACTCCAAATACCTCTTAAGTCTGTTCCTCTCATAGATTAATATCCTACCCAAAAAAATGGGGTAAAAAATAAAATATTTCATTTTTAACAAGTTTATTACATGGTTTTAAAGTATTTTTAAATGTCTTACGATGTGCTTTCAAAACTGATACTATCAGGAAAATTCTGCAAATACTATATGAACTGAACTATTAGAATTGGTTATATGATTTTTTTAAACATTTACACTGAGGAAATTATAAACCATATTTCAAATTTAAAAAAAAGCCTGTATAAATTACTTTTACAAAACAGACTTGAGCTCAGACATAATTATAATAATATATGTAGACAATCTACTAAAATAACATATACTATGCTAAGGAAAAAATACACTATTCTAAGAAAAGCCCTGTATTCTTTTTTTTTTAAGTTGTTGATGGACTTTTATTTTATTTATTCATATGTGATGCTGAGAACCGAACCCAGTGCATCATGCATGCTAGGCAAGTGCGCTACCACTGAGCCACAACCCCAGCCCAACCCCTGTATTCTTTAGAGACTAAATATCCCAGTTTACTTCAAAAACTTATAATTTCTTTCACAGATGTTAAAATACCAGAATAAAATAGATAATAGCAAGATGTTAATTTATCCCAGATTTAAGTTTTTCATATGTTGTGTACTAACCTTATTTATCATCTAACAATTATACCCAGAAATTACTTAGTTTTGTAATTTGTCCTATTGTGTAAGTCACTTCTCAAAGGATTTTTAGTCTTTTCAGAAAAAAATACTTAATAAAAAACTGAGGACTTTATTTTTTCTAAGAAGGGATAATGTTGTTGTTCCAAAAAGTGGTTAATGAAAAGAAGGATCAAATTGCTAGAAAACAAAAAGACAGGTGCTTCTCCTGGAGGATCTTGTGTAAAATGGTTACACTTTGCTCAAATTCTGCAGTTTCAATCACAGGCTTGGGTCCATGGTACTCAGAAATTTGAAGGACTACAAGGTGAACTACTATATATGAACAAAATCACAACCTAGATGACACTCTTGTCATTAATCAAGATGATGAGAAGTCTGATAATCCTTAGTCTTTTAAATGCATCTGTGACCTCTCCAACATTTTAACTCCACAAATATCCCCAAACAGAAGCTGAAGAATTTCACTTAAAAGTAATGGAGTCATTTTAGGAAGTGGCCTCAAGTCCAATCCAATTCAGACAATATATTTCTCCTGATGAAGAAAATAAATAAATGGGAAAACAAAAACAAAAACTCAAATACTAATGATAAGAGCAATAAACTCTGAGGGGTATAAAATTAACAAGAAGAGTAGAAAGTGCTATTCAATGGCAACTTCTATCATTCTTTCATAAATGAGTCAAAAAATCTAGAATATTCAATAAAGTTCTCATGTAATGCACAAGACTAAGTTTTCTTTAACTCTGCTAACTCTGCCTGTGTGTATGCATGTACCTATGCACAGGCATTACACACAAAAATAGGAATTGAGAGAAACTGAATGTGGTTCTCACAGCTGGTATGGAGTTCAGTTCAGCTAGCCAAAAGAAACAAAACCATAATGCTAAAATATACTAGACGTTGCACTAAGGTATTGTTTTATATTATCTCATTTAATTTTTGATGTCTGGTAGGTAGCTACCATCCCTGCTCTATAACAGAGAAAACAGATTCAGAAGGCCATTTGACCAAAAAGAGACAACTATTGGCTGGGGTTGTAGCTCAGTGGTAGAGTGCTTGCCTCTCAGGCATGAGGCCCTGGGTTCAATCCTCAGCACCACATAAAAAATAATAAATAAAAATAAAGATATTGTGTTCATCTACAATTAAAAAATTAAATTAAAAAAAAGAGACAACTAGGAAACAAATGCAAAGGCTGGATTTTAATTCTGTATGACCAGAGTCCAAACTTGTATTCCTTGCACTGCACAGTTTTGCTTAAGCTACCTGTCCGTGCCAGTGGCCAATGGTTAATATTTGTCACTAAATCTGGAAAAAGAGTCCAATAAATACTATTTTGTCCAAATCTACCCCCTTTTTTTGGGGGGGTGAGTGAGAGGGTAGGTACTGGGAATTGAAACTAGGGGTGCTCTATCACTGAGTTACAACCCCAATCCTTTATTTTATTTTTTTCCTGAGACAAGGTCTTGCTAAGTTGTTAAGGGCCTCATTCAGTTGCTGAGGTTGGACTTGAACTTGTAAGTCTCCTGCCTTGAGGTTTATTTTTAGTGGCATGAAAAATAAATAAGAGTTTAAAAGATATATAAGGACTTTTATGAAAGTCTTCTCATTCTTTTTTGTGAACACTGGAATGTTTCTTATTTCTCCATTGTAAAGTCCTGTGTTTGAGTAGATTACAAAGAAGTACAAACTAGAACTTTTTTGGCTTGAGTGACCTGTGCTAAGATGTAAACAGCTTTTACACAGCATTAATTTTGTTTCCAGTTAATATTGCAATTAAATGACTAGCTAAGAATTAGAGAGATGATAAAAAAAGACTAGAGCTTTTCATTAGAATTTTTCATTTTGTTCAAACAAAAATACCTTTGTTATTAAAAAAAAAAAACCTTTGGTATAATTTATCTTAATTAACATCAATAAAAATATGCAATAAGTAGTGATCATAAAAACAAACTGCTATGGGGCTGGGATTGTGGCTCAGCCATAGAGCACTCGCCTAGCATGGGCAGGACGTGGGTTCGATCCTCAGCACCACATAAAAATAAAGGCATTGTGTTGTGTCCGTCTACACCTAAAAAATAAATATTAAAAAAAAAAAACTGCTTGTTTTTACCTCTGACCTCATATCACAATCAACAGAAGAGACTTCTGTGACCTCAAAAGGGTTACAAATTCCTCCCCACAAGCAAGTAAGCCAGCAGTTCTGTAGTGGCAGATACCAGCTGGGTGTCCTCTAATCACTTCTGACACTGTCTTCCCAGAAAGAAAGTGCCAGATCCCACAGGTTAAAGGTTCAGTCCCCAAGACTGCCCCTGCCCACTTTTGACACCAGTTGCAAGCCCCAGAGTGTATGACCTGTACTGCTGATCCATCAGTATTCCCAAAGCTCCCTTCTTTAGTTTGATTAATTTGCTCAAGCAGTTCACATAACTCAGAGAAACACATTCACAGGTTTATTATAAAAAAGATATTACACAGGATACAGATGAGAAGATGCATAGGATGAGGTATAGGAGGCTCCTTTTGGGGTTTTATAGAGACTGTCCTTTAGGGTTTTATGGAGACTCCATTGCATAGGCATGATTGAAGCCTGGGCAACCTTAAGGAAATGTGACTAGACAAAAAAGGGTACATTACAATATCACAAATAAATTCATATATTCTACAAAATTAGCAACTTACACCAGCTTTTAAATTTTGTTTTCAAGGGCCACTTTAATTACTTTCAATCCCACTATGTAACATTCTTTGAAGATGGTATCTACTAATCTCTAAACATACAAATGCAAAGTTTCTTATTTTTAAAATATCTTAAACATTTCAAAATATTCCTCAAGCTCTCACCATACCTACTTATCAATCTGGATATGTACCCATATATTCTGCTTCTGTTCTTTAGACCAAATTATTCTTACTCTTATCTAAGATCTGTCTCTTCCCCCCCACCCTAGGATGAACAGCTGAAACCATATAACCCATTTTTTTTTAAAAGAGAGAGGGAGAGAGAGAGATAATTTTTTTTAAACATTTATTTTTTAGTATTTGGCGGACACAACATCTTTGTTTGTACGTGGTGCTGAGGATCGAACCCGGGCCGCACGCATGCCAGGCGAGCGCACTACCGCTTGAGCCACACCCCCAGCCCAAAACCCATTTATTTGACTGAGAACATTTATTCGCCCATCTGATCCTATGTCCTCCCAGTCATGCAAGGACAATCTCAAATCAATAATTCAATCTCTCCCCTCCCATTCCCTTTTCCCCATATCTCATCACCAATTTTTCCCTCTTTACTATCGTATCATTCCACTAGCTATCTATATTCATTGTCCCTGTTCTCACTTCTCATTTTTTCCAAAAGCCATTCCTACAAGGTATTCATTCCCATCCTCTCAAGATCACAGGTGACCTCCATAGTGCTAATCAGTTTTCAATCTTAATGTTATCTAATATCTAAGTATCATCTGAGTATTCTTTCCTTGAAGCATGTTATCATTATGTGGACTCTTCTGGTTTTCTTCTTGGCTTGCCTCAACTCTTTTTGGGTTTCCTTTGGCTGGATCTTCCTTTTTGTTCAACATCAGAAATACAAGATGAATTCTTGGACTTTACCTACTCTCATCTCCTGGCTTTAAACATTATCTGACCTTTAAACATTATCTGACCTCCTGGCTTTAAACATTCTAATAGTGGCTAATAATGGCACTGATCATATTAACAACGCTAATAACACATTACTTTCTAGCTCAAATTCACACCTCTCCCCTGAACTTTAGACCTCTAAGACTCATGGGCTACTCAACATCCCTATTTAGGATACTAACTGCCATCACAAACTTACCATATCCCAATCTAACCTCTTAACTACCTTTTAAATCTGCTCATCTCATAGTTCCATATTTCTCATTAAATGACAAATTCAACCTCACGGTTACACATGCCAAAAACCTAGAAGTCATCTTTGGTGCCCCATTTTTTCCATTTTACATCTAATCTTTCAGCAAATCCTAATGCCTTTATCTTCAAACTTCACACAGAATCAGGGCTGGGGTTACTGCTCAGTGGTACAGTGCTTGCCTAGCATGTGTGAGGCACTGGGTTCAATCCTCAGCACCACATAAAAATAAATAAATAAAATAAAATAAAGATACTGTATCCATCTACAATGAAAGATATTTTTTAAAAATGTATACAGAATCAGACTTGATTTCACAGTACAACCAATGCCACCCTGGCCCTAATCAACATCTCTCACCAAGATTACTACAGTAGCTTCTGACTGGTTTCCCTGCTTCCTCCCTCTCACCTATACACAGTTCTTAGGACAGCCATTAGTTTGAACCTTTCATATACTGTTCAACATTCTCCAAATGCCTCTCATTTTGCCTCACATCAAAGTCTCTTCCCCCCCACACCCGTGTGTGTGTGTGTGTGTGTGTGTGTGTTTTGGGTTGGGTATTTTTTTTGGTGGTTGTTTTTTTGTTTTGTTTTTTGGAAGTTGGAGGTACTGGGGATTTAACCCAGGAGAGCTTTACCACTGATCCATATCCCCCAGCCCTTTTATTTCGAGATGGTCTCACTAAATGCTTAGGGCCTCACAAAATCACTGAGGCTGTTCTTAAACTTGTATCCTCCTGTCTCGGTCTTCCAACCCACCTGGATTACAGAGGTGTGCCGCCTCACCCAAACTTAGCTTTGATTTTTTGATTTGTTTTGTTTTGTGCAGTGCTCGAGATCCAACCCAGGGCTCCCTGAGTGATAAACAAGTGCTCTACCACTGAGCTGCATCCTCCGCCCACAAGATCCTTTACAAATAGATCCTCTTGTCCACAACCTCTATGATGTTATATGCTACTGCTCTTCTCTCTTGTTCTTTCTACTTTGATCCAAGATAGTCACCTTGCTGTTTCTTGACACATCAAGTATGCATTTCAAAGCTCTGGGATTTCATGACTCAATTCCTCTGCCTGAAGATATCAGAATTGTTATCTTCTTTAGGTCTCTGCTCCATTATCAACTTCTAAAGGAGGCATCTCGATCACTATTTATTTATTTATTTATTTTAAATATTTATTTTTTAGTTTTTTAGGTGGACACAATATCTTTATTTTACATTTATGTGGTGCTGAGGATCGAACCCAGTGCCTCATGCATGCTAGGCGAGCACTCTACCACTGAGCCACAACCCCAGCCCCTGACTACTATTTAAAACAGCAATTCCACTTTATCCACTCAAACCCAGCAAACACTAGCACTCTTCCCTGCTTTGCTTTTCCTATAGTACTTAACATTTGACATACTATACTTTATTCTTTTAGGATATAAATTTCTTTAATCCAAGGGCTTTGTTTTGTTGACTGCTATGAATCTAGACTCCCAGAACAGTGTCTGACATACAACAAATATTTGTTAAGCTAACAAATTAATTTTACTGTCCTGACAACTACAACAATAATATTACTGCAATGAGATTTTAAAAATAAAGAAAGAAAAACATTTAATACCTTATTTATCTTACTTTAGTTTCATTATACAAATATAAGCCTTCTATCAGGCTTTCTGAATACTGAAAATAGACTATAGAGATCCACCTATGCCTAAAAACCCCTGAGATGGAAACCACAGTACTTTTCAGCAACTCCCAGGTCCTGGCTCCTCTTGATTGTGTTAGAGAACATGTCTCATGATGTTTCTAAATGACTATATTGTGTGACCCTTTAATTCAGTTTCATACCAATTCCTAATTGTCTGGGGTTAAAGTAAAGGCCACTGAGGCCAAATGAGCCAACAAGACTTTAACAACATTTCTTGTGTGACTCGATATGAAACAAACAAGAATCCAAGAAAAGAAGGCCAGTGTTCATGGTTAACTAGGCATTCTCACTTCACAGGGGAGCTTTGCAGAAGTTCATTATTTACTGAAATAGATTTTTTTCTTTTTGTTGCTGGGTATTGAGCTCAAGACCTCCTGTATACTAAACACCTACTCTCCCACTAAGCTACACAATCATTCCTGAGATGGATTGTGGGCAAAACATTTTTTAATAAGGTTTCTAACTGGGCAGGGAAAACATTTTGTTTTTGTTTTCACCTTTTAATTAACATCCTTGAGTAAATACTGTACCCAACTCCTCCAGATATTTGGGCTTAGGGAAAAAGAAAGCAAGTTAAGTGTAATGCAATCAATAAATTCTTTCACATAATTAGTTCTCAGCTTAGAGTCCTTGAATGAATGATTATCATCACACATTGTTTAATAATATTTTCCAACTCTTGTGGGCAATAGCTATTTCACTTTTTTGGAAGGTCAAACTGAAAAATGGACCTTAGGAATAATTTTTATTTCCCAACTATCAGCCATTAGTAGGATAGACAAACACAAAAACATTAAAATGTTAAATCTCTGAAAAATTCATTCTGAAATAGCTCCTACAGAAGCTATAGTCATCTCCTGATTATACTACCAAGAAGTATTTGAAGTAGCAAAAAGATGATGAAATTCACATGAGTACTGTCAAAATATGTCTTTCTTCAAAATGTAATCATCTCTTCAATACATAGTGTCATTTAAGATAGGACTGCGAGGAGAGAGAGTATTGTCTGGAGAGGATTTTCAATCCTGAAATGAAATTATTACAAATAAATTATGTAAACATTTACTGACTTGCTATTATGTGCCAAGCACCAGAAAAAAATTAATATTCTCATCATAAACAAAAAAGAACATTTTTTATTAGAAAAAAAGCAAATAAACTGAGCATAATGAGTCACACCCATCTTCTCCTTTCTCATCTTTTCTCCATCTCAGAACACTAACTTACACCAAAAAATCAAGAAACAAGGGCTATCTTAATCCTTGAAAAGAAAGATCAAATCATAGGCTACACAAACCCTACCTTTCAGTAAATAAAGGGAAATACACCAAAGCAAACATTTTCTTCTCCTTAAACAAACAATATTTGCTTGCTTTAGTCATTCCCTAGGGCTAATACTTTTTTAATACTAATTTAAAAATTTCAATGATGATAAATTAGAAAAACAGTCCCTAATTCCATAATGTCTGTATTGCTTTTACCAAGTTACTGTCCTCTTCTGCCTTTACTTTAAAAACATCTTTGTTCTTTCCTGACCAAGGTGTTCCACATAAATAAAGCACCAAAGTACGATTCTCTTATATGGAAGAATCAAGACAATATTACTTTGACTCCACTGAAGATATCCAGGGGAGTTAGGCTTCAGAGAAAGAGGAATTTAAGTTGTATCCTAAAGGAACAAGGATTTCAACAAAAAAGAAAAGTAGAAAGTATTATAAACAAATGAATATCAAAAGCAGAAATTCCAGGTTGTAAAACTGAAAGATTAATTACTGAATATGAATAATACTTATCACAAGGGTGAGGGGGAGAAAAGGAAAATAGCAGCTCAGTGAAAGATAAAGTTGAAGGGCAGATCAATGCCAAAATGTACAAGGCCAGACTCCAATTCTTTGTTCTAGAACAAGGGACAACCATAGTGTTCTGGTAAAAGACTGGATGCAAGAATTCAATATTATGAAATAGGAGAAAATAAAGACAACAAAAATAGGGCAGTAGCAGGGATAATGACAGACTGGGATAGAAGCTAGATAGTGCCAAATAATTAGTGAATGCATGAACAAACAAAGAACTGATTAAACAGGCTTATAACTGCATGTTATAAATTAAAAGAAAAATGAGTGAAAGTATGAGAATTTAATTCCTTATATATAAACCATTAATTGGCCATAAATTATATTGTACTTTTGTTTCATAAATCCACCAAACCACATATGAAATATATTGATTATTTGTTAATGTTATTATTCAGCAACCAGATTTTTCTGATCATTCTGATCCAATAGACAATAAATATCCCTCAAAGCATATCTATTCACTGCTTGTCATCCAACTCAGCATTTTGTACCAATGTGTTGGATCAATAAAATTAAAAAATACAGTAATATAATAGATTATCAAATCACCGATGAAAGTACAATGCTTGGGCTGGGGCTGTAGCTCAGTGGCATAGCGCTTGCCTAGCATATGTGAGGCACTGGGTTCAATCCTCAGCACCACATAAGAAATAATAATAATAATAATAATGAATTAAATAAAGGCATGCTGTCCATTTACAACTATTTAAAAAAGTACAAAGTACAAATTCTAGGTAGGAGTTAGACCTTCTTTTCAGTACATTTCTATAAACCTCCATTAAGGGTTTCAATGTCCCCAGAGAGAGTTAAAAGAAAGCAAACTGTTCCTGTGTTTTTTAAAGTAGATCTCATAATGAAAACCTTCCCCACTGTGCTTTGGGCATTTTGTCTTTATTCCTAAGCATCAACAATGGCAGTGGTTGACTTCTTTTAAAGCTTCTATCCCAGTTTAAAGCATCCACTTTCTATTTACACTTCTACCTTCCATCTACACCAAAATCCAATCTGAGTCTTCACACTATTAACCTTAAAGTTCCTAGTTATTACAGTCAGTTAAACTCAAAAACTTTAAATCAGAGTAGTTCAAGTACTCAGTTACAGTTTTATAATCTCACTCACTCTCTGGAATGAATTACACATTATTTATTCAACAATTAAAATTCAACTCAGCTACAATTTAGCCTCAATCCACAAGAATTACCATCCTAGGGTAGAATGTTAGAACCACTGAATAACTCTTTATGAAGGAAGAATTTTTTTTGCATTCAGTGCTGAGCCTGCTTTTTTTTCCTTTAATTTAACTGTTCACAATAAAGTAGTATTCATAATTACAATCTTCTCACAAGCTACATTCAATCTTGTGTCACGAAGGTGCACTTTTATGTGAATTTTTATTAAAATGATAAAAGAACACTGTATGTGTGAGAAAAAGTATATGTGCGCTGCTTAGAATTAAACCCAGGGCTTTACAAATGGTAAGCAAACATGCCAAAACCCCCACATTTTATTTTTTAAAAAAGTCAAATTCAATTTTTCTTTCTTGATTTTGTTTGGGGAGTTGTTTGTTTTGGTTTGGTTTTTTGGTCCTGGGGTGCTTTACCAATGAGCTACATCCCTGCCCTTTTTATTTTCTGAGACAGGTTTCACTGCTTAGGACCTTGCTAAATGGTAAGGCTGGCCTCAAGCTTTCAATCCTCATTGCCTCACAAGTTGCTGGGAATACAGATGTGCACCACCACACCCAGCCCAAATAAAGTATTTATAAAAGCTTATATTTGGCTGGGGTTGTAGCTCAGTGATAGAGTGCTTGCCTAGCATATGTGAGGCACTGGGCTCAATCATCAGCACCACATGAAAATAAATAAATACGTAAATATTTGAAGGCCAATGTCATCTAAAAAAAATATTTTTTAAAAAAGGTTTATATAAAGCCAGGCACAGTGGTGCACACTTATAATTCTAGCAGTTCAGAAGGCTGAGGCAGGAGGATCTCAAGTTCAAGTGTACTCTGGGCAATGTAGCAAAACCATGTCACAAAATAAAGCATTTGAGGATGCAGCTCAGTGGTAGAGTGCTTGCCTAACATATAAGAGGCCTTGAGTGCAATTTCCAGTACTGAAGAGAAAAAAAAAAAAAAAAGATTATGTAACCAACAATCATACCATCCTTGTTTGTTCTACAGACTTACTGTCCAGCTATTATTATGGGACTTCCCTTCATAACTCCCACCTGAGTATATATTTGTGTTCTTTCTTGTCTAAAAAGTCTTTATCCTATCTTATGGTTGATTGATAGACTGAATATACACACTTGAATTCTGGGTTGAAAATCATTTTTCTTCTGGATTTTGAGGGCATAATCAATTATTTTTAGCATCCAGAGTTGATGTGTCTTTCAGGTTCCTCACAATTTGTACCCCCTTTTGTCTCTCCCCATGACCCTAAAATTTGGGGAATCCTGGCTTCATCCTCCAAACTTTATGACAATATGTTAAGCATACATTGCTTGAATTCATGAGCTACACATTCTGAGAGCACCGTCAGTCTGGAAGCACAAGGTGTACAATGCTGAAGAATGTTTATTGCTTCTATTGTTTTCTAAAATGTCTTCTTGTTTCTTGTTCTTTCTGGTCAAAATGGTCCAGGAAAAAAATGTTCAGAATTACCACAATTAGACACCACCGCAAACCTACCAGATGACTACAATTTTTTAAACTATGAGGATGCAGAAGAATTGAACTCTCTTATATTGTTTGCCATATTACTGGAAATCCTACCCCCAGGAACAGGATAAGTATCACGTATTTGAAATGCTTCTGATTAGAAGTGTTTCACATATCAGACTTTTTTTTTTAGCTTTTGAAAGATCTGCATAATACATAACAAACAATCTTGGAGATGGGACCCAAATCAGAACACAAAATTCATTTACATGTACACATAGTCTAACAGTGATTTTTCACAATATTTGTAAGGAAGTTTTGACTGTGCCCATCCCACAAAGTCAAGTGTAGAATTTTCCACTTGTGCCATTGTGTTGGCACTCAAAAGTTTTGGATTCTGACATTTCAGATTTCAGATTAGGGATGTTCAATATGACCTACCCAAGAGAAATGTGATCCGCATAACGATCTTACATGTGAATAGTTGTAGCAGTTTTACTGGTAACTGCCCAAAACTTGAAACAATTCAACAGGCGAAGAGATAAATACATAACTATACAATGGAAAACTACTCAGAAATAAATAGTACTAAACTACTACTAATAGCCACAATGACATGAATGATTCTCAAAAACAGTATGCTAAGTGAAAGTCACCAGAAACAAGGAATATATAGCATAAGAGTCCATTTATATAAAGTTCTAGAACAGGCTAAATTAGTCTAAAATAACAAATGAGATAAAAAAATTAATAGTTTATAAACTTAAAGAAATAAAATCTGTATAATAGAAAACATTATATAAGTGGTTCTTAGAAACTAACATAGGGGAATGGAACTGACTAAAATAAAGAATGAAGTAACTTTTTAGAAAAACAGAACTATTCTGCATCTTAAAATATATTCCCAAAGAGATAAATTTTACTATCTGCACACTGTACCTCAATAAATGAAACTTTTTAAAAATTAATTTATTTATTTATTTTAATTAGGTATATGTGACAGCACAATGCATTTTGATTCACTCTACACAACTGCAGCAAAACTTTTCATTTCTTTGGTTGTACACAATATAGTGTCGCACCATATGAGCAGTCATCATGTACCTAGGGTAATGACGTCCATAACATTGCACCATCTTTCCTGTCTCCACACCCCCTCCAGCCCCTCCTTCCCCTCTGCCCCATCAAAGTTCCTCCATTTTTCCCATTCTCCTCCCCATTATGTATCAGCATCCTCAGCCTTTGGTTATTTGGAATTGGTGTACTTCATATACCATGATGTTCTCCAACTCGATCCATTTACCTGTAAATGCCATAAATTTATTTTCTTTTAATACTGAGTAATATTCCATTGTGTATCTATATCACATTTTCTTTATCCATTCATCTATTGAAGGGCATCTAGGTTGCTTCCACAGTTTAGCTATTGTGAACTGATCATAAAAATTGATGTGGCTGCATTACTATAGTATGCTGATTTTTGACCCAGCTATTCCCACTCCCCGGTCTATATCCAAAGGACTTAAAATAAATGAAACTTTAAAAACAAACATTAGACTCACTCAAAGATTGAATGTTTTCTCTCATATGCAGAATCTAGAGCAAAATAAAGGAAAGAGGAGAGAAGAATAGGATAACATAAAGAGAAAAATCGATAATACAGAAGAAGGAGATCAACAGACAGTGGAGAGCTGGGGTTGTGACTTAGAGGAAAGAATTCTTGCCTAGCATGCAGCATGAGGCACTGGGTTTGATGCTCAGCACCACATAAAAATAAAATAAAGGTATTGTGTCCACCTACAACTAAAAAATAAGTTGTTTTTTTCCCCAAAAGAAAGGGATAGTGGAGTGATGGGTAGGGGGAGGCAATGAAGACTGAATTCTTTAAAAAATCCCATTATTCAATAAAGAACTTCACCTTTATGCATAGGGAGAAAGAGCCAATCAAATATAAATTAATAGACCAGTGAAAGGAAGTCTAAAAGAGTAGAAGCAGCAGAATGGGAGAAGGGAGGAAAAACAGGAAGAAAGAGGAGGAGAGAAAACGGAGGATCATGAACTGAAATCAAATTCTATGCATGAGTTTGTTGGAATGAACCTAACTGTAAAACTCTAATTAAAAAAAGAAATCTTATAAATATTAGACAAACCCCAATTGAGAGGCATTATACATAATAACTACCCAACTGCTTCAAATATTTGAAGGCCATGAAACACAAAGAAAGACCTAAAAAAATTAGAATTTACTGCATTAATAGCATAAAAGTCTGATAAAATTCAATAGCCAATTCTGATTAAAGAAAAAGACCCTCAGCAAACTAGGAAGAGAATGCAAATTCCTTGGTTTAATATAGTTGTCTATGGAAAACAAAATATCATATTTATCAGTAAAACATGAAACACCTTCCCTTTAGGAACAGAAACAAGGTAAGGAGGCCTGCTCACCATTTCTATTCAACATTTACTTGAAGTCAATGCAAAAAGGCAAGAAAAAGAAAGAAAGATAAGTCCTGAAAAGGAAGCAGTAAAACAACGCTATGTGCAGACAGGTTTGAATGCCAAGAAAATATTTTTTCCATATAATAAATAATAAGTGAGTTGTAAGTCTGGGGTTTAAAATCAATGTACAGAAATGAATGACATTTTTATACACAACAATAAAGAATTAGAATTAAAATTATAGTAAATTTTTTTTAAAAAATAACATTTATCATAGCATCAAAAACAGCAAACACCTAAGAATAAATCTAATTTCAAAAATACATGCATCTCCCCAGAATATAGAGGAAAGGGACCTGGAGGTAAGAGAAAGGGAGGGAAAGTTAAAAAACTGTGGATTGATATTGTCCAAATTACTTTGTTATATTGTGTACATGCATACATATGTAACAATAAATCCCACCATCATGTACAACTAATGCACCAATTTTTTAAAATAAGGAAAAATATTACAGTCTAAGTGAACTAGGCCAAGTGAACTAGGCCAGGTCCTTTCCACTTGCTGTTTCTCTGTCTGAAAACCCTTCCCGGGTACATTGTTTCCAAATGTTCTGGTCTCTATTCTGATGTCATCTTTTGCTATAATTTGGATGTGGCTTGTCCCTTAAAAAAAAAAAAAGTACATATCCCCTAAAACACATACTTATTAATTATGAAACACAATAATAATAATAATTTTACATATAAGGTGACAGTCACCACCTTAAACCAAATAATAAAAAGTTCTGTTTCATACAACATATCAATTCAACTGTATTCCACCAAAAATGTATAATCTGAACATCTCTTTGAGGAAATATTAAACAAACCCCAATTGAGAGGCATTATACATAACAACTACCCAACTGCTTCAAATATTTGAAGGCCATGAAACACAAAGAAAGATAAAAAACTGTTCCGGATGACAGAAGACAAAAGCATGTGACAAGTAAATGCAACACATTATCTGGGATTTACCTTTGCTATAAATGCCATATCCAGGACAAACTGTGAACCTTGAATCTGGTCTGCAGATTTTTAAATAATAGGCACTGATTATTGTTACCTATGGTCAGATTGAAGAATGATTCTGGTATTTGTTAATATATGTTATTCTGTATTTCCTAATAAAGACACTCACCCTGAGCTGTTTACAGGCAAGTGGGCAATAAGTAAGCCTGCAATTTACGCTAAAAAAAATTTCAGGAAAAAGAGTTGGGGGCATAGTTTGTTGGCAGAGCCCTTACCTAGCATGCAAATGCCCTGGGTTCAATCCCTAGTACCACAAAGAAAACAAAGTGTAAGTATAGGATGTTAGTATTTCTCATTTTTCAGAAATGAGAAAGGGATATTTCTTCATCTGGATTTTCTTTATTGGATTATCTGGTTTTTGTTTGTTTCCTATTTATGAGTTCCTTATATATGCTAGATATTAATCTTCTGTCAGATGAATAGTTTGTAAATATTTTCTCCATTCTGTAGATTGTTTCCTTTACTGTGAAGAAGGTTCTCAGTTTAAGGCAATTTCATTTTTCTAATTTTACTTTCATTGCCTGTGTTTTTTGGATCTTATCAAAAATCCTTTGCCTATACCAATATTTTGAAATATTTCTTCTGTTTTGTTCCAGAACTTTACTCACCCTAGTTAGGATGGCTACAATTAAAAATTTTAAAAGTGGAGTCATATGTATAGCTCAGTGGTACAGCATGTGCCTTACATGCATGAGGCCCTGGGTTCAACCCCCAACAGCAAAAACACACACACACACACACACACACACACATATACACACACACACACTGGCAAGGATGAAGAGAAAGGGAAACTCTTACATGCTGCTGGGAATATAAATTAGTAGAGTCATTACGGAGGAGTATGGAGGTTCCTCAAAACACTGAAAACAGAGCCAGGTGTGGTGGCACATGCCTGTAATCCCAGCAGCTCAGGAGGATCACAAGTTCAAAACCAGCCTCAGCAACTTATCGAGGCCCTAAACAACGCAGTGAGACCCTGACTCTAAATAAAATACAAAAAAGGGCTGGGGATGTGACTCAGTGGTTAAGTGCCCCTGAGTTCAACCCCTGGTACAAAAAAAAAAAAAAAAAAAAAGAAACAGAACTGTCACATGATCCAGTCATCCCATGTAGATACAAGTATTTATACATATGAATATGTACTTAATTTACAACAAAAGTAATCCAATATAGAATAATGAATAATATGAACTTTTCAACCAATGCTACTAGGAAAGCTGAATATCCATTTGGTGGGGAATGAAATTTGAGCTCAATCTTTTATCATATGCAAAATTACATATAGATGGTTTATAAATCTACATATTTATTATATATTTCAAAGTAACCAGAGAAGACTTTAAAAGTTCCCAACACATAGGAAGAATAATATTTGAGAAGACTAAAATACTAATTACTCTGATTTTGTCACTATACATTGTACATACACTGAAATATCATAATGTACCCCTTAATATACATATGTTAATTTTAAAAGAAAATGTGTAAATCTTACAAATTAAGAGTCTGTATTCTTTTTTTTAATTACTTTCAAAAAAATATTTTTAGTTGTAGATGAACATAATACCTTCATTTTGTTTATTTAGTTTTTTTATGTGGTGCTGGGGATTGAACCCAATGCCTCACATGAGCTAGGCAAGCATTCTACCACAAGAGCCTGTATTCTTTTTTTTTTTTTTTTTTAATATTTTGTTTTTTAGTTGTACTGGACACAATATCTTTATTTTATTTTTGTGTGGTTCTGAGGATTGAACCCAGCACCCTGCATGTGCTAGGCAAGCATTCTACTGTTGAGCCACAACCCCAACCCCTGTATTCTTAATTACTACACTACACAGACTTCCCCAAAAGAATGTACATTAGCAGAATTTTCAGCTTTTCTTATGGTTTATTTGCTGCTATAACTTTCTTCTTCAAAATGAGAAAGCCTACTACTCTGTGCTTTAATAAATTAATTTCTTAGGAAGAATCACATATGAACCAATGTGATTCCTCAAAACATTTTAAACAGTTATATTACACAGAATTCACTTATATTTATGAAAAAAACAGATTGTATTAATTTACATCTCTCTCTCTCCCTTTTCCCAAATTGCAAGAGCCTGGCATTTGGTTGGTACCCAATAAAATTTCAATGAATAAGGGAAAATTTATATAATGAAAAACATTATATATAATATATATATGATGAACCTATATTTAAAGAACAAATAAAAGTGTGCACTGAATACTAAAATATAATGAGTTATAAAATGACGTGCATCACTACAATGGTCCTTCCTCTGCCAATTCCAAGAATTAACAAACAAAACAGCAAATGTCTTTCAACTTCAAACTACAGCAACACCCTCCCTCAATCTCCAACAGACAGATTCTTCTTCCTCTGCTCTAAACTCTTTTTTTTTTTTTTTGCCTCTTGAAGTACAAACTTCTGAGGTGCTCTTTACTGTCACATCATATGTTCTATTGATTTTCTCCAACCCAATTCTATTACACTCCTAATTCTGGCTTTCAATGTCACCTCATTCCTATCCTTGGTTATTTCAAACTTCCCTTCCAACTCCCAACCCTTCAAATAAAGTCTCTCCAATTCAAGATTTCTCATGTCATTCCTACAAAAGGTCCTTTCACTGTAATTGCCTGGAATACAAACTTTGATGAACAAGAAGTATATTCAGATTTCTTGGCTCCATCGTTAAAATCTTAAGGCAGAAATCTGACTTCTCCCTAAAACACAGCCAACATTTTTGTCCCACCCCTTAAAATAATCACAAATTAAATTAGAGGTAAAATAACTGTGTATGAAGTTGGAAAATAAATTTCCATCTCTTCTAAAAATGCTGGAAAATACTAAATGATAATCAAAATGACCATAAATAGATGGATACTATGTATTAACTAAAGAGCTTTGCCTTATCAAAATAATTATTTTAATATCAATCCAAAGTCTATCTAATGACATATCAAATACCATTTTGGAGGTGGAAACTATCACTTCTATGATATATTTTATAATGAAAACAAAGAATTCCATCCTATGAGTGTCACCAAAATACAGGACAAGACAAAGAGGAATACTGAAAAGTCACATTCAACAAGTTTATTTCATGGTCCTAATTTCACAAGTTGGGGTACCAGTTTAGTGAACACAACCATGAGAACCATGCAATATTTCTATTCAAAATCAAAACAAGACCTTATCCTTGTAGGCTGTTTCCCAAAGGACAGAGAAAACTAGAAACACTTTAAGGCAAGAAACTATAGCTATCTGATGGTCTTATCAAAGACTATCATTTGTTCTTTTGTGAAAAGTTAAATTCTCAAAAAGTAGATTTCAGAGAGGTCCATGAAGAGTCAGAATCCTAGGACAAACAGAATCTATTTTCAATTTAAGAGAAAGTAAGTACAAAAATAATGAATATGGGGCAATGAAACAAGGACAGATGGAAAACAGGATTAAATGAGAAGGGAGAAAGGAAACCTGAATCTAGGGATGGGATATCAGAGCAAGGATGAATAGTCTAGTAACCAAAGCAACAAACCAGCTAAGAATATGTTAAGCTGTGTAGCATGGTAAACCAAATGTACAGAAGGCAAAGAAGAAATTAGAGATTTGTAATACTCATTGTATAAATGACTGAAGTATAAATCTTTCTACTTTTCATTTTAAACAGTTATAGAGAAAGGATTTTTAAAAAAATTCTGTGGAAGCAGCAACAAGAAGATACCATCATCTTGAGTGTAATAATATTGAAAGAAGGGACAGGAACCAAGATAAATCCAGAACAACATAAAGTACTTTAAACTGACATAAATAAAGCTCATTTATAAATACTAATTACATTTCAACCCATCACTAACTTCCAACAAAATGTCCAACAATAACTAAGATTCAGAATACAAAGGGAAATGTTTATTAAAAATTCTATGGAGCCAAATATCTAAGAAACCAATTCCAAAGTTATCTCCATATCCTGCCTGCATTTTACAACACTCACCTCACTTTAATATCTGGAGTAAGGTTACTCAGAACAATTAGTGTCCCTCCAAACTCCAGCACAGGTCCTCATCTGTCCTTGTACAGTTTAGATGACACACCACTCCCCGGTACCATCCTTTTGTCTTATCTTGAATAGAACGTTTCTCTAAGTGACACTAGAGGAAACATACGGCAATCCTGAAAACCGGGAAAGCTTAGTTATCACCAGCAGAGATCAGCATGTCATCTCTATGTGGAGAAGGTGGAGACACTCAAGAGGTATCAGTCTCACCACACTGTCTGGGTCTAATTCTCTAGGTGTATCCTCTGCACTTGCACATAGACTGTGAGCCAATCACAGAAAGAGTCACCACTGCATACACACAATTCGCACTCCTCCTGCCAGAGAGGTCTCCCCTCTGTTCTTCAGGGCATTTCTATTCACTGCTCCAAAAATTAAGCAAATTTCTCCTCCTCTGTGGTGTTTTCCACCATAAACCTTCTCAGGATTAGGCAGTCCTTCCTCTGAAACTGCTTTTAAATTTATTTATACCACTTGTTTCTTCCAGCTTTGTTTTATACTTCATTGTTTAATTTTTATCTCAGTGCTTCAGACAAGAACCATGCCTTGCTTATCCATGAACAGCCAACAACTAATACAGTACTATATATCATGTATTGGAAATTATTAAATATTTGAACACATAAATAGTAAATGCTGTCTGAACACATAAATAGTAAATGCTGTCTTCAACTGAAGTGGCTAAACATAGTTTTAAACAATATAGTCTCAAATGCTAAGATTAAAGTTTTTTTTAATATCTTTATTTATTTTTACGTGGTGCTGAGAATCGAACCCAGTCCCTCGCAGATGCTAGGCAAGCGCTCTACCGCTGAGCAACAACCCCAGCCCCAGATTAAAGTTTTTGAGGAAGCAGACATATATCTTATTAGTTTATCCCTACAAGATTTCAAAACTAGCATACACCTTAACTTGTCTCTGTGAATAATAAAAAAGTTAAAACAAGCTAGAGTAATCTTTTTTATATCACAGTGTTCTATTTTAATAACGCAATCACTGCCTTTACCCCCAAATTTTAATGAATATAAAATAGAGTTCCTAAGGTAAAACTAACACATTACAATAACATGTCAAAAATTAAAGGCAACTTGGAGGCTTGGATTGTGGCTCAGTGGTAGAGCGCTTGTCTCACACATGTGAGGCACTGGGTTCAATCCTCAGCACCACATAAAAATAAATAAAATAAAGATATTGTGTAAAAAAATGCTTCATTAAAAAAATTAAAGGTAACTTCATCAATTAGAATATTTAAATATACAGATCTTAAAAGTACAATTTTTTAAAAAAGCATTTTTAGTAAGAACTTAATTAGCAAACAAAGTCAAATGGCAGTATGAATAATGAGAATGATAAACTTAATCCTTTTAAAGCATTTTTTCCCCTCTCAAGGAAACAGAAAAAGTGGAAGGAGAAATTTGTTAAAGCTATTCTTTACTCACTAAATCAATATAAAACATATAAACTGAATACCATATAGCAATTAAATAAAATGGATCATTTAGTGCAGAGTTCTCCAAAAACCACAAAAGGGAGAAGAAAATAAACTACATTGTACAATATTTGTAAATTGCTTTAGACTTTGACCATTATAGATAAATTATGATCAAAATATTTTTAAAACTAACAAAAACAATTTATTTCAGAGATAATTATTTACAAACTTGACTGGGTATTTCATAGCTTTTTTTGTTTTATTTTTTGTTGGGGTCTCATTATGCTCCCCAGGCTGGCCCTGAGCTCTTGGACTACAGCAATCCTCCTGCCTCAATTTCTCAACAGCTGGAACTGTAGGTGTGTGCCACCATGTTCATCTTGGGTATTTTAAAATCATTTCCTTTTAATATCACATTCCAATTTGTTTCAGTTAGCTTGTCATATATATCATACCACTAACTAACCAAAACTACAAAGGCAAATACAAAATAATTAAACATAATGCAAAGGCTCCATTCCCAAATATACTTGAATTCTAAGTAATACACTACTTGCTTGCTTTCCAAACCACCTGAAATTTATACTTATTTATAAATTCCACTAAATCAGAATTATATCTTTGTTCCATATTTCATTAAACACACTGTGTTTTCTTTAAAGTTTCAAAATGTTTTCCAAGGTCTTAGCCTCCAAATAATCTGATTCCAGAAACTGAAAAGCAAAGAATAGTTTTTTTCCTCTGCATTACAGCTTGAGTCAAATAAATACTAAACTAAAATGAACTGGAGGTGGGTAAATTAGTGTTTCTTCATAAAAATCATAAATTCAACTTTTTAGTAACCTTTTAAACAGAAAGTCTTACGTTTCAAAGGGTCAACAATATCTGTGTAAAGAACTAGGCCAGGAAACCATATTTTATACATTTTTGAAATTATAGTCTGATATTTTCCTTCAAAATATTTATATATATATATATATATACATATATATGTAATTGAAAGAATTAAATACTTTTTTTTAACCCATCACAGTTGATAAAAACTGTAGTTCACATTGAGTTGTTCTTTCAGTGAGTCTAAAACCTGTAAATCCCCTGAACAGCACTGTTCAGTATGCACAAAACATATTTGTTGTAGCACTGTTAAGAGTGAAAAACAGGAAACGATCTAAATGCCTATGATTAAAGAGAATGGTTTAATAAACTATGCTGAGTTTGGACTACAGAACACCATGCAGCAATTAAAAACAGTAAGGTCGATCTTTATCTTAACCATTCCAAATCTGACCTAAAATTTATATTAGGAGAAAATAATGTTTAAAAGAGTTAGGCAATATATTCACAGTTAGAACTTATGACAGAATTATTTACTAACTAGACATTTATTGAGCAAACTTTACAACAGGGCAAAGTACTGATCCCTGAAGACACAAGAATAAAATCTCCTGAAAAAGAAAGACAAGTACACTGCAATGCACAATGTTTAAAGTGCTGACACAAAGTATGCACGAAGTGGGGGAAAGATAAGGACAAGACCAGGACGAAGGACAGAGAATCCATTTTAAATTGAATATTAAAAGATGAGTAAAATAAAACCTTAAAGCAAGGATATGCTATACATTCCATGAAAAAAAAAAAAACATTGGTGTGCTTTACATATCAGGCCTCAAACTACCTTATAAATGTTACTAATTACTTTTACTAGGAATACATTGGTCAACTCCATTAAAAAGTCACTTTCCATTTCTTTATAAGGGTAGCAATGGTTTTTTAGATGGGCCATATTCCCTCAAACAAATATATTACTAAAGACTAAGCATCAACACTGTTAACAAAATAACATTAAACACATATCAGAATAAAGCTCAGGACTTGAACTAATTTTAAAAGGAGTAGATTCCTTTTCAAGTCATATGCACCTCCTGACCTGTATTTGGTTGTCTGCTCCCAGACTGACAACAGATAAGCAGCACAGCTCTCAAGGCAGGAGACTGATCTTTGGCAACACAGGCATCCACCCTAGTTGCTGTTATCCTCATATCCTGCCCTCAGACGAGCCAAAGGCCTGGAACCTGAGAAGGAATCTGGACAGTTGCCAAGGCATCTCATTCGAAACATCCAGGGACAAGGGCCAACCCAACCCCAGAGCTGGAAACCAAGGCAGCAGTACCTTTTGTATGTGTTCCTGACCCAGAGGTGACCTACAATCTTCCTCGCCTTTTACTAAACACAGAAGAATTTGCTCACCCAGTTACTATACAGACTTTAATCTCACCAGTGGCAAAACAGCAACTACAAACTCCTAGTCCTAGGAGGATCATATTTATTGGTGAGAACTCATTGGTCTACTGGGATGCAACAAAGCACTACATAAACAGCACCTTCTTGACAATGCATAAACAATAACATCAAAGTATAATCTTGTATACATAAAATAATTCCCTATCTAAACTTTCCAAGTTTTAACGCACCATTTCTCAGAAGTAGGGGAGAGGGGATTAGAAGGTTCAATAGAATTTGTTTCCTTGATTTTCCTCATTAAGGAAAATTTCTAAGAAATACATCCTACAATTTTAACTGTTACTTAAGCCATGTCTCAAAATGTAGAAGACAAGGGGTTGGGGTTGTGGCTCAGTGGTAGAGCACTCGCCTACCATGTATGATGCACTGGGTTCGATCCTCAGCACCACATGAATGTAAAATAAAGATATTGTGTCCACCTAAAACTAAAAAATAAATATTTAAAAAAATGTAGAAGACAAGTTCTACATGAAAAATAAAGCCACATTACTTGAGTATTTCAGTATTTAAAGAGCTAACAGTCACATAAACACCACATTACATTCACTCTCTAATAGAAAAAAGATCCAATGGAGACTAAAGGGATGTCAGCAATTTAGTGGTAGGAAGACCACACACAATGCATGAAAAAAAATATAAATTCATTCAAGCTATTGGTTATAGAGAGTTTATCAATTATGTAAATTTGTATAGAGCTACATTTAATATAAATTCACTGAACTAAAATACAAAAATACTAAACTATGATGCTTTTAAATTATATTGACATTGGGCTGGGGCTGGGGCTCAGTGGTAGAGCACTTGCCTCACACGTGTGAGGCACTGGGTTTGATCCTCAGCACCACATAAAAATAGATGAATAAATAAAGATATTGTGTCCATCTACAATGAAAAAAAATTATATTAACCTTAAGAAAAGATACAGAAATCCATAATCATTTTATTATGTTAAAAAAAGACAAATATTTATAATACCTGAGATAAGAAAGAAGTAAAGGGAAGGGAAAGGAAGGGGAAATTGCCGATTGAAATGACCTGGGAACCTCTAAGAAAGTGCTGACATCTCAGTCCTATCCTCCAAGATCTGGGATTAATGAGTAGACTGTAGTACAGCCATCTTAACCTAGAATTCTATTCTCTGACTTCTGACAATGCCAAGTTTAAATTCAATCATTTTCATACTGATACAATAATTATCTGGAAAATCATTCCAAATTCTCATTTATATTGGAAAAATGAATAAAGGAATGATTTCATGTTGTCTTATACAATTTGAATGAATTTTTAATTGTTTAGGTACTATGTTTATATAGCTGATTTATTTCCCTTAAATTTCATTTACAGAAAATACATTTATCATCTAGTAACCAAACTATGTTTGTAAGCTCTGGTGAAGAACTGACAAATGTATCCTGAGTGAAAATATATATTCATTTCTTTCCTTTTTGTTCATCAATTCTTAGATTATATACTACAGCGCTCCGTTTGCGGGGCATGGTGGTGCACGCCTGCAATCCCTCGCAGATCCAGCCAAGAGGATTGCAAGTTGGATGCCAGCCTCGGAAGCATAGGGAGACCTTCTCAAGATAAAAAATTAAAAAGAGCTGGAGATGTAGGTCAGTGGTAAAGTGTCCCCGGGGTCCATCCCTACTAACAACAAACATAAAAAAAAAAATAAATTTGAGATTATATACTACACATGTGTGGGTATGTATATGTCTGTATTTTTTGGCGGTACTGGGGATTGAACCTAGGACTTCACATGCAAGGCAAGCAGTTAGCTATATCCCCACCCCTGTTTTTTGGTTTGTTTGTTTTGGATTTTGAGACAGGGTCTTACTAAGTTACCCAGGCTTGTCCTGAACTTGCTATCCTCCTGCCTCAGCTTCCAGAATAGCTGGACTATAGGCATGCATCCTCATGCCCAGCTATGTATCAACATATTTCTTAAGTAAGGTCATCTATACCATCCAGTCAACACTAAAATGTTCAATTACTTTAACCATTAAAAGACAGCTAAACTGTTCGATTGACATCAAATAATTTGTAAATACAGATCAATTGAAAGGTATCTAGCTTTCAATCACACAAACAATAGTTGTTAGAAAATGCCTATAAAACTAAAGGGGTGGTAGTTTAGAAGTTCAAATACTAAGTACAGTACAAAACTTTATACTAATAGGCAGTACAAAAAATTATTTACTGCTATTTTCAAATGTATTTTTTTATTTTTTTTTAGTTATAGACATAATATTTTTATTTTGTTTATTTATTTTTATGTGGTGCTGAAGATCAAACCCAGTGCCTTACAGGTGTGAGGCAAGCGCTCCACCACTGAGCCACAACCCCAGCCCTCAAATGTATTTTTAATGGAATTGATGTATCTTTATGGCAACCTCTCTATAGCAAAATAATTCATATATTTTATGGCAATAATATGCTACTAACCTTTGCTCAGTTCCACAATCACTATCCCTTGATGGTGTAAAGATAAATGATTTATATCTAGGGAGAAACATTCTTTTGTAAAATAAAGAAAATTTCTTGTATTTAAATTAGAACCCAAGTAGACCAGAGAACCAAGGATGCTCCAAATTGGCCCAACTCCTATAGGTCCGGGGCCAAGTACTTTCTACTGATTTCAAAAACATATTGAAAGCAAAATTATCAGCAAACTTAAGATAGGCGAGCCCAGAATCTAATCCAATATATGTAGACATATATTCAAAATACTTTATATTGTTTTAATTATACACTGAGATTTCTAGAAATATAATACCACATAAATTCAAAGACATCTGCTATTTATTTGGAAACTTACCAAAAGGTGTTCCTCATTCTGGAAAAATATGTTACAGAACAATGTTAATCATGGTATCTGAATCATCAACTTAACACACCTATACATTAGTCTAATTTGCACCCGCTGCATTCATGATTATTCTACCTAACAATGTTGCATGTGATCACTTTATTATTCCTTATAGTAGAGTACTGCCTGAGTTTTCACATACTAAAACACATAATGTAATTACAATAGTTAATATACATAAATTAGTAATTTAATAACTTCTTTTCATGTACAATATTAATTTTATATATATTTGTGTGCATGTATATAATCATATAAAATACACATGTTCAGGTTATATTGTCTATTAACTGCAATACAGTAATAGGCTATTACAATATAATTGTTATAAAAAGGAAGCACCAGATCTGACAGAATAATAAATTTGCAACAAAACAGTACAAAAGAACAAAAGCAAGTCCAGAAACCTCATTTTTTAAAGGAAGAATGAGGATCATGGAGAAAAATATACAGAAAGAAAATACTGTAGGGATCTGGGAATGTAGCTCAGGTGTAGTATGCTTGCCTAGCTTACATGAGGCCTGGGGTTCAATCCCCATAGAAACAAAAAGAAAATGCTTTGTGAGACAGGACTATGCAATAAAAGGAGGCTGTCAAAACATCATCAAATGGTTCAAAAGAGGATGGTAACAACTAAAAATAAGTCAGTGGATTTGGAATGGGAAAGGCACTGGCAATCTTAACTGTTTTAGTGTACTTACTGAAGTAGAAATGTTGTTCAGTGTGTGAACAAAGAAACCCTTCTCTTTTCAGAAATTTAGAGTAAAGAGTTGAGAGATAAGGCAGTGGAACACAAAAGAAGGCAGTATCAAAAGGAGGTGTTTTTGTTTGTTTCTAATTTTTGTTGTTTAGGCTAGAAAAGATTTCTGACAAGCTTATTTCAAATTTAAATTCAGATATCAAGTCCCGACTTCATCATACATGCCTAATTACAAGTTTTAAAGAAATAATCTCTTATAAACAAATATTCATAGGTGTGAAATTATATGATATCTGGAATTTGATTCAAAATCACCCATAGGTAGGGGAAAAAATCATTAAAAAAAAAAAAGTTCAACAAGTTCAGCTTAATTGACACTAGATAATGAAAACATAGTGGTTCATATGTTCTTCTCCCCTTTTTCTGAATATGCTTAAAAATTTTCAAAATAAAATGATTTTTAAAAGAAATTCTTTTTGAGGATGGAGATATAGTTCAGAGATAAAGTATTTACCAAGTATGCATGAGACCCTGGGTTCAATCCCCAGCAGGAAGGGGGGTGGCCAAGAAAAGAAATTCTCTCTAAAAAAAATACTCAGTGAGGAACTGGATGTATATAGCTCAGTGGCTGAGTGTGTGCTAAGCATTGGCGAAGCCCTGGGTTCAATCCCTAGCATCTCCCAGAAAATCTTAATTATTTCACCTTTTTGTATAATCATATGCTACTCTCTTAAATGTCAGACTGATGAGACTTATTTTTAACAGGGTATATTTTTGAGGGTTGTTTAAGTAATGTTTATGCACTAAATGCCCAATTACCTCATTTTTCTCACTTAATCTTCCATCTGATCACGGCAAACAACTTCACATCAACTGGATGAACAAAAAGAGGTGAAAAAAAAAAAATGAAAGCTAATCCTAGAGTTCTGAGGGAAAGAGTTCAAAAATCTCTCCCCTGAAGAACTCTGACAGCATCCACATTATATCACAAAAAGAAATGCTTATTTTGTAGTCATAGTTTTATGTAAAATGTATCTGAAATTAACTCTGAATTTTTTAGTTTCACAATACTTGCAGGAAAAAAATGAACTCTGAACAAACTAACATGAGTTTTCTTTCAGTTCTGCCACTACTTTAAGCTGCAGAACCCTCATCAAGCCTCCTAACCTCTCTAAACACCAGTCTGCCTTACCTTCTTAGTAAGGAATTAGAATTATTTTAACTCCCAGGGTAACATTTAATTCTAATATTTGAGGCTTCTAAACATCTAGCCCACATGAAACCTGAACATATTCACAACTCCAGTGGACAATTAATTAGTCCAGCAGTTCTGTCCAAGTAAAATCTGGAGGTCTCTGAGATGCTGCCAGACTCAACAGGGTCAAAATTGCTTTCATAACAATATGAGGGCATCTGTCTCTTTCACGGTGGTTACATCTGCACTCATAATATATAAACTTCTAGACCTTTAGCTAGTATTAAGGAAATGACACCAAACTAAACCAATACTCACTGTACTTAGAGAAAAAATGAATGCTGTTTCATTTAAGAATGCCCTTGATGAAGCAGTAAAAAGTACTGTTATTACATCTTAATCCTTGAATATATATATATATATATATATATATATATATATATTTAATTCTGTATGATAAAATGGGAAGTGTGCATAAAGCACTTCTGTTGCTAAAAAAATGATTTTTGCCTCAGGGAAAATAACTGCATTAATTTTTTAATATTTTTTAGTTGTAGATGGACGCAATACATTTATTTTATTTATTTATTTTTATGTGGTGCTAAGAATCAAACACAATGCCCTACACATGCTAGGCAAGCATTCCACACTGAGCTAAAACCCCAGCCCTGCAATAATATTTTGAGTTATAATCTTTAGAAACTACCTTCACTCTCCCCCAAAAAATACCATTTTAATAGGAAAGAACAACTGATAAACCATGGCAATTCAACCTTGAGTATTTGGCAAACTTGGGATTTTTTCATTATTGTTCTTGCTCTTTGAGTGAAGCCTGTTACTCCAAGAAAAGCAGCTGAACTTGTTGGCAATGGTAACATTCAAGCTTTTAAGAGAAAAGTACAAATGTTAAACTTTTATACCAACAGTTTTCCCATACTTAAAGATGTTTCTAAATAGATTGAAATATGATCTTTTAATATTAAATAAACTTGGAAGACTTGCATAACTTGGTGAAACACTATGTTCCAAAATGACCAACATATCATGCTATAAAATCATGCATGGGTAAAAGATTCATTCAAAGTGCAAAATGAACCAATGTACTGTAATATAAAAGAGTACAAAAAGTGCACTGATACTGTTTAAGATTTCCCCTTGTAACTTTAAGAAATTACTCCTTGCTGAGTTTGGGTGAAGGATCAAAGAAGAACACCATAGTTATCTAAACAGGTCAAATAAGTACTTCTCATTTTCCCAACAACATTATCTGTGTGAAGCCTTATTTTCTTCATATACAAAACTTCAACCAAAACAACATACTGAAACAAACTGAAAGCATAAAAAATATGACATTCCATCTGTATTCTATCAAGTTATACAATAAATGGATTTACAAAAATGTAAAATAATGCCACTCTTCTTTACTAATTTTTTGGAAAAGTCATTTTCTTTTTTTTAATATTTATTTTTTAGTTTTGGATGAACACAATATCTTTATTTGTTTATGTGGTACTAAGGATTGAACCCAGTGCCTCACGCATACTAGGCAAGCGCTGTACCACTGAGCCACAACCCCAGCCCCTGGAAAAGTCATTTTCTTAAATGTTTCTGTTAATATGCCATGCACTTATGACTGATATTTAATAGATTAAATAATTTTTAAGTTTAATTTCTAATACAGTAAATATCCATAGATAGAACCCACATCAACAAAATCTTTATGGAATTCTCAATGATTTTTAAAAGTGTAAAAAAAAAGAGTCCAGAGACCTGATATCCACTAATTTATATAAAACCTTACAAAGCCTCTAGCTAGGTACTTCACATCCTCTGTCACTTATAATCTTGTTAGACTAAGAGAGCGTGAAGGATAACACATACATTACATATTTTACAATGTACATTATAATATAGGTATATTTCTAAATAGTAAGTTTGGAAAGGCTACTTAAGAGTTAATTCAAGGGGCTGGGTTCTGGCTCAGAGGAAAAGCACTAGCCTAGCATGCATGAGGCACTGGGTCGATCCTCAGTACCACATAAAAATAAAGATATTGTGTTCACCTACAACTAAAAAATAAATGTTAAAAAAAAAAAAAGATTGATTCAATGGCTGGCTGGGTTTGTGGCTCAGTGGCAGAGTGCTTGCCTCACACATGTGAGGCACTGGGTTCCATCCTCAGCACCACATAAAAATAAATATAAAAGTGGCTGGGGATGTGGCTTAAGCGGTAGTGCGCTCGCCTGGCATGCGTGCGGCCAGGGTTCGATCCTCAGCACCACATACAAACAAAGATGTTGTGTCCGCCGAAAAATAAATATAAAATAAAATAAAGGTATTGTGTCCATCTACAACAACAAATATTTTTAAAAAGAAAAAAAAATTAATTCAAGCAGGTCCTGAAAGAAGGTTAAGACTGACTCATTCCAGACAAAATCTCTGCTTGAACAAGAGTAAAGAGAAGAATGGGCACATGTTTAGGGAACAGATCATTGAGGCTAGAGCATAAAACAACAGAGGTATGAAGAACGTTGGGGTAGAAAAGTGGATGAGATGAGATGAGATCACAAAAGATTTCACATTTCACAAGAGTCTGGATTTTATAATGTATTTATAAAGGGCTAAAGGAGATTCCTATTGAGAAGAAGAGTACTACAATCAGTTCTTCTTCGAAATATAATCTTATCGGCAATGCACAGGATAGACTGTATATTGAGAAAGACAGTTGAATATAGGGAGATGCCAAATAAAGAAAATATGGAAATATAAAAAAAAAAAAAAAGGAATAATGAGGTCTGCACTCTGTGAGCATACAAAGTGAAGAGGACTCTGCCAGAGGCAGAACAGGGTTAGGCAAATGACACAATCTACCAAGTAAAGAAGGAAAAAGGTAAATGCACGTTCTGAGCAGAAACCCTCTAGCGCAACAGCGGTTTCCTGCAGGAAGCAAAAGATGCATTTCTGAAAGAAGAACACTTTGGTGGAATGTGTGAAGTTTCAAGGTATCAGTTTGGAAATGTTGGTCGAGATGATACATAAAGGAATTTTGGGAAAAATCTACACAGAGATGAGGGTTTGAACCATGGGGCTGATATAATGATCAAAAATAGAACAGAGTGAGTACAGCAAAGTGCCAAATACAGGATTGTATAAGTACATGAACAGCAAAGGCATGGGCAGAGGAAAATAAATAGCAAAAATAGAAAAGAAAAAGTCAGAGACCTGCAGGAGTTCAGGAATACAGAAGTTAGAAGGAAAGAGTTAAGGAGAATTAGCTGGTCGACAGCTGAGTAAGTTGGAAAAGAAAAGTGATCTAAACAAGGCCACTGGGTCTATTAATTAAGAGTTTACAGAGAAGTCATTGTTAAGTGTTCAGGGATAGAACACAGATTCAATGAATCTGGGATGAAGGTCTGGTTAGCATATTAGGTACAGAGAATATTTTATCCAGTACTACATGAAAATGTTTTCTAAATAATAGTTGTCTTTTTCACCTATAACAATTTCTACATAAGTTACCTCTAAAATTTCTCTATTTTCAGACAATCTATTTCAGTCATAAAATACTGATTTTAGCACAACCAGGACACTAGCATTTGCCTAATCAATTTTGCAACACAAAGAGAATCTACTACTATGCTGAACTTCTACCTACTGCTTCAAAGAATAATATTCTACTGTAGGTAAACCTACTAAAATATATTTTAGTGAAAGTTCAACAAATAAAATTTATTTAAGAAAAAAACTATTACTCAATTCTTTTTTTATGTGAAGAAATATGTGAAAATATATATTTTCTAATCATTATATACAAGTATAATGCTCCATTAAAAATATGGAAAAACAAAAAATATTTTATTAGTATAATCTAGAAAACAATCATTTGTCTTACAAAAAGATTCTTTCTCTTACAAAAGAAATCATCAGGGCTGGGGATATAGCTCAGTTGGTAGAGTGCTTGCCTTGCATGCACAAGGCCCTGGGGTTCAATCCCCAGCACCACACACACACAAAAAAAAATCATCATTAGGATCCTTTAATAAATATGTGAAGTTTCCCATGATAGTAAAATATTATAATTCAATTCATTATTTAATTTACACACAAAACTTCACATGAATACTTTTGCTTAAAGAATACACATCAAGTAGGTTATTAAAATGGGTACTTGTGGGGTTGTGGCTGTAGCTCAGTGGCAGAGCACTTGCTAGCATGCGTGAGGCACTGGGGTTCAATCCTCAGCACCACATTAAAATTAAAAAACAAACAAAATAAAGGCATTCTGTCCATTTACAACTACAAAAAAAATTTTAAAAACTAAAATGGGTACTTGTAAGGAATGGCTTCAACTCTGCATGTCCAAGGGGCTCTGCTCTCTTGTCACCTGCAGGGGAGTCTGAAGCCCTTGGGTAAAGCAGAAATCTGAGGGCATTCCAGACCCAAGAGGAAAGGAGCTGTCTACCTTGGATCTGAAAGTGGGCAACAAATACATGAGTGTCATGTTTTTATCATCCTTTTTATAGATACATAAAGACAAGAACAGATTAATACTTAAGAAATTTTTCAAAATTCTAAGTCTTAAACATCCTCACACACACACACACAAAAAAAGGAATTCAATTCTAAATTAGGCAAAGATTCTGGAGCCAGAACACCTGAAGGCATCTTTCAGCTCTGTGTCTCACGACTTCTGTCACTTTGGCAAGTTACTTAGACCTCTGCTATCCCCACTGTAAAATGGGATCATGAGAATAGTCACCTCACACGATCAGTGTGAGAATCATGGGAGAAAATGACTGCAAGACACTCAAGTAGTGACATATCACTGACCCTCAAGAATAGTTAGAAGTGTACTTAGATAACATTAGATCATTCATTCATGTATATCATCACAATATACTACCACTACTATTATGGTTTGGATATGAGGTGTCCCCCCAAAAGCTCACGTGTGAGATAAGGCAAGAAAGTTCAGAGGAGAAATGATTTAGGTTATAAGAGTCTTAACCCAATCCGTGAATTAATCCCTGATGGGATTAACTGGGTGGTGGCTAAAGTGGTAGGGTGTGGCTGAAGCAAGTGGTTCATTGGGGGTGTGGCCTTGGGATATATATTTTGTATCTGGAGAGTGGAGTCTCTCTACTTCCTGTCATCATGTGAGTGGCTTCCCTGTGCCATGCTCTTCCACCATGATGTCCTGCTTCACCTCAAGCCCTGAGGGAAAAAGCCTGGTGTCTATGGATTGAGACCTCTGAAACTGTGAGCCCTCAAATTTTTCCTCCTCTATAATTGTCATGGTGGGGTCCTTTAGTCACAGCATTAAAAAAAAAGCTGACTAAAGTAACCACAAACTCATTGGACATAAACTTCCAGTGTTCAACCATGTGATTAGTTGTCTGTGTACCCTAAAACTAATCTAGGAATCTAATGCTCCCTTGCTTAGACATGAAATAAATTTTGTGTATTCTTTTTCCTGTTTAGAAAAATAGATAGTTATCTATGTTAAGGTTATAGGCCAAACACTGGATCCTAGAGAACAGGATCAAAGTCCATAACATTCTGGACCAGTTCCAGAAACACACCTTTAATAAATAATAGCCCATTTTTTGCTGAACTAATGTCACTATATACAACCACTAAGCCATCTTTATCTTTGTTAGAGACTTATTAAAATAGTTAAATTCTCAGCAACTTAGCAAGACCCTTGTTTCAAAAAAATTAAAAAAAGAGCTGGAGATGTGACTAAGTGGTTAAGCACCCCTGGGTTCAATCATCAGTGGTGGTGCACACCTGTAATCCCAGCGGTTCAGGAGGCTGAGACAGGAGGATCTCAAGTTCAAAGCCAGCAACAGTGAGGCGCTAAGCAACTTAGCTTGACCCTGTCTCTAAATAAACTACAAAATAGGGCTGGGGATGTGGTCAGTGGCCAAGTGCCCCTGGGTTCAATCCCTGGTAACCCTCCCCCAAAATTTAAATATATAATAAAATAAAATAGCTAAATTAAACAACTAGTTTATAAATTTCTAATTTATGTGCCTTCTCTTCCAAAACAGGAACTTATCAGTAAAATTTATTGCTATTAAATATAAAATTCTGGACTGGGGTTGTGACTCAGTGTTAGAGAGCTTTACTACCATGTGCGAGGTCCTGGATTAGATCCTCAGCACCACATAAAAAATAAATAAATAAAATAAAGGTATTGTGTCCAACTACAACTAAAAAAAATTTAAAAATATACACATATAAAATTCTGATTGAAATAAATATTTTTTTACTAGTTTCTAAAATACCTGTAGTAGTCAGGCATGGTGATACATGCCTATAATCCTAGTAACTGAGAAGGATGAGGCAAGAGGACTGGGAAGGCTGAGGCTAGAGGATATCAAATTCAAGGGCAGCCTCAGTAACTTACTGAGATCTTGTCTCAAAATAAGAAAGAAAGAAAGAAAGAAAGAAAGAAAGAAAGAAAGAAAGAAAGAAAGAAAGGGGATGCAGCTCAGTGCTCTTGGGTTCAACCCCTAATTCCAATAAATAAATAAACAAACTATGAAAACTGCAATGACATCTAGTCATATGGTCAAACTCATTTAGTTTCCATCCTTTTTCCTCCTCCCAAAACCTAATAGAAAATCTCCCTTAAATTAACATAAACCTCCTCAACTAGCCATTTGAATACATGGTGACTAATTTTATACTTTCCATTCTCCATCATTTTAGTGGCCAACATAAACCATGGCTTTGTTTGAAATATCAAGCACCATCATAATAGATAAATAAATCATCTTGCTCTTTTAATCTCGAAGATCAACAATGATGAACAGGAAAGGCAGAAAAAACTAATACATTCCTCTTCAAAACATGCATAATTCTTTGTTCTTTCCCCAAATACCAAGACCAAGAGGAAAGACGGCAAATCATGCCCACAAACCAAAACACAGCTGGTTCATCTAATTTTAGAAAAAAAATAACAAGGAAGAAGAGAAAAGTTTTCTCTGAAATAACACAGTCCTCAAATAAGGGAAATTCAAAGAACATAATACAGAAAAACCAACAACCTCAATTTTTTCCTGAGAGGTACTAGTTATATCAGTATCAAATAAAAATAAAATGCTTTTAGAATATCCCACAAAAGTCTGAAGTCTCCTTTTTAAAAAATAAATAAAAATCCCACTTACACAGAAAATATCTAAGTATAATACAAAGACAGGTATTATTTGGTTGATTCCAAACTGGTTTCTCATTTTCACCATACTCTTTTTCTTTCTTTCTTTTTTATTGGTGAATTATAATTATACATAATAGAATTCACTGTCACTTATTTGCACATGCACACAATATAACAATATAATTTGGTCAATTTCATTCCCCAGCACTTCCCCTTTTCCTCTCCTCCTCTCTCCCTCTGGTTCCCTTACTATATTCTACTGGTCTCCCTTCTATTTTCATGAGATACCATACTCCTCTAAAAAAGACAAGCTGAGAAACATGTATTTTTTAAAATCTCAATTATAACATTCACAATGAGTTATCCTTTATTTTCATGCTAAATTCTCATTGCCAGATGTTTATTTGATTAATTTGTTCAACCCTTAATTTGCAATAGGGCTCTGCCTTTTCTGGAAGATGGAAACCAGTTCTTATACTTCTTTTTCCCTGAAAACCACAAGAAAAGGAGAAATATATATGCATATAATCTAATTGTTTTGGGAGGAATACCACTTATATATAGCATCCTTCATGCTATCTCTTTAAAGAAAAAACCCTTTCTACCAAGTAATCAATCCAGAACAATGAACATGAACTTTTCACCAGCATTAGTATTAACTAGGGGTTGGGAATGTAGGTCAGTGGTAAAGTATATGCTTAGCATATACTTAATTTAATCACTAGCATTAAAAAAAAAAAGAAGTTAAGGGGTTGGGATTGTAGTCAGTGGTAGAGCACTTGCCTAGCACGTGTGAGGCACTGGGTTCGACTCTCAGCACCACATAAAAATAAATTTTAAAAAGTTATTAGAAAAAGTTAGTTGTTTAAAAAAAAAGGTAAAATTGGCATTTGCAGAAGACAACTAAACAAATAAATTGCAACACATTTATATAGAAATTTAATGTGTCCTCAAAAGAACTTGGCGAAGACAAACAATTATTTCATAAGTCTTACTCCTATTAACTTATTACATCAACACTATGTTTTGGTATTTTTGTTATCAAAAATATCCTGGTGAATAGGAGGTATAAATTCCAGAATGCAAAGAAATTTTCTTGCCAATTTTTTAAAATATTAGTCATTAAAAAATTTTCTAATGAAAACCATTTATTATTCTATTAAAGAAAACAGAATAAAATTTTCTTTATTTCTAACAAAGAAAATTTCAGAAAACCTCAAAGTATGATGATTTATAAATACCAATGCTTTATGTTAATAGACCTAGATTGTTTCTCATTGAGTCATATAAAGTTCTTAAAACAATTGATTATATAAGAAAGTGGATAAACTATTTTATAAAAGCAAGCATGTGACAAGTAGTCCCAAGCATCTCACAGACATATCACAATGCTAAAAGAGATTTAAAATGCACCAAGGATATGGCACAGATTCCCAAAGGTCCTAATTAATATCCTAGTTAGCCTCCATTTGCATCACCACATCTTTATCCTGCTTTTACCCTGGAAAGAGGAGCCTGTCATCACTTGGACTCCTGAGCTGGGTTTCAGGAATTGCAGTCACTGGTCAAGTCCTAAAAGAAGAGGGAGAAGGAGGTCAAGGAACCTCCTCCTGCTTCCTGAATGCCTCCAAGCCACAGCTCCCACAGCTCTCCTCTGCAAGGCCAGCTCTCAGTTCTGCTTATCTCTGGAGAATTAATGGCTTCTTGCTGTTGCTAGTCCCTAGGTGCTTTGACACTTGTTTTTTCCCTGACCTCTGCAGTCTCTTCACTTGAACCCTCAAGGAAGAAATCTCTTCCCAGTTAGTATTTTGCCTGATACAACTAATACCAGATCTTTTTATTCAACAATACCCTATCTAAATAAATTCAATTAAAACTTTTTAAAAGTTCTTAATATCTATACAACCACAAATTTAAATATTATGATATTTGTATAATAGTTTATTAAACATAAGTAATTTACTTTCAAACTAAGCTGGTTAATAAGCTGTTAACAATCAGTATCATTTAATTTAGGTGAAATTTAACACAGTGCTGTCCTCTCAATATGATTGCTATAAACCCCAAATAAGTTTAAAAAAACATCAAGAGATGTTAACTGATATTTCACTTCCTTCTACCAGACACTGCCTAGTTAACCCAAGAGATTTGTTGTTATTGTTGAAGTCTCCCAAAGCACTCAGAAGGAATAAAAGGTTTAAGCCAATGGTTCTCAAATTTTGGTAAGCATATAAATCAACAGGGAAGCTTGTTAAATGTTAATACGCAGGCCCCACCCACACCTTCCTATATTTCTGCCAGTTCCCCAAGTAATTTTGACA
Source organism: Marmota monax (assembly GCF_021218885.2). Taxonomy (NCBI): domain Eukaryota; kingdom Metazoa; phylum Chordata; class Mammalia; order Rodentia; family Sciuridae; genus Marmota; species Marmota monax. The sequence goes on along the minus strand of NW_026695208.1, from coordinate 774,483 downwards.
TAAACCTAAATTTCAGAAATACTTAACAATGACCAACTTAAAGATTCTCTACTATATTGTTGTTGTTTCTTGTTTCTTTTGGATAAAAACTTCACATTAAACATGGCAAAAAGCAACAATCTACAGGGGCATTCTGAACCATTTTTGGTCTAGACTGCTGCCAATTCTAGAATCACAAAGACAAGCAAATTCAGATCTGAAAAAAAAAAAAAAAACAGTAACGTAACAACAATAATGTACATTAACTATGTGCAAGGCAGTGTGATATGTGCCCTATCTAATTCAATCATTCGAAGAACCACAGCAGATAGGTAATACTGTTGCCACCATTTTATTTAATTTATTTTTTATTTACATATGACAGCAGAATGCATTACAATTCTTATTACACATATAGAGCACAATTGTTCATATCTCTGGTTGTATACACAGTATATTCACACCAATTCGTGTCTTCATACCTGTACTTTGGATAATAATGATCATCACATTCCACCATCATTAATAACCCATGTCCCTTCCCTTCCCCTCCAACCCCTATTGCCTCCATTCTACAGATGAAAAAGCTGAAACCCAGAGTGGCAAAAATCAAGACCCACTTAGGTATGCCTGTCCTCTTACCTATGAACCAGACATCTGTACTTAAATGCAACTCTGGAGCTCCAGGGCTGTAGACCAAGCAGGGTCCTGTCAAACCCCCTCCAATTTCCATCACTCATCCAGCAAGTTCTCAGGACTTACCCCACCTCCCACCTTTCAGTTCTTCACTTATAAGACCTGTCTCACATAGTAGAACCAGAAATCTGTGCTGAGTTTTTCCCCATGAGTATTTACTGCATACTAAGTACAGGAGGGATTTGAATTCCAGTGATAGCAAGTGATGGCTATGATCTTGCAAATTTAACATCTCTGCCTAAACTTCCTAAACTGTAAAAAAAAAAAAGGGCTTTTTTTTATAATGCCTCTTATGTCTCTGAGGTGACTTAGTAATTAACTGAGCTAATATACATAAGATAATTGCTTGGCACTATATCTGACACATAGCAAAAGTTGAATAAACAATAGATACTATTAAAATTATGCTTTGCCAACCCTTTCTTACCCTTACAACATCAACACAAGCCCAAGGTCCCATTTATTTTCTCTTAGCCTTGTTTCCTGAAACTGTGATAAATAATGAAACATACTTATTTATCAGGAGCAGGATGGTAACAGTGTTATAATCCAACAGAGGCACCTACAGCAGACAGCTGACAAGCAGGATATTTTAGAGAAAATAAGTCTTTCAACAGTCTTAAAACTGTACCACTTTGACAACTGTCTATTTCTCAACTTTAAGGTCAGCCCTGTTGATTACATACCAGTATGAAGAGTCTATAATTAACTTAATTCAAAACAACAATACAATGTCACTCAGCACAAGGACTTGGTCTTACTCACTGTATCGCAGCATTCAGAATAGTGTCTGAGCTCTGGCAGACACTTAAATATGTTTTAAATGAATGAAGGAATAAAGTATCCATCATAGACACAACCCAACTCTTAATTGAGTCCTTACAAAAAAAGTCATAATCAGCAGATCAGTTCTAATACGCCAAGTAATCAAAATTGTTCTTAAAATTTATCCAGAACATTTTTCTCCTTTTTTAACTAACTGATTTTAGTTAACTAATTTTAATTAGAAAAGCTAATTACCAATCTTAGTCCATCAGTCTACTAAAAACATTAAAGTAGGGGCTCAGTGGTAAAGCGCCTGCCTAGCGCACGTTAGGCACTGGGTTCTATCCTTAGCACCACATAAACATAAATAAAATAAAGGTATTGTGTTCAACTACAACTAAAAATATATATTTTTTTAAATTAAAGTAGTTGGGCTGGGGTTGTGGCTCAGTGGTAGAGCGCTCTCCTAGCATGTACAAAGCCCTGGGTTCAATCCTCAGCACCACATAAAAATAAATAAATAAAATAAAGGTATTGTGTCCAACTACAACTAAAAAATAAAATATAAAAATAAAATTAAAGTAGTTCCATAAATGATGTGTCATGCCCATCTCCTGCCTTCTATTAAAAACAAACCTGTTACAAAATTTAGTGATCCTGATTTTTTAGAACTTCTTGAACTATCTGAGTTAAAGACATAAAATGAAATAAGTCACTGCAAAAAGACTAATAATCCTAACAAACATAGGAAGTAGAGAAGTATAGGGGGAGAGCCTACTACTATGGCAGAAAAAGGTTCTATTCTCAGAGATGAATCAAAGTGGCTATATGACCTTGAGCAAGTTATTTAATTTTAAATAATGTTTAATGTTTTGAGTCTCCATTTTCTCATCTGTAGAACAGCAATAAATTTATTACATCTACTTCATCAAGTGTACATAAAATGATTTCCAAAACAATAAAATGTCATATAAATATAAAGGTATTAACTTTTGGCATAAACAATTTCAAGTTTATACATTTTTTTTTTTTGAGATGGAGTCTCACTATGTTGCCCAGCCTGGACTCAAATTATCCTCCTGACTCAGGCTTCCCGGGTACCTAGGACTACAGGTACGCACCACTGTGCCCAGCTCATCTTCAGATTTTAAATGGATTGTTTCAATTTACCTTCATATATCTTTGCCATGCTTCCTATTTTCTACACACAAAGATCTACCAGGGTAGGGAGGAACTTATAATCATTTATGAAACACAGTGGGCTATCACTAAATATTTGTTGAAAAAGATTCTCATCCACATATATTAGAAATCAAAATTCTACCACACAAAATATCTCACCTTGTAAACATTAGTCAGCTGGCTGCTTTCAAATAAAATAACAAGTAAGAACAAACACAAAAGATACCTGTGTTTTTGTCTGGAGTTTCCTTTGTGCACATTACTCAGCACAAATGTTAATATTCATCCTGTGTGAATATACATGGAAGGAATGTGCTTAATGTGCTTTAATGTTTTGGTTTCATCTGACACATGCTTTCTGCACAGAAAACTACTTCCTCTCTTAATAAGAGCAAGATTTTTAAGGATGCCTGATTTCTTCTTTGGGTTTTACTTCCTAGGTTTCAGAACCCACGGGAAAAAAAATTTGGTGGATATAAGGTCATTTCTTAAACCATTATGTCATTCTTATACTGAACAATAAGAAAAAAACTTCAGTTTTGAAAACCTTAAACATAAAGATATTCTAATACTTATTTCTAACATTTGTGTTTTCATATTATTGCCAATACACTAAAATTCATCAAATAAAAACACAACTGTCTATTTATTTATTTATTTATTTATTTGGTGCTGGGGATCTAACCCAGAACTTGCATTGTTCATGCTAGGCAAGTGCGATACATGAAATAATTTCCTACATACATCAAGCTACATCCCAAGCCCCACAACTGTTTTAAATACAAAAGATCCTCATACCTCTGAACATTATATAATGCCTCAAAAATTGAATTCAAGCTTATGTACTCTAAGTCTTAATTACTTACCCCCCAAAAAAGTAGATGTAAGTGTCATAGATTATCTATTTATAATTTATATTAAGCCATTGGATAACAGTTTTGTATTTACATTTGAATGAGTATCCTGAGAAGCAAAATTCCTAGTAGTTCAAATAAGGAAACAACCTGCAAAATTAGCCACCAAATTCAGCAGTCCATTTTTCTGTTCATTTATCTAGCTATACTTTACTGCTGTAAAGTATGGCTCCTAATTTCTTATAAAAGAGGGGCTTTATGTGCTCAATTTTGTCCTATTAGGGCTTAAGGGAAATTCGTGAAGTAAACAGGAACAATAAAAAAGATTTGTCCTAGGAGTGTATATAGGTGATGATTTAATGAAGACTTAAAACAGGTTCTCCTCTAAGATTAGCACAAATTATGTAGAATTTTTTAATTAAGTAGTATTTACAAGATAGCTGCTACATTTATGAGCAACTATCTATCTCATTTGAGGACAATTTTAAAGTTCTATCTTAACCAGGAACTTTATACTATTCATTTTGGCTATAATGAAATTCAATGTTTGATTACAGCCTAATTCTGATTCCCATCAACCTATCAAAATAAAAAGCACATAACATGTATAACATTCAGGAATTAGACAAGAGATGATAAGGCAGCATCCTGTCACTGTTCAAGGCTATAACCTTGAGAACTAAGAGACACAGAATTCTAAATTAGTTCCAGAACCACATTCATGGCCTGTCACATTGACTCCTGGGTGACTTCTTCAAACCTCCATACCAGTTCTGCAGGTTTGTTTCAACAGTTCACTAAGTGATCTGAAATCAAGGCAACCTGTTCTGGTGGATTGTCACAATCCAAAGACTCAAATAACAATCCAAACTTTGCCCCTCTTAAGCTACATGACCTTGAGTAGTATTTATTCTCTGAGTCTTAATTTTCTCCTCTGACCACCAATCTGGAAAATTACTTTGTATTGGCCTAATAAATGGATGAAAATCTTACACTACTAAAATCTTACCAGTTCAAAAAGTATTACCAACTATCTCATAATGGGGATCACAAACAAAACTGTATGAGATTTATTAAATTTTAATACTTTTTTCAATCTTTTCTTTTTAAATAAAATACTTTAATATAGAGAAATCAAAATTTCACAGAGGTTAGAAAATGGTGTTTTTTTGTTTTGTTTGCAATGCTGGGGATTAAACTCAAGGCCTCCAGCACACTGCAAGTGTTCCACTACTGAGCTAGACCTCAAGCCTGAAAACATTTTAAAACTAACATTTTACATATTAAAGATAGAGGTTGGACTACTAACAGAAGGCTATATATATTCGGTTCATTTTTTTTAAATGTTTGAGTGCTTATATTTATTTAAACCTCAGATGGTCAAAATCTTTAAGCCTTTCTAAAGAAAGCTGCATTTTAGAACCCAGATACAGCCCAGATGTCTAAACAATGGGCTACATGATACACCACAGACTCCAGGCAAAGTCACAACAGGATGAGAAAAGAGCCTTCAGCCTCTCTCAGATTTCCTGGTCACTGTTATTTTAAAACTTGATCACATAAACACAAACAGGGAAAAATCCATTTCAGATAAGCTACATAGGTTATGGTTTATGATCTTTGTTTTTAATAAACTGCATTAAATATTATAACTTAATTTTTCTAATTTATGTTTCTAGGCTTTAATAAAGAATAAATGTATATTATAATACCATATAGTTTTATATACTATGTGACTTTTAATCATAATAATCTTTTAACAATCATGCTTCTATTTCTGTCTATTACAATCAATTTTTGAAAACAGGGCTAGGGATATAGCTCAGTTGGTAGAGTGCTTGCCTTGCATGCACAACGCTCTGGGTTCAATCTCCAGCACCACACAGACACAGATACACACACACACACACACACACAGACACACACACACACACAGATGTAACTTTAAAAGCTTAAAGAATAATATATAACATGTCACAAAGAAAATACAAATGCAATGAGCAAATCTGCATTACACTAAAATGACTCCTTTTTAATACTGTGCATGTAATCCTGTGAACTGAAAAATCCTCAAAATGAGCTGAAGTCAGTGAGCTATTCTGAACGGCTGTACTGTTTCAGGCTCTGGCTACAGCCCACTTTGCATTATTTGTGACGATTGCTGAAATTAATGCTAGAAGGCACTAAGGTAATTTTTTCGCTAAACATTTTCCAACTGGAAAACCACAACATGTATGAAGTTCAGTTAATTTGTACAGAAATGCTGTTTTGCTGCCAACCTTTGTACCATGACCACTACCAGTCCAAGTTCAAGATGCACATCTTATGGTGTGAAGATATTTCCAGCTAAACTTTAGGAGGTTTTAAAACTCTCAAACTCCAAAGGTATTTTGACATATTGCATCTATATCACCAAAGCATAACAGCATGAAACTTTTATTCGGATGCATCATAGTCTACTAAGTTGGAGCAGTGTTCCTAACTATCCAATAATACTGGTACATTAGGATTTAAGCATCTCTCTCCCATAACAGTATGCCAGAGAAAATGTAATACGTCTTTTGAAACGGTAGGAAAATATTTCTGACACGGTTGTTCTAGCATTAATCGTGTCAAATTATTTCTTACTTAAAATGAAAACCCAAAGTTGGAGCATTTTAATCGGTTTAAGGCGTTCTTGGAAATTGATAAAGTTCTTGTTCAGGACCATATCCGTAAGTAAATACTCAAGGTACCGAACTACCTAAAGACTAAAAATACAGCTCTACAGAATCCCAACATGGTCTCCTACATGACTAAATTATTAATGGTATCATTCGATCTTCTCATCTGCAAACAAACCACACTCTTTCTGCACTGAATTTTAAGCGTGTTTACAAATGAGAAAATAAAACTATCACGGAGTGTTCAAGCGAAAAGTGGACACCTGAGTGCTCGGCTTCTACTTGGGAGCCAGAGAAGAAACAAAGGTACCTTGGAGATAATAAACCCATGAAAGAAGACTCTCATTGTCCTTCTGCAGAAACGAGAACCACCGTGTCACCAAGGCGAGCGGCGCCGCCCGGGCCCTCCCATCACCTGCTCCTCCCGTCCTGGGACTCGGGAGGTGAGCCCAGCCTTCGGACCGGGGGCAGCGAGACGAGGCCCCGGAGCAGAGCCTGGCCCGGGCAAGCGAGGCGCCCCGCAGCTGAGGCAGCGCCACACTCACCGGCAAGGGAACGAAGGCAGGTGCGCGGTGGCAGGGCTACCTGTCGCCGGTGAGGCTGGAGGGCGTGGTGAGGGGTGATGAGGCTGAGGGACGAGGGCAACGACGCAGCCAGGCACCAGGACCGGGCGACGACGGCGGCCAGGCTGCGCACGCTTCCTGCTCGGACAGATCCCGGGTAGGTCTCCGCCCGCCGGCCGGCGCCTTTCCGAGTCCCCGGCCCCGCCGCGCGCACGTCACGGCTACGGAGCGCCCGAGGGGGCGGGGGCCCGCGGGCCGGGGCGGGCCCGCCGGACGCGGGGGCGCGCTCCGGGAGGGGGCTCGGGCTCCTGGGCCGCCCCGCCCTCGGCTCGCCAGGGTGGCTGGGCGCCCAGCCTCTGTAGCTGGGTGGGCGCTTGGCGGCGTTGGGAGGGACTGCCTCTGGCCAAACTGGGAACCCTTCTGCCACCCCGCGGAAAGGCGTCCTTTGCAGTGGTAATTGTTCCCGGTCCCAGCAAAGCAGGTTCCCTTACACTGGATGCCCGGACTGTGCAGTGGCAACAGCAAGAATTAGTTCAAGGAGAGAGAAAGTTGCTCCGAGAGGGCGAGGACCCGGGCGCACCGCGCTGCGCCTGGCAAGACCGCTCGCTGCGCTGGGGGCTCAGGGCCCAGGTGCCCGGGAACGGGTGGGAGTTTGGCTGTGTGGTGGCACAGGAAAGCACCGCTGCATACTCAGCAGAATCCCGGCTGACTTGGGCTGGACAGGCTGACGCAGGGAGTAAGCTTCCTGAATAGCTACTTGCTGTTTGGCCTTTGGAGGACCAAGCCAGAAATGGAAATTTTGCATTTCTTTGCCCTCCGCTTCCACCCTCCCCACCGCAGTGTTTAGAGCCCCTTTCTGGTTATTTAATTTTACTGGCCTTATAAGCGACACATCAGTGAGTCATCTTTTAAAATGAAGTACGAAGTGCCTTTTGCAAATTTAAGTTACAACGGAAACGTATATCGCCTTTAAGGTGAAATGAAACTTTTAAGAAAAGGAAATAATTGATTATGATGTTAAAAGTCTCTGCCGGGATGCGGGGGAGCTAAGTAACAAAGGAGAATGACCCTTTTTTACAACATTTATAATGTTTATACGTAACCATTTGTAAATTTCAAAAAATCTGAAGATTCTGAAGAGGAGACAAGTTTTAGATATTCAGAGGCCCCAGGGTTCTCCTGGTGAAAAGTTACCTTCTGATGAGAAAATTTAGCATACTAAATTTAAGATATTAAAGAATAAATTAGAAGCTGGATGTGGAGGCAGGAGGATGGCAAGCTTGAAGGTACTCTGGGCTACTTAGCAAGACCCTGTCTCAAAATAAAATTAAGGGGTTTGGACTTTATACTAACGCTACTGGACTGCTGTTATGAAATTTTAAATAAAGGAATACATAATCATACTTTTATAAAAGACTGGTGGCATTGTAGAGATTGGATTAGAAGGGGACAAGATGGCTACCTAACCAATGGTGAAGCGTCTGCCTAGCATGCAGTGCCCTGAGCTCCATCCCCAGTACCACCAAAATAATTTTTTTAATATTTTTTAGTTATAGGTAGACACAATATCTTTATTTTATATTTATGCGGTGCTGAGGATCGAACCCAATGCCCCAAGCATGCTAGGCGAGTGCTCTACCTCTGAGCCACAACCCCAGCCCTATAAAATTTTTTTCTTAATTAATATGATAAAATAGGGAAGTAAGAAAGAGGAAGAGAAAGCAAGAAAGGAAATAATTTACAACAATCTCAGAAGTTTAATTTCAGATTGCCATGAGATAAATCTTAAATTATATTAAAACTATATTTTGAAATGATTTAAAACGTTGAAGATCTCTGTGTATTCAGTCCACTGATTTGACTTAATTTGAATTTACTATTAGAAGCCTTTGGCAAATCAATAGAAGCCTTTACATTTTAATGTTTTTTGTAACAAATGACTTTGATTTTTTTTTCCCTGTCTTCTTAACCCCTTACCTCCAGTAGTTACAGAGTCTCTTTATTTCTAGTCCATAGCTCTCTATCCAGTTCTTCTTCCTAGGTATTACCATTGTCTTGGTTCAGGCCACCATCATTCCAAGTAGTGTATACTACAGTAGTCACCTAACTTATTTCCCAAGCCACAATCTTGTCTCCATCTAACCGAATCTCTATAATGCTACCAGTTTATCTCAAATAAAATCTGATTATCTACACTTCTATTTAAAATCCAGGGTCTCTAGGGAACCACTCAACCACTGAGCTACACACCCTCAACCCCAGCCTTAAGATATCTTGTAAGACCCTTTAACTTAACCACCAGTCACAAAACTGGCTGTTTTTATTTGACTAGCATAGTGGGAATTTATTTGTTTGTTTGTTTGTTTCCAATTAAATTTGAATGCCTTTTCTTTGGTCATATGGTTCCCAGTTCATCACACTGTTCTAAGCTCCATGAAGCTATACTAAAACAGATTTCATTACACCATGTTACATTCCTGTCTTTGGAATCACTTTCATTTTGGTCCATTCTCCTATCCCTGCTTACCTGTCCAATCTCATTTCTACCTACTGCCTTTCTCCATTTCTTGTACTTCATTCAAGCCAGTCTAAAGTGCTTCTGTGTCTTGAACAGCTTTATTTATGCTATTTATTACACTGGAGCTTTGCCAAGCTAAATCCAATTAATCCTTCAGAACAAAGCCTATTTGTCCCCTTCAAGAAGCTTTCCCTAAACCCCCTTGTGACAAAACCTAGGTGCAATTTGGTATTCTTTCTCATCTCTCAGTACCCATTGTACAAATATCTTTTCTAACATTTCACCATTGCTACTTAAGTTTATTTATTGATATTCCCCAACAAAACTATAAACTCCTTGAGGGCAGAGTTGAAGACTTTTCTTTGTGTTCCTAGTGCCAAGCACAGTGGCTTTCCCATGGTAGGCACTCATTAAGTAAGCACTCGTTAAATAATGCCTGCCCTTAGCACTGCTAGTGAATAAATGAGATGATGAATGAATAAATGGCTAGACAATTAATTCTAGGAAATTGTGTGCACTGTTATTAAACAAAGTGAATGTGACTGTCTTGTTTGTTGCCAAAACTCTATAATTTATTTCATATTTTTATTTATAAGTTTTACAGCTTTGCTCTGACTCATTAAATGTTTGTAAGACTGTTCCCTGGATCATCTTGTATTATCCTCTCCTAAACTGAGATCCATGACTTGTTATGCTGCTCATGCTGGTCTTGAACTCCTGGGCTCAAGTGATCCTCCTACCTTGGAGTTCCACGGTAGCTGAAATTGCAAGCACATGCCACTGTGACTACTTGGACAGAATTTTATTCTTCTTTTTTATGGTACCAGGGATTGAACCCAGGGGCACTTACGAATTGAGCCACATCACCAGATTTCTTTTTTTTATTTTTTATTTTAAGTCAGGGTCTCACTAAGTTGCTGAGGCTAATCTTGAACTTGAAATCCTCCTACCTCAGCCTCCTGAGTCGCTGGGATTACAGGCATGTACCACCACACCAGGCAGAATTTTTAATTTCAAAAACCTCAGTATTGGGCTGGGGTTGTGGCTCAGTGGTAGAGCGCTTGCCTAGCATGTGTGAGGCACTGGGTTCGATTCTCAGCACCACATATAAATAAATAAAATAAAAGTCCATTGACAGCTAAAAAATACTTTTTTAAAAACTCAGTATTTTGTTGTGGAGATGTAGCTCAATAGTAGAGTACATGCTTTGTGTACATTGATCATGTATTACATAGTTAGGCCTATGATGGTTGTGTCATTTTTCTTGTCATTATTCCCTAAACAATACAGTAAAACAACTATTAACATAATATTTACATTGTATTGGGTATTACAAGTAATCTAGAGATGATTTAAAGTATATATGACTTTGTGCTTATGTTATATGCAAATACTATGTCATTTTTAAATATTTATTTTTTAGTTATAGGTGGATACAATACCTTTATTTTATTTTTATGTGGTGCTGAGGATTGAACCCAGTGTCTCATGCATGTTAGGCGAGCACTCTACCTCTGAGCCACAACCCCAGCCCCACTATTGTCATTTCTTATAAGGGTCTTGAGCATCCCTGGATTTCAGTATCCATAGGGATCCTGGAAACAATTCTGATGACCTTAAGGATATTAGTCTTTTAACGCCCAATGAATAATATAAGTAAGTATAATAGCACTGACTCCAAGTTGTGGGGCCAGCAAGATAAGGAACCAGCTCTCCCACCAGTTTTATTTACATGTCTGTGATCTCACTGAGTCTTGCTGGTCTTTGGATATACAGAGTCAGCTGGAGCATAAAAGGCACAGTCAGTAAACATTTGCAGAACAGCTGAGCTGAATGAGCAAATTAGCTTCATAAGTTTCACTCTCTTAGACAGTGGACTCCTTTAGATGAACAGTTTTAGAATATTTTAGAGCTTTTATGTTATAGAAGAGAGGGAGCTTTGTTCAATTCTCCATGGGAACGTGAGATTTAAATTTAGGGGATGGGGTGTAAAAGAGTGCTTGCCTAGCATGTATGAGACTCAGATTTAATCCCAACTCCATAAAATAATTAATCAATAAATTTAAGTGATTTGCACAGATGATTGAATCTTTGTAAAGTATATATGCCTTTTATCTCAATTTTCTATAAAATGAAATTTCACAGTACTTCTAATTTTAATTTTCACCAATTATCCTTTAATTTTACATGTGTAAGCTATTCTATGTTGTTCTTACAAATATATAAAAAGGAAAATTATACCTTTTTTCAAGTTTATGAATGAAATGTGCAAAGTTGATACTATATAATATAAAATTTACTATAATTAATACAAAAAGGCAAGAAAACACTGAGAGTGGGAAGTAAGCACTAAGGACATTAGGGATACACAATATTCTTCTGAAAAACGTGTTGAGTAAAAAGCTTTGTAGTTGCCGATTTCCTTGCCTTAAAAATAGTAATATCTTGAAATAGATCAAGGAAGTATCAAGAAACCACAGACCAGGAAGTTTCTAATTGAATGTGTGTCGGAGTTAAATATTCTCCTACGGTTAATAACAATCTTAAATTTGAAGTGGACAAAGCATTAAATGAATTTATCAGGTAATAACCTGAGTTAATTCCTATAGGTTTTGTTGAGACTTACCAGATAATTATTGTATTAGTTAGCCTTTGCTGTGTAGCCAACAGAAACTTAATGGTCTATACAAAAAGCATTCACTTTTTTTTCCTGGAAAGTTTGTGAGACACTTGGAGCAACTGCAGTTCATGCTGCTTGTCAATTTAGTCTGTTTCATGTCTCATTCTGGAGTTGAAGATAAAGGCACAATGGCTACCTGGTTCACATTCTCCTTGTGTCAGAGATCAGAAATGTGGTGCCTCTTAAAGCCTGTGCTTAGAATTAGTCTCTTCTGCCCACATTACATTGGTTAAAAAACATCAAATGATCAAGACCAGCATTGATAGGACAAGATAGTGTTATTGTGAATGTGTGGGGATCAAACATCTGCTGAACAATAACCTACTAATTGAAATATATCACCTCTATTAGTTATTCAAATGACATATTAAGCCAGGCATGGTGGCACATGCCTGTAATCCTAGTGACTGAGGAGGCTGAGGCAGGAGAAGCTCAATTTGGAAGTCAGCCTAGGCAACTTAATGAGACTCTGACTCAAAATAAAATGTGAAAAGGGCCAAGAATGTAACACAGTGGCAAAATGCCCCTGAGTTCAATCCCCAGTACCAGGAGGGAAAAAATAGATGTGAAAATGGATTAGTTGAGTAAGAAGAGACATGTGATGCTGGTCATGGTGGCCCATGCCTGCCTGTAATCCCAGCTACTCAGGAGGCTGAGACAGGAGGATCACAAGTTCAAGGCCAGCTTCAGCAACCTATAGAAGACCATATCTTAAAATAAAATTAAGGCTGAGACAGGAGGATCATGAGTTCAAAGACAGTCTCAGCAATGGCAAGGTGCTAAGCAATTCATTGAGACCCTGTCTCTAAATAAAATACAAAATAGGGCTGGGGATGTGGCTCAGTGGTGGAGTGCCTCTGAGTTCAATCCCTGGTACCCACCCAAATAATAAATGAAATGAAATGAAAAAGGGGGGTAGGCTTTGTGGGCTGGGGTTGTAGCTCAGTGGTAGAGCGCTTGCCTCATAGGCGTGAGGTCCTGGGTTCGATCCTCAGCACCACATAAAAGTAAATCAATAAAAATAAAGACATTATGTCCATCTACAACTAAAAAAATGTTTTAAAAAAAGGAACGGGCTTGGTGGTGCATACCTGTAATCCCAGTGTCTCTTGGAGGCTGAGGCATTTGGATTGCAAGTTTAAAACCAGCCTCAGCAATTTAGTGAGGCACTAAGCTACATAGCAAGACCTTGTCTCAAAGAAATTTTTTTAAAAGGGCTGGGGATGTGGCTCGGTACTTAAGCATCCCTGGTTTCAATTTCAGGTACCAAAAATATAAAATGAAATGAAAAAGGGACTCAGGATATAGCTCAGTGACAGAATGATTGCCTAGGTTGTGTAAAGCCCCAGGTTCAATCCTCAGTAAAACCAAAGGGAAAAAAAAGAGAGAAGAAGAAGAAGGGATGTGGAAAAGGCTTCTGAGATAGTGATAGTGCTCTATTTTTTCACCTGGGTGATGGGTGACATAGACAGGTTCATATCATGATTTTTTATTAAGGTGTAAGTTCATTCGTGCTCTGTGCACTTTTCTCCTCTTCTTCTTCCTCTTCTTCTACTGTCTTCTCCTCCTTTAGAAATGATGTCTCACTATGTTGTCCAGGCTACCCCTGAACTCCTAGGTCTGAGTTGCTGGGACAACACATGCATGCCACAGTACCCAACTTTGTGCATTGTTTCTGTATGTGTAAAAATGTAAAAGGAAATTTTAACTATTTTCCTATACACTTACAGAATACTTTTGGAGGGGAGTGTTGAGGATTAAATCCAAGTCCTTGGGCATTACATTCTACCACTGAGCTAAGCCCCCAGACCCTCTCAGAGAGTACTTCCAAATGTGTTGCTTTACATTGTGCCATTGTCCAAATCTTCTTACGCTACCTGGGTATCCTATAATTCAATTCAATTCAAACTCTGTCTTCCTGCAGTCAGGGTCAGAACTCTCTGGTTAATGTCTCAATACCACAAGACTGCCCCTACTTCAGATCAACAAGTCCCAGGTTATCTGAAACTATTCTGAAAAACCAGCTATAAACTAGGGATCCTGCAACCCCTAGGTTTGATACTTTGCTGGAATGACTCACAACTCAGGGAAACATTTACTTTTGTTCACTATAAAGGATACAACTTGGGCTGGGGATGTGGCTCAAGCGGTAGCGCGCTCGCTTGGCATGCGTGCGGCCCGGGTTCGATCCTCAGCACCACATACAAAGAAAGATGTTGTGTCCACCAAAAACTAAAAAATAAATATTAAAATTCTCTCTCTCCAAAAAAAAAAAAGGATACAACTTAGGAAGTCAAATGAAAGAGATATATAAGGAAGGCAAGGTGTGTGGGAGAAAGGGCTCCACACCTTCATTTTCTTAGTACCTTTTCTGTTATTATACCAAAATACATGCAATTGTGTAACTTATAAAGATAGAGGTTTATCTAGCTCATGATTCTGGAGGCTGGAAAGTTAAATCAATTTGTTGGCATTTGGTGAGGAAATTCATGTTGCATCATAACATGGTGAGCCCAAGAAAGTGTGCTAGCTCAGGTCTCTTCCTCTTATGGGGAGCCTCACCCTCATGACTTCATCTAATCCTAATTACTTCCCCAAACCCCACTTCCATACCTATTAACATGAATTTGGGAATTAAGATTCCAATATATGGACTTTTGGGTGATGCATTCAAGTATAGCACATCTCTTCTGAACACATGCCATTCTCCAATGTGAGAATTCATTTACCAACCTAGAAGCTTTCTGAACCGTGTAGTTTATAGGGTTTTTCTAGAAGCTTCATTTTAGAGCCATGACTGATTAAATCATTAGCTGATGGTGATTAAGTCAATCTCTAGCCACTCTTCTTTCCTGAGAGGTCTGATTTGGATGGGAAAAAAAAAAAAGGAAATCATTATGAAAACAACATTGAAGGTATTTCAAAATGGAGTCAGAAGGCCGTTAAGGGACGAAAACTGATGCACATCTCAGACTGCTGCCTCGCAATACAGACTTGGGTTATCTTGACCTTTTGCACATGTCTGGAATGATGGGATAATTATATAGTGTCCATAGAAAGATTCGATATGCCTGTCAGAAGGTTATTGGACTCCTGTTTTTTTTTTTTCTTTTAGTTATCGGCGGACACAACATCTTTGTTTGTATGTGGTGCTAAGGATCGAACCCGGGCCCCACGTATGCCAGACAAGCGCGCTACCGCTTGAGCCACATCCCTGGCCCCTGGACTCTGGTTTTATTGACCCTTCTATTATGTATGTACATTCTTTGAGCTTCTACCAGTTATGTGGTTTATATCATATAGCTCCTGATCTTTCTCAACACTCAATATTTGTTTCTTCAAAAGAAATTTTTACTGTTTTATGATAACTCAGCGCTGTTTACCCATAAAAGGTTACCACTTTCCCTGCCTCCTTAAGAACACCAATCTAGAATTATCTTGAATCTGTGTCTATCCAATTGCAATTTCTAAGACTGAAAATAAAGTTCTTTTACAGTTAGTTTGAGTTTGATTTAATAGACAGGGTTTAAAAGTATCAACCTGCTAATCACATGTTCCTCTGGCAGCCAACCCTCTCGTGCTAAGAGGGGTGACAAAGGTTGCCTTATTAATATAAATTCAGGCATGTGGTTGAACTCAACTTGTTATGAACAATTAAAGACACTCTCTTTCTGCTTTATTGCTCCTGAACCATTTCAAAAACGGGACAAGGGCTAGGGTTGTGGCTCAGAGGTAGAGCGTGTGCCTAGCATGTGTGAGGCACTGGGTTTGATCCTCAGCACCACATAAAGTAAAATAAAGACATTGTGTCCATCTAGAACTAAAAAATTTAAAAAAAAAACTGGGGAGAAAAATAATATATTATAACAAACGATGTTCCTATCATTCAAAAAGTTACGAAGGTTTTAGAAGCTCCCTGCTAGAAACTGGGGACAGAGACCAAATATATTTTTCTTAGTTTGTAACAAGGTTATATTTCAAATAAAAGTTTCTTCTTCTTCTTCATTTTATTCTACCCCCCCCCCCCCGCCGCCACTACCACCCCAGTACTGTGGATTGAACACAAGAGCTAGTAGTGCAAACCTTTTTAGAAAATTTTATTTTTTATTTTTATTTTTTTGGTTGTTCAAAACATTACAAAGCTCTTGACATATCATATTTCATACATTAGATTCAAGTGGGTTATGAACTCCCATTTTTACCCCAAATACAGATTGCAGAATCACATCGGTTACACATCCACATTTTTACATAATGCCATATTAGTAACTGTTGTATTCTGCTACCTTTCCTATCCTCTACTATCCCCCCTCCCCTCCCCTCCCATCTTCTCTCTCTACCCCATCTACTGTAATTCATTTCACTCCTTGTTTTTTTTCCCATTCCCCTCACAGCCTCTTATATGTAATTTTGTATAACAATGAGGGTCTCCTTCCATTCCCATGCAATTTCCCTTTTCTCTCCCTTTCCCTCCCACCTCATGTCTCTGTTTAATGTTAACCTTTTCCTTCTGCTCTTCCTCCCTGCTGTGTTCTTAGTTGCTCTCATTATATCAAAGAAGACATTTGGCATTTGTTTTTTAGGGATTGGCTAGTTTCACTTAGCATAATCTGCTCTAGTGCCATCCATTTCCCTGCAAATTCCATGATTTTGTCATTTTTTAGTGGTGCATAATACTCCATGGTGTATAAATGCTACATTATTTTTATCCATTCATCTATTGAAGGGCATCTGGGTTGGTTCCACAGTCTAGCTATTGTGAATTGTGCTGCTATGAACATCGATGTGGCAGTATCCCTGTAGTACACTCTTTTAAGGTCTTCAGGGAATAGTCTGAGAAGGGCAATAGCTGGGTCAAATGGTGGTTCCATTCCCAGCTTTCCCAGGAATCTCCATACTGCTTTCCAAATTGGCCACACCAATTTGCAGTCCCACCAGCAATGTACAAGAGTACCCTTTTCCCCACATCCTCTCCAGCACTTGTTGTTGTTTGACTTCAGAATGGCTGCCAATCTTACTGGAGTGAGATGGTATCTTAGGGTGGTTTTGATTTGCATTATTCTGACTGCTAGAGATGGTGAGCATTTTTTCATGTACTTATTGATTGATTGTATGTCCTCCTCTGAGAAGTGTCTGTTCAGGTCCTTGGCCCATTTGTTGATTGGGTTATTTGTTATCTTATTGTCTAATTTTTTGAGTTCTTTGTATACTCTGGATATTAGGGCTCTATCTGAAGTGTGAGGAGTAAAAATTTGTTCCCAGGATGTAGGCTCCCTATTTACCTCTCTTATTCTTTCTCTTGCTGAGAAAAAACTTTTTAGTTTAAGTAAGTCCCATTTGTTGATTCTTGTTATTAACTCTTGTGCTATGGGTGTCCTATTAAGGAATTTGGAGCCCGACCCCACAATATGTAGATCAGAGCCAACTTTTTCTTCTATCAGACGCAGAGTCTCTGATTTGATATCAAGCTCCTTGATCCATTTTGAGTTAACTTTTGTGCATGGTGAGAGGAGGGGATTCAGTTTCATTTTGTTGCATATGGATTTCCAGTTTTCCCAACACGATTTGTTGAAGATGCTATCCTTCCTCCATTGCATGCTTTTAGCCCCTTTATCAAACATAAGATAGTTGTAACTTTGTGGATTAGTCTCTGTGTCCTCTATTCTGTACCATTGGTCCACCCACCTGTTTTGGTACCAGTACCATGCTGTTTTTGTTACTATTGCTCTGTAGTATAGTTTGAAATCTGGTATCGCTATGCCGCCTGATTCACACTTCCTGCTTAGAGTTGCTTTTGCTATTCTGGGTCTTTTATTTTTCCATATGAATTTCATGATGGCTTTATCTATTTCTACAAGAAATGCCATTGGGATTTTGATTGGCATTGCATAAACCTATAGAGAACTTTTGGTAATATCGCCATTTTGATGATGTTAGTTCTGCCTATCCATGAACAGGGTATATTTTTCCATCTTCTAAGATCTTCTATTTCTCTCTTTAGGGTTCTGTAGTTTTCATTGTATAAATTTTTCACCTCTTTTGTTAGGTTGATTCCCAAGTATTTTATTATTTTGAGGACATTGTGAATGGAGTGTTTCTCCTCATTTCCGTTTCAGAAGTTTTGTCGCTGATATACAGAAATGCCTTTGATTTATGCGTGTTGATTTTATATCCTGCCACTTTGCTGAATTCATTTATTAGTTCTAGTAGTTTTTTTGTAGACCCTTTTGGGTCTTCTAGGTATAGAATCATGTTGTCCGCAAATAGTGATAATTTAAGTTCTTCTTTTCCTATTTTTATGCCTTTAATTTCTTTCGTCTGTCTAATTGCTCTAGCCAGTGTTCCGAGAAATATATTGAATAGAAGTCATGATAGAGGGCATCCCTGTCTTGTTCCAGATTTTAGGGGGAATGCCTTCAATTTTTCTCCATTCAGAATGATGCTAGCCTGAGGCTTAGCATAGATAGCTTTTACAATGTTGAGGTAAGTTCCTGTTATCCCTAGTTTTTCTAATGTTTTGAACATAAAGGGATGCTGTACTTTGTTGAATGCTTTTTCTGCGTCTATCGAGATGATCATATGGTTCTTTAAGTCTATTGATGTGGTGAATAACATTTATTGATTTCCGTATATTGAACCAGCCTTGCATCCCAGGGATGAATCCTACTTGATCATAGTGCACAATTTTTTTGATGTGTTTTTGTATCCGATTCGCCAGAATTTTATTGAGGATTTTTGCATCTAGGTTCATTAGAGATATTGGTCTATAGTTTTCTTTCTTTGAGGTGTCTTTGTCTGGTTTCAGAATCAGGGTGATGTTGGCCTCATAGAATGAATTTGGAAGAGCTCCCTCTTTTACTATTTCCTGAAATAACTTGAAAAGTATTGGTATTAATTCTTCCTTAAAGATTTTGTAAAACTCCGCTGTATACCCATCCGGTCCTGGCTTTTCTTGGTTGGTAGTCTTTTGATTGCTTCTTCTATTTCATCCATTGATATTGGTCTGTTCAAATTGTGTGTATCCTCCTGACTCAGTCTGGGCAAATCATATGACTTAAGAAATTTATCGATGTCTTCACTATCTTCTATTTTATTGGAATATAGGTTTTCAAAATAATTTCTAATTGTCTTCTGTATTTCTGTAGTGTCTGTTGTGATATTGCCTTTTTCATCCCGTATGTTAGTGATTTGAGTTCTCTCTCTTCTTCTCTTCGTTAGCATGGCTAAGGGTCTGTCGATCTTATTTATTTTTTCAAAGAACCAACTTTTAGTTTTGTTAATTTTTTCAATAGTTTCTTTTGTTTCAATTTCGTTGATTTCTGCTCTGATTTTAATTATCTCTTGCCTTCTGCTACATTTGCTGTTGTTTTGCTCTTCCTTTTCTAGGGCTTTGAGATGAAGTGTGAGCTCATTTATTTGTTGTTTTTTTTCTTTTTTTGAGGAATGACCTCCAGGCGATGAATTTCCCTCTTAAAACTGCTTTCATTGTGTCCCATAGATTCCGATATGTTGTGTCTGTATTTTCATTTATCTCTAAGAATTTTTTGATTTCCTCCTTTATGTCTTCTGTAACCCATTGATCATTCAGTAACATATTGTTCATTTTCCATGTGATGTAGGATTTTTCCTTCCTTCTTTTATCATTGATTTCCAGTTTCATTCCATTATGATCAGATAAAATGCATGGTATTATCTCCACCCCTTTATATTTACTGAGGCTTGCCCTATGGCATAATATATGGTCTATTTTTGAGAAGGATCCATGTGCTGCTGAGAAAAAAGTATATCCACTTGATGATGGTTGATATATTCTATGTATGTCAGTTAAGTCTAGGTTATTGATTGTGATATTGAGTTCTATAGTTTCTTTATTCAACTTTTGTTTGGAGGATCTGTCCAATGGTGAGAGAGGTGTGTTGAAGTCACCCATAATTATTGTGTTGTGGTCTATTTGATTCTTGAACTTGAAGAGAATTTGTTTTATGAACGTCGCAGCACCATTATTTGGTGCATAAATATTGATAATTGTTATGTCTTGTTGGTGAATTCTTCCTTTTAACAGTATATAATGTCCTTCCTTATCCCTTTTGATTAACTTAGTCTTGAAGTCAATTTTATTTGATATGAGGATGGCCACCCCTGCTTGCTTACGAGGACCGTGTGCATGGTATATTTTTTCCCAACCTTTCACCTTCAGCCTTTGTATGTCTTTTGCAATCAGATGTGTCTCCTGGAGGCAGCATATTGTTGGATTTGTTTTTTAATCCATGTTACCAGCCTATGTCGCTTTATTGGAGAGTTTAAGCCATTAACGTTTAGAGTTACTATTGATATAAGGTTTGTACTTCCAGCCATGTTTGATTGTTTATCTTCTTTTTTAAATTTAGTTTGTTTCTCCATGATTAGCTTTCCCGCCACCCTCTGTCTTTACTGAGGCACTTCCCACTGATGGTTTTGATTATTGTTTTTCATTTCTTCCTCGTGTAGTGTTTTGCTCAAGATGCTTTGCAATGCTGGTTTTCTGGCTGCAAATTCTTTTAACTTTTGTTTATCATGAAAGATTTTTATTTCATTGTCGTACCTGAAGCTTAATTTTGCTGGATACAGAATTCTTGGTTGGCATCCATTGTCTTTTAGTGTTTGAAATACGTTGTTCCAGGATCTTCTCGCTTTCAGCGTCTGTGATGAAAAATCCGTTGTTAACCTTATTGGTTTACCCCTGAATGTAATCTGCCTCCTTTCTCTTGTAGCTTTTAATATTTTCTCTTTGTTCTGTATATTGGATATCTTCATAACAATGTGTCTTGGCGTTGGTCTACTGTGATTTTGTGTGCTCGGTGTCCTGTATGCATCTACAATTTGTATATCCGTTCCCTTTTTTATTTCTGGAAAGTTTTCTGTAATTATTTCATTCAGCAGGTTACTCATTCCCTTGGTTTGAACCTCTATACCTTCCTCTATCCTGATGACTCTTAAGTTTGGTTTTTTTATGTTATCCCATATCTCTTGGATGTTTTTCTCGTGATTTTTTACCAGCCTTTCTGAGTTGGCTAGACTCTTTTCAAGACGATATATTTTGTCTTCATTATCTGACATTCTGGCTTCTACTTGCTCCACTCTGTTAGTGATACTCTCATTTGAGTTTTTAATTTGGTTTATAGTTTCCTTCATTTCTAGAATTATTGTTTGATTTTTTTATAATCTCTATCTCCTGATAAAGATACTTAACTTCTTCTTTTATCTGTTTATGTAATTCATTTTCAATGTGTTCTTTCACTGTTTGAATTTGCTGTCTCATATCCTCTTTAAGGTTCCATTCCATCTGTCTAAGGTATTCCTTGAGTTCTTTATTTGACCATTTTTCTGATGACTCTAGGTCCTCCTGAATATTTAGGCTGTCCTGCATTGTTTGTACTCCTTTTCTTCCTTGCTTTTTCATGCTGCTCATGTTACTTCTTGTTCTGTTTGACTGCTGAGTTACTGTTTACTCCTATAAATTTATTTGATGCTTGGGAGGAAAGGTATTAGAAGGGAAGGGAAGAAGTCACTAAAGAGAATGAGAGTAAGCAGGTAGAATTTAAGGAAGGGGTAATAAGAAAATTGAAAAGAAATAAAAAGACAAAAGAAAAAAATAGAAAATTAAAAAAGAAAAAATAATAAAAAATAAAAATTTAAATTAAAAAAAATTAAAAAACAACAAAAATTGAAAATGAAAAAAAAAACCAAATTAAAAAAAATTAATAAATGCAGTCTTAGAGTTTGATTAACTTGTCTTCCAGTAGGTGGAGCTGTGCCCACTGGGCCAAGCTTCTCCTCTCAATACACGGGATCCAATCACTGTGCAGCAGTTCCTCCTCCCAGACTGGGCAGGTCTCCAATCCTGAGTGCCTAGGGCCTTCTCTTGTGTCTAGTCACTTCCCCACTTTTCCTCAAGCCAGGCCCTGCTCACCGGTGACGCTCACCACAATACTGGCTACATGCCAGGTGTGCTGCTCCTGGGAGCCCTGTTTTCATGAAGGACTGGGCACACTCTCCCTGTTTGCCATTCCCTCAGATCCTAAGTTTGTAGAGCTTGGGGCTGAGAACCCTCAGCGAATTTTGCTAGCCCTCTGGTAGCCACGCCCCCGGTAGCTGGTGCAAGAGACCTCAGTTGTCAGCACTGGTGGGAGCGGTAGCCGGGAGTTCCGCGCCGTGGTCCCACGCCACTCCTGATTCCCTCGTTCTGGCTATTGCGCTCACGGCAGAGCTGGGAGGGGCCCTTAAGGTTTCCCCGCTGTGTGGAGAGGGAAGGCTAGGGGGTTACACACCTGTCGCCGCCGGTTTCAATGAAGTTATCTCCTCCACCGCATTCTGGTGACGTCAGTTCTCTGCCATGGTGGTATCCCATGCAAATGAAGACAGTTGGTTCCCTTTGCCGGGTGACCAATGCAACGGGTGGGTCCTGACTGTCTCTCCCAAAACCCGTTTCAATCCTGTGGCCACTGCCTATGAAGGCTCAGTTGGCATTAACCTCCGTAGGATCAGAAGGGCCGACCAGTTGTTTCAGCGGGATCATTTAGTGCTGAGTCACGGCAGTTTGTCTGCGAGAAGCAGGCGAATGGGAGCTTGAATTCAGCCGATCCGGGCTCGGTGTGTGTTTTGAGGCCCAGACTGTTCGCCCTAGATCCACGTCAGCTCAGCATTGCCTAGTGATCCTGAGCAAACAGCATTTAGACGGTTTACGACTCCTGATGCCCGCGCAGCTGAAGAGGTCAGTGACTTGATCTCTCCGCGCCCACCGCCATGTTGGATCTCCTAGAAAATTTTTTTTTTTTCCCCAAAGCCAGACTGGGCAATTTAGAGAGACCCTGTCTCAAGATAAAAGTTTTGAAAAGGGCTGGGTGCTGAGACCCCATTTGTGCTCTGGGCTGTTAATTCAAGAGATACTGGAGTGGGCTAGGGTTGTGGCTCAGTGGTAGAACTCGCCTAGCATGCACCAGGCACTGGGTTTGATCCTGAGCACCACATAAATGAAAAATAAAAATACTGTGTCCACATAAAACTTAAAAATAAGTATTTTTTTAAAGGTGGGGGGATACCAGAGAAGCAATAAGGGAATAAAGACAAACAGATACATGTAGAGAGAAAAAGCTGGGGCCAGGTGGGTAGCCAAGCCCTGTTGAGGCTTGACTGACTCTAGAGCTAGCTCAGCAAGCTTATTATATAGGATTCATCAGAAAGTTATCTGTGGGAAGGTTTCGGTAAAGCAGGCAATCTGAAGGACGCAGGACTGGCGAGACATTAGGTTCATCTTGATTTGCTTAGAATTCACTATGCCTGGGGAAAGGTGCTGAATGCAAGGCCTCTACTGATAGAGCCACAGGCCTTTGCCTGTAGCCCCCCACCATGTTACCATAGCAACTGGGGCCTGTTAACCTGAACTTTCACACAGGCCACTCCCAGCACAAACACAGCCCCAAGAGTCAGTCAGACCATGATTTAGATGACTGCTCTCTGGAGTTGGGGATGTAGCTCAATGATAGAGGGTTTGTCCAGCATGTGCAAATCTTCATTACCTCAAAAAGCCAAAACAAAAACACCAACTGGTTGAGACATTTTCTGTATTCTTTTCTTTTGGTGTTGGGTGTACATGCTGAACTATTGCCCCAAACCTTGTTAAATGTTTCTTGTTAAATTACTGAGGCTGACTTCAAACTTGTGATCCTCCTGCCTCAGCCTTTCAAGTCGCTGGGATTTCAGGCTTAAGCCATAAAACCCAACTCCCAGTTCCTATTCTGTATTCTCATTGTTAGAATTACTTTTTGGTATCTCCAGGCACTGTACACAATTTTCTAATTTTGTTCTGGTGGGTTTTTTTTTAATTAAATATATATTTAGTACATTCATTACTCATATAATCAACATAAATGTTCCTTTTATTTATTTTCCAAAGTTTATACTAGTTATTTCATTTTTTTCTCATAGTGCATTTATCATAGTGCATTTGCTATAATTCTAAGTGGAAGAGACCCTATATAGTTCTTGATATTAGTTTAAATGATTTTTTACCTTTTTTACCACTTAGTATATTACTTGTTTCTTTTGCTTTTTGAGGGAGGTGTTAGGGATCAAACCCAGGGCGTCCTACCTTCTAGGCAAGTGCTCTGCCACTGAGTTACACTGCTAACACTATTTATTACTTTTTTTTTTTTTTTATTTTTGTTGTTGTACTTGGGCACAATACCTTTATTTTGTTTATTCATTTTTATTTGGTGCTGAGGATCAAACCTAGTGCTTTGCACATGCTAGGTGAGCACTCTACCACTGAGTCCCAGCCCCAGCCTCTATTTATTACTTTTTGACACCAATCTTTACTAGAATTTTTTATTGACAGTATACTGGCTTCATATATAATTTGGATATTTTCATGGCTTGAGAAGTTCAAAGTTGTCTTGGATTTTAAAGGTAAGAATTGATTTAGTCCTTGCTCACTGTCCATAGTGACTCTTCTTTTAACATTTTGCCAATATTTCGTAAGTATTTGTACATAAGCTAATCAAGTCGTTTACTTCCTGAATCAGTTCTGATATTTTTTTCTTTTTGGTACTGGGGATTGAATCCAGGGGTGCTTAACCACCAGCCCTTTTTATATTGTATTTAGAGACAGGGTCTCTCAAGTTTCATAGGTGGCTTTGAACTTGCAATTCTCCTGCCTCAGCCTCTCTAGTGGCTGGGATTACAAGCCTGCACCACTGGACCTGGCCAGTTCTGATATTTTTCTGACTTTCTAAGAATTCATCTATTTCCTTTAAGCCTTCAAACTGTGGTCATAGAATTAAACATTAATTTCTCTTATGTATTTCTGTATCTGTTATATGTCTTTCTCTTTTACATTTTTATTTTTTCCTTATCTAGCTTAAGAGTTTATTATCTTTTCAAAATACTAAATTTGTTGTGGGGCATGATGGGGCACACTTGTAATCCCAGCAGCTTGGGAAGCTGAGGCAGGATGATCACGAGCTCAAAACCAGTCTCTGCAAAAGGTGAGGCGCTAAGCAATTCAGTGAGACCCTGTCTCTAAATAAAATACAAAATAGGGTTGGGGATGTGACTCAGTGGTCGAGTGCCCCTGAGTTCAATCCATGGTACTCCAAAAACAAAAACAAGAACTACATTTGGGGTTTTTCTTTTTCTTTTCTTTTTTCTTTTTCTTTTCTTTCTTTTCTTTTTTCTTTCTTTCTTTCTTTTCTTTTCTTTTTTTTTTTTTTTTGACTATGGTAGCATGGTGTAAAATAAGTTCCAGATCATTAATTTTAGTCTTAATTTCCTCCTTCTGGATTTTTTTCTTTCTTCCTTTTTTCTCTTTTTTTTTTTTTGGTGGTGGTGGTACTGGGGATTAAACCCATGGGCACTCTACTATTGAACTACATGCCCAGCCCTTTTTTATTTTTTGAGACAGGATTTCACAAATTTATCCAGGCTGTCCTTAAATTGCCCTTGATTTTCCTCTGCCTCAGCCTCCTGAGTCACTGGGATTATGGGCCTATGTTAACCACACCTTGCTTTCTAGCGTTTTGAAAAAAAAAAAACAAACTAGAAAATAAAAAATATTTGATTGCTATGTTCCTGGTTTTTAACATGAGGTTTAGTTTCTTTTCCATTTTGTATCTAATAATGAAGGTATTTAAATCTGTAAATTTCTTCTAAGTAGTATTCTTTATATTCTATAGTTACCAGGTATAATAATTAGCAAACAAATCAAAGAAACAAAATAGAAAACAAAATAGAATTTCCAGAAATAAATCTCAATATATGAGAAAGATGGAAATTCATTTTAATGTGAAATGAAATTTTTAATAAATTGGTGCTGGCACAAATGATAATCTTGAAGAAAAAATTTTTTTGGTACAAGGGATTGAACCACGTCCCCAACCATTTCTTATATTTTGAGACAGGATCTCTCAAGTTGCTGAGGCTGGCTTTGAACTTGGGATCCTTCTGCCTAGCCTCCTAATCTGCTGGTATTACAGACGTGTGCCACCATTCATGGCCATTTGAAGAAATTCTTAAAAATTATAATTATCTTTTAGCATAGGCATAAATAAATTTCAATTTTATTACTTACATTTTTCTTCTAAGAAATGTAACTATATGTTCTATCCTGAGTCAAAAAGGAGCCTTTTAATCATGGAAAACTCAATGGATATATACAAATAAAAATTTTACTTTGGAAAATATAAAATGTACAGCAAAATAATAGATATTGAGTAAGTACATTGGTAATTCAGATGGCAATGTAATTTATATATACAGCCTAAATATTAATAAAAAGGAAAATAATCCAATAAAAAATTGGACAAATGATAGGCAAAGCCACCATGAAAAAAGTGCTCAAATTTAAACTAATGATTGGGGAAATGCACATCAAAGTAATAACAAATAACTTTATGCAAAATGTTTACAAAATTAAAAAGGGCTATAATACCTATTATTGGTGGGAATGCAGGAAATATTGTAATTTTTTTTTTTTTGTACCAGGGATTGAATCCAGGGGTGCTTAACCACTCAGCCCCAGCCCCTTTTATGTTTTATTTAGAGACAGGGTCTCACTAAATTACTTAGACCTTTGCTAAATTGCTGAGGCTGGATTTCAACTCACAATCCTCTTGTCTCATTCTCCGGAGCCACTGGGATTACAGGTGTGTACCACCAAACCCCGTGTGAGTGGCATTGATTGCCACAGTCTGGCTGGGCAAATAACCGGGAGGTAACAAGCAACTTGTGAAGGTTGAAACAGCGGGAGCCGCTTTATTGCAGGACAGCAGAGGTATATATACCTAACTGATTATACACAGCTTGTTTCAATTAACATCATCTAGATACAGCAATCAGCCAATAAGGAATCTCCATCATCTTAATGGCCCGGTGGCATTAGCTCACAAACCACTCCTCCTGGCAAACTGCCAGGCGCCATCTTGACTTGGTTGTGGCCCTCAACAATTGATGGACCTTCACTGGGCAGAAGATTTCAGAGTCAATATGCTGCTCACCAGTTTTCCCTTCCCACTCTGCAATGGTTGTGAAGCTGATATCAATGTAGAGCTTCATTTGGGTAGCTGAGTAACTAACAAGCAGAGCTTTTCTGTTTTCCTCTTTAAGTCCTGAGATTTTAGAATTGTTACTATAGCATAACCAAGTCTAGTGGAACTGATAGAGTGAGGAAATGGTAAAGTAATTTACACAATATTGCTGAGAGACAAAAGAAAGATTCTGAAAACGATTGTATAATTTTCCTAGTTTTTATAAGAAAAACAATTAACAAATGTATCTTTATACATATATAGAGATGTATAGAAAAACTATGTATGAATCTGGGAAAAAATAGTATGAATACATAGAAAGTTGCTAAAATACGTTATAAAGGAAAGAAAAATCCAGACTATAACAATTTTTTAAAAAAGCAAAGCTATCGTGTGATCACATGCCTGTTATTCAGATTTACTTGTAATTACAGAAAGGATATTCTTATATAGGATAAAATAATTTCATACAGCATTTCATTGAATACAGATGCTCTAATGCTTGGTGCTTTCTTGGTGCTAACTGTATCAAGAAGTTTTCACAAAAATGACAGAAACCACAGCAAAGAATCCATATAATGTGTTTCTCAAAGTGTGTCTCACCTAGGAATCTGTTAGAGATGTACATTTAAGGTCCCATTGCAGACCTCAATCAGAAACTCTGGGAACCAGGCATGTGTTTCATTAAGCTTCCTGTATGATTCTGATGTGAAGTTAAGTTTCTTTATTTGGTAGGATGTAGCCTTATTTCAGAGGTAAAAATGTGAAAAAAAAAAAAGTCCATCTTAGAAAAGAAGTACTTTTACTACTTATTTTAACACACTGCATTCTCTGCCAAATTGCAAATTCTTTCCTACTTTCAATCTAATTCCCAATGACCAGATCTGCTTGGAATATTTTGTGTTGTTTTTGTTTTAGGTACTGGGGGTTGAAGCCAGGGGTGTTTTACCACTGAGCTACATCCCCAGTCTTTTATATTTTTTATTTAGAGACAGTCCCGATAAATAATGAGGCTGGCCTTGAACTTAAGATCCTCCTCTCTAAAGCCTCTTCCCCATTCCAGTGTGCACCAAGCCTGGTGGTTTTTTACTTCCTAGGTCATATGACTACAAACCAATTTTCATTGAAATCAAGTGCCCACTAAATCCAATCAGCTCTGACAGGAGGAGAATGGGATGGAAGAGATCAACTAATACAAAATATAACTAGCTATGGTACAATTACTTTGGGCAGTTTCTGTAAGAAGCATGTTTGGAAATGTTGCCGAACTAGGGCAAAATTTTTTTTCTTTATTTTTAAATTAATTATTTTTTTGTACTGGGAATTTGGCTGTTTAACCACTGAGCCACATCCCCAGCCTTTTTTCATTCTTTTTTAGAGACAGGTTACTTAGGGCCCCACTAAATGGCTGAGGCTGGCTTTGATCTTGCAATCTTCCTTCCTCAGCCTCAAGAGCTGCCGAGATTACAGGAGTGTGCCACTGCACCTGGCCCAACTAGGTCAAATTTAAGCATAAATTTGTCATGTAGTACTTTTTTTGTGAAAACAATACAATGTCAGTATCAATTCTGTGTTTTTGATGTTCATGTTTTAAAATAAGAAAACTTTAATGTCTTCGATTTGTCATTTTCTCTTCATTTCTCAGCTGTACATGTTGTCTCTTCAATAACTGTTCATAAAGGAAACAAACCAAAAATTCTGAATGGGACAAAAGAACACCCTTTTCTGTTCTTGTTGCATATTTCTAAAAGAAAAAGTTTAAATGAAATACCCTATAATCACAGGCATAATTGTATCCTTCACCCTACATATAGTAATTCATAATTAGTTTAATTACTACAGTAGTGACTTAAACTCATTCTTGTCCCATCTAATGCTTTCGTGACTACCACTCTGATCTTTTCAATATTTACATTTGGTCATGTTACTCCTGTTTGAAATGCTTCAATGATTTTTTAGGATAATTACCAAAACCCTGAGCAAGATGTTAAAGCCATGTGATTAGTTCCCAGCCCCCCTTTCTACCTCACTCACAGGCCTTCTAAAAAATTATGAAAATGCCAAAAGTTAAAAAATAACATGAATCGCCACCCAGTTTTCAAAAATAAATATGCCACACTGCATTTCTAAAAAAACATGGTCATCTTATTTATTTTCATCATTTTCTCCCTAGCATAGGTAATCTAGCCTTTTAGGGTAAGATGTGAATTCAAAGCCCTGTTTTTTAGGGGAAAATTTCCCATACATTGGGAGTATTAACAGTACATATTTCATAAGGTCATTGTGATGAATAAATGAATTCATTCATCTAAAATGCTTAGACCAACGTCTAATACTTTGTATGTGCTTAATAAATG
Organism: Marmota monax; assembly: GCF_021218885.2. Classification (NCBI taxonomy): domain Eukaryota; kingdom Metazoa; phylum Chordata; class Mammalia; order Rodentia; family Sciuridae; genus Marmota; species Marmota monax. Next base: position 745,167 of record NW_026695208.1, on the reverse strand, counting down.
AGAATTTATCATTGAGGACAAATCACACATCTTCCTACCTAAGGGCCTTTGTACAGCACACAAGTGCTATTCTTCTCTTCCCTTTCTGCACTGTTCAATTTTGTCTATCATCGGTTCAAATGTCACATCTTTAGGAAGTCTCTAACCTTCCCAGGATAGACTGTATTAACTTAATATATTCTATGCTTCCTGATGGCACTTATTTGAAATTATTAATTTGTAGGGCTAATTAACAGATGTATTTCCCAACACACTATAAGGAAGCTCCAAGAGGGGAGAAAATGGTGTCTTTTTACCTCTAGCACTTAGTACATAGTTGGTACTCTTAACATTTATTCAATATTTAAGGAAATTTCATCTAATTTGCTTTTCATCAAATTCTCTGCTGTTAGCATGTATAATGCTAATTAAGTTTGAATAATTTTTCAGTTACTGGAGAAGTTTAAAATATCAGAAGTGTATTGATATTTTGTAGCTTTTTTTGCAGATTTCTTCAGGAAAAAATGTTTGTAAAGATCATCGATTGCAGTTTAATTCTAAAGGAATAGAGGATGAAAGAGATTTGATGATCTTGTAAAAGATTAGTTATCACTAATTCATTTTTCACCTACAAGTATAAAAGAATTAATTTGTAAATATTTTCATCATGGTTAAGGAAAAACACTTACCATAAAGCTTCATTTCACCAAGACACTAGTCACTTATTTTTAGATTTCCAAACCATATACCCAATTATTAATAAAAGGCTAACAAAGGAACCAAAACAAAAAACTAAAATGAGTTTAAAAGGCATCTTCTCTTGCAGTTCAGTTTGGACAGCTCAAAGTTAACTTTGTCTCCTGATTGGTAGTATTTATAAGGAAGTTGAGTTCAAGAGAAAGGTAAATATGGCCAATTCTACAGTATTCTACAGTATAGTATGACTGTTTTGTATTTTCCTCTTATTTAATATATCTGCACATTAGCATATTAAAAGCTCTAAGAAGCCATGTAAGAAAACCCACTTAACTTGGTTTAAACTGTTTCCAGCTTACTTGAATCTATTATCTATGAAAGCTAGTTATTAAATACACTTTTGAGAAGTGCATTGACACCTCAAAATTCTACTAAAGATTAAACAAAAATCAAAATTTTGCTTTTCATAGTCCCATGGCTCCTAGTGACCTATGCTTTAAGATTTCACAAACCGGGCTGGGGATGTGGCTCAAGCCATAGCGCGCTCGCCTGGCATGCGCGGGGCACTGGGTTCGATCCTCAGCACCACATAAAAATAAAATAAAGATGTTGTGTCCACCGAAAACTGAAAAATAAATATTAAAAAATTCTCTCAAAAACCATCCATTTGGTGATTAACCCAAGAATATTATCAAGAGTGATGGGCACTTGGGTTAGGGATGTAGCTCATTTGTTGAGCTCTTGCCAAGCATGTTGGGCTTTGGATTCAATCCCCAGAGCTGTCAAAAAAAGAAACAAAAACAACAAAACAAAACAGAAAAAACAAAGTGACTCTAGTACTTCACCATTTGCAGAATTTACTTTCTTCCTTTTAAAAATCAGGACTTTTGCCAGTCAAGGCTTGGTAACAATTTAATGACTTCATCAGATTTTCAATGAAAATTGTATGTGTGTCGGGGGTGTAGAGATAAAGGATCTGAGGGAAAGAAATACAAAGCTTCATTATTTTTGGAACCATAAATTTGAAAGTTAGCAGGGACATAGATCCTTTCAAATTAGTGGCTTGCTGCAGTTGGGTACCGGAAATACCTGGGAAATTCATGATACCAATGGGATTGAGACCTGGGCATGTGTTGTATGAAAAGCTTCCCCCATGAGTTTCATGCATATTTCTACATAAAAATACTGGTTTTGGACACTGCCCTCCTCACTGTAATCATATGCAACAAGGACTATTTAACTGTAATTGTTTTCAATAAAAATAAAATCCTCGTGCTGGGGATGTGGCTCAAGCGGTAGTGCGCTCGCCTGGCATGCGTGCGGCCCGGGTTCGATCCTCAGCACCACATACGAAACAAAGATGTTGTGTCCGCCGATAACTAAAAAATAAATATTAAAATTCTCTCTCTCTCTCTCTCTATAAATAAATAAATAAGTAAAATAAAATAAAATCTTCTATGCTTTTAACTTTTCTGTTTTACACCAGGGGTCTACGGCATCTTTCTTGTGAGTCCACTGCACCTTGATTTCCTTAACAGTAATTGAGAAGTCTGCCATTATTCCTTGATCTAGTTAATTCAGATGATAGGGCCAGTTTTTTTCCTAGTTTCACAGTGGTGAACTGATTCTTCCCATATTGGAAAATTTAAGTTTTGGAATAGCAGTTTTCATGACCCCTTTTCTTCTTCCTGAGAGTAAGAAAATTACAAATACACCTGAAACTCCTTTTGGAGTATTTCAGCACTTTTTTCCCCTTTTAAAACAGATAACACTTCCCAGTGCAGTCTGGTTTTCTTTGTACATTTGGTTGTCATATTGGTGAAACATTGATATCTGCTTGACAGGCTGGATATGCCCTCACAATAATCTCAATTTCCATTTGTCTCTAGAATAATCTGTAGAGCAGCTTTGATACCTGTGTCTGTTCTAGACACAGAGCACCACACAGCCTCATCTCTGTAAGCTACTGTTTTTTCTGACCAAGTTATTCTCTTCCACTGTAACATTCCCATAACTTTACTATACCAACTCTTGATCATATTACATATTAAAATATATTCTTTATTATTTCCAGTGAATTATCTGAGACTTTCAAGTACATTTTTAATTTTTAGGAAATTAAAACTGTTATTCTTTTTACATTACATCTTATAGTCTTCAGAGATCATGAATGGTTTTTAAAAAAAAATACTGAATTTATTTTGGTGACTTAAAACAAGATGTAATTTATGTAACCATTTTGTGTTTTAAAGTAAAACCTCCTACATTTAATTAAGAGTTTGAGTACAGGTTACTGTGCAAACAAAAGCTAACTATTCTAGGCTTAAATGAACTTGAAATAATGATTAAGTTTTCAACTGTCTGAAGTAGGTACAGCAACATTAAAGGGAAGGGACTAGTTAAACATCACTTTTGCTCCTAAAGTATCAAGAGCTAAGATACATACAAATTTTATGGCAAGTAATCTAAAACTCTTCTAAAAATGATTAACTGTTATTCTATCCCACAAGAAAACCAATACAACAGATCTATCTAATTAGTTAAGACACCAGATACTCGTCATGCAGTTTCAGTGTCTAGTAGCAAACCTCTAGACCTTAAAGTTGTTTCACAATTTCTAAATACTTATTAATCACATTTTAAAAGGCTGATATCCACTCTAAACTACATATAGAAGGTACCAGAGTACATAATTATTAAGTGCAACCTGACAGCCTCCAAAGATTTCAATATATATGCAATATATAATGCATTACTTTCAAAAATAAAATTTCACACAGGGTGGGACAAATACCAAATATCTGAGTACTCTTACCTCTAGATAGTTGACATACATCAATCTATATTTTTCATATTAAAATTAAAATACTGATAAGAGTTGGCCCAAGGGACAAGTTATAATTTTAGTTTATCAAAAATTATCTGTAAAATGTAACCACTTGAAATTAAAAGAAAAAAAAAACACTTTAGAATAGCTTTTCTCTCTCTCTCTCTCTCTTTCTTTCGAGATAGAATCTATGTTGCCCAGGTTGATCTTGATCTCTCAGGCTCAAGTGATCTTCATTTCTAGCCTTCAGAACAGATGCAATTATAGGCATGTGCGACCACATCCAGCCCCTGGGATAGTTTTTTTCAGTACCATCAAATTCTAGCAAAATACAGTTCATTGAAAAAACTTAGGTATTAGTTTTTAAAAAGATGTTCCGCTTTTTTGTCTTCGCTTCGCTAGAGATCCAAAAGCATTTTGCTGTACAACTCTTGCTTTTCATAACTGAATTAATTATCTAACCATTAGAACTAAGTTATTACTAAAAACCCTCTAAACTGTTTATCACCATACCAGAGCCAGCCAAGTTAAAAATAAAATAATTACTGACAATAGAAATGGCCTTTTAAAAATTATTATTTTTGTTATACTTGCATTTAAAAATTCATTCCTCATTTAACAAAAAATGACTTAAAATATATATTTCAAGTCTCATCTGGAAAGAATGTATATGATTTCATTTGAAAAATAATGAAGTTTCTACAAATATATGCAAGCTCTATATGAGTTGCAAATGTATCATCAGAATCTTCACATTTTAGTATTTTTATTTTTTTGGTGCTGGGGATTCAACTCAGTGCCCTCACATGAGCTAAGTATGCACTCTACCACTGAGCTATATTCCTAGACCCATATTTTAGCATTTCAAAGGGAGATTTTTGCTGCATTATGTGATTAAAGACAGTACTTTTACATGTAAAAATAATTTGCACTGAAAAACTCAAGCAAAAGTGATTTTGATACTTTATCAAAATAAGATCAAAATGAGCAATAAAAAATAGCAAAAGTTGTTACAAAAAATAGCAATTCCTATTTAAATTCCTGTTTATGCAGATTAAAAATGTTTATCAATTAACTACATCACACAGATTGCAGCATATTTGAAGATATAATATAGAAAGGTAACATGGGATATTTGAAATTCAAGCTGCACTTATCAAATAGTTTCAACCTGAGTCTTTGATGTCTTCAAAAATCCATTTGATAATAATGTATGCTAGTTATTTTTTGGTAGTATAATTCAAGGGTAGTTTTCTTTAAGTTACTCAATGCTGTTTATTCCTAAGTATGTGAAAATTATATATAAATATTTACTACACTTTTGGTTTTTCATAACACATGAGAGTGTATGAATTGAAAAGCTGTACTTTTTTCCTGTTGTACAAGTATATAAAGATGTTTTCTTAATTGAAAGTGCCTTAGATTTAATATTATTTTCACATTTTGAGTTATTTTAGAACAAATATAAAAGGTAAAAAGATTATCATAGATACTTAACTATTCCCATAAAATAAATCAAACCCACTGAAGGAACTATACAAGTTCACTAAAGAATGTATCAGATTAATCATTTCCTCCTATAAATATTTTTTTATTTATTTTGTGTTTAGAAGTTGCAGTTTTAAGTACTATTAACAGAAAATACATAACAAAAGCTTCCTAACAAGTGAAAAAAATAATTATAAATGCTGGAAAAATTGGCTTCATTAACATATTTACAGACTTTTACTTAATACATACTCCTTTGGAAATTAATTATATGACATTTATACAAGCATTAACATCTCCAAATCACTCTGAGTAGTGAGTACTTCAGTTCTTTACTGTCTGTCCCCAAAATTGAAAGTCATTTTATTTCTGAAAGCCACAAGCAACAATTGTCTTCTGGTCAGTCTGAGACACTGTTGACATACTGTTCTGTTCTTTCACCTAAAGATGCTTCTGTTGAGGAACTGTCCTTAGGCTGTTTCTTCTCTTTACTCTGATCTTCTTGCAGCTTCAGAATTATATTTCGAATTTCTTCTCTTTTTGTTCTCATTCTTGGGGGAGGAAACCAGTTTGATAAATTCATAGGTAGCTCAAAATTTAGTATGGGATTCTGAAAATCAAAGATTAAGTGTCTATTAGAAAATTATAATCAATAACATTTTAGCTTCAATTACAAAAACAGTCCAAAGTTAAAAATGAAAATATCAATTGAAGTTGATTTACATGCATGTCTAAGTTTGTCCAGATGGACCCAACTACTATGTATGACCAACCATAAAGATCTTAAAAAAAAAAAAATTCATTCTTAATATAGGCATATTCAGATTCATATACATATATTAAGAAATTATGTACATCATAAATTTGTATCTAGTACAAATAAAAGGAATGATTTTTAAAAAAGAAAGTATCAATATATATTTATTCATTACCTATCATATGCCAGGCAATATGCTGGGTACCAGAAATGTAAGACAATTTCTGTGTATATAGATCTTATAGTCTTGATTAAAGGCTGGCAAACTATAACCACTAAGCCAAATTCTGCATATCCATTATTTTAGTAAAGTTTTTTTTTTTTTTTCTTTTCTTTTTGGCAATGCTGGATACCAAACACAGGGCCTCCCCCTCATGCATGACAGGCAAGTGCTCTACCATTGAGTGACATCCCTAGCCCATGTTTTATTAGAATACAAACACATAATCTCATTCATATATGGTGTATGGGTGTAGAACTTAGAGTAGCAGAGTGGCAACAGAGATCGTATGGCTATATAGCCTAAAAAAAAATACTTAACTTTCTTGTCCTTTATAAAAAGGTTTGTCAGCCCCAGGCCAGACAGAAAGATAATTCAATGGTGAATACGACAAATATTACGACATAAGTATAGAACACTATGAGAATAAATATCTAAGGGCTAATACTATTCTAGGAGAGTAAACCTGAAGAACAAGTAAACATTAGCCAGTCAAGAAAAGACAGAAGCAATAGTGAAGAGTATTCCAGCAAGAAATGTGTAATACAGCTTAGAGAAAAGAAAGGACAAGACACAAAATGAAAAACTGAGTAACTTTCTGCTGGCTGATATATAGAACGCTAGAATGACAATGCTCAGAAAATGAGGCTAAAGCTTAGATAGATACTAGATCATACAGGTCATTTGAAACTTGTTGGTCTTTAACTCAAAAGCAAGAAGAAGCCACTGAAATATTTAAGGCAGGACTGGAGAGAAGGAAAATACTCATTTGCGAAAGAACCATGGAGGCTGAGTGAAGCTCCAACAACCTTACAAATCTGCATCTTCTCTGAGCGCTGTGCTTAGCTGTATCCTGAGCATTTCAGCTCTTTTTGGAAGCCTGGATGAAGCCATTGGATTACGAAACAATTTACTTGGAATGAACAGTGAACATTTTTGCTTTTATAAAGAAACACTAGCATGTATCTGGCTTTTTTTTTTTTCATGGTAATTTTAGGGCACACTCTTGAATGCAATAAAGCTGTGGTTGGATAAGGTTGAGTTGGTGCTATCTCAGAGGTATAGAGGAGTCAAGCAACTGCTGTAACAAACAACGCCAGAGTCTCAGGGTTAGAGGGAATCTTATAACTGACTTATGCCTCTCAAGCATAAGAGAATGGATCATGCTGAAGGGGTATGGGGACACCAGGTATTCACTCTACCCTGGAGATGTGGTAGACCCTGGAAGCTGGGAGGCTTCTGTGACCCCTCTCTAGATGATAGTTCCTGAGGGAGAAAACTCTTTAGAATGGCTGCTTCACAATGGTTGTATGAACCCTTCTAGTGAATTTAGAGCACTTGTCATTATAAAATAGAAGTACAGGCAGTGAAGGGAAGATATTAGTAATAATAACAATATAATCATCATGGTGGCTACTAAAAAAAGTAACATGATTAGATTTGGGTTTTTGAAAACAATTATGAAAAAGAGAAGGCAGAAAGAATGGGAATATGAAACAGAAGAATGGGAATCAATACAGAAGCCTTCAAGAGTGGTGCTAGCACACTGGACTTGGAAAGAAACAGCAGGGACAAGGTAATGAATGCATTGATATCTAAGAGTCAGTATTTTGTGACTCATCCACTGGACAGTGGGTGAAGAACTAAGGAGTCAAGATAACTAAGGAATATCTAAGGGAGAAATGTATGGTACTATTACTCTGAAGTTAAAGGAAGAGAGTGAAAAATTAATGGTCAACAATGTTAAATGGTTATGGGAAGTAAAGAACAATTTTAACATAAGGGTAAGGATAATGCCAGATATCAGAGATCTGAGGAACAAGTATGAAATGGAGACAGTAAATACAATTATTTTTCAAGAAATATATCTGTGTCCTGGTGTGGTGGTGCATTTCTGTAATCCTATCAGCTTAGGAAGCTGAGACAGGAGGATTGCAAGTTCAAAGCCAGCTTTAGCAAGTTAGTGAGACCACGTATCTAAATAAAAAATAAAAAGGGCTGTGGATGTGGCACAGTGGTTGGTTCAATCTCTGGTACAAAAAAAAAAAAAAATCTGTGATGGGGAGAAATGAGACAGTAGGAACTACAGGAGAGATTAGTTAAGGTGGAAACAACCAGTGGACAGGACAGGTTGATCAGCACTGGATTTGGTGACCTGTATGTCTTTTAAAAGTGTTCCAATTAGTACTGGGCATGGTGGAACATTCCTAAAATTCCAGCAACAAAAGGAAGGGGATTCCAAGTTTGAGGCCAGCCTGAGCCACTGAAGGACAGCCAGTCTCAAAATTTAAATAGGGCTGGGGATGTAGCTCAATGGTAGAGTGCCTCTAGCTTTGATTCCCTGTATTGCAAAGAATTTTTTTTAACAGTTCTCCAATTGTTAAGTTTTTCCTCCCTGGAATAATTTTTGAAACCACAGTTTTCAAACTCTAAAATAGTTGCTCACTATACAAAATAGTTGTTCATTATACAAAAAATAAAGTCAAATACACATTTCATTATCAATTATGTCAGATCCAAAAAACTAAAACTCACCTCGAAAAAGCTCTCTACATACTGTAATACATATACACCACAATCACTAAAGTTGTTTTGCTGTGGTACTTTTGGATTAGAGCCTTTCATAACATCTTTAGAAAAACTTCTTTTGCTTCCTTTTTTAACTTCCCATTCCACTTCTAAATACCTGCAATAATGCATATGCAATAAATTATACACATATAAATATACAAACTGCCTCATCTCTAACAGAATACAAAACAAAGTGTGAGGTGCAATTCTGAACTTACTCTCTTAGAATTTTGACAACATTTGACCGAGAAGGGCCTCTGAGTGAATCCATAAGTAGGATACAAGGTCTGCAGAGTACAAATGACCAAAAATTGAATATTTCACAATGTTACAAAAGCATAAAAAGACTAATAGCATATTAACATAAAATTTTAAAAACTTCAGAATTTACTTGTTTACCTCAGTAAATACCAGAAGAAAAATAAACTTTAGAGAGACAAGCAGCCTAGTAATTAGGTATTGATGGTTATAGTAAACATTGAGTTGTAAAATATTAATGTAACCCTTGGTTATAAATATGTTACACTAAATTTCCATAATTGATTCCTAATAATACTTTAAAAATTTAGCAGAAAAACAAAAGTATGAAAATTTGAACATTCACTCCACTTAAAAAAAACAAAAACAAAAAAACCCAGTGGGGCCATGTGAAAGTAGAAGGAAAATAACCCCATTAAAAAAAATAAGGCCTATTACAAATATTAAGACATTTAACTATCACATAAAAGCAACAGTTTAGGGTGTGTGTGTGTGTGTGTGTGTATGTTTTAAGATTCTACCATAGAACACTTAATTCAAATCCAATTTTCAAAGAACTTCAATTCTATACAGCTATGTTGTAAACCCAAGTAAGTACATGAAGTGCCAAATGTCCTGAAATAATAAGATCTAGACCAATTTTAGCTAAATTTTTGGGGGGGGGGGATCTGGAGTAGACTTTCTTGCTGTGTGTGCCAAGGTTTTTTTAACCCACAGCCTCAAGCATACTAAACCACATGCTCTACTCCTGAGCTACATCCCCTTGTCCTGAGGGGACTACCAGAGGTATCTATCTGTGTTTACTTTTGTAAATTAAGTTTGCTTTTCAAAGTCTCCTATAAACAAAGTCAAAGGAGATAAAGTCTAGAAATAATTAAATTTGGGATCTCTGGAGAGACTTCAAAACACACATGTACTTCTGAAAACTAACAGTGATTTACTCTCATTTGGGGTTCCTATATGAAATGTATCCCTTAGTGCTGATGTGACTCACTCCACGGCCCCGATGTAGGAGTTACGGAACCAGTGTAAACTCCAAACCTGTGTTAACTGTTTTGACATGTGTTTTCTGCTCCAAAACACAGTATACTAAAAAGAATAATGGTTAACTATTGAGACATATATGTATATCCATAGATGAAGAGTTTAGAAAAATGGGCAAATCGGGGACTGAAATAATTACTCATTCTCCCTTCCTTTATCCCTGGTGGCACACCCCACTTTTCCTCAATGATCCTGACAGCATTTGTGAATTATACTTAAATATTTGTTTAAGCAAAAACTATTTAAATAACATCATATAGTTTACAAGACATAGTTATTGCTTACTGTTTACAGATAGTAGGCTTTAAATGCCACTGTCCTATTTCTGAATTGCAATTGTCATCAGCAAGGAATCCATCATCACTGCTATCATCCTATAAGAGACAGCATACTATTAGTACTTAAAATATGGATTTCAAATTAGGGATGCTCAACCTGTATATATTGGGAAAAAAAACATCTACAGTCATTCGTTGTTAACCAAGGGACATCACAAAAAAAAAAAAAAAAAAGTGTTTTCTTGATTCGTATTTCTCTAATTACTAGAGATGTTGAACATTTTTTCATATATTTGTTGACTGTATATCTTCTTCTGAGACATGTATGTTCAGCTCCTTAGCCCATTTATTGATTGGGTTGTTTGATTTTTTGGTATTAAGTTTTTTGAGTTCCTTTATATATTCTGGAAATTAGTGCTCTATCTGATGTGCATGTAACAAAAATTTGATCCCAAAATGTAGGCTCTCAATTCACCTCACTGATAGTTTCTTTTGTTGAGAAGGAACTTTTTTAGTTTGAATCCATTCCATTTATTGATTTATGATTTCATTTCTTGCACTTTAGGAGTACTCTAAGATTTCATCTCACTCCGGTCAGAATGGCAATTATCAAGAATAAAAACAACAATAAGTGTTGGTGAGGATGTGGGGGGAAAGGCACACTCATATATTGCTGGTGGGACTGCAAACTGGTGCAGCTAGGAAAGCAGTATGGAGATTCCTTAGAAAACTTGGAATGGAATCACCATTTGACCCAGCTATCCCACCCCTTGCTCTATACCCAAAGGACTTAAAAACAGCATACTACAGTGACATAGCTACATCAATGTTCATAGCAGCACAATTCACAATAGCTAAATTCGGGAACCAACCTAGATGCCCTTCCATAGATGAATGAATAAAGCAACTATGGTATTTATACATAATGGAATATTACTCAGCAATAAAAGAGAATATAAAATTATGGCATTTGCAGGTAAATGAATGGAGCTGGAGAACATCATGCTAAGTGAAGTAAGCCAATCCCCAAAAACCAAAGGCCAAATGTTTTTTCTGTTAAGGAGATGTTAATCCATAATGGGGGTCGGAGAGCAAGCATGGGATGAGTGGAAGAATTTTGGATGGGGCAAAGGTGAGAGCAGGAGGGGCATGGGAGTAGGAAAGATGGTGGAATGAGGTGGACATCATTACCCTAGGTACACGTATAACTGCATGAATGATGTGACCCTACTTTTGGTACAATCAGAGAAGTCAAAAATTGTGCTCCATTTGTGTACAATGAATCAAAGAGCAATCTGCTGTCATGTATAACTGATTAGAACAAATAAGTTAAAAAAATAATTTTAAAAAATGCAAAAAAAAGTGCTTTCTTGGTTTGCTAGTAGTAGATTAAGCAAAAAGAAAAAAATAGTACAGTATGAAGCAATCTTTACTTTTATGTAAACAAAGTTTGTCCTAACAACTAGAGAAAGGTCAAAAAAATAAATAATAATTGGCTGTAGGGTGCTTATGATTTTTTAATATAAGGTTCTATTTAATTGAAACTATAAAATAGTTTCAAAAACACACTTCTTGGGGCTGGGTATATAGCTCAGTTGGTAGACTGCTTGCCTCACATGCACAAAGCCCTGGGTTCAATCCCTAGCACCACAAACAAAACAACAACAACAACAACAAAAATAAATAAATAAAATAAAACCATACACTTCTTAATATTCATAATGGATATTAGAATTCACTTATGTTCTGCTCTTGTCAAGATACATATACATTAAATTAAAAGAAAAAAATCACTGGAGACACTTCAGAGAGATAATATTTGTATGCTCACATACTACATAATTTCAAATTTAAACATTTTCCTGTTGAATGTCAAGTTTCTACAAAGTATGACCCAAAAATTCTTTGAAAGAGGAAGTAGGGTAGAAGGTGTTAGCTGGGTTTTGGTAAGAGAAATAAAACATTTTTTTGGTGGCACTGGGGATTGCTTAAATCCAATGGCACTCTACCACTGAACCATATCCCCAACTTATTACTCTCTATATTAATTTATATAGAGACAAGGTCTCATTAAGTTACTAAGGCTGGTTTTCACCTTGATCCTCCTGCCTTGTCCCCCAGAGTTGCTGGGATTACTGGTGTATGCCACCATGCCCAGGTGAGAATTAATTTTATATTAAAACTTTCAGAGGTCATGTTAGGGTCAGCCCAGATCAGAGTGGCAAGACAACAGCAGTACTAATACATTTATCCTGGGAACCTTTGACTTGAAACCTAAATTTGTGTTTGGAGCTATGACCCAAATTTCAGAAGCCATGATGAGATTTTACTGGTTGAAGGACCTGCTTACATGATCCTAAAGAAAAATTTTAGATAAAACAGAATATTTTTCCAGGCTTTCAGTTTTACCTGATTATCTTGATCTTCTGAGAAGTCAATTAGTTCATCTTCAAGCATTTTACTACCTTCAGCTGATTCATCACCATAGCTTAGTCTGATTTTGCTTAAGCCATCTGTATCAACAAGAAACATATATTAAAAAAGATCATCATGCCTATAATTAATAAAATATAATGCTAAAATTAATGCTCATAGTTAATCAATGATATAGTAGTTCAATGATATAATAGTTAAGGATATAAAATCTATTTTATCATGTAATCTCACAAAAAAAGCAAGTTATTTTAATTGACATATCAATTACCAAATTGTTTCTACTACTTAGACCCTGAAACTCATTAAAATTTAAAAACTAGGTATCAGTTATGATTAAACGTACACATACTTAAAATACATAATGAATGAATATATGTAGATAAACATTGTTGTATTAGGTAGTCCAGATATTTTAAACTCATAATAGAAGTTACAACAATCTGAAAATAATATAAATGCTAAATAACAAAACCAGCAAACTTTAGAACACAAAATAATGTATAATTTTAAAATTAAAACTGTGAAAATATAAATTATACAATAAATGTAAAAAAATTGATTAAAATAAAGCACCACAAAAAAAGCAGTTATTGAGAAAAGCTACAATGACTACTTTAATGGGTGCTTTTGTTCCAAGAAACTAAATCATTAAATCAACTGTTTTGCTGACTGAAAAAAAAATTATTTACATAAAACATTTCAAAGAAATATAAGATGTAGATGAAAGCAATTAAGCCCAAGTCAGGGATTTTAATACCAAATATATCAATATTGTTTAATTCAGAGCACAGCATTTACAAAATTTAGAAGGCATGACTTCTAGGTTATTTTAGATAAAGTTTATTTTAGTATAAGTTTAGTTTTCGTATAAGGGGTCAAAATATTAATATAAAAATGTTGGGAAGGAAGCAAAATGAAATGTACTCCTGAAAAGACACAAAAGTCTAAATATTATTAAATATTATTAAATATACACATACCTAAAATATTATGATCAGTTATTATTAAAATAACTATTCAAACATAATGGTAAACCATTTTGTTATACAAACCATAATCTCCTCATCTTATCTTTTTCAAAACTGCATTTTTATGTTTGTTTAAAGTTAAAACACCTTTATTTGAATAACATTTGCCCAAAATTTGCCCAAACCCTCTGGCAATTAAGAATCAGTAAATCACAATCAGGTTAGTATTATTAATCAGGTTATTAGCAGCAAGTCATTCTTATCTACAGAAACTGTGGTCATATGAATATTTACCTTACATCAATTAAATTGTATGTGCATTTCAAAAACATATTAAATTAAATAATTCATTTAATTCCCTCCTTTATTACTGTCAATAAACAAATGACCTGGAATAAATAAATGGTAGCAATTCAATCAGTTTTTCTTTTTTTGGTACCAGGGATTGAACCCAGCAGCACTTAACCATTGAGACACATCCCCAACCCATTTTTGTTCCCATATTTTTTACTTTTTGACAGGGTCTTGCCAAGTTGTTCAGGATCTCACTGAGTTGCTGAGGCTGAATTTGAACTCAGAAATCTGCCTGAGCCTCTCTAGCTCCTGGGATTACAGGCATGTGCCACCATGCTGGGCTCAATCAATCTTTCTATCAATAAATGTAAGTTCCTGAGAGTTTCTCATAGTGAGACCATCTGAAGATGATTTTGAGTCTCAAGTTTAAACACATTTCATGTACCCTAGCAAGTTAACTATTTCATATGGTGCCCAACTGAAAAAATAGCAAGTGCTTTTCACACACTGACTTAAAAATCCTAATATCTGGGATTAGATATAATTCCATTTACATACAACTGCACTTTGTCTAACATTAGTAGTCAATACTGGTAACTATGTCTTTGATAGCTAAAATTATGTTAAAACGGTCTAAAATACACAATTTAAATCCTGATTAATATGCTATCATTGTATATAGGACAGACTGCTTAAGCATCCTTTCTGAGGTGGTTGGCAAAGGCACATCTAAAGAGCACTCTTATTTAATGTACTTTTGGGTAATGATGCATTGGAAACATCTGATTAAAACTATAGAACCTCATTACCCAAGTGTGCAGAGACCCACTTTAGAGCACTATTTCAAACTGTGGGACACTATCAATCCTGGACTAAAGCAAGCACTAAGAAAATAGTACAGGTGTTATCACAAATACAAAAAATGAAAAATCAATATTCTGTGAAACACTTGTTTCATAAGCCTTTGATTGGGGATATAACTCAGTGGAAGAACACTCACCTAGCATATGTGAGGCCTTGGATTCAATCCCCTACACCACAAGAGTGAAAAAACAAAAAAGACGAAACTCTCTACCCTTCAGCTATCATTTGCCTCTCCCCACATTCCCGCCTCCCTCCCATGAAGATATAATTGGTGTCAGTGCACATATACTGAAAACAAAACAAATGCATTAACTATAATTAAAAAATGAATGGGATAAACAGATATTAATACATGACACATACTTTAATTTTGGTCCTCATTAGAATTTTTTATGCTGTTCACTCAAATTTTAACTGGCTATTCAACTTGAGCAGAACTTTAATTTGTAGGAGAGGGCACTAGGAATCTGTGGAGTTTGTGTATTAAAAAGCCCTAAGCTTTATTTACATTGCTCTTTAATTCATTTCACATTAAAGTATTTTTGGTTAACTCATCAAAGGAATACCTTCTCTTGTGTTACTTTCTTAAGAGGATCCTTGCTGAGGATCAAGCCCATGGGTTTGTACTTAACCACTAAAATATTTCCCCTGGCTTCTCTTTTTAATAGTGCTGAAATAAAATTCATATAACTTTCAATCACTTAATGCATATAATCCAGTGTTTTTCATAGTTAGCCCTCTGTATCCACGGGTTCTCTGTTGATTCAACTAATTATAGATCAAAAATATTTAAAAATATTTTTACTGTACATGTATGGATTTTTTTCCTTGTCATTATTCTCTAAATACAGTATAACAACTATGTACACAACATTTATATTGTATTACATAATGTAATTCAGCATACTTACTGTAGTAAAGTATACTTTAAGAGATGCTCTAAAGTATATGGGAGTAAGTGCACAACTTGTATGCAAATATGCCACTTCATTTAAAGGACTTGAGATTCCATAGATTTGGGTGTACTTGGGGGAAAGCAAGAAGATCGGTAACCAATTCTCCATGGATACCAGAGGATAACTATATATTCATACATTTGTACAAGTATCATTGCAATCAATGCTGCCAACCCTACCCCTGCATCGCTACAGAATAAATCCAGGGCCTCAGGCATGCAAGGCAGGCACTCTACCCCTGAGTTACATG
Source organism: Marmota monax (assembly GCF_021218885.2). NCBI lineage: Eukaryota > Metazoa > Chordata > Mammalia > Rodentia > Sciuridae > Marmota > Marmota monax. The sequence continues at coordinate 729,281 of NW_026695208.1, read as the reverse complement.
TCCAATCCCTACAATCAAGTTTAAAACCTCAAAAAGAAAAAAACCCAGTACTCAATAGCTTTCCTTTACCATTGCCACATTCCTGTCCTTGACTACTACCAAAAAAAAAAAAAAAAAAAAAAAGTCCTAAGCAGTCAATGTCTATGCTACAGATTTTCCTGTTCTGGAGATTTCAAATAAATGCGTAGTTTTATCCTCAAGTATTAAACCACTGAAATTGGAAAAATAATAGGCAAGCATTTTGCCTACTTTTATTCTATTTCCTGACTAATGAAATAAGACTGGAAAATGAGCTAGAAAAGTATTTATCTGCTTGGCCTCTGTTGAAGTTTCCTGCATGTTTTCCTTTTCTGCTTCTTCTCTCTCAAAGGTAAACTACTCCAGAGTTGAAATCAACTTTATGCAGCTTAGTAGGCCCAACAAATCAAAATATTCTTACAAGAGCTCAACAAAAGTTTCTGACTCACAAAATAATACAAGCTGGTAGAAGTACCAAGAGTATGTTCAGCACTCATAATTTTCAACATGTTCTTTCTGAATCCACATAATTTCTTCTATGGCCTATTCCACATATTTTTTCCCATCCAAACAAAATATATTAAATCTATTTTCATTTTAATAAATCTGCAAGGCACACACTATATCATATTATGGGTTTTATGGAACAGACTTACAAATCTTTTTTTAAATTGACACATAGCACTTGTACATATTCTTAGGATTCTACACATTTTTGTAGCTCAATGGTAAAGTAAAGCATTTTCCTCACATGCATAAGGCCTTGAGTTTGTTCACCAGGACTAAAAAAAGATTTGTATATATTTATAGGATAACATGTGATATGTTGATAGAGGTATACTTTTTGTAGTGTTTAAATTAAGATATAGAATGGACTCTTGTGCATTGGAAAGAAAATTATATAACTGACTTAATACAAAATATAAGAATTTAAAGAGAATTTTTAGATTCTTATGAGAGAAGCTAGAAATATGCAACTAACTCAAGGAGAAGAAAATCAATTTATTAGAGAGGATGAGAAATAAAAAGGTAGAAGTTGGGGTTGGGGGTATAGCTCAGTGGCAGAGCACTTGCCTAGCATGTTTGATCAAACTTTCCAGGTTTAATCCCTAGCACTTTAACAAACAAACAAAAGCAGAAGTTGGAGTGGTGCCCCTCTTCCTATTTAAAATAGTAAAGAATGAAGAATGAAGCTTCAATAGCTTACAGGAGAAAAACTTTCATCTTCTTTCTTTCTTTTTGGTACTGGGGATTGAATCCAGGGGTGCTTAATCCCTGAGCTACATCCCAACCCTTTTTAAATATTTTATTAGACAGGGTCTCACTGAGTCATTAAGCCCCTGTAAGTTGCTGAGGCTGGCTTTGAACTCATGATCCTCCTGCTACAACTTCCCGAGCTGCTGGGATCATAGGCATGCACCCAGCTAAAGCTTTAATTTTTGCTTCTGGCCACTTGTACTCAATTCACCAGTCTGTAAACTGAGAATAATGAATTTATTAGCTTTATAGATCTAGGACTATACAACTACTGTTAATTTTGAATACAGAAAATCTCCTATGAAATTTCATAAGTGGGAAAATAAAAACCTTGAACAGGTTGAGTAACCCTTATCTGAAATGTTTGGAACCAGAATTACACACAGCCTGAAGGTAATTTTATACAACATTTAATATATCTGCATTTTAACTGGAACCATCACAAGGTCAGGTATAGAAATTTTCCATTTGTTGTATAATGTTTCAGATTTTGAAGCACTTAAGATTTCAGACTAGGGATACGTAACCTATTCTACAATTTCAAAACTGAACTTGTAGAGGAAAAGGGAGGAGAATGACTATTAAAGAAGCACAAGGAGATTTTCTGGAGTGATGAAAAGGTTTTAAATTTTGGTTGTGGTAGTGATTATATGACAGTATACAATCACACAGCTCAAGCTATACTGATACAATGAGTGAATGTTATTCTAAGTGTAATATATATCAATAAACAGGACTTTTAAAAATCTGATTGTTTAATCCTATTCTGGATTCTTTCATTCTTTCAGAACACAGAAATACATACCTGGATGATGCACAGAACTCAAACATTCATTCTGTAGGCCATTCTCATTTTTAGTCCTATCAACTACTTTCTGGCATGCAGATTCTCCTTTATTGGATTCTTCATTTTCACTTGCAGTATGATTTATTTTTTTCACACTACATTTCACACTGCATATGTTTCTCCGATAACAAGGGTCACTTTCTTCCTGTCCAGCACTTGAATCAGTTACAGCTAGGCAATGTTTTTTATTTAGCATCTTCTTAATTACAGGCTTGGCAGAAGAGTTTTGTGAACAACTGTCCATTTCACTGGCAGAAGGAGAAGAAATACAACTATCTTCTATAGTTGAACTTTTTTGTATGACTGCATTTTCATGGTAATGAGGATTAGGTTCATACTTTGGTTTTTCCAAACCAGGGAAACACACAACAGCCAAAAACCAGTGTGCGCTGTAAAAAACAAATGAAACTACTAAATATGTTATTAGAAAAGTTTATTATATTCGGTAGTAAATACCAATTAAATGTTTTTTTCTAAAGCTTTTGTGAACAAATGTAACAATGCTAATTTTTTTCAATTCTCAAATCATTTATACCTGTTTTCATGTGTATGTATGATCACTGTTAACAATACAATGTCTATTCAAAAATAACACAAATTTTTATTAAAACCATGTAGCCTAATATATATATATATATATATTTTTTTTTTTTTTTTAGGGGGATAACAAGGATTGAAGTCAGGGGCACTTGACCACTGAGCCACATGCCCAGCCCCATTTTGTATTTTATTTAGAGACAGGGTCTCACTGAGTTCCTTAGCACCTCGCATTTGCTGAGGCTGGTTTTGAACTTGCGATCCTTATATCTCAGCCTCCTGAGCTGCTGGGATTACGGGTATGTATCACTGCGCCTGGCACTGAATTCACTTTTTTTTGTTTGTTTTTTAGTTGTACATGGACAAAATATTTTTATTTATTTTTATGCGGTGCTGAGGATCGAACCCAGTGCCTCGCATATATAAGGCACGCGCTGTAATGTTGAGCTATAGCCCCAGCCCCTGAATTCACTTTTAAACAATCTTCTGATCTGCTTCTTGTTTTTAAAATGAAAAATTCCTTTTAAAAACCTTTCATCAGGCTGGGGTTGTGGCTCAGTGGTAGAGTGGTTGCCTCTCATATGTGAGGCATTGGGTTCGATCCTTAGTACCACATAAAAATAAACAAACAAGGGGCTGGGGTTGTGGCTCAGCGGTAGAGCACTTGCCTAGCATGTGCGAGGCCCTGGATTCGATCCTCAGCACCACATAAAAATAAATAAATAAATAAAGGTATTATGTCCAACTACAACTAAAAAATAAAAATATTAAAAAATAAACATTATTGTGTCCATTTAAATATTTTTTATCATGTCTGTTTTTATTATTAATAAGTAGGAAGGAAAATATGTATATGAATAATCCTTTGTTTCATGCTATATTGAAATGTATCTACTCTAGTCATTGTTACAAAATTTCAAGCATTAGTAAAGAATTCCAGCCATCAAGTAGATGCTGGCATGTTGCTGAATTCTGGTATCACAGCTCCCAACCATAGAGTACAGATCCTAAGTAAGAAACTGTACCTTCCTGGCTCATATTCATTAAACTAACAAATTGTTTTGAAAAACATTATTTAGTAGGGAAAGGGATATGTGTTGGGATATAATGAACAGTCTATATAGATAGATATTAGAGAACTTAATAGATAAGCACAATATCTCTCATTTGATAGGGTGTTTGATAAATTTTGGTGAATCAAAAAATAAGTACTTTGAATGGAATAAAGTTATTCCACATTCTCATTCCTGCAAAATGCTAGATTATCCCAAGCTAGTACTAAGAAACAGCACTATGTCTTCACCTGACAGGATCCAGTAGAAAGGTCATAAAGACTTGCTTCATTATCAGTAAATCAAATGCCAGACGGATGTTTTTTTCCTGTTCTTAATTATTAATTCTTAATATAGATTTAGATAAACACTAGGGCAGTAGAAAGAACACACCAACTTTCTCATTTCAATCTAGGACACAGATGACTATAGGGCACATCTCAGTTTTAGAATGTTAATATGCTGAAAAATGTGTTTTAAAAATTGATGAATATGGTGTAACATGGTGTTCAACCTACAGCTATAATCTTAGCCTGTTATTTTTTTTAGACATTTCTTAACTTTGTCAATGTAGATAAGCTTTGATTTCTGTTGCCTCTCCTAAAAACTATGGAAAATAATCCTTTTTTGCTGAAAGGAGAAAGCTGAATCAGATCATCACTTATAATCTCAAAGAACCAAGGTTGCTTTTATAAACCATTTTATTTTTTAGTTAAAAAAATTTTGCTTTTTGTCTATTAATAACTGAATCAAGGGGCATTTTATACCCCCGAGCTACATTCCCAGCCACCACCATCCCCTTTACAAAACTCTGAGAAAGGGTCTAAGTTGCTAAGTTTGGCCTTGATCTTGTGATCCTCTTGCCTCAGCTTCCCTAGTCATTGGAATTATAGACAGGCATATACCACCGCACCCAGCTTATGAGCCATTTTAATGCCAAATGGATTAGTAGCTACATTAACCTTAAATTACCAATGGGAGAGAGGCTGAACAAGGCAATTTCACTTATCTTAAATTGAACTATATCCAAATATCAAATCTTTATTCCTTGACAATAACTATAGCAGTTTTTAACAGTTTATAAACTTAAAAAAATAAGCATAATCAGAAAAATAAAACAGTTGACAAATGTGATAGCCAATCTAATATTAATTAGTAAATATCTGTGGCATTAACTCTCTGAAAAACAAAACAGGGGCCTTGTGACTTATAGGCTTTTTTTTTTTTTCCATCTACAAAAGGTATATTCCTCTTATGAAATCCTTTAGTGGCACTTCATCTTTACTCATTCTTCTCTCACCAGGAAGATTAGAAGCACTGACAGTAGTTTCCATACACAGATATAGTGACTAAAAGGGATATGCCTCTGTCCCTAAATTATATGTGACTCAAACTGTACTTCTATTTTAAATATATAATTCATTTCTCACAAATAACTTTCTTACTTACTAGTACCTCATGTGTTACTTACATAATAAATTTAAAGAAAATTTATCTTGGAGAGAATGAAGAAATTAATGTTCAGTTAGTTTTAAATTTTGTTATAAGATTACAACTTAAAATATATGTATATATATATGTTCTGACCTAGGTTATCTGTCTTTGCTTGGGCTACGATGTAGAGCACACAGGCCTCATAATTAAAACATTTTTCTTTTTGGGGGGTGACAGGGGATCTAACTCAGGACCTTTTAAATGCTAGTCAACTGCTCTACCATTAAGGTATACCTTAAGCCCCTAAAATACAATTTATTTTAATTAGTTAATTAATATATTCATGTTTTGGAGACATGATCTCACACTGTTGCCCAAGCAGGCCTTAAATTCCTGAACTCTTGTGATCATTCTACCTCAGTCTCTTAAGAGGATGGGAATATAGGTGTATATCACTAAAACAGATTTTAAATCTGTTTTTCAAAGAAACAAAAGGAAAACAAAAGCGTATTCAGAAGATAGACTGGCACAGCTAGGCTTATTAACATAAACAATCTCAGTCAAGTTTACTCAAACCACGATAAAAATAACACAAAGTAAGGCCATAATTTGTCTAGGCAGGGGAGAACGCTAGGTTACAGTACAATCCACAAAATAGCAAACATCTCCCTCTTTTACTAAATAAGTGAATGCTACTTCATTACCCAAGAAAACTACCTCAGACTCTCCCCCCAACCAAAGCCCAAATTCTCTTATACTTTCTTTTAATGAGAGACCACAGAATTGCTGATGGTTTATTTCTCCCAAGTTATTTGACACCAGGTAAATTTCCAGTGGTCTTTGGCTGAAAAGCATAGGAAAACAAAACAAAACAAAAGCGAGAGCAAGAGCAAGAGAGAAATACAAAAAAACTCAATCTGAGACAGGAGGATTATATTCAAGACCAGTCTGGGCAACTTAGGGAGACTATCTCAAAATAAAATTTAAAAAGGGCTGAGGATGTAGTTTAGTGACAGAGCACTTACATAGTATGTAAGACTCTGGGTTAAACCCACAGTAAAACACACACACACACACACACACACTCACTCACTCACTCACTCATTCACACACCAAACCACCACCACCTTGGAAGTCTAAATTGTATTAAAATTCTATTTTACATATCAATGCCTCTATGGTCAAGGGAGATATACAGGGATGATAATACAAATACAAAGTACTTATGCTTCTCCATTTACTTAGAAAACTGTTTCAAATAGCATGATTTTCAATTTGATCAAATGCCATTAATCCAACCACCTTCCTCTTTGGTTAAAAGCAAATGTGTGTTTTAAAATATTCAAACCCATCTATGTAACTAAACACCCTTTGGTGTTAACATTTTCTCTACCACAAGCATCACTGTTTTTGTTTGAATGACTTTACTCTGCATTGATCTATAAAAATTACTAGAAAGATATCTTTTTTTTTAACAAAATTCAGTACCTGGGAAACTGCATTAATTTTTATAAAACAGGCATATTCAATACTTATGACAAGTTTCAAAAAGCGGTTTTAAAATGGATGAATTCTTTACCTTTTAAACACATATTTAAAAAGTACCATCACACTGACAAAAAATTTTTACTCACGCTTCATTAAGGGGTACAAAAATAAAATCCTTCTCAAAAATATCTACATGCCGGGTCCATGTTTTTACTCTCCCATGCCGTTTTTGTTGTATTCTGTAAGAAAGATAAACTATAAGCTTCTGAATTGTCTCTAATGTTTTAGCTTATATGCAGTGATTTACAAATTATGTAGATTCACATATAACAGCTTCAAAAATTGTATAAGACAGTTTAAGAAGCTGGGAAAAGAAAATAGAACATCTTAGATAAAATGATGAAGGCATGAAACTGCCCATCATTGAATATGGAGGAAAGAGATATTTAATTCTATTGGCATAGCCTAGGGGCTCCAATAATTCTCTTGCCTGGACTTCCGTCTCTACTTTTTTTATTATGCAAACTGGTACTAGCAGCTATACAGTGAGGGGCAGGCATAAGAGCATGATTTATGGTAACTAAGGAGAAGAAAGCAGGAAAAGCAGCATCAACTGACATTAGATGAAGCAGGATAGATTATGAGCACAGGTCAAAATCAATGACTATCAACAACTCTAAAATGCAAATTAGGAATTGTTAAAATAGAAAATATTTGTATTATACACAGTAGCAATCAATTCAAGACATTAAACAGTTAAGTGAGTATGTACAACTCCTGTGTCTACCTATTTGACCTATTACCAGTCAAGAATTAGAGCTGGATGCCATCACTATAAGGAGAGGAATTATAAATAAAATAACTCAGATGTTAACTTGTCTATGAAGAACCATCCAAATAACTTATTTAAAGTACAGATTCACAGGTTTCTCTTAGATATTATAGATGGAAGAGCTAGAGAAAAACAGAGCAATCTGCATCTAAGCAATTTTTAAAATTCAGTCATATTTGGAAAGCACTATTCTTGATATGACACCCATAATATTTATAAATTCTAGGTATTCTGGGGATATTAGAATATTATTGATTACATTAATCTTATAAACTAGTAATAGTAATAAGTGATGTGGATTCAGTAAGAAATTTAAGAAAAATTATACCCTAGAATTAGTGCAGGATTATTGTAAGGCAGTTAAACACAAATCTGTAAAGAATGAAAATAAACCTATTTGATGCCTCTCCTGGCTGTACAATTTAGAAAATAAGCAAGTAAATTGCAGAGATTTCTATTTTCTTTTAAATACTAATGGCACTCCATTCCACATTCATGAATTCAACCAAGGACAGAAAATATTCTGGGGAAAAAATTGCATCTGTACTGAACATGTATATATATTTTTTTCCTTGACATCATCCCCTGAAGAATATAATGACCATAAATAGCATATTACATTATCATTAGAGGTGATTTAAAGTATACAGAAGATGTGCCATAGGTTATATGCAAATACTGCACAATTTTACATACTTGACCATCTCCAGATTTGGGTATCTGCATGTGGGGTAGGGGAAATCTGAAATCAAACTCCCATGGATATTGATTGATAACTGTTAAATGATTTTTTTACAAAATTAAAATTGAATCTTATTACATCTGTTAAAATATTTTCAGTCTGACTTACGACAGATTGGTTGTTTCATGATTTCTCCTCTCTCTCTGATTAAGGCGTTTATAGAAAAAAGAACTGAATATATGAATTCGGTCAGCTTCTTCTTTTTTCAGTTTTTCAAGCACCAAATATCTATTTTAAGCAAAAATAATTTCAATGTAATAATTTAATTCATATTAAAATTAACCAGTCATGCAGTAATAAAATATTTTTTTAGCTATCATTAAACTCTATTCCTTAGAAATGAACGAACTTATTGGCAAACTTTTGGACAATGATAATGACCAGATTATGTTTGGATAATGAAAAATAGTATTTTAGAGTAATATTATGACTTGAAAGATATAATAATTTAAAATTAAGGATACACTTTAAATCAAAGAGTAAAGAAAGCATATGTCCACGCAAAATTTATACATGAACATTACAAGCAGCACTGTTCAAAAATTGTCAAAAAATGTAAATGATACCGGACACGGTAGCACACGCCTGTAATCCCAGCAGCTCAGGAGGCTGAGATAGGAGGATCATAAGTTCACCACCAGCCTCAGCAAAAGCAAGGTGCTAAGCAACTCAGTGAGACCCTGTCTCTAAATACAATAAAAAATAGGGCTGGGGAATGTGGCTCAGTGGTTACGTGCCCCTGAATTCAATCCCTGGTACAAAAAAAAAAAAAAAGTAAATGACAGAATTGCATATCAAATAATGAATGGAAAAATAAAATGTACATGGAATAATATTCAACAATAAAACGAAACAAAATGGTGATACACATGACAACAGAGAATAACCTTAAAAGCATGCTAAGTAAAAGAAACTACATGTGAAGAACCACATATTATATGCTCCCATTTACATAAAAATTCCAGAATTGCAAATCCATTAACAGAGAGAAGACTGGTGGTTACCTTAGGCCTTTGGTAGGTTGAAAAAAAAAAAAAAACAGGCAGTAACTACTAACAGGTACTGGGGTTTCTCTTTTGGATAATGAGAATGTTCAGATGTTGACTGTGGTGAGAGTTTTATAATTTTCAAATATAATAAAAAAAAACTGAACTATAGACTTTAGAAGGGTGATTTGCAGGGTATGTGGACTGTACTTCAATAATTATTTTAATACTATTCATTTCATTTTAAACAGTTTAGTTAATCAATCTTAAAGACTCAACTATATACTACTTTTTATGAAAATAAAAGACACAAAGAATCCTGGCAGTGGTGAGGTTATCGACAATGTCTCTTTAAAGTGACCTTATACTGGTTCTAATTTTTCCTTACTTTAGTTTTCTGTAAATTTATATGAAAACAAATTGAAATGCTCCTTTATGTTGCAAAGGGAAATTGTTATAATAAATTTATTTGTTTCAAACTTTCTCATAGGAGCTATGCAATCAAGCTATGGCCACATTCATTTTACTCAAGTGAAGATAGTCTAATTGCCTTGTGAAGTCTTACACAGAAACACCAAATGCTTAAGAGGTGTGTTCTCTCAGAGGGCAGGCACAGTTTTGAAACCTTTTACTTTTATAATTCCAAAGCTCAAGTTCTAATGAAAAGGAAATAACGTAAAATATTTCTTACATTCAAGCAACTCAGTGTGCCCCTACAAAACAATAAGTTCATGACACAAAGTAAACTGATTATTATTTCTGTAATAATATACTCAGAAAGCAATGTGTACTAACTTAGCTCTAAGTTCAGGAGCTAAACCATAGAGGGGGAACTATTTTACTTTTGCGGGCCCAAATTACAATGATTACTTTATAAAACTGAACTGAATAAACAAAGAGATAATTCAACTTAAAATGTAAAGTTGGGCTGGGGATGTGGCTCAAGCGGTAGTGCGCTCGCCTGGCACGCATGCGGCGCTGGGTTCAATCCTCAGCACCACGTACAAATAAAGATGTTGTGTCTGCTGAAAACTGAAAAATAAATATTAAAAAATTCTCTCTCTTAAAAAAAAAATGTAAAGTTATTTGTGATTAAAAGAAAACTAACTACTTCATATATAAACAAATTGTTGTCTTTTAAAGAAACTAGTTTTGTCTCAGTTTTAACTCTGAACTACCCATAAATAATTGTGTGAATACAGTTCTGGTTGTTTTAAATATACATGTATTATAATTATTGATTTTAATAAGAAGTTATGTTTCAGTTTATAATTAAAGACAAAATCCAAGTTTACTGGAAAAAAAAACTCTTGGCCTTTTCTTCCATTTGGGTACATTAAGGCACATCAGTGCATAAGCCATTTTAATATTGACTGTTGTGGTCAAATAGTTCACGCTATCTCAAAAAGTATAAAATCTATAATAACAAGATAACATTTAATTTTAACATTTGAAAATGTTTTTAAGGTTAATCTACAACTACACGAAAGTAATTTTCTAAGTATTTTTATTAAAATAATCCTTTTTCTCTGCATCGTATTAACATTTCCCAGATGCCATGTTTTCCTGCTTCTTGAAAAGTTGGCAAACTTTGTTTAAAAGTTTGTTTCTAATTTGTAGAGCTAGAAATAGAGAAGAATGAACAGCTCTGACATCAGGAAGACTTATTCATTTTAATAGTAAAGCTTCCTTTTAATTTCACTTCTAAGAATGTCATGAGAGAAATATCAATAGGTTATTTAAAAATAATTATTTTTAATTTTAATCTTTATTAGTACTATGCTTGTATCAGAGAAGGCAGACTAAGTTTAACTATATGAAATCTGTCTTAAAGCCTAACTAAAATATGAGGAGACTCCTGAAATATAATAATGATTATATCTTAAAAAGTGTAATTATTTCTGTATGAAATAGACAAAACAGAACATAAACAAAATACAGGATTTCAACTATTTTTAAAATTCCACTATATGTTTTAAAAAACAAACAAATATAAAGACCCAGATTAAAAGTAAAGGGATGAAGATGTGTACACCATGCAAATGCAAATTAAAAGAACCTGGAAGAGCTATATTCATTTTGAACAAAGCTCTTAAAAACAAGGAAGATTATCAGGGAGAAAGAGGGATACTTTGTAATGATAAAGGTGTAAACTCTACAAGATATAAATAACTGTATATGTACCTAACAACAGACCTTCAAAATACATGTGGCTTCAAGAACAGATATAGAAGATTTCAAAGGAGAAAGACAAATGCATAATTAACGTGGGATATTTCAATAACCCTTCTCCATAAACGACAGAACAACCAGGCACAAAATCTGTAGGGATAAATGACCTTAATAGCCCTATCAACCAAATTGACCTAATAACAATAATGAACACTCCATTTAACAATAGCAATGTTGTTCTATACATTCACTTCATGCTTCTTATTCTTAGTAGCTTGACTTGTTCAAGTAGTAGAGTATAAATCAGGACTGAGATAACATTTTCTTAAATTGTAGTAAAAACAAAATTTACTATCTTAACTATTTTAACTAAGTAGTTCAGTAGTGTACAGTATATTTAATTTCGGTTACAAATTAAAGTATGCATTATTCCATTTTGGCAAAAATGAAACTCTACATCCAATAAACAATTTCTTTTTCTCCCTCCTCCAGTACCTGGTAACTATCAATTATACTGTCTGTTTCTATGAATTTGATTACTTTGGGTATCTCATAAGTGTGATCATACAGCATTTGTCTTTCTGTGACTTATTTTTCACATAATGCCCCAGAATTCGATCCATGAGACTGTAGTTACAATTTCCTTCTTTTTGAGAATAATATTCCATTATATGTATAATGTCATAGTTTACTTATCCATTTATCCATCTATGGACCATTAAATGATTTCCACCTCTTAGCTATTGTGAACAGGAGTGTACAAATATCTTTTCAAGACCATGCTTTCACTTCTCTTGGATTTTTATACAGGATTCAGGTTGTAAGATCATGTGGCAATTTTATTTTTAAATTTCTGAAGAATTTCCACATTGTCTTCCATTACGTAGTGGCTATACCATTTTATAATACTACCAAGAGGGAAAAACAGTTCCAATTTCTTCATATTCTCACCAACCATTGTTATTTTCTTTTTGCTGTTTTTGGATGGTAGCCAACCCAGTGGGTTTGCAGTGATATCACATTATGGTTTCATTTGTATTTTCTAAGGATTAAGTTAAGTGAGCATCTTTTCAAATCCTTGTTTGCCATTTGTATGAAGAAACACTCCCGCCCCCACTTTTTTTTCAGTGCTCTAACACTGAACTACAAACCCAGCCTGATATATCATCTTTTGATTTAGCAACAAAGAACTTTCTTTAAATCTGTCCTTAAATATATGTTAGGTTTCAGGGGGTCTTACAAGGTTAGGTATTTAAAACCTAATGCAGTTTTTCCTTTCAGAGAACATAATTCATCTGTTCCCTCCTCACAGATCTGTCAATTTTGCTTCATGTCATGTATAGCTCTACTTTATGGAACATATCATTTAAGGTTGCTATGTTTTCCTGGTGGATCACTCCTTTATCATCATATAATGTCTCTGATAATTTTCTTTGCTCATCATTTCTTTAATGATACTCCTGTCTCCTTTGTTCAAAGTTAATATTTGCAGAGTCAATCTTGTTCCATTCTTTTCCTTTCCAACCAATCTTTGAAGGGAATTTGCATTTTTTCTATTACTTGACATGTATTACTTCACCAAATTCTCACAATCCTTTTAGACACCATTCTCACTTTTAAAATGTGAAAACACAGGTAAAATCAGATCAAAAACTTTCCAAATGTTACTCAAAAAGTAAAATTTAAAACCAAAATAATCTGACTTTAGAAAATAAAAATACACAATACAAAATATTATTAAAAATTTGCTAAAAGGTTAGTAGAAAATTAACTTACTTCAAATAAAAGTCTATAATAACATCATTTAAAAATTCTCCTTCACTTAGACAGTGCAGGTCCTCATTAGTAACAGAGATGCCTCCCTTAGCTGGAGGTGGTGGATACACGATCAATCTGCAATTAAAAAAAAAAAAACAAGCAAATAAACAAAGCTTTACAAATGTATATAAGTGAATTATAATAGAAAAGAAAAAGAAATTCACAGCATTACAAATGTAAAAGAAATTTCTCACTTTTCTACAGGTCCAATGAAGATGGTATGGCTCTCTGAGGTTTCTTCATCATCATCAAAAAACTGGAATTCCTGTTTGTTTCTAAGCTGTATTTTGGATTCAAATGATACCTGGTAAAAGAAATTAAATTATCAATTCAAAGTCAAATGGAAAAATCTTCTATAAGAGCAAGTGCAAGGCACAGAAAGTTTTTAATTAAAAATGATTAAAAATAAGAAACTAGAATAGTATGTTTGAATCTGTATTAAAAACAATAAACAGGTTGGGCGTGGTAGCACACCGCTGTATTATCACCTACTACAGAGGCTGAGGCAGAAGAACCACAAGTTCAAAGCTAGCCTGAGTAACTCTGTAAGACCGTCTCAAGAAAATTTAAAAAGAAGGCTTGGAATGTAGCACAGTGTTAAAGCATTTCCCTCACATGTGCAAAGGCCCAGGGTTCAATTCTCAATATGGAAAAAAAAGGGGAAAGAGTAGGGGGTCACTTTCTTTTATCTTTAGCTTCTAGACAGAGACAGTATACTAATATGTTAATAATGACTTTCCAGCATCTTATTACTATAAGATCTCTACTATCCATAATAGATCAGATTATGGTAGTATAAGATTTAAAGAACCTTTTAAAAAAAAAACAGAAGTGGGTTTGTTTTCTTCTAGCAGTGAAGGCCTACCTAAGTTCAATGTTTTTAATGCCTTGGCAATCCATAATATGTGGGGCAGAGGCTTAGGGAACCTAGTTTAATAAGCTCTCACCCTCTACAAGATTTAAATGAAATAGAGGCTCCTTAGAGGGAGAAGCCTTGGATTGAAATATAAAGTCCATTCCATCTATCTTATGGCTTCTGCTACTCTTTTCTTCCTCTAAAGCATTATCTCCTGTAGCCAACCCTGCAAAATGAGGATGATGATTCCCCTTCCTCCTGCTTTTTATCCCAATCCACTGTGTGAGACCTTGCTCAACTATCACTAAGATAGTGTTTGGACAGTCAATTTCTGTGTATATACCAAGGCTGAGAGATTTGGCCCCAATAAATTAAGTCAGCAAAATTTAGTTGCTGTGGTAGTGTTATAATAATACTAGGGCATTTGGTTCATGTGGCTTCAGAGTTACCTAACTATATGAGTAGTTCCTATAACTGGATATATACACAGACAATCAAGGTCAAACAATATGTATTCCTCCCTTCCCAAGTTTTCAATCATGTATGCATATATTAAATATAAAGCATAAAACCACACACAAAGGAGCAAAATTCCTCCAAACCTAAGACTCAGGGTAAATAATTGATTTGAATGAAGCAGTGTGTGTATGTGTACATTGGGAATCTTGTTCCTAAATTAGATGCTACAAGATAGTTCACACATCACATATAAAAAGGAATTAATTCTAAAATGGAATTTATATGAAAGTCATTATTATAAAACACGTCCCCTTAAAATTACTCATTACTCAAAATAAATTTAACATAATTACAGTTTTAACTTTATTTTCTTTTTGCACACAACTTCCTTTGATGCTCTCTTCATAGCTTCGGGTGCAGGCAACAAGTCTGCTATTGGCTTCTTCGAAGGGAATTTTTGCAAAAAAATTGGGAACATTATTTTTTATACCAATGTCAGTAATGATGCTTTCAAATACCATATTTGCCTGAGGATCAAGGCCATTTTGAAAAATCAAAATTATGTATTGTTCCTCCGAATCTGAAAAGAAATAAATATAACCATAAGACTAAAAGAATAAAGTAAATAGATAATTTAAAGAGTAACAACTAATTATTCTGAAGACTTAGATCATCAGAAGTCTTGGAATAAACATCCAAAAATTAATGTTTAAGATACAATAAATACTGAAATAAAGATCAGTGTTACCAATGTCACTTAAAGTTAACAAAAGAAAGGAACTGTTATTATTTTAGTAACAGCTCAAGAACAAGTCTACTGAGCTGGGGTTGTAACTCAGTGGTAGAGTGCTTGCTTAGCATGTGTAAAGCACTGGGTTTGATTCTCAGCATCACATATAAATAAATAAAATAAAGGTCCATCAACAACTAAAAAAGTATTTATAAGAACAAGTCTACTAATGCATGTAACGAATATACCTACTTACAGTCTTAAATATGTACCAGGTAACATTTTTGCCAGATACAAATAGGAAAGTGCTAAGCAAATTAGTAGTATATCTACTGAATTTAATTGCAAAACTGCTGTTCACGAATGTGTCAACTTTTGCAGTTTTACTTATAGGTGAACACAATATCTTTATTTTTTTATTTTTCATGTGGTGCTGAGGATCAAACTCAGAGCTTCATGCATGCTAGGCGAGTACTCTACCTCTGAGCCACAACTCCAGCTCCAACGTTTGCAGTTTTAATAGTAACTATAAGTTACTAATTATTAAGATAAAATGGCAATTACTGCTGAAAAGTATTTATTTTGTAAGCAATCAGGCTATGACATAAATGTTAGAGGTGAAGGGCAACCAACTAGAGAATTAGATCTATTTTTTGTAAAGAACGAAGACCCCAGTGTAACTCCACATCATGTGCAACCACAAGAATGGAAAGTTATACTCCAGGTATGTATAATATGTCAAAATACACTCTACGGTCATTTTTAATTAAGAACAACAACAGCAACAAAAAATAAAAACCTTTTCTATGAACTTGAAAACTTTCTATTCATAAGCCTATTTTTATGGATTCTGATTTACAGTTCAACAAATCGATTTTACTTAGTGTTAAAAAATACACATCTTTTGAATTTTAACTCATTTTTAAAACTTCCTCAATGGGTACACTTGGATTTTTATCTTCAGCTCTTCCACTTTGAGTGGGATTTTCCTCAACTACAAAATGAAGGCAGTAATATCTGTTTTACAAGGTAGCCACTGTATTATATTCTAATAAAGGAAATTAGTGCACTAAGAAATATTGCTTCATTAGGCCTTCATTCTGTACTAATCATAAAGTCTTCCACTTTCTAGTGCAAGCACATTCTGCTATTCAACTGATTATGTCTTAAACTCTGTTCCACATAACTTACTTGATAACTTATTTATTCCTTTACAATCATTCCGAATTTTATCCTCCTTATTCATTTGCAATTGCATGCTCAGTTTTTGATAAACTGTTGGTATTGCCTGAAGAAACACGACTGGTAATTTTCGTACATTACACCATTCACATTTAGTTAGATCAGAGGTATTTAAAATAATCTCTACAGGATCACTTTCTGGTTCTAGAGGAAAAACAAATGGAAATGTTAAATGGATCAATCAATTTTTACAAGATCAAAAATCATGAATGAAGAAAATACAACTTTAAATTTAAAGGTCTATTTATTATTCCATAAGTATATTAAGAAAATTTCTATATTTTTCCCAAAATAAGAGGCTCTAAAAGATTATGCTTTGTTGTGTTGTAGAAAGAAATTACACCAAGATACATGCCCTTTGTTAAGAAGACAGATAATAATGAATAATCATCTTAATGAATTCAATAAATACCATTTAACCTTTTATTCCTATCAAGTACTTTAGTGTACACAATGCTTTAGTGAATAAACAGATATAAAGTAGCTTACCATCTAGATGTATCTTGATAAAATCTAAACAAAACTAAAAAAAAAAATAAGATAATTAGTACTGATCACAGACTTATAAAGACTTTACACATACTTTATATGATAGACTACATGGACCTTACGTCTTTAGAAGGAAGAGAAACCAAGTCATTTACTATGTGCTTAAACTTAAGATGAAATATTTTCCCAAAAAAATATCTCTCAGAAAGTAGGGCTTTACTTTTTTTTCCAAGTACTTAGAATTTTTTTTATATTGCTACTTTGTCTCTAGAGAAACTCACATATTATTATAATGAACACTTGAATACTCCTTACCCAGATTTACTGTTAATATTTTGCCACATCCACTGCATTACTTTGTGCAACACACACACACACACACACACATGGTCACTTCCCTTTTGCTCAACCTTCATAAAGCAGGCATTTCATTTGCAAATCCTTCAGCATATATTTCCTAAGAACAAGACATTATCCTGTGCAACCAAAACATTAGCACATCTTAGAAATCAAGGTTAACTTAATTCAAAAGTTCATACTTTAAATTTCACTAACTGCTCAAAATTTGCCTTTATCCTTGTTTCAACTTTGCCCAAATCCATGAATCTATCAAGGTTATATTACATTGATCTCATATCTATTCCATTCTACACTAGTCTCTCTCTGTTCTTCCTGGCCCGGCCTTTAAGAAACCTAGGCTAAGTTCTGCAAAACATCTAACATGTATCGGATTGTGTTTCTTCATTTTTAAAATTCAGGCCACATATTTCCACACAAACTGC
The DNA here is from genome assembly GCF_021218885.2 of Marmota monax. Lineage (NCBI taxonomy): Eukaryota > Metazoa > Chordata > Mammalia > Rodentia > Sciuridae > Marmota > Marmota monax. The sequence continues at coordinate 711,540 of NW_026695208.1, read as the reverse complement.
ACATAGATGATGGGCTGATACTTCCCATAATTTCACATCAGAAGACAAGCTGTGTCAGTTTCATTAATGATACAAATTTAATCACTTAAACTAAGGCAGCGACTGGTAGGTTTTTCCACTTGAAAGATTATATATATATATATAATCTACATATATATAAAATTGATTGATCCATTTAACATTTCCATTTGTTTTTCCTCTATATATACACACACACACACATTCCCTTTGCAATTAAATACTCTTGAGAAAAAATTCTTGAAGGCTTGTGAAAGTTCTGTTTTCTCATCATCTTTTTAAATATATTTTTTTAGTTGTAGATGACACAATACCTTTATTTTATTTGTTTATTTTTATGTGGTGCCGGGATCAAACCCAGTACCTCACGTATGCTAGGGAAGCGCTCTACCACTGAGTCAGAACTCTGGTCCCTTCTCATCATTTACCCAATGGTTTTAGCACCCACTGAAAATCCTTGCCTGAATCAGTTATTATAAGTGGTATGACAGTGTTTTAAATTAATCATTTCAATGTGAAGATTTAATATTAAGCCTGACAAAACCTAAATTAATATTTTTGCATATTTACAGGAGTTCAGAAAATCAAAAAAGGAGGTAAGTACTTTTAAGTCCACTTAAAAAATAAGATGAGTCGATATAGATAGGGAAGAAAAGCAAATACACGTTGTCAAAATGCTTGGGACTAAAAGTATTTCAGATTTTGAAGATTTTTGAATTTTGGAATATTTGCCTGGATTTTACTGTTCAAGCATCTGTAATGTGCAAATGTGAAATTGTAAATGGTCAAAATCCAAAAATTCTTGGTGCATGATAAGCAGGAATTCTACCCTGAAGCTATACCCTCAGCCCCAAGACAACTTTATATATTTCTTTATTTTGATGCGGGTCTCAATATGTTGCCTAAGCTCATCTCAAGCTCATGGGCTCAAGTTATGTGTCCCCCCCACCCACCTGTTTCAAGTTCTAGAGTAGCCGGATATACAGGTGTGGGCCACCATACCAGGCAATCCAAAACTTTGAGTATCATGTCAGCACTCAAGTTTTGGATATCAGAACATTTTGGATTTTTGGATTATAGATACTCAACTTGTACAATATGCTACTAACAGTATAACTTAACTGAAGTATATTCACTGTAGAAGTCTTTAACACTTTAGTTAGAAAATTTTCATGATGTAAAAAAGAAAATAGGAAAACATAAATTTAGTAATTACTAGAATAATTGCAGTCTACAATGTCATATGCATATTTTAACAATTGCATTTCAAACTTAATATATTGATTGGTTTCACTGGAAAGTAACACATTATTTGGGCTTTTCAAGAATGGATACTTATAGCTTGGAAGCTTCTACTATACAAGGAAACTAAAATTCTATGCTCCAGAAAAATGCTACAAGATTCAAAGAGCAGCAATAATAATGACATAAAATATTTATGTCATCTAAAAATCTGCATGTAATTAAGCATAAATATTAATATTTTAAGTAGACATTGGGCTATTTCATCTATATTTCTAAAGTTTCTAAAATTAAAATGATCAAAATTCTTGATTTTATGTCTTTCATTGAAAAAATGAGAAAAGATTTTATATTTAGACATGGCATTTCTAATATGTAATCTATAAATTACTATCACACAGCACATTTCTACATTTCATTTTCCAGAATTATTTCAGTTAGCATTTTCATTTTAAAAATTTAAACAGTACATTTTATATTACATACACTATCTTTTGTTTTTTTCCATTAAATTTACAAAGCTAGTTTCAATTCACTGTAGCATATATAACTCAACCTATAACTTTTATTGAAAAAAAAAACAACACCAAATTGTTAATTTTTTTTTTTTTTTTTTTTTTTGCACCAGGGATTGAACCCTGGGGCACTTTAACACTGAGCTACATCCCCAGTCCTTTTAATTTTGAGAAAGGGTCTTGCTAAATTGATGGGGCTTGCCTCAAACTTGGAATTCTCCTGCTTTATACTCCCCCAAGTAGCTGGAATTAGAGGCATATACCACTCAGCCCAACAAATTTTAATGTAATTCTTTTCCCCTCCCTCCCTCCCTACCTCCCTTCCTTTCTTTCTTTAAAATTTGTACCAGGATTGAACCCTGGGGCACTTAACTTCTGAGTCACATTCCCAACCCTTTTAATTTTTTGAGACAGGGTATCACTAAATTGCTGAGGCTGACTTTGAACTTGCAATCCTCCTGCCTCAGCATCCAGAGCTACTGGGATTACAGGTATGCATCACCATACCTTAATAGAGAGCTTCGAAACTAAATATGCAACTTTCATTAAATGTATAAATCACCAGCAAAAGCTCATTCATCATACTGAAAAGTTATAATAGTGCTAATGTGGGGGAAAGTCATAAAACCTAGAGTACCCCAGGAAATTTTGGGGATATAAAGTACACAGAGTAACATTTTTGTTAAATTATAGAAATCAAGAAAGACTATCTGTATGTGAAAACCTGTCTTAGGAATCACTAGAAAACATAACATTTATTACAATGTTACTGGACAATAAAGGGAAAATAAACTATATATCATTTGCTTTAAAACTCTGAGGGTACTTATATAAAACTTTTAGTTTTTAAGTTGTGATAATTGTTTTGATAGAAAACAACTACTGGCTTCCCATGGAGCTTTGCTCTACTAAGAAATCATATTCACAGCCAGGCATTTAGACGAAGGCTGCAATGTTAGCCACTAGGGAGGCTGAGGTAGGAGGATCACAAGCTCAAGGTCAGACTGGGCAACTAGTAAGAGCCTGTCTCAATAAAGAAAAATTTGGGGATATAGTTCAGTAGCAGAGCGCTTGCCCAACATATATAAGCGTGCATTCAATCCTCACTACCAAAAAACAAAACAAAACAAAAAAAAAAAAAGGAAGAAAAGAAAGAGGAAGAAATAATGTTTACATTTCATTTGAGCCTACAAACTAAGCTGTAGATTTTGTGTGTGTGTGTTTATGTATTTGTTTTGGATCACATTGTTTCTTAGGATCATGAACCTTTACCAGAAATAAAAATTATGTCTTTATAAAAAAATAATTATTACTTAACATAAAATGAGAATAAAACTCCCTTTTAAGTTTTCCATTGGTTTATAATATGTTCTTTTACAGATACTGCTTTATGTATAAAGGATAATACAAGAGACAGGGTTTGAAAACACAGATAGGAACAAATAATCAGAGACAAGTTAAGACATTATAAAGCAAATGTCTACAGAGTAAGTACAGTGCTTTAGGAAGATAAATCTATGAACAATATCAGAAAACATGAAAAAGAAAATGATGAAAAAGAACACTGCTTGGGCTGGGGATGTGGCTCAAGCGGTAGCGCGCTCGCCTGTCATGCGTGCGGCCCGGGTTCGATCCTCAGCACCACATACAAACAAAGATGTTGTGTCCGCCGAAAACTAAAAAATAAATATTAAAAAATTCTCTCTCTCTCTCTCTTTAAAAAAAAAAGAAGAAAAAGAAAAAGAACACTGCTTAAGGAAATTAACATTTCAAAGAGAAAATGAATACTTGAATGGGCCTGGTGACAGTAAAATGATGGGCAGACAGGTATGATAAGGAAGATAAAGGTACTATAAAAAATACATCAGGCATTGTGAATATTAAACTAGTCTAAAAGTATATGCTTCTTAGATGTTCACTATATACTTCAAGAACCTCTTTCTAAAACTTTTGACGCTACATAAATTTTAAGCGGAACTTGAAGCTTTTGGATTCTTTTTTCTCTTACTATAGTTCTTTAACATATCCGTTTTAAGTAATAAGCTGGCATGAGAATAAAACTACTAAATTTTGGAATGTTTTCTAATTCACTGGTTATTTTCTTATAGTGAATCTGCCATTAGTCTGGACATGAACATTATGATAAATTTTTACTCAGTAATTTTTAATGGTGAGGCATTACTATTTATATATTCTTAAAGCAATCTGAAATCTTCAAATAATTTTGATGTTCTATTAACTTAGATAATTTAGCTTACAAATTTTAAATATTATAGATCAGGTTTTGCAATGGAATTTATCTTGTAATCAGTACAACAAATAGCTAAAGAATATACTTACAATAACAGGCTCTATTAATAGTCGGAACAGTGTTCCTACTCGTATACTTCGACAATTTAAAATGACACTTTCAAACGAACTTTGGCAGCTTAAAGATAAAGAATTAACTAAAGTTTCTTGAGAAGCCACTTTACGACGCTTTAGAGGTGTGCTGATGATAGAATTGCCAAACTGAAAAGGAAAAGAAAATTTTCACTTAGTAAGTTGCCATAACAAGGCTACAAATTCAGTACACATACAAAGAACACCTAATATAAGGAACGTAATTATCACAACATAAAAATAATTATCCTTAAACAATATTAGATGAAACAGAAAATTTCTTTATAAAAGTAAATCCATTCTGGGGCTGAGGCTGTGGCTCAGGGGTAGAGCGCTCACCTCACACATGTGAGGCACTGGGTTGGATCCTCAGCACCACATAAAAATAAATAAATAAATAAATAAATAAATAAATAAGGTAAATCCCTTCTATTTTATCAACCTCTAGTTATTATTTGAAATCCAAAAGTATTAGCAGAGCAGTTAGGAAGAATACAGTGGGAATCACACTGCCTGGGATCAAGTCACAGCCAAATCAATCACCTTTTAATGGTCTGATCTTGTAAAACTTCCCTTCAGTTTCTTAAAATGAAAAATAATAAAAGTATCTGCCTAAATGAATAACAGACACAAGCAGCTTAGAAGACTGCTTTATGTACAGTAAAATGCTGGCAGAAGTTAATACTTGGACTATATCATTAATTCTTTAGAAAATAATCAATTAGGGAATGGTTATTTGTATTACAAAAGAAGGCATTACATATTTTAAATTACTTGATCTGTTAATTTAGATTTTACAGACACTTCCAAATGTAAATTAAGCATAACACAGTATTTTACATAATTCTATATTTTCATTAAAAGTAATTACATTATGGGTTGAATATACCATTATCTGAAGTGCTTGGAATCAGAAGTGTTTCATATTTCAGAGTTTTTTGGATTTGGGAATATCTGCATAGCTTTTACTAGTTGAGCACTCTTAATCTATAAATCAAAAATCAAGAACTCTGGAGGATCATCAGTACTCAAAAAGTTTCAGACTTGCCAAGAGTGGTGGCTCCTACCTGTAGTCCCACCAACTCAGAAGACTGAATGGGGAGAATCACAAGTTCAAGGCCAGTCTCAGCAACTTAGAGAGGCCATGAGTAATTTACTGAGAACCTATTTCAAAACAAAACAAACAAATAAATAAATAAAAAATAAAAGGGCTAGGGATGTAGATCTGTGGTGAAGTGCCCAAGGTTTCAATCCCTAGTACCAAACCAAAACACTAGTTTCAGACTTTGGAGCATTTAAGATTAGCATTTGGATTGGGGAATCCATAACCTGTAAAAACTATTATGATGTCAAGGACAAACCATGATCTTGACAGAAAATGAGCGGGGGTGGGGCTGGGGGCAATATGTCTAACAGATAGAAGACCTCTCTATGATACATGTCATAGAACAAAATACAGATTTAAAACAAAATACAGATTTAAACAAAATGTATAGAAAACCCAGACTTCACACACAAACACAAAAATTAGAATAAACAAACTTAACAAAGTTGCAGCATATAAAATCTAACACAAAATTTAGTTGTACTGCTATGCCCCAAGTGAATTATCTGAAATAGAAATCAAGAAAGCAATACTATTTATAGTAGCTCCAAAAAATAAAAATAAAATATATATTATAAATACCTAGGAATAAATTTAACCAAAGAGGTGAAAGATCTCTACTGTGGGAAAAAAAAAAAATGATGAAAAGAATTAAAGAGAGGGGCTGGGATTATGGCTCAGCGGTACAGTGCTCACCTTGCACATGCAAGGCCCTAGGTTTGATCCTCAGCACATAAAAATAAATAAAGTTAGAAGAAAAACAAAAGAATTAAAGAGAACATAAAATAAGGGAAAGACATTCTATGTTCATGAACTAGAAGAATTAATATTGTTAAAATGCCCACACTAACCAAAATAATGTAAAGATATAATGCAATTTCTATCAAAACACCAATACTATTCTTCATAGAAGTAGATAAAATGACCTAGCTTTTTTTGTAACCACAAAATCCCTGAATAGCCAAGGTAAACTTTTTTTAATATTTATTTTTTAGAAGTAGTTGGACACAATATTTTTATTTATTTATTTATTTTTATGTGATGCATGTGGTGCGAGGATGGAACCCAGTGCATCGCAAGTGCTAGACAAGCGCTCTACCGCTAAACCACAATCCCAGCCCTTAGCCAAGGTAATCTTAAGCAAAAGGAACAAAGCAGGAGGCATTATACTCAAGTTGCAGTAATCAAACATCATGGTATAGACATTTGGGGCTTGGATGTAGCTCAGTGGTAGACTGCTAGCCTAGCAGGTACAACACCTGGGTTCAATCCCTAGCAAAACACACACACTACAGACACATATTCTAATGAAAATACAATCAAGAGCCTAGAAATAAACCCTTGCTTCTATAGGCGTGTGTGTGTGTGTGTGTGTGTTTTGTGTGTATGTATGTACTAGGGATTGAATCCAGGGGCATATCCCCAGACCTTTAAAGAAAAGACAGGGTTTCAATGAGTTACTTAGGGCCTTGCTAAGTTGCTGAAGTTTGCTTTGAACTCATGATCATCCTGCCTCAGCTTCCCAAGCTGCTGGGTTTACAGATATGCACCAACATGCCCAGCCAATTTTTGACAGAAGGGCTAAAAACACACCCTGAAAAAAAGATAGTCTCTTCAATAAATGGTAACAGCAGAAGAATGAAACTAAACCCCTATGTCTAAGTCATATACAAGAATTAGCTCAAAATGTATTCACAATCAAAATTTAAGACCTTAAACTATAAAACTAGCAAAAAAAAAAAAAAGAAAGAAAGAAAGAAAAAGAAAAATGCTTCAGGATACTGGAATGGGTAAGAATTTTTTTGGACAAACCCCAAAAGCACAGGCAATAGAAGCCAAACCAAATAAATGGGCTTTCACACTAAAAAAATTCTGCACAGCAAAAAATAAAAATAAAAAATAAATAAACCTATTAACAGAGCAAAGAGTAACCTAAATAACAGAAGAAAGTACCTGCAAGCTATATATCAATAAGGGGTCAATATCCAGAATCTATAAGGAATTCAAATAGCTCAACAACAAAAACAAAAATAAATACACAAAACCCAAATATTCCAATTGAAAACTGGGCAATAGACCTGAACAGAAATTTTTCAAAGATGACATGCAAAATGCCAACAGGTTTATTTATATTAAAAAATGCTCATTATCCTTAGTTATCAGGGAAATAAAAATCAAAATCGTAATGAGATATCATCTTATTCCAGTAAGAACAGCTATCATCAAAAAGACTTAAAAGATTGTGAGAACAGGGATATGGAAAAAGGGAAACTGTAGACTGTTGGTGGAAATGTAAATCTGCATAGCCATTATGGAACCAGAACAGAGATTCCTTGAAAAACTGAAAATAAACTACATATAATACAGAAAACCCACTCACTAATATCTATTCAAAGAAAATGAAATTAGCATGTTGAAGAGACATCTGCACCATTTTATTTGTTATAGTACTATTCACAGCAGCCAAGAAATACAAACACATTAACTGTTCATCAACTGATAAATGGATAAACATGGTACACATACACAATGACATATTATTCAGCCAGAAAAAAAGAAAAAAATTATGTCATTTGCTACAATGTGGATAGATCTGGAAATCTGGAAATCATTATGTTGTTATGGTTGTTTACTTTGTTGACTGAACTTGGGGCACTTAACCACTGAGCCATATCCTTAGCCCTTTTAATTTTTTGAGACAGGATCTCACTAAGTTGCTGAGAACCTAAGTTGAAGAATGCCTCACTAAATTGCTGAGGCTGGCTTTGAACTTGTGATCCTTCTGTGTCTGCCTCATAAGCCACTGGGATTATGAGGCATTTCCCATCATGCAGGGCTGTTTATGAAATAGGACAGGCACAAAAAAAACCACTGAATCTTACTCATATCTGGCACACAGAAAGCTGATTTCATAGAAAATTATAGTGAATAATAGTTACCAGAGGCTAGGAAGAGTATTATTGGGAAAGGTTAGTCAGTGGGTTCTAAGATATGGTTAGGAGTAAAAACAGTTCTGGTGTGCTACTGCATAGTGGGATGACTACAAATGATAACACAACCTAGATGCATTTCCAAAACCTAGAATAAAGAATTTCCAAGGTTCTCACCATAAAGAAAAAGATGTTTTAGGAGATAAGACATAGACATGTTTAACCTAATTTAAAAACTATACAATGTTCATATGTACTAAAACATCACATGGTACTCCATTAGTAAGTCTTACATGTGCTAAAAAATAAATAAAAAAGGAACAAAACCAAATGTGATTATCATATATATCTCTATGATTTTGTAAACTGATTTTTCAGGTTTACTAAGAGTTTATCACAAGGTTTACCAACTATTTATCAAGAATATTTTGCCAAATTATTAATGGAAACCCATTAGACAGGTTTGACAGTTCTCTTAGTTTTAGTATAATTTTTTCAAATGAAAGAAATAAATAAAGCAGATAATTTAAGAGCTGTTCCAGCTGAATCCCATAGTAAAGTCATTATATCTAGAATCTGAGTGTTCCATTTGCTTCCACAGAGTATCTATCTCTTCTTCTTAAGAAGAGCACTGGAGAACACTTATGCATGGTTCAATGCACCAGTCTGAAAACTATTCAACTAAAAATTCTACCATATGGAAATCCATCATTTATTTAACTGAACTGCTTCTATGTTGAACATCTGACTTCTATCTCCAATGAGCATTTCTACAGCTCACTACATACACATATTTAGAATTATTGCCAAATTGCCCTCCAGCAAAGTTATAACCATCTACAAACCCAACATCTCACATCTTCAAACACTAACCAAGATGAGACCCTGTCATACTTCTAAAATTTTCAGCAATCTGGATAGTTAACAAAAGGTTATTTTAATTTCATATTCTCTACTTTGATTACTACCTTGATTGAAATTCATTCATTTCTTTTATTCACTTTTCAATGATTTGTTTCTATTTTTTGGCTTTTAAAAAATTAACACACGGGGCTGGGGATGTGGCTCAAGCGGTAGCACACTCGCCTGGCATGCGTGCGGCCCGGGTTCGATCCTCAGCACCACATACAAACAAAGATGTTGTGTCTGCTGAAAACTAAAAAATAAATATCAAAAAATTCTCTCTCTATCTCTCTCTCACCTCTCTCTTTAAAAAAAAAAAAAAAAAAAATTAACACATAAAAGATCAATTTACACTTTGTCAAATAATTCCCTATATCCTCATGTGCATTTACCTATCCAATTCTATTTATGGTATTTTGGAACACTATGTTTGGTTTTCAATTAATTGAAGAAATTTTATCTCATGTTTGGAAAGGCATTTCCTAAGATTATATAAAAATATATCCTTTCAGTAGTTTTTTCATTTCTTCAGCCTGTAGCCTTTTTTCCTTTTTGGTGGTACTGGGGAACTTAATAAAACTTAAGTTTGAGGCCAGCCTGGGCTACTTAATAAAACCCTATCTCATAATGAAATTTTAAAAAGGGCTGCTCTACCACTGAGATATATCACCAGCCCATTTCAAAATTTCATTTTGAGACAGGGTTTTATTAAGTTGCCCAGGCGAGCCTCAAACTCAAGATGCTCTTGCCTTAGCTTCCCCAGTAGCTGGGATTATAGGCATGTGCCACTGCACAGGGTTTCAGGTTCCCATCTGAACCAAGTCCAAGTATTTTCCTCTGAACCCTGACATATCTATGCAAATATGTCATTTTTTAACATATAAGATTTTATTTTATAACAAATGTTCTTTTTGGGGGGGATATTCCTATTCAACAGTACTGTGTAGAAATTCTAAAAGTTATTGATAGAGTTTTAACTTTTACTCTCAATGGCTGCTTCAAACAGTTATACCATAACTTCTTCATTCATATCCATATTAATGGACAATGATTTTGTTTGCAGTTGTTTGTTAATACATTAATCATGCTTGTACATATAGCCTTACAAACTGGAGAGGGGGCAGGAATTCCTTTAAGAAGGATTCTAGGGATTTAGTTATTTGGTTGAAAGTGTATGCTTAAGGGACTGGGGTTGTGGCTCAGTGGTAGAGTGCTTGCCTAGAACGCGTGAGGCACTGGGTTCAATCCTCAGCACCACATGAAAATAAATAAATAAATAAAATGAAGGTATTGTGTCCATCTACAACTAAAAATATATTTTTTTAAAAAAAGTATATGGTTAAGATTTTTTTAGTATGCTTTTACTTTGCTTTCCCCAAAGGACACTGTAACTTTCTTTACTATAAGCAAATTAGTAACGTATGTTTTCCCTTGAATTTTCGCCTGCAGTACATATCATTTTGAATTGATTTGCAATTAATTTTACTAGTCTGTTTAGTATATAGTTACAATATTTCATTTTCTTTAATTTATACTTCCTTACTAAATTTATACTTTTCATGTGGTGGTGTAGTGTCTGAATATTCTCTTTGCTATTCCTAGCCTTTATTTTCTTTCTATCCACTAACTTAAAAAAAAAAAAGTCTATTATAGGCATTAAAGTTTTATGTCATCTGCATTTCAAATATTTCTCTGTGTATCTTTTATTTATAAATTTGTTACTTTTCCATGGGAACATTTTGAAATTTTTCCTACAGTAGAAAGTAAATATAATTACATTATAGTAAAATGCAAATAAGTTAAAATAACTTTTCCCTGTCTTCTAGATTTTACAAGAAATCTCCTTATACAAGTTCAGTACCTCTAATCTAAAATTAGAAACGATCCAAAATTGGAAACTTTTTGAATGCAAACGTCATGCTACAACTGGAAGATTCCACACACCTGACCTCAAGTGATGGATTTAGTGAAAGCATGGGCACATTATGTAAAATTATTTAGGAAGTTCTCTGCACAATGCATGTATACAACATAAAAGAATTTCCTGTTCAGACTTGGGTCCATCCCCAAGATACCTCATTATATACATGCAAAAACTCCAAAATACAAAAATACTTGCAATGTGAAACACTTATGGTTCCAAATACTTCTGATAAGAGACATTCAACCTAAGGCGCTGGGGATGAGGCTCAAGTGGTAGTGCACTTGCTCGCCTGGCATGAGTGAGACGCTGGGTTCAATTTTCAGCACCACATAAAAATAAAATAAAGATATTGTGTCAACCTAAAACTAAAAAATGAATATTAAAAAAAAGAGAGAGACACTCAACCTATATTTAGACATATCGCTGTAAAGTCAACACTTCTTTTCTTGCTGAATTTTTATACTTGAGCCTTTAGTTTAAATGAATCTTATCTTTACACTGTTTAATGTCTTCTGAAATGACTTTCCAAGCAGCATTAAAGTCTCGATTACTAAATAATCAATTTTTTTCTCCTACTGAACTGTCAAATTGCCCTCCAAGAAAATATTTACATCCTAGCAGGAAAATGTTAATCTGAACAAATAAATGTCAACCAACAAGTGTGAAAAGTACCTGATCTTTCATTCTTGCTTTTCTTGGCAATGTAACTGTATTCAATTCTGATTCTGTTGGAATGCTTCTTAGTTCATGCTCTGCTCTGCAGATATTTTCATTTAGTGCTGCTTCTACTTTTCCAGTGGATGGTACAGGGGAAGAACATGCTGAGTCAGCAGGTTGAGGAGATATGCTCTCTCTTCTGTTATTCTTGTCATTGTCATCATCATCATCACTGGACAAAATGACTAAAATCATAAAGAAAATTCATAATTTATATTATAAGTTCACATAAGGGCAGTTCTTTAAACCTACAATACAACCCTTGATCTTGGACTTTAGTCTCCACAACTGTGAGAAAACAAATTTCTTTTAAGACACCTACTCTGGGTATTCTTTATGGCAGCCTGAGCAGTCTAATAAAGGGTTCTCTGTGCTTATATTCTAAACTTCTTCACACCTCCCCCCAACTTTCTGCTCATTTCATCCTGAGCTAGAAGTTACCTATCAAAGACGCCTATTCTGTGACTTACCAAAAAATAACACCCTCCCTCCTCTTCACACTAATGTACTAATATGGGTTGAGGATATTTTTGGTTTTGTTTCATTATTTTGGTATTAGGGACTGAACCCAGGGAGTCATACATGCTAGACAAGCAATCTACCACTGAGCTACATCCCCTGCCCTTTTTAATTCTTTTTTCTTGGTTATTTTTAGTTGTACATGACGGTAGAATCCATTTTGACATAATTATACAAGCACAAATTCAGACCCCAGTACCTCTCCTTCCCCTTCCTTCTCTCCACCCTCTTTCTGCCATTTACTCATAATTATTATTTTTTAATTAATTTCTTGTGTATGTACACAACATTGAAATTTATATATGTATATAGGAAAGTTTGTCATATTCATTCCTCTGTCTTTCCTTTTCCCATTTCCTCTCTTCCTGTTATTCCTGTCTACTTCACTGAACTTCTCTCTCCCCCGCTAATTGTGGATTAGCCTCCACATATGAGAACACTGGACCTTTGGTTTTTTGGGATTGGCTGATTTCACTTAGCATGATAGTCTCTAGACCCATTCATTTACCAGCAAATGTCATAAAGTCATTCTTCTTTACAGCTGAGTAACACTCTATTGTGTACAAATATCACATTTTCTTTATTCACTCATCTGTTGAAAGGTGGCTTTATACCTTGGCTATTATAAATTGTGCTGCTCTAAACATCGATATGGCTGGATCACTACAGTAAGCTGATTTTAAATCTTTGGGATATATACTGAAGAGTGGGAAACTGGTTCAAATGGTGGTTCCAATCCTATTTTCTCTGTGGAATCTCCATACTGCCTTCCAGAGTGGTTGCACCAATTTGCAGTTCCACCAACAAAGTATAAGTGTATCCTTTTCCCCACATCTTGCCCACACTGTTATTTGTATTCTTGATAATTGCCATTCTGATTGGAGTGAAATGAAACCTCAGTATAGTTTTAATTTGCATTTCTCTAATTGCTAGAGATGTTGAACATTTATTTTATTTTGATACAGGAACTCCCTAGGTTGTCCAAGCTGGCCTAGAATTTTCTATCATTCTATCTCAGCCTCCTAAGTATCTGGGACTACAGGCTTACACCTACATTGCCCAGCTAGGGATAAATGAAACTTGATTTGTATTCCTGGGGTACAGAAAAAAATTCTTAATTTCTCCATTTATTTACCAGTTTTCAGAATACCACTTTGGGACCCTTAGAAAGATAACTAATGGAGAAATTTTCTTTCAAGAGAAGGGGAGTATTATAACAAACTAATTGATTTTAATATATTCAAATATTTCAATGACTAGTAGTAATGACTCTTTGTGACCTAAGTACTTCCATTACTTTGGGAGTCCTTTCATTTTAGTTCTTTTGTAGTAGTTTTGACCACTTTCACGCTTCCTCATCTGACTGATAATCTAGGTTTATCTCATATTTTGTACTGTTAACCTGGAATAAAGTCATTTCTCTGAGCAACTCTGGTTATTTTTAGTAGGAAATGGTGCCTAAAAATATTGTTCATTCTTTCTTTTTCTTTTTTTTAAGGCATGTTTGTTTCTATACCAGGGATGTTTACCATTTCTAAGCCTTTTCTATATTGTTTTTGGTACCAGTGATTGAATCCAGGGACACTCAACCACTAAGCCACACCCCCAGTCCCTTTTTATACTTTATTTAGAGACAGGTTCTTACTAAATTGCTGAGGGCCTTGCTAAGTTGCTGAAGCCGCCTTTGAACTTGCAATCCTCCTGCCTCAGCCTTCCAAGCTGCTGGGATTACAGGTGTGTACCATAAGTACTTTCTAAAGGTAAAGTTAGGATACATGTATTTTATGTTTAAAATAAAATATATAATAAATTCACATTATCTCCAATTCAAATGTAAAGTTTTAGGACTTTGGATTCCTTGATTTTACTTTAATACTTCTTTTTTTCTAACACTGAAACAATAATATAATTATTTCTTTTATTCATATACATGTGTTTATAAAAAACAACACCAATATTGTTTTTTATTTTTAATTTTTTTTAGTTGTAGGTGGACACAATATCATCATTTTTATTTATGTATTTTTATGTGGTGCTGAGAACTGAACCCAGGACCTCACAAGTGCAAGGCAAGCGCTCTACCACTGAGCTACAATCCCAGCCCCAATACCAATGTTGTTAATAACAATATTACTGAATAGACTTAGGATTTCTGTGAAATTCTGCTTAACCTTAAAATCAGTGGATATACACACCATATTATTTTAATTTAAACTCATCTGAAACAATATGTTCAAGCTACCAAAATACAATTAAATTCATTTCTTAAATTATGCTTTACAAAAAAAAATTTATATGTAATTTCATTTTATAATTATGTAAAATATTTACATGGTTCCTAAGTAAAGTCAACAAAACAATTTCTATTTGGAGAAATCTAACATCCATCTCCAGTGTCTGTTTCCTCTCATTCAACAAATTTTTTTTTTATTAATTTTGTTAATCTATGTAAAAACTATTCTATTAATTTTGTTAATCTATGTAAAAACTATTCATCACCGCACCATACAATCTTGTTTGCACCTTGCTTTATTCACTTAAAGATCTTGGAAAATTACACTTTACATGTGATCTCCCCTTCTGTCTCTACAGCTACATAGTCTATAATTTCTACCAGTCTCATTGTTTTCAATTTTTGCTATTATTTTTTACAAAATAAAAATGCATGCACATGTCCAAAGACAGGATAAACTTTTAAGGGAGGGACATTTTTTATTGAGTCCTGTTTGTCAAATATTTTATTGAGCTATGCTTATGTGACATTTACATGGTATTTATTCCCTTAAAACCACCATCAGTGGGCAAGGTGCAATGGCACATGTTTGTAATCCCAACCATTGAGTAGGCTATGGTAGGAGGACTGCAAGTTTGAGGCCAACCTCAGCAACTTAGTGAAACCCAGTTTCAAAATAAAAAGAACTGGTGATGTAGTTTAGCAGTAATGTGCCCTGGGTTTAATCCCCTGTACCAAAATACAAACAAACCCCAAACAGCCCATTATCAGTGGGAACACTTGATCCAAGTCAGAAAACTGGGCATAAATAGCACTTGATCTACAACTGGGGTCAAGCCTGTGCTCTCTAGTACTTAAGATGGATGGGATGACATGCTCTTGGGTAGGCAGAATTAATATTATCAAAATGGTCATATTACCAAAAAGTATTGTACAGATTTAATGCAATTCTTATTATAAAATCCCAATGACATTCTTCATAGAACTAAAAAAGGTAATCATAAAATTCATTTGGAAAATAAGAGACCCAGAATAGCCAAGCAATCCTTAGCAAGAAGAATGAAGCAGGAGGTATCACAATACCAGACCTTAAACTATACTGCAGAGCTATCATAACAAAAACATCATGGGAATGGCACCAAAATAGACATATAGACCAATGGTACAAAATAGAACACAGAGGGACAAACCCACATAAATACATTTATCTCACACTGGACACGTGATCTCCCCAAAGATGCCAAAAACATACATTTGGGAAAAGACAGCCTAGTCAACAAATGGAGCTAGGAAAACAGGAAATCCCTACGTAGCAAAATGAAATTAAACCTCTGTCTCTCACCCTGCACAAAAATCAACTCAAAGTGGATCAAAGACTGGAACAGAGACCTTGTGCCTAACAGAAGAAAAAGTAAGCCCAAATATTCATCATGTTGGCTGACTTAGGACCTGACTTTTTTAACAAGACTCCTAATGCACAAGAAGTAAAATCATGAATCAATAAATAGGATGAATTCAAACTAAAGAGCTTCTTCTCAGCCACAGAAAACAATCAATAACATGGAGAGAGAGCCTACAGAATGGGAGAAAATCTCTAGTACATGCACCTCCGATAAAGCATTAATCTCCAGGCATATAAAGAACTCAGACTTAAAACACCAAAACAAACAAAAAAACAACAAAAAAAAAACCAAATAACCCAATGAATAAATGGACTAAGGAACTGAACAGACACTTCACAGAAGAAATACAACTGATCAACAAACATATGAAAAAATGTTCATCATCTCTAGCAATTAGAGAAATGCAAATCAAAATTACTCTAAGATTTCATCTCACTCCAGTCAGAATGGCAATTATCAAGAATATAAGCAACAAGTGTTGGCTTGGCAAAGATGTGGGGAATAAGGTACACTCATACATTGCTGGTGGGACTGTAAATTGGTGCAACCACTATGGAAAGCAGCATGGAGATTCCTTAAAAAACTTGGAATGGAACCACCATTTGACCCAGCTAACCCACTCCTCAGTTTATACCCAAAGGACACCTCAGTTTATACCCAAAGTGATGCAGCCATATCAATGTTTACAGTAGCTCAATTCACAATAGCTAAACTATGGAACCAACTTGGATGCACTTCAACAGATGAAGGGATAAAGAAGTTGTGGTATGGAGCTGGGGCTGTAGCTCAATGGCAGAAGACTTGCCCCGTACATGTGAGACACTTGGTTTGATCCTCAGCACCACATAAAAATAAATAAGTATTTTGTCCATCTACAACTAAAAAATATTTTTTTAAAAAGCTGTGGTATATATACACAATGGAATATTACTCAACCTTAAAAAAGAATAAAATTATGGCATTTGCAGGTAAATGGATGGAGCTAGAGAATATCATGCTAAGTGAAATAAGCCAAACCCCAAAAACCAAAGACCAAATGTTTTCTCTGATAATTGGATGCTGATCCATAATGGTGGGGAGTTGGGGGAGAAGGGCAAAGGACTTTGGACTGGGCCGAGGGGAATGAGGAGAGGGAAAGGGGTATGGGGGTGGGAAGGACTATGAAATGAGATAGACATTATTACCCTATATACATGTATGACTATATTACTGGTGTGACTCTGCACCATGTACAGCCAGAGGAATGAGAAATTGTGATCCCTTTGTGTACAATGGTCAAAATGCATTCTACTGTCATGTATAAATAATTAGAATGAATTAAAAAATAATAATAGAAAATGGATAGGATGAACAAAGTCAGTTATTTTCACAATTGTGAGGACATTTAAAATTTTTTTTCTTTTAGTTGTCAATAGACCTTTACCTTATTTATTTATATGAGGTGCTGAGAATTGAACCCAGTGCCTCAAACATGCTAGGCAAGCACTCTACCACTAAGCCACAACCCCAGCCCTGTGAGGACACATTTTTAACCCCCCAAAATATTACATAACTGGCACAAAGATACACTAAGACTATACTTCTGAAACATGCTCACAAATTTAAAACAAAATATAGAAAGTATTAGATAGATATAGCAATATTGAAAAGAGTAAAATTATGTTAGGTGTGATAGTGTATGCCGATAATACTAGTTACTAAGGAGGCTGAGGTATAAGAGAACCATTGAACCTAGGAGTTTGAATCAAAAAAGCGGGGAAGAGGGAGTGAATACTTACTTGGGTCATTTAGGTCTGACAGGCTTGTTTTTCTTTCTTTCAAGTTTGTGATTTTGGGTATTTTTGTCCCAGGTAAAATGACTTTTCCATTAGTCTGTAAATAATTATTTCTACTATCATCACAATTCACAATAATATCAATTGGAACTTTTTCCACACTGTTACCATAAAACTTCTTGGTTGTTAATCCTATGTTTTGTGACTTCTGTCCTCCAGAATTCTGATGTATTGACGTTCTTAATAATGGTCCAGTAGGTTCATTTAAAGTTATAGCTTGTCTGCAGTTTCTTTGTAAATCATTACGAAAACTAATACCACAACTTTGGCATTTGGACTGATTTTCTTTCTCTTTTCCACATTTTGGGCAACATTCACGCTGTTCAGAAACCTTAGGTTCCAAAACAATGAAAGAAAGAAAAAATGTGGTTTTACTTCAACATCAAGGAACACCCTCAACGTTTCAAAATTAAGTCCTTCCCTCCCCCATCACTACCATGACTACTATGAGGTCCCAAATAAGGCACATTACTTGAGATTTAGCATCAAAATGCTGTAAAGAATTTCAAGACCAATCCAGTAGTCAGCTATGTATAAGCTAATTTTGCAGTTAATAATGGGGCAGGGAGTGGGGGGTGGTACTAGAGATATAGCTCAGTTGGTAGAGTGCTTGCCTAGAATGCACAAGGTCGTGGGTTCAATCTCCAGCACCAAAAAAAAAAAAAAAAAACTGAGGGGGTTAGGGATGTAGCTCATTGATGTAGAAAAGCACATCCCTATTAAAACACTCAGAACTAAGATATAGAAGGAAATATATCCTATAGCATACACTTTTGGGAGGGGCGCTTAACCACTGAGCTACATTCCCAGCCCTATTTTATATTTTAGTTAGAGTTAGGGTCTCACTGCGTTGCTTAAGGCCTTACTAAGTTGCTGAAACTGACTTTTGAATTCACTATCCTCCTGCCCTAACCTCCGGAGCCACTGGGATTACAGGTATGTGCCACAGTGCCTGGTTTACCACACACTTTCATCTGTTAAAAAATATGTTATCTTGGAACTCTTTGCAGTAATTAGGAACAAAATGCAAATAATCTCAACTGTATTAGATACTAAATTTTTCAAGCTAAAAATTGTAGATTAATAATTTTATCAACCAACTGATCTAAAACCTAGAGACTCAGTGCCACTTAATTAACTTCAGGAAAAAGTATTAAATTTTCATAAAAACTACGTTGATTTCTTTTTTTAAAAAAACCTTAATTTTTTTATTAGAATCTCATTTCCTTCCTTTTGGTCAGTGAAAAACTTTTATGAAACCAAGTAATTTCAAATTAATGGGCTGGGAGCACTTGACTAGCATACTTGAGGCCCTGAATTTGATCCCTACCACCAACCACAACAAAACAAAACAAAAACTTATAAATTACACATCACATACTATCAGCAAGTCTCTATAAAAAAAGTGTACTTAATAAGAATGAGCCTTTCTTTCTCTGATGAGACATCACTGAGACAATGTCATTTCATTACATACCCTAAAGATGTTTAATTCCATTCAATACATAGATCCTATTTTCTTATAAACAACACATAGTATGAAGTTTCGTATATTATAAACAAAAAAGAAAAGCCTCCAACCTTCTTACAAATTTAAAGATTACATAGAGACTGGCTATAACTCTTAATCTACACTAAGAAAATAAGAAAAATTGGCAATGAAGTAATAGTAAAAGAAGGAAGATTTATTTTAAAAATTAAAACAGATTTTAAGGTTTCGGCTAGATTGTTCACCAGAGGAAGGATGTCGTTTTGAGGCGCTTTTCTCCTTTACCTGGGCTAAGCAATGGCTAAGCCAGCAGGGCCTGAGACAAGCCTAGGCTGCAAGCCAGGAAGACTGGGACAGACATAAAGCAAAGTGAACAAATAAGTAAATACATTAGGGATGGGACTCAGGTTTCTCACTGTCAAAGAAAGTTATTATTACGTAAAATAGGAACAGCTAAACCAAGATTTGGTTACCAATGTGAACTCATGGATTTTATTGTTTACTAAATATTGTTATTAAATATTAATATGTACATCAACATATATTTCCAAGCTTTGTCTACTGAAAGGGCCTACAAACTTACACTCAATATCAATGAGCATTAACTTGTATACCAATAGCTTCCCCCTACTTAAAAGAAAAAAGGCTCCTTGGGAAAATGCATGACTCTAAGACTGAGAGAGAAAAACAAGGTGGCTCAGATCATCCTGCTATACCAAAAAGTAAGAAGTGCTCAAAGAATGATGGGTTTATGTCAAAAAGACAATCATCAGCTTGAAGAGACAACATGGACCAAATCTGGAACAATTTAAGCATAAAAATAAATAACAACAGTTAAACACTATAACTTTAAAGTAAGAGAAGAATGACATATATCTATGCCTATATAAATAAATAAGAAAAATCTTAACTAAGGTAAAAGTTAATATTATCATTGATGTGAACAATGATGAACATCATGAGTCTCCTGATATGCTATGCAATGATTATAGTGAGGGTTTTTTTTGTGTACATTATTCACATCATAAAAGAAAACACACAAATTATGAAGAAACATCAGGTTAATCCACTTTCAAGTATAAAGTAAGTGGCCTATACTCCTCACAAACATCAAGGTTATAAAGGACAAGAATGATTTCAGATCGAAAGAATAACATATTATTTTGAATTAGATCTTATACCTAAAAAGGACATTATTTAGATGAAATATAAATGGGATCTAGGGAACAGATGGTAATTTTGCATTTTTTAATTTTGCAAGTTATACACTGATTATAGAGAATGTCTCACATATCCTTTAGGGAAAAAAAAAGAGAAAACACACTCTAAAGTATTAAGTAGTAAATGGGCATTATGCCTATGTTATACTCAAACAATATGTGTATACGTGTATATATCTATAAACAAATAAATGAATATGGGAGAAAGAAGGATGGAGGAGGACACAGGGAAGGAGGACAACAAACAAATGTGGCAAACTGGGAAATGAATATGTAGAAACCCTTCCCATTAATTTTTGCAACCAATTTTTCTATAATTTTAAAATAATTGAAAAAAATGTTTCCCTGAGAACAATTATTTATAATATTTTACTGATAAATTCATTTGAGGAAAGAATATTCTATTATTTTGAACAGGGAAAAAAATTATCTATTGAAGACAAAAAGATTTGCTAAAATAACTTTGCTAGTCTCTTTGGTCCTGTGATAAAAGATCACCTAGAATTTAATGAGCACTAAAAATAATATTAATAAAAAAATACCATCTGACTCATAACAAAGAATCATTTCTCTACCGACCTCTAAATGGGTTAAACATTTTTTTGAAGCAGGAGACAGAGAAGTAGACTGGTATGTACTACAGTGACGTTTCTGTTGGACTTTTCTCTTAATTTCAGGTTCTACTTGTGATTCAGACTCTTCTGTTTTCTTCATTATACGTTCTAAAGGAAGGAGAAAAAAAAGCACTGAAATTAAATTTAATAAATTCCTCATGATTTTTACTATGAAAAAACTCTAGTTTTAATATTCTCAATATTTAAGTTTAGTTAAATAGCGTTTCAACATGTATGATAAAGAATAACCTAAACTTTAAAACTAAGTTTCGACCTTTTCATTCCTCAGCAGGATTTCTACACTGTAGACTACTTCAAATGTTCTCTTCAAATTATTCTTGTCACTAAGGCACTTAAAAGCACTTTCTACACTGAACTACACACATATCCTCCCACCCCCCGAAGCAGATTAGTTATACTTCTTGGATTAATAATGAGAAAAAAAAATCTGAATTCAAACATTAGGTACATTCATTAAGATAAAGCCAAACTAATGCTCAAGCTAATGTTTAAGTTCAAGAAGTACAAAAGAGAATTTTCCTCCTTATCTTTCAATGTAAATTTAAATGCCCTACTTGGATAATCCCAACTTGGTTAAATACTTATCTTTAATATCCTCTTCTATCTTGTTCTTTTTACAAAAAGAGATTACATACACATAAAAATCAACATTATCTAATATTTTGCTTGATATAAAGTTCTATTAAAAGGGGCTGGGGTTGTGGCTCAGTGGTAGAGCACTCGCCTAGCATGTGTGGCGACCTAGGTTTGATCCTCAGCAACACACAAAGATAAATAAATAAAGGTACTGTGTCCATCTACAACTAAAAAATATTTTTAAGATAAATTCTATTAATAAATTCTATTAAGAAACCTCTGTAATTATTCTTGTTTATTGCAGTCATACAGAATTTCACTAAGTGATTATCACTCTCTTAGCCTCTGAACCTTCATCATAGACAATGGTATCAGAATGGACTATTCCTTGTCTTACTCTCTTCACTTTCAAGAGAATTCTACTTTCTAATAGCTCTTAAATTCAATCTCTTCTTTCCAGCTTCACTGTTTCTACATTTCAGGTGTTTAACTTGTCTAATCTTATCTTCCTGACTCCAATTTTGCTCCCTTCATTCAGATCATTCTCCACTATTGTGAAAGTTTTCTACCACAAAAAATGTGACCTTGTTATTCTAATACTAAAAATTTTACCATGATTCTAGCAGCTGAAGAAAAAAAAACCTTGACTAAATACCATCTTCTGGTAAGCAAAAGTTCATGTTAATGTTTCAGTCTTACTTCCAAACTTTACCTTTCAAAGAAGTGTATTTCTCAGGGTGTTTTCTAGTTTACCCTATTTTATATGCTATTCTCTTCACAAGCAAAGGCTACCCAATTTATCCAGTGAATTCAAATTTTTATTTGCTAAGAAACTGCCTCTATCCCACCCTAGGAACAATAAAGGAATCACTGGAGTTTCCACAGCACTTTATCTGTACTCATTTTATTATTATTTATCTGTACTTGTTACTCCCTATATATTGTTAGCTCTGAAAAAACAGAAATCATGTTTTAGACACATTTCCCCAGCATCTAAAAATTGCACAAGGGTAGACAAATGCTACTATATTAATAAACCACATGAGAAAAGAAAAACCAAGACATATTAAAAAGTTAAAATTACGGGGGTAAGAGGCTGTGGAGAGGTTAGTAGATCATTTCCAAAAATTGCTTAACTTTTGCTACAGTGAGATGATTTGTGCATAGATTTAGAACTATCCTTTAGCCTCTAGTCATGGAGAAAAATTGAAAGATACTTCTTTTTCTCTCCAAAAACCTAAGGTTACTGAAAAAACACTCCAGTCATCCAAATGTTAATAATTTCCATGTGTGCTAACTTACTTTGTTGGTTGCCTAAATATAAAAAGAATTTTCTATACAAGTTGATTATTAATGAGCTATAATGTGGCATTTAAAAAAATATATCAACAGAGTCACCTAGAACATAACTAATTACATGCAAAACTTAATTTATGGTAGTATTAACATATGGTTACCCCTTCAGAGTGAGGTGGCTAATAATTTAATAATTTAATTGAAGCTACTCAAGAGACTGAGGCAAGAGGATCACTTGAATCCAGGAGTTCAGGAATAGACTGGGAAACACAGACTTTGTCTCAAAAACAAAACAAAGCTGGGTGCAGTAGTGGAGGCCTATAATCTCAGGGGCTCAGGAGGCTAAAGCAGGAAGAACAAAAGTTAAAGCCAGCCTGAGCAAGGAACAACGAGGCACTAAGCAACTCAGTGAGACCCTGTCTTTAAGTAAAATACAAAATAGGACTGGGGATGTGGTTGAATGTCCCTGAGTTCAATTCCCAGTTCTCAAAACAAAAGGAAATGACAATAACACCAAAGGAAAAAAAAAAAAAAAAAAAGACCATGCTCCTTTCCACAATTTATTTCTTTTTTCCCTTACTAAATTCAATACAATACAATGGAAAGCCCTTTCCTTACAAACAGATTTTACTAAACTTTGAAAGCCACATATAATTTTTGCTCAAATATGTATATAATAACTTTTCTGGCTGGATCCATTTAAAAAACAAATTACACAGAACAGAATACATAATACTTAAAACATAGGCATACAATCCTCTCTTGGTATCTATGGGAGACTGGTTCTAGGACCCCTTACAGATATTGAAACCTGTAAATATTCAAGTCACTTAACAGGAAATGATGTAGAGTATCTGCATAGAATCTATGCACATCTTCCTATACACTTTTTTTTAAAAGATTTTTTTTTAGTTGTAGATGAAAAACAATCTTCATTTTATTTATTTATTTTTACGTGGTGCTGAGGATTGTACTACCCAGTGCCTCACACACGTGACGCAAGTGCTCTACCACTGAGTTACAACCCCAGCCCCCCTATATGGTTATTTGTTTATTTATTTATTTATTTTTGTAATTGTAGGTGGACAGCATGTCTTTATTTGTTTACTTTTATGTGGTACTAAAGATCAAACCCAGTGCCTCACATATGCTAGACAAGTGCTATACCACTGAGCTATAGCCCCAGCCCCAGCCCTTCCTGTACATGTTAAATCATCACTAGATTATTTATCATCTCTAATACACTGTAAATGCTATAAAATTTGTGATACTGTGATGTTTATGGAATAACAATAAGACAAAGTCTGTACATGGTTAGAACAGAGAGTTTTCTTTTTGTGAACACATTTGATCTGTGATTGGTTAAATCCTCAGGTGAAAAAATCCAAGGCTCTGGAGGGCTGACTGTATATACATAAAAAAGGCCTGAAAATGATGCTGTATTAAAGTGCTAATGGCAGTTAAACTGACTAGTTCACTGTGAGGAAATACTTTTCTTTGGTATATCTGAGTTAAAACAGTGATAAATCAAGTTACTGAGTTGTAATCACACAATATAATTATATTAAAACACAATTAATGTACACTTAGAGATAGCACAGAATGTCAACCAATTCAATTTGAGAAGGATACAAAAACAGGCTAAAAAGTTAAACAAAAGGACAGGTAGATGGGGGAAAAATGAGCAATCTTAATATATGAGTAATTATTATTTTATGTTTCGAAAAATTAAAAAAGAACACTTTCCCACAAAAAACAACAGGACACATGGTCTGACCACAAATTATACGTAATAGTTTTCAAGTTTTAAGTTTTTACTAACAAAACTACTTATTAAAGCTAGTAAGTGCTGATATATGGCTTATCAAAATACATATTAAGTGCCTTTTTAAATTCAAAATAAAGGGGTTTGATAGAATGATTTTTAAAAAATTATCTTGGATGTTAAGAACTACAGAAAGACAGTGATTTCTTTCTAAGAGAAGATAATTACTGAAGCTCTGCCACTAACAACTTGGATCCTAGGAATTCCAAAAGGAATTTTAAAACAAACGCAATCTTCATAGAAAAACCTATGTGATATTATTATAGTAATGTAATTCATCCTATACCCAAGCATATGTGCCTACCACACACAAAAGAAACTGAAAACAGCAGGCTCTGTTGAGTTTTCATTAAGTTAAACAAATGATACAATATTTCAATATAATTTTCTTCCTTTCAAAAAAAAATGTTGACAAGATAAATATCAATATTCCTCTCCAGAAGTTTCTAAGTATTGCCATATGAATTTCATTTATTAAATATGTCCACAGATATAATCAAATAATCAAATACATAGAAGGTACAACTCTTCCCTACAGAAGAAATAATAAATGTAAAATAGACAAAGAAAGTAGAAAATCACCATTAACAAACATAAAACAATAATTACTGCCAGTACATGAATAGATTCTAAAATCAGAGGGTAAAAGTTTGAGAAACAGAATACTGCACAGTCTAAGGATCTCATCTAAGATATTTACTCAGTGACAAGGGAAAAGAAACAGCCACTTATGTTGAGAGCCACAGCCAAAGGGGCCCCAGCAAACTTCCAGCTGCCAGCAAACTTCCAGCTGCTGGCTGATGATTGGCTCACAGCGGCCCCAGCAACATCTAGCTGATTGGCTCCTCGGCCCCAGCAACATCTAGCTGATTGGCTCCTCTGCGGTGATGCTCATTGGACTGTTTCCCTGCCCTTTCAGACCACGGAGCTGCTCATTGGGGGACTTTGTTGGCTCCGCCCACGTGACCCAGCCAATCGGCCTCAAGAGCAGGAGGATTGTGGGAGGTGGGGAGAAGCTTGTGTGGGAGAGAGAGGCTTGGGGAAAGCAGGTGGTGGCAGTTGAGGCTCTGAGGGTTTTTCCTGAGAGACTATTTTGTTTGTCGTGTGTGGTTCTAAAAATAAAGTTAGTTTCTTTTGACAAGTGGCTCCTGATTGTGCCCAGCCAGACTGCGGCATTTGGTGGCCCGTACGGGGAGCGACTGAGGGTAAGTGAACTGCTCGCCCCTGAGGGCAGGGCGAGAGGATGGGTAGCCATTTTAAGATTCTTCTTTTGTTATTTTGTTTCACTTTTGTTTTAAGTTGCCTGTCCCTGGAGATGTGTAAGATGGAAGAAAAACCGCTCACATCTGAGGAACAGATAGGGAGAAAGGACGGATGGACATTTCAGGAGGCTATTATAATGATTTTGTGTTGTTCCAATTTTGTTTCACTCAGTTTCAGTTTTGTTAGGCGTTATCTTGTTGGGTTGTATTATAGTAGAAATACGGGATCAGAAATTAGTAAAAAACAAACTGAAAGAGTGTTAAGTAAATTGTTAGAGGAAGGAGGCATCTCAGTAAAATCAAGAACAATCAGGGCATACGTTGATACAATACAAAAATGTAGCCCATGGCTTTTTAAGGAGGAGTTGTTAAATATATCACAATGGAACCATCATGGTGAAGATTTAAAAAGAATAGAAAAGAAAAGCCCAGGGACTCTGCCAGTTGGCACATTGCCATTGTGGACATTCGTATCTTGTTTGCTTAGTCCAAAGCCTTCAGTTCAGACAATGGTAGAGGAAGGAGAAGACATAATGATTCAAGTAAAAGAGAAGGTCTCTCAAGTTAGTCAGACAGAGGAAAAGATTCAAGTAAAAGAGAAGGCCTCTCAAGCTAGTCAGACAGAGAAAGAAAGTGTAAAACAGAAAAAGCCATCAGGGGGAAAGTTACAACAGGAGACTGCTACTAACACCTTTCTATCACCAGAGGACGTAAGTGTCCAACTAACAAGGCCACCTCCATATGCTGGGAGGTCCCCAACCCCCGCAGTTGATAGTTGGGATCCTGAGACAAGGTCTCAAATATTAACATGCCCTGTATTTGAGGCAGGAGGGCAGCGATTTTACCAAGTTTTAAATTTCAAAACAGTGAAGCAGCTAAAAGAGGCTGTAACAACCTATGGTCCTCAAGCACCCTTCACTGTAAGCATGGTCGAATCCATTAACAACTTGAACATGACGCCAGCAGATTGGGCTAATATGTGTAAAGCTGTGCTAAATGGAGGACAATACCTGTTATGGAAGGTTGCCAATGAGGAATTTTGCAAGGAGACGGCTAGGCGAAATGCAGCAGCTGGTTATCCTCAGAGAAATCTAGATATGTTGTTAGGAAAGGGACCTTATGAGGATCAGCAGCAACAAATTGCATATGATCCTGGCGTATACGCACAAATTGCTGCAGATGCAATTAAGGCATGGAAGACTTTACAAGGACATGGAGGTTTACAAGGTCAATTATCTAAGGTAATACAAGGAGCTAATGAACCTTATGCTGAATTTGTAGATAGGCTTATTCAAACAGCTACCAGAGTTTTTGGGAATACAGAACAAGCAATGCCATTACTAAAACACCAGGCTTATGAGCAAGCGAATCGTTGGTGCAGAGATATCATTAGACCATGGAAACATGAAGATTTAAACACATATATTAAATTATGTAGAGACATTAATGAACAAGAGCAAGTCGTGGCAGCTGCAGTAAAACAGGCTTTAGATGCCAGAGACATTAATGAACAAGGGCAAATTGTGGCAGCTGCAGTAAAACAGGCTTTAGATGCCAGGCCAAGAACATGCTACAATTGTGAACAAACAGGACATTTTAAAAGGAATTGCCCCATTGGAGGAGGGTTTAACAAAACTAGGTATCAAAGGAGTAGAATACCAGGTATTTGCCCACGATGCCGTAGAGGGAGACATTGGGCTAATGAATGCCGTTCTCAAACCACCATAGAGGGTACTCCATTATCAAAAAACGAACAAGGACCAGGTGTTTATCCACGATATCGTGGAGAAAGGCATCGGGCTCCATTGCCAAAAAACGGACAGGGGGGCCCAATGCTCCGGGGCCCAAAACCACAAATAGACGGAGCACTGGAGGAACCCAGCAACCCCATCAGGGTAGTGCCCAGGACACATTGTCCATCAGATCCCTCATCAGACAAACCAGAGGGAGCGCAGGGTTGGACATCTGCGCCTCCGCCAGAGCAGTACTAACTCCAGAGATGGGAGTTCAAATCATTCCCACAGGGGTGAAAGGACCTCTTCCCAAAGGAACAGTAGGCTTATTATTGGGACACAGCTCCTCTACTCTAAAAGGACTTATGATAAGTCCTGGGGTAATTGATCCCGATTATGAAGGTGAAATAAAAATTATAGCCAGTTCTCCAAAGGGTATATCAGTAATTTCACCAGGAGATAGAATAGCACAGTTACTAATAATACCCAGCCTACATGATAAATTTTCCAGTCATACTGTAGAAAGAGGTTCCAAGGGATTAGGCTCCACAGGTGTAGATTGGGCTATGCTGTCTTTAAATTTAGATTCTCGCCCCATGCTAAAACTAAATATTCAAGGACATGAATTTAATGGGCTACTGGATACAGGTGCAGACCTTAGCATCATCTCTCGTCAAGAATGGCCAAAACATTGGCCATTACAACAAGCCACTCAAACGCTTCGAGGCCTAGGAGTGGCGACTAATCCCCATAGAAGTGCAATGGTATTAGATTGGAAGGATCCTGAAGGATGTGAAGGAACTATACAGCCATATGTATTGGACCATCTTCCCGTAAATTTATGGGGACGAGATGTCCTAGATCAATTAGGTTTGACATTAACAAATAACATCAACCAAAATGCACCCACTATTATGACTAGACAAGGTTTTAGGAAAGGAAAAAGATTAGAAAAACAAGAACAAGGTATAGCAGCACCAATACAAATAGATCAAGGGAGAGACAGACATGGGTTGGATTTTCAGAAAGGGCCACTGAGACAATAAAAATTACTTGGAAATCAGAAAGACCAGTATGGGTTCCTCAGTGGCCCCTGACTAAAGAAAAGATACAAGCAGCCCATGACCTGGTCAAACAACAATTAGCAGAAGGACATATACAACCTTCTGTATCTCCCCATAATACTCCCATTTTTGTCATCAAAAAGAAATCTGGTAAATGGAGATTATTGCAAGATTTAAGAGCCATTAATAATGAGATGGTTATTATGGGACCTGCTCAATCAGGGATTCCTCAGTTGTCTGCTTTGCCAAAAACCTGGTATGTTTTAGTTATAGATATTAAAGATTGTTTTTTTTCAATTCCAATTCATCCTGAGGATAGTCCACGTTTTGCATTTACTATCCCTGCACTGAATCATGAAGGTCCTGATCAGAGATATGAATGGAAAGTACTCCCTCAAGGGATGGCTAACAGCCCAACTATGTGTCAAATTTATGTTAACAAAGTAATCCAGCCACTTAGAAATCAAAATCCTGAACTACAAATATTTCACTATATGGATGATGTATTATTAGCACACAAAGATAAAAACACATTGCTAGAATGTTATGCCACACTTACAAACTTATTAAAAAATTATAATCTAGAGATAGCAATAGATAAAGTACAATTAAATTTTCCAATTAATTATTTAGGAGTTCTATTATCCTCAACCATGGTCCGTCCACCAAAAATTCAAATACGAGTAGATCAACTCAAATCACTTAATGACTTTCAAAAGTTATTAGGAGACATAAATTGGATAAGGCCTTATTTAGGTATACCAACAGGAGAGTTGGGACCTTTATTTGATATCCTAAAAGGTCCATCAGATCCAAATTCACCCCGAATGTTAACGCCTGAAGCAAGAAAGGCATTAAAAATCATTGAAACATATATGGAAAATATGCATTTGGATAGAATTGATATAAGTTTGCCTTTATTATTTATTGTACTACCAACAAAAAATATTCCTACAGGAGTATTTTGGCAAGAAGGTCCATTATTATGGATACATTTATCTTATTCTCCTAACACTATTCTTACTAGGTATCCTGAGGCTGTAGGACAATTAATACTCAAAGGAATAAAAGCAGCAAAGGGAGTGTTTGGAATTTCTCCCAATAAAATTATTACTCCATATACTATGAATCAAATTGATGAGTTAGCTAATGAGTTAAATACTTGGGCAATAATCATGTGTAAATCTAATGTTTCATTTGATAACCACTTACCATCTAATCCTTTATTGTCTTTTTGGTCATTGCATCCTGTAATTTTTCCAAAAATGACAAGAAAAACACCTATCATGAATGCTCCAAATATATTCACTGATGGGTCAAATAATGGTACAGCAGCAGTAGTTACCCCTGATCAAACTTTTACATTTTTAGTACCCAAACAATCAGCTCAAAAGGTAGAGCTTAATGCAGTTTTACAAGCTTTTGTGATGTTTAAAGATTCTGTATTTAATTTATTTTCTGATAGTCAGTATGTAGTTAATGCTATAGTATCTCTTGAAGATGCTGGTAGGATTTCCCCTTCTTCAACTGTTTTCTCTTTGCTTTCCACTATACAAAGTCTAATCTGGGACAGAAAAGATCCATTCTTTATAGGACATATCAGGGCACATACAGGATTGCCTGGAGCCCTTAGTTTGGGCAATGATTTAGCAGATAAAACTACACATGACATACATATTTTCTCTACACTAGAAGAAGCTATAAATTTTCATAAAAAGTTCCATGTCAATGCTAATACTTTACAAAAGCGTTTTAAAATAACTAAGGAACAAGCTAGACAAATAATAAAACAATGTCAAAATTGTGTGACCTTTTTACCACAAGTTAATCTTGGAGTCAATCCTAGAGGATTGATACCTAACCATATTTGGCAGATGGACGTCACACACTTGCCAGAATTTGGAAAATTAAAATATTTGCATGTTACAGTTGATACTTCTTCTGGATTTTTGATGGGCTCCCTTCATGCCGGAGAAAAAACTAAAGATGTTATAGCTCATTGCTTACAAAATTTTGCCACTGTGGGTGTTCCAAAACAGTTAAAAACAGATAATGCCGCTGGTTATACTTCTACCTCTTTTAAACAATTTTGCTCAACATTTGGCATTACTCATATAACAGGAATCCCATACAATCCACAGGGACAAGGCATAGTTGAAAGAGCTCATCAAACTATTAAAATGTACTTATTAAAGCAAAAAGAAGGAATTGGGAAGGGGTATATATTCCCCAAAGATAAACTTAAAATAACCCTTTTTACTCTAAACTTTTTAAATTTGGATTCATCAGGACTTAGTGCTGCGGAAAGGCATATGTGTCCAAAAAATGTACATAAGCCCAAGGTACTTTGGAAGGATATTCTAACAGGACAATGGAAAGGTCCTGACCCAGTAATTGTCTGGAGTCGGGGGTCTGTTTGTGTGTTTCCACAGGGAGAACAGCAGCCAATTTGGATTCCAGAGAGATTAACCAAGGTCCTGACCCAGTGATTGTCTGGAGTCGGGGGTCTGTTTATGTGTTTCCACAGGGAGAACAGCAGCCGATTTGGATTCCAGAAAGATTAACTAAATCGATTTCTACAGACCAAAAAGAAGATGATTTGGCTCAAATCCATAACAACTGATATCCAAAACTCCAGTTTGGCTATTCTTACATCTGCAACAGAACCAGGATGCTTTTTTCAATATCTATTTTATTATTGCCCTTTGCCATATCATGAAGTTCTATTTTGTTTTTTGAGCTCATACAGACCTAGGTTAATGTTTTGCTGATCAGTTCTATTTTTTGACTATAGAGTTTTTAAACATTGCAATGGAGATTTCACCTGTAAAAAGTTATAAGGCCTTTACTATAATGTTATGTGTTGTATGTATTATATTATGTGTGCACACTTGTGTTTTGTGTTATATGTTTGAATGTACGTATGTCCATATATCATATATGATGAGCGCTCATGATAAAATGGATCCAAATATTTTTTTTTCACGTGATTTATATGGTTTAATTTAAATTGGGTAAACAACTGTTGAGGATTGTTTTAATATGTAAACAAAAAAGAAGGTTAACAGATCTGTTTGTTTACTTTTACCTTTCCTTTTCATTATATTTAATAATTCTCTTAAAGATAATGTAAATTGTTAAGAAAATTGTTTTCTTTTAGTGCCTTCTGTAGTGTTACATAATTTTTTCTTTAGCCATTATTGCCAGAATTCCTATCTTCATCCCAGTGCCGGTGAAGACAATGTAAATTGTTAAGAAAATTGTTTTCTTTTAGTGCCTTCTGGAATGTTACATAATTTTTTCTTTAGCCATTATTGCCAGAATTCCTATCTTCATCCCAGTGCTGGTGAAGTGAAAGATAAAACCAATCTACAGCTTCTACAATAGCCATCACTGAACTGCTTGCAGAACTTGCCTGGACACATTGTGAGCTCACCTGTATGCATTGTGAACTAT
Organism: Marmota monax; assembly: GCF_021218885.2. NCBI lineage: Eukaryota > Metazoa > Chordata > Mammalia > Rodentia > Sciuridae > Marmota > Marmota monax. Next base: position 679,258 of record NW_026695208.1, on the reverse strand, counting down.
CTGTTGGTACAGCGAATTGTGGTAGTGCTGGAGTATTTTTGCTGATGGTGTCACCGGTGGTACAATTTTTCAAAGGAGCCCTCAATTGGCTTAATGTCATGGCATTTTGCATCCTCCTCTACTAGTGATGGTCTAAAATTTGGGGGCCAACAGAGGTGAGGCAAAGAACCTCACCCCCCCACAGGTGCAAAGGCCTATCCACAAGTATGGCTGTATGCTGGACCGGTAGTCAGTGACGGGTATGATCCAATTGCAGTGGTACCAACCTAAGACAGGAGGCTGACGCCTAGAGGTCAGTTCATCCGATGACGGGTAAGGACCATATGTTGAATTGGACTGCCTAACAGGCACGGTCCCTAAGCCACATGCTTGTTGTTTAAACAGAGAGGGGGAGATGTTGAGAGCCACAGCCAAAGGGGCCCCAGCAAACTTCCAGCTGCCAGCAAACTTCCAGCTGCTGGCTGATGATTGGCTCACAGCGGCCCCAGCAACATCTAGCTGATTGGCTCCTCGGCCCCAGCAACATCTAGCTGATTGGCTCCTCTGCGGTGATGCTCATTGGGCTGTTTCCCTGCCCTTTCAGACCACGGAGCTGCTCATTGGGGGACTTTGTTGGCTCCGCCCACGTGACCCAGCCAATCGGCCTCAAGAGCAGGAGGATTGTGGGAGGTGGGGAGAAGCTTGTGTGGGAGAGAGAGGCTTGGGGAAAGCCGGTGGTGGCAGTTGAGGCTCTGAGGGTTTTTCCTGAGAGACTATTTTGTTTGTCGTGTGTGGTTCTAAAAATAAAGTTAGTTTCTTTTGACAAGTGGCTCCTGATTGTGCCCAGCCAGACTGCGGCACACTTACAGTAAAGAAACCCAACAGAAACTACCTTAACCAAGTAATCATAGTTTATATCCCCAGTAATTAATGTATTCACATCATGTAATCGCTGATGTGAAGCATGAAAAGGGCACAACATGATTTCTATATGAACCTTGTCAAAAATGCAGAGACTCAATCTCATTGTAAGACAACATCCTCCAACCCAAACTAAGAAGCATAGCACAAAGCAATTAATACAACCTTCAAAATTTTCAAGAAAACAATGATAACTAGATGCAATGTAGGATCCCAGATTGGATGCTGGAAGAGAAAAAGGACATTAGTGAGAAAAGGATACTGGCAGTCTTGAGGAACCGACCACCTAGTAGCTGCTATCTGAAACTGAATCAAAACATTAATTTTACAGCTGTGTGAGTTAGGAAGGCTGTGAGAAAATGGTGCAAGGCACCCCAGAGAACTAGGAAACCAGGTACAACCCTGAAATACCAGATTTTAGAGCAGAAAGAGAATGATTAAAAAAAAAATAGACTTCACCACCACTGTGTTCACAATGGCTTCATTGGGAAGGGAAAGCTCCCCTCCAGTGAGCTGAAAGTGTCACAAGAAACTGTTTCTTAAAAAGAAATCAGTCTGTCTACAGTTCTTAACATGAATCTTTAAAATGATTTTCTTTATTATTCTATCTGACCACCTTTATTTTGAATTTAAAAGGCACTTAATATGAATTTCGATTCAGCAAAATGCAGGTTCTGCAATCTAAGCAGAACATTTAGATGCTGCAAAGTAAGTTGGGGCAAGAGCACCCTGGCACTTCCCATCAAAAAAAATTTTTTTATTAGTTGCTCATGACAAGACAATGATCTTGACATATCATACATTTGAATCAAATGGGGTATAATTTCTCATTTTTCCAAGTGTACAGGTTGCAGAATCACATTGGTTATACAGCCACGTATATACATACAGCAATACTGGTGTCTATTTTATTCTGCTGGAGGGAGGCTGCACCAGGTTAAAAAACTTCATTGCTAGCCAGGGGCAGTGGTGCATATCTGTAATCCCAGAGACTTGGGAGGCTGAAGCAGGAGGACCACAAGTTCAAGGTAAGCCTCAGCAATTTAGCTAGACTCAGTTTCAAAATAAAAGGGCTACAGTTGTGGCTCAGTAGTAGAGGGCCTTTAAGTTTCAATCCCTAGTTTCACCAAAAAAGAAAGAAAAACGGAAATCCTCAGTGTTTAAACTTTCTGCCCAGAGATCAGAAATCCTGTTGCTTTTCCTTTTCAAAAAACTTCTTTTGTGTTTTGTCTTTTTGTTGGTTTGCTTTATTTTTGTGTACCCAAGATCCAATGGTCACCTATGCTTTATTTCTCACTAGATTGGTGGGTGCTCAAGCTATGAGTCAATCTGCAAGAATGAGACTATGGCATGGACTTGGCAGAAGTTCTGGGCAGTGAAGAAACCACAGTGACAGGTCCGTGGATCTGCAGAGCATACTGGAAGGAGCTTACATTTGAAATTTGTAGTCAAAACTATGAAAATGAGCAAAGTTGACAGGAAGTGGAAATGAGGTCTGGGTCAGCTGGAAAGTTGCAACCTTGGCATCCAACATGGATCTGGCCACCTTCCCCATGCCCAGAAGTGTCTGGTGGCTCTGGTGACATAACCTGGGCAATTCTCACACACCTCTCCCCAGCACACGTATTGAGGATCTTGGAGGAATAGCACAACATGATCAAGATTAGTCCACAGGCTACCTGGTGAGAAGACTATCCAGTTACTTCTACCAGAGATATACCCCCATCCCCAATACAAAAGCACAATAACACTGAAGGTGAATTCTGCTCTAAAATGGACAAAACTCTTCCTTCACTTGCTGGTAGGCAAGGATGGGTTGAGATCAGCATATAGAGTGTCCCACAAACTACCTCATAACTGAAGGACTCTAAAATCAAGGCCCCTTAAAGAAGTGTCTCCCTAATACCTCAGCAAAGAGAAAGCAGAATCTTTTGATGATTGTGGTTGTATTAGCTATTTTTGGCAAAGGTTTGTCGTGTCTTCTCTATGTAGTTTTATACATTTTTTCAACTAGTTAAGATTTTTCTTGATAAGTCTTTTTTTCTCATTCATCCTTTCTTCTTTTTATTTATTTTCTGTCTCCCTTCCCTCCCCACTTTTTCTTTCCTTTTCACCCTTCTTCCAATGATTTCATGTAATATAGAGTATTATCGATTCTTAACAATGCACTCTACTCTATATTATTTCTCATCTAGTTTTCTCATTAGTTAGTAGAGTTGCAGAGAACATTAGAAGTTAAGTTTCTAAAACATGTAGCTCACAGTTCCTCAAGTTATCACTTTACCAACGGTAACTCTTTCCTTTCTAAGGGAACCTGGTAGTTGAACGTAGTACTTTGATTACTCTGATTAGATGCTTTGATGCTAAGATATTCCCCTAGCTCGGGGAATATTATAAAGTGATAACTACTTACTAAAAACCCTCACATGACAAAAGAACCCATCAAAACAAATGCAAAAACAACACAGAGGGGCCGGGGTTTGGGCTCAATGATAGAGCGCTTGCCTAGCATGTGTGAAGCACTGGGTTCGATCCCTGGCTCCACGTAAAAATAAACAAAATAAATAAAGGTATTATGTCCATCTACAACTAAAAAAATATTTTAAAAAAATACAAAAACTCTTAAGCAATGAGGCAACATGCTAACATTGTGTCTCTGAAAGCTGACCCCCAACACAGATAAATCAATCCACAGATAATTAAGTAGAAATGCTAGAATAATTAATGAATTTAAAAAGATCTAAGGCAGATAATATAGAATATGAAAAAGCATTAGCGATTCTGAGGATTGGGGATATAGCTCAGTTGGTAGAGTGCTTGCCTCGCATACACAAGGCCCTGGGTTCAATCCCCAGCACCACAAAAATAAAAAAAGAAAAATTTCAATAGAGATACTGAAAAAGAATCAAAACAAAAATATTGGAAATAAAATTCAGTCAAACCCAGGTACAGAGGTGCACATCTGTAATCCCAGCAACTCTGGAGGCCAAGGCAAAGAGGATCACCAAGTTCAAAGTCAGCCTCTGCAACTCAGTGAGGCCCTAAGAAACTTTGTGAGACCCTATGTCAAAAAAATAAAAAGGGTTGGAGATGTAGCTCAGTAATAAAGCACCTGCTGTTTCAATCCCCAGTATTAAAAGGCAAAAACACCTCAAAGTCTCTCCAACAGATTAAGTCAAGTATAATACAGAATCTCATAGCTAGTAGACAAGGCAGATATAGCTGAATAGTTACAGTAGTAAAGGAAAAAACTATGATTAGAATATGCAAGAACTCTGGGACAACAACACAGGAGACCAAACTTAGGCACTGAGGAAGGAGCAAAGATATAGGCTAATGGAATCAATAACCTATGCAGTGAAAAAACTGCAGAAAAATTTCCAAACGCTGTGAATGAAATGCACATCCACATACTGATGGCATTTAGAAGAGCAGATTATAAGACCAGAAAAGAAATTCTTCAGGACACATTATAACTAAAATGTCAAAAATCCAAAACAAATAAAAAATTTTAAAACTGCAAGAGAGAAAGGTCAGAAATAATACCAAGAATCAGCAGGTCACGGTGGCACACATCCTATAATCCCAGCAATTCAGGAGGCTGAGACAGGAGGATCATGAGTTCAAAGCCAACCCCAGCAATTTAGTGAGGCCCTAGGCAATTTAATGAGACCCTGTCACAAAATCAAAACTAAAAAAGGGCTGGGGATATGGTTCAGTGGTTAAGCACCCCAAGTTCAATCCCCAATACCAAAATTAATAACACCACCAAGAAACGAATGGCAGCCAGATAAGAAATTTCGAAACAGCAAAGAAACAACATAAGGAGAGAACCTACAAAATGGGAGAAAACCTTTGCCAGCTCTTCTTCTAATAAAGGATGTATCTAGAATATATGAAAACTAGAATATATTAAAAAAATTTAATACCAAAACCCCAAATAACTCAAGAAATGAATAAGTACAACTAGAAAGACACTTCCCAAAGAAAGTACAATGTCAACAATTATATGAAAAAAAATGCTCAACATCTCTAGGCATCAGGGAAATGCAAATCAAAACTACACTGAGAGGGCTGGGGTTGTGGCTCAGTGGTACAGCGCTCACTTAGCACATGTAAGGCACCGTGTTTGATCCTCAGCACTACATAAAAATAAATAAATAAAATTAAGGTATTACATCCAACTACAACTAAAAAAAATATTAAAAAAAAAACTATACTGAGATTTCATCTCACTCTAGTCAGAATGATAATCATCAAGAATTCAAATAACAATAAATGCTGGCAAAGATGCAAATAAAACAAAACCCTTGTACAGGCAGGTTCCTTAAAACAAAACAACAAAGAACTAAAAATTAACTACAACAACCAGGCATCCCAGTGACTCCAGAGACTAGGGCATGAGCATCAAAAGTTCAAGGTCAGCCTCAGAAACTTAGCAAGACCCTGTCTCATATTAAAAAAAAAAAAAGAAGAAAAGAAAGAAAGGGTTTGGGATGTGGCTCAGTGATAAAGCCCCAACGGGTTCAACCCAGAGTACAAAAAAAAAAAAAAAAAAAAAAAACTAAAAATAATTAAATAGATACACACCATATGTTCCAATTATACATTATGCCTTGGTATCTCTCCAAAAGAATTAAAGACAGCATACTTTAGAGATGTATGCAGTCCCACATTTATTGTTATAATACATTTCACAACAGTCTAGTTTTTGTACCATTATCAATAAATAAGAATAAATTATAACAGATAAAGATTGAATGACTAAAAAAAAAAAATGGGGGGGGGGGGTGGATACATATACACCCAATGGTTTTATTCAGACATACAGAAAATAATGTCATTATCAGGAAAACAAACAGTATTATGTTAAGCAAAATAAGTGAGATCCAGAAAGACAAGTGCTAAGTTTTCTCTTATATGTGATAGCTATACAGAAAAAAAAGGAGGGGGGAGCAGGGGAAAGATATCATAAAAATAAAAGGGAGACCATTAGGAGTAGAGGGTCCAGGGAAGGACAAGCAGTGCAATAGGGGAAGTACTAGGCAGTGAAATTGATCGAATTATGCCACACACATATATAATCATTAAGTGGTACCATTAAAAAAATTTTTAAATAAAAAGGACATTAGAAAAAAAAATATGAACAAGGTCAATAGCTTAGTTAAGAACTAAGCAACTTCTCAGTTTTGATAAATTTACTATTATTAGAAAGATGTTAATATTAAGGAAAGCTCATTGAAGGATAAACAGGTACCTCTCTGTACTAGTTTTGCAACTTTCCAAAATAGAGTTAACAACAACAATAAAAATAGAATTCTATTTACTTAACAAATCTTGTTGAATAAACTAATAATTATTATAACAAGACTGACTGTTTTGCATCTAAATCATATTAATGATCCAAATCACTTAACCTCTCTCAAAAGTATTTATCAAGCCGGGAGCAGTGGTATATACCTATAATCACAGCAGCTTGGGAGGCTGAGGCAGGAGAATCACAAGTTCACAGCCAGCCTCAGCAACTTAGTGAGTCTATAAGCAACTCAGTGAGACCCTATCTATAAATAAAATTTAAAAATGGTGGGGGGTGGGGGGGAGGTGGGAGGGGTGAGGGGGGTGGGAGGGTGGTGCTGGGATTCTGGCTCAGCCATAGAGCGCTCGCCTAGCACATGCGAGGCCCTGGGTTCCATCTTCAGCACCACATAAAAATAAATCAAATAAAGGTATTGTGTCCAACTACAACTAAAAAATAAATATTAAAAAAATAAATAAATAAACAGCTGGGGATATGGGGAAGTGCCCCTGGGTTCAATCCCAGAACGAAAAAACAAAAAAGCATTTGTCAAGTAGAAATGAAAATACTCGTTGTACAGTTAGTTTTTCACTGAGGAGTAGAACTAATTTTGTGACTGAGCAAGAAAATAGTATAGTGGCTAAGAGCATGGGATTTGGCATCAAGTATCAGCTCTCCATTTGCTAGCCCTGTGCTTAAGCAAGCCATATAATTCTTCCATGCCTCAGTTTTATTCTCTGTACAAAATACAAGTAAAAGTATACAGGGATTTTTGAATAGGGATAATATATAATAATGGATATAAAAGCATGTAACTTAGCATATACTACAGAGTAAGAGTTTAATAAAGATTAAAGGCCTAACAGGATGAGTGTTGAAGAAGGTAAACACTATTAGCTATAGTTCATCTATAGTTAACATTTGAATGTTAACAAAAAATGCTAATACATAACCAAAAGATTTCACACTATAATCACCTGACTCTGCAACCATATAGCAGTCAAAAGTTAGGAGAAATGCTCAAATCAGTTATAAAAATTATTTTCTATATATTTCTATCTAAATCTGTTTTTTTTTCTTTCTTTCTTTTTTTTTTTTTTTGTATTGGGGATTATACTCAGGATCCCATGCATGCTAGCCAAGTTCTCTACCACTGAGCTACATCCCTAGTCCTTTTTATTATTTTATTTTGAGTCAGGGTCTCCTAACCCTCCTGAGTAAGTGGGCTTACAGGTATACATCACTGAACTCAGTTTATCTGGGAATATTCTAAAGTCAGTGTCATATTTCTATTTGTACTTTTCATACAGAAATTCAAATCCCTTCACAGGTGTAACAAATGAAACTGCACACTTACCAACACCTTGGGGCCGACTTAACCTTACAGGATTAATTTCAACTTTTTGGACATGAGGTGGATATTCTTTCCTAGAAAAGGAAATTTATATGGTTTTACTCAAATAGGAAATGTAATTTTCAAAATTAAAAAGTTAAGGGGATACTTACAATGCATTTATTAAAAGTAAATCATAGTTTCTTTGTCATATAAAAAGTCATACTATAAGATACTAAAACTGTATTAATAAACTAAAGCTTAAGGTATATAAAATCCCTAAACAGCAGTGACTCTACTTTATTTAGACTGTCAATCTTTCCAAGCCAATAAAAGGCAGACTGTTAAATAAATATTTAATAAATAAATTTAGGGCTGGAGATGTGGCTCAAGCGGTAATGCGCTCGCCTGGCATGCGCGGGGCGCTGGGTTCGATCCTCAGCACCACATAAAATAAAAATAAAGATGTTGTGTTCACCGAAAACTGAAAAATAAATATTAAAAAATATTTAAAAAAAAATAAAAAATAAATAAATTTAAATCACTGTCCTTTCAAAGTTCTCATTCTGTTTTATTTTATTAATGTATATACACATACACATATTTTTTAAAGACAGGGCCTTGCTATGTTGCCCAGACTGGCCTTGAACTCCTGGAATCAAGGGATTCTGCTGCCTCAAGTCTCTCAAGTACCTGGGACTAAGGTGTGCACTACCAAACCTAGCTTTCAAAATAGTCACTTTGGAAAGCTCTATACATTTATTCCCCAAATGCACAAACCTTTAGAATTGCTTTTACAATCAGTTTATAAAAATCACATTTAAAAACTAAAACTTAAAATCCATATACCCTACTTTGGATAAAGAATTACCCAGCTTAATATTACTCAATATATCCAAACTCACTGTAAATGTTTATGCTTATTTAAAAACAAGTCAATGAATAAAACAATAAATGTTGAATAAAATATAGGTTTTGAGGATAATTACAAAATCAGTACAAAAAATGTTATGTACAAAACCATCAATTATGGAACAAGTGTTTTAGTTTTTGTACTATTACTACATTATAGCAGAGAAAATAAATATACTAGTTTTAAAATATAATTTTGTCAAGAGTTCATGTACAATTGATTTAAACTTAATTTTTAGTAACTAAGTGTCCTATATACTATATCTATATAAGTCCAAACTACACTAATTTGGGGAAAAAAACCAAAAGCCCTACAGGTAGTGGTAGAATAAAAGCATTTATATACAGAGAATTACAAAAAGTACAAATAGGCCAGGGGTCTACAATAGTTCGATACTTTCCCACCCTAAATGAAAGCTTCCAAAATATTCCTGCTAATATTTAACTGGGGGATTAAAAAGAGGCTATTCTATTTATCTACAAATCTGCTCACACTAGTAATGAATATTTTCTAATCATCACAAACCGCAAAGGCATATTTTTGCAAGGATTTCATATTCCTACACTATAAAAGTCAAAAGTACCAAAATGAAAATAAAATGTGAAAATTACAAAAGAAGAAACTATTAAAGAATGGTGACAGTAATATATTTGTATTAGCAGTTAGCAAATATTGAAAATCATGTTAGGTACTATTCTAACTGCTTTTTATCTATTAATTCCTTTAATTTTCACAATAACCTTATGAGTATACTTTTTTACAAATGTATAAATGAGGAGACTGAGGCACAGTCTCCTCATGGTCACATAGCTACTAAATGGCAATACCAGAAGCTGAATATTAGAAAACTCTTATCAATCATGATGAGTACAGCAGTATTTGGTACAGCTGGGCAATTTCCACTCTGCCAAGATTTTAAAATTTGTGAAAGAAGATACAAAGTGTGAAGATTAGTGGTAACAATAGTGGAAAAGGTGGTAGATATTATTACTTGAAACTCTTCTGTAAGGAACAGTTATCTTCCAGTTCATTTTATGCACTTTGTAAAATCTTATTAGCAAATCTGGCATGGTATTGAAGGCGGTGTTTATTTCAAGACTACTAAGATGGTTTAATACATAATTATTTACATCAGTATGACTCAGGGATAGTTATTTTTTCCTTAAGGTTCTAGTTTTTATTAAAATTTTGGCCTTTACGAGCTCCTTCAGCTATTTCTGTTTTCTTTTGATGTAATTCTATCCTGGTTTTCACTGTGTAACACACATAATGGAAAATTTAGAAAAATATGAAAACTTTACTAATTGTGATAATACAAATTTGTACAATACAATCTCTGAACTGTTCCAATTTTAGCTGCTAAAGCAGGCACCCTTTCACTTACTTATTCATTTTTTGGAGTAATGATCTGGTTTCTGGCAACATTCATTTTGTGTTTTCCCCAGTACATCCCTAGAATCAATCATTTCTCCATGTTTCTTTTATTAGAGAGTGATATTTAAAAACCAGAACCTGGGCACTGTTTATCAACTAATGTCAAAAGATGTATATTTCTATAAAAAATAAATCTATTCATTTTACACAGTTAGAATTCATTATTTCAGATACTTTTTAACTGATAGAACAGTTAAAAATTTAAAAGATGTATCAAAATCTCCCCAAATTTATTCCAATTAAGAACTACTTGCATTGTAAAAATTTTCAGGGAGCTCATATATATATATATACCTGATATACTTTTATAAATTGTGCATATTATAAAATGTCCTCCTTTATCTTGTTTAGTGCTTCTACTCCTTAATTCAGTCTCATTAATTAATATTCTACCCTTACTTTCTGTTTGCATTTCTCTGTGACCCTAAACATACCTTTACTTGCAAACTGTTTAGTATGGTTCTTACAAAAAATACAGTAGAATAGTGTTTAATACAACCAGTTTGTCTTTTATTAAATGTATTCAACCAACCAGGCACAGTGGCCACACACCTACAATCCCAACTGCCGAGGAGGAAGAGGAAGGAGGATCCCAAGTTTGAGGCCAGCCTGCACAACTTAGCGAGACTATCTCAAAATAAAAAGTAAAAAAGGCTGGGGATGTAGCTTAGTGTTAGAGAGGCTCCAGATTCAATCTCCAGTACTGCAATCAATCAATCAATCATCAAACTGTTTATATTTATAATAGCTGACAGACTTCATGTTTTTCTTTCATCTGTATTAGCTTGTTTTTAGATTTATATTTATTGTATGTTTCCTTTTTTTCCTATTAACTATTCATTTCCTCCTCCAGTTAATTTAACAAAAGAATATTTTATCTCTCCCTTAAACCTTATTGCAGTTTCACATTTAATTTGCTTTGCTTTAACATGTTATGAACAGTCTAGGGGCTGAGGGAGTAGTCTAGTGGTAGAGAATATGCAAGGCCCTGAGTGAGGTTAATCCCCACCATCAAAAATAAAACAACAAAAAAGTACTATTTTCTCAAACACAACACAATATAGCAGCACAAGCACTATATGTCTCTAATGGAATGAGACCTTCAGTATCCTTTAATTTCTCACTTAACCATTCCCTAAAAATGGCCTCTCCCCAAATAAGGCCTGTTATTTTCCCTTTAACCCTTCCAGAAGGCTTGTTTTTCTTCTATCTCTCTACCTCCTTAACTCCTAAATTTTGCTGAGATAGTTTTCAATATTGATTTTCCTTTGCATCATATCTCCATTTAGAAAGTGCAATATGTTTAGCTTTAACTGAACTGTCATTAACTTAACCTTTAACTGTACCAATTATAAATTTTATATATATATATATATATATATAAAATTATATTTCACGGAGCTGAGGTTGTAGCTCAGTGGTAGAGCACTTGCCTAGCACATGAGGCACTGGGTTCCATCCCCAGCACCACATAAAACTAAATAAACAAAGATATTGTTTAAAAAAAGATTATATTTCAGAGAATAACACTTCCCTACCTAAAATTCTTAGAAGTCTTCTATTCCATTAATATAAAATACAAATTCTTCAGATCAGCTTACAAAAGCCTTTCGTGATCTAAGTCCCAGCCAATCTTGTAATATTCTTCCATTTTAATCTCTAGCTATAGTGGTCCTTTTTTTCTGTTCACTGAACATGTGAAATTTATTCTTGCATTAATAACTTACCACTACCTTTTCCCTATTTGGAAAAGCCATTCTTAGAATGGTTGACTCCTTCTTTAGTTAAACATTAGCGTCATAATAGTAAAGGGTGTTTCCCTGAACACGGAATCTAAAGAAACCATATTGTCATTCTATCTCATCATCATCCAATTATACTTCTCTACACATAGAACAACGTATTTCAAGTTTCACTTGTACATTATTAACATTTGCCCCATCAGAATATCAACTACAGGAGTCCAATGATCTTGTGTTTTGTTCCTCATGATATCGTTATGCCTAGAGCATAGTAGGCATTCAACAAATACTTGCAATTAATAGAAGTATGTATACAAAAAGCAGTGTGTATTCAGAGAAGATATTTACCAGGTCAAACAATTTTACCAACAGCTGTAAAGTATGGCAATGGCTGTTAAAAGTGAACCACTGGCCACTACACAGCACTTCTGTATAGTGAATCAAAATATTGATTTTGCAGCTTATGATCAAACATCAAAATTCAGGCATCTAAAAGGCACTGTGACCTTTTGTTTTTTGTACCAGGGATTGAACCCAGGGTCACTCAACCACTGAGCCACATCCCCAGACCCTTTTTTATATTTCATTTGGAGACAGGGTCTTGATGAGTTGCTTAAGGTCTAAGCAAAGTTAGGCTTTAAACTTGTGATTCTCCTGCCTCAGTCTCCAAAGCCATTGGGATTACAGAAATGTGCCACCATACCTAGCTGTGGACTTGAAGAAACTGGGTGGGAATTCAATACATTCAAGACTGTCTAGCCTGTTTACTGTTTTACCACCTACTCTTTTCCTAGTGTTTTCAAGTTTAATCTGTATTTTCTTAATAGTAGGTTTTATCATGTAGCAAGTCATTCTTCTCTATCCCCATTTCTTCTTCTTTTTAAAAAATAAGTCTTCAACTTTCTATTCTCAAATATTTACTCTTTTGGATAGAATTAAATTACATTCATTTTATTTTAAGCAGTAGCTGCCCACATGGTATAAACTCCTACCAAATAGGAACAAAATAAATGCCTCAAATTAGTTTCTTTAGATATATTTATATAATTGTAGGTACTATCATAAATGAAATTTTTGTCTTTTCAAAGACAAATTCCTGAGTTCAAACCCCAGCACCACCAAAAAAAAAAAGGGGGGGGGGGACAAATTCACGTGCTTAGAGGTGAATTAGAGTATTCAATTGATTAGGGATGAAATAATCATCTATCATCTTGATCAATTCTTATTATTTCTAAAATTTCAGATGACTCATAATTCCAAGGAAGAAAAAAAATCATCTGAATATAAGTTTATTTTTATACATCTTGAGGCAACAATTGACAGTGTTATCATCAATTAGTTCCATTGCCCTATAAACAATTCAGCCATACTTATCAAAAGAATTAAAAACATTTGTAACATGGCCCAATGAACCCTTTTCCAGAGATTTATTCTAAGAAATGCAGTTAAAGATTTATAAGCAATATTGTTCACCAATGTGTTTTAATAATAGTGAAAAACAGCCACAAATGAGCAAATGAGTAAATATATTATGGGTATCTATAAGGCAAGCTATTATGCAGACATTAAAAATTATTTTTAAGAGCTGGGCATGGTTGCCCCCTCCTGTAATCCTAGTGACTCTTTAGGTTAAGGTAGGAAGATCACAAGTTTGGGCCAGCTAGGGCATCCTAATGAGACCCTGTCTCAAAATAAAAAATTTAAAAATGCTGGGAATGTATCTCAGTGATAGAGTACCCCTGGGCAACCACCACCTTAACAGAAATCTTTCTTTAGAAGCTAACTTAATAATACTGGAAAATGCTCAGAACATACTGTTAGGTAAACACAGTTGCTCCAAACTGTTGGAACACACAGTTAAAAGTATTTTCATTATGATTAACCCACATGTTAAACATATTAAAAAGGGCATACAAAAATAAATATCAGAGAGAAAATGCATCAAAATTCTAACATATGCTGTATGAGGTATGTACGCACGCCTGTTATTCTGGCAACTTGGGAAGCTGAAGTGGGAAGACCTTGAGTTCTATCTAGACTAGCCTTGGGAACTTGGTAAGATCCTGTCTCAAAATGAAACATAAATAGGGCTGGAGCTATAGTCAGTGGTAAAGCATCCCTGAATTCCATCCCCAGTACCAAAAAATAAATAAAATAAAAATCCTAACATGTAATTTTCTACTCTGAGAACTTTTTTAAAAAAAAATTATATAAACCTTAACTACTCTTGTCTTTTTAAACACAACCTATAAGTAAACACTTCCTGTATTTCCTATTTTTATTGTTTTATTCTCTTTACCTTTGTACTTTTGTTTCAAAATTCTCTATAGTTATGGACCCACTTTATACACTAAATATAAATATTAAAAATAAATTCTACATTTAAAAATCACTGTACGCTTTAGTTGTATAATGTGTCAACAGATTATTTATATAAGGAACAAAATAAAACAGTTCAAATATCAGATTATATATTCTGAGTTGTTGGTGCTACCACATACACTATATTCACAATACATATGGCCAAGAGTCAGAAAAAACTTTGTTTTATTCAAGTTGTCAAAGTTACCCACAATGTAGAAAAACTGGTAGCAATTTCTTTTTCTTTTCTTTAAAGGCTAAATCTCTGGAGCTTAATACTGTTAATTAATTTGTTTACTGTATCTTAGTTTTAAGATTATAACATATCTCAATGTGCCCAGCAAATAGTAAAAGTAGAAAAAAACAGGGAGAGATTAAGCTTTTACAACTACCTGACTTTTATTAGATAAACCACTGTCTTATGAATATTGATTTATTTCAGAGATTTATAGTTCCTTAAGTAGTAAAGAATAAAGCTAAGAAAACTATTATTCCTAACACATCAGGGGGTAAAAATGTGGCTTACTATTCATAAAAGGGAGGAAACGGCTATGTGAACAAAAAATTAACAAAGTGATTGGGCTTGGGGCTATAGCTCAGAGGTAGAGCACTTGCCTAGCACGTGTGAGGCACTGGGTTCGATTCTCCGCAACGCATACAAATTTTTTAAAAAACAGTCTATCAACAACTAAAAAAAATTAACAAAACAAAATCTGATAACGCAAACATTCTTTTGTTTAACAAAATAATTTTATGTAAGGATCCAAAGGATTATGTACTAAATTCACCCTAACAGTAAATAAGTTGCCTTGTAAAGCACTGAGGTACATTTGTTACAAGGACTTTCATAAACAGTTTCTGCTTCACATCTAGTTTTCAAGAGCTTTAGTCCTTAGAGGTAATCTTAGCAACAAAGGATTAAAAGAATTAACACCTATTATTATTAGTACTCAAAAATTTTCCATTTATTACAGTGTATAAAATCAATTTTAAATAATTATCTCATTTATTCCCAACAAAACTTTAAAATTAACCATTTATAGCAATTAATAAGCCTACAGCTATACTGCTTATTTGTTGATCTTCTAACTCCTATTCTAGCATTATACTGATAAGAATGTAAGCTACAAGAGAGTAGGATTTTTGTCAACTCCAAGAAGAGTGCCTGACACATAAAGGCATTTAAATATTTGCTAAAATATATCATGAAATGAAGCTCTCATTACAAAAATTATGTGTAAGTCAAAGCAGTAGAAAACAATTAGCATCAACCCTACAGGGCTACTGTAAAAAAAAAAAAAAAACCTAAGATCTTTCTATTATTCTGATAATATAACAGCACCCGCATTTCAATTACAATGGCATGAAGGGAAGAATACTTATTTGGACAAAACAAATGTCTGTTCTAAATGTGTGATTGTATGAAGAGCTATTTAAAGTATAACTCTAACAATTTTACCAAAAATATTAATGGTCTTACTAAAAAAGCAGTCACTTATGAGTAAAACATTTAAAAGATACAAAGGATTCACCTGTATCTAGAAGTAATAATTTACTCAAACAGGAAAAAACTGATGGGAAAGTGTCTCTTTCCTAGGAAATAGGTGATAAAATATTTTCATAGCCCATTCATTTAAAACACACAACACGTGTGAAATAGTTCAGAATTATGTTTAAATCTTTTTTACTGGAAGGATTATCATTAAATTTGTATTTCTGAGCAGGCTGGGAATATAGGTCAGTGGTAAGCACTTGCCTAGCAAGTGTGAGGCCCTGGCTTTGATCACAAATACCACAAAAAGAAAGAAAGAAATTCAGGCTGATGATGTGCTCAGTCACAGAATGCTATAACCAGGATGCATGAGGCCCTAGATTTGATCCCCAGCAACACAAAACAAAACAAAACAAAACAAAAAAAAAGTATTCCTGGAACTCAATGTTCATAAAGATATAATAAATTTTATATAATATTCCAGATTTCTTTTTACCTTCTCTACATATTTTTTTTAATTATACAGGTGAAATTATAGATCAAATTATATAATTTTCCTTTTCACATTCACCAATTATATAAAAGTATTGCTTCAATATAAGGGCTTTTAACCTGTTTGGAAGGTCCGAAGGCAGGGTTCACAAAAAACTTTTTTGAGAATCTCATGAACATTTGAAAAAGATATGCACATACACAAAAAGTTTTCTCATCACAGGGGAGAGAAATTACTTTTAGGGACACTTGCTTTAGAATGATTATGATCATTTCATTATTCAAAGAAATGTGTATTCTTGAAAACGTTTTCCCATGTCCTTTATATTATTCATATTTCTCTATGTGGCCACCACAGTTCTTACAAAGGAAACAAACACTGATAGAAAGTTGAACATAAAATTCTATTACAAATTTTTTTATTAGAATAGAAAACATTTGCTGTTTGAGGTTCTAACTCCAAGTTTAAGTTGTCCCTAGTTTACTATAGAAAAGTATAAAAGCAGGATCATTATCACTGAATTATAACATGAAAGAATTTGATAATAAAACTGAAAGCAACTTTACTACCGAAGTACTGAAATATTCTATTTTTAAAGAAAAGTAGGACACATCATCATATATATGTAATAACCATTCATGGAAAAATGGTTACTGTAAATTATGCCTAACCCATGTAAGCCAAATAATATGTTGTACTATAAACAGGTTTCCTTCTATTAAAATTAATACTTTTTAAAGACAGGGAATATAGCTCAGTGGCAAAACACCTGCCTAGCATGCATGAGGCCCTAGGTTTGGTTCCCAGGATAACCAAAAAAAATTAATAATATACTTTAATGATGAACTCTAATTCAATAGATATTTTTCAAAGCATATTAAAAGTCTGATATTTTACTGCTATATCCATGCTCTAATTTCAACAATATCAAGCTTACCTTTCTTTTCGGTCCGGATTGCTTAAAACATGAAAAAGAAAAAAAATGTAAGAGGCAAGACCTCATTGTTGATTTATCATTGTAGTTTCATTAACTGCAGTCAATAAGGCAAAACTATATTGTGATCAATTTGTTTTAAAGGCATTTTATGTATATTAAGTACTATGTTGTAAGTGTTATCCAAGCTATTTTTCATTTCTTGTTAATACCCAAAATAATTTAAACAATCTTCTTATGTTCTTAACAAGAAAGATGGATATACACAAATATGAAAATAAATTATTGAAAGGACTTTATCAAACATTTGAAGATACTCATTATTTTAGGAATTTTAGGACAGTTATAGAGTTTCCAAGAATAGCAACATTTCCTTAAAGTTACAAAATTTTTAGTCATTCTATTATCAGGTATGAATATTTGCTTTCGAGAAAGAAAAAAAATTGAGGCTGCACAGTATTTGAGACATGATAAAAAAGTCTGAGATTATGGGTTGGGGTTGTGGCTCAGCGGTAGAGCACTCGCCTAGCATGTGCAAGGCCCTGGGTTCGATCCTTAGCACCACATGAAAATAAATAAAGGTATTGTGTCCAACTACAACTAAAATAAATTAATTAATTAATTTTAAAAAATTTCTTTTTTTAAAAAAAAAGGTCTGGGATTTAAAATCATGCCCTGGGCTGGGATATGGCTCAAGTGGTAGCGTGCTCCCCTGGCATGCGTGAGGCACTGGTTCAATCCTCAGCACCACATAAAAAGAATAAAATAAAGATGTTGTGTCCACCTAAAACTAAAAAATAAATATAAAAATAAATTTAAAAAAATAAAATCATGCCCTCTTATCATAAGTACTATGTATAAAAACTCCACATTTCTCCACAGTTCCTAGAAGCTCAAAAAAGAAACTTCACTTAAAAATTAATCTATACAAGATTGACATCCTGTAATTATTTATCTTTATTATGAAAACAACTAAATAAAAAACTAAGTGTAAGCAAAGCACAGTTTGTAAAATCCCAAAATTCCCACACTAACTCTTATATTCATGTGGAGCACATAAAATAATTTAATTCCAGAAAATTATGGGGAAAAAATATGGTAACTTATTTGTATACAAACACACTCAAAAGAAACAAAATCTTTTTCAACAATAAAAAATCATAAACTTACATAACACATTTGAAATTTTACCCCTGCTATTTAAAAAACATATAAAACTATTTTGGACAAATGACAAAAAAATGAGGCAAATTCATCACATTCCTATTAAAATAAGTGAAGCAAAATATATAAGTTTAAATACAGCCTGTTTTACCCTACATATGGAGTTATATTTCTAGGAAAAGCAAAATAAAAACCAAAAGTTAGGCATTAATACCTAATCTAGTCATCTCCAACTTCACACTGTTGAGCCGAAATGAGAAGAGCTTAGTACTCTCATTTTGCTTTTTTTTAAACTCACCTGTACACAGGAAAGAAGACAATACAGAATAGAAACAAAAGAAACCTAGGTTTGATTCTTCCCAATAAACCAAGTTAGTTAGGAAGAGGAAAAAACAAAACAAAACAACAAAAAAAAATATATATATATATAAACACATATACATATTTAAGAAAAATGGACATGAGAGTATAAGTGTATATATGTGCATGTTCACTTTTCTTATTGGGAAAAATAAATCTACTATGATGTCTAACAATCAAGTCATGGCATTTTTTAAAAAGCTTTAATGTGTTTATTATAAAGTCCTACACTAGAAAAATCTTAAATATGCATGTGTGTGTGTTTGAGTGTGTGTGAAAAACAATCTGTCTGTGAATTACAAGCATTTCTTGAAAAGGGCATTTCTTGAAAATTCAAATTAAGACCTGAAAAAAATAAATTTTAGGAGAAGCTATCTTTAAAACCCTGTGTTTACCCTCATTTGAGGCCTGATAATTGTGCCAACTGCTTGTTGCCAATCATTTTAAGCAAAGTTTTCTTCACACTTTGAAGATGTGATTCTATCTGGTATACTCAAAAGTACCTGTAATACCTCCTCCTTCGTGACTTTTCCCGTGCTTTATAATATTATTACAAATACTTTGTACTTCTCTACTAAGGCACTTAGGTAACCATTTCTTTGTCTTTCTATCATTTGCTCTAATTAAATTTGAACTTCAAGGGCAAGAACTCGGTCATATCTTTGAATATGTTTCTTACTTATGTCTATTGCATAAAATTAGTGTTTTTTTAATATTCATCTTAAAGAAAATTGGAAAAATTCTTAATGACTGTCTTTGAACCTCAAAAATCTTTTCAATGATAGTCACACTGCAGTTGGAATAAGACATGTTTATTCTTATACAGAATAAATAAAAGAAAAACATTAAGTAGAATCTGTTCTGCTTACTTGACTCTAAATGTTTTCTTTACTATTCCTAATCACTCTTTTCAAATATTTTCACTCAGGATTGTTTTCTTTTGATCGTTTCTTTGAAATTAATTTAGGTTGTTGCTGTTTTTGAAGGAACAATATTTTATTACTAAGCACTAGTTCTTATAAAATGAATCTAATGATTTACAAAGATGAGGAATGATACATATGCAAGGTAGAATAGGTGTCAAAATTAAGAATAAAATGGGGGCTGGGGATGTGGCTCAATGGTAGAGCACTTGCCTAGCACATGAATCACTGGGTTCAATCCTCAGCATCACATAAAAAAAATAAAGTTAAGCCAGGCATAGTGGAGCACCCCCATAACTCAGTGGCTTGGGAGGCTGAGGCAGAAGGATCACGAGTTCAGAGTCAGCCTCAGCAAAAGTGAGGCACTAAGCAACTCAGTCCTGTCTCTAAATAAAATACAAAATAGGGCTAGAGATGTGGCTCAGTATCAAGTGCCCCTGAGGTTAATCCCTGGTACCCTCAAACCCCAAAAATAAAGTTAAAAAAAAAAAAAAAAAGATTAAGAATAAGGGACTTGGGTGGTGGCTCAGTAGTAGAGTGCTTGCCTAGTGAGCACATGAGGTGCTGGATTCTATCCTCAGCACCACATAAAAATGAAATAAAGATATTATGTCCACCTACAACTAAAAAATAAATATTAAAAAAAGAATAAAATGAAACACAACCCAATTTCCAGACTATAATCATCTTTCAAACATTCCAATGAGGACATAAAGGAAGGAGAATAGGTCATGGTGTAAATAATACCAAACTGATAACTTCAAAAGCAATAATAATTTAATATTTTAAGCTGTAAAATATAATCAATGTGATTATAAATTTTAAATTAGGGCTGGGATATACTCAGTTGGTAGTGCTTGCCTTGCATGTACAAGGCCCAGCCTGGGTTCAATCCTCAGCACTATAAAAAATAAAATAAATTTTAAATTAGTAATTCCACTTAGACCAGATTTTCATAATATCAAGAATATAGTTTTTTAATCAATAACAGTTTCTATTAGTGTGATCGGTGTGTGGGCATGTGTTTCCTCTTCTTCCCTTGCCACAATTACTCTTTTATCACATTTTCATGTTTGTCCCACATGTAGGTAAAGAGTTTGTGTACTTTGCATTAGGGAAAGCCAATTTTTGGTATGTACATTAATTTATCTTAATTGAACTTATCAAGTATCTTATGTGATACTCTGATAACACATTTAAGTAAAAAAAATTATGAGAGATTTAAGGTTTTTAAATCTATATAAACATGGAATATATATAAGAAGGAATCCTAAGGTTCCAGACACATTTTTTAAATGAGTACCAGCCTAGATTTTCATTTTTAAAAACAAAAAATAGCATTTAAAATGTGTCTTTAAATTTTATCAGCTATAAAAGACTACTTATAATGTAATGCAGTACACTATTTAACCGCTAGAATCAAATGAAAGGGATGTTAACATTTCAAAAATCATTCTGAAAAACCTCAAAAGCATACCAGGCTTTCCTCAACTATTGCTTTCATTATTTCAATGTTGAAGCCAGACTTTCAAGATCAATGAGAACTCCTAAATCTATTAAAATCAAGATTATCTCAAACATTTAAAAAATAGCATAATTTGTTTTATTACTATGAAACCTTACAAAGCAAATAAAGTAATAGCTATAGTTTTACTCTCCAGAGCTCAACTACCAAAAACTGAGCATTTATTAGTCAAACAGTGTATGGTCAATATCATAAATCAGTTTAATTTAAATATCTCTTAGATATTGAATTGTAATGCAATACAGTGACTTGTATTTTAAAATTCTCTATTTATAAAATGTGATTATTTCAAAAACAGAAATAAAATAAGAAAATTTCAGGTCATAAATTATTTCAGAGATCTACCTCTTTTTCTCTCCACAAAGGAAAAAAAAAAGTTTGTTTAACAAAAAAACAACTCCTGTTAAAGATAAATAGAATTAGAATCCTTACCTTTGGGCTGCTGTTTTTACTACTGGTATCTGTGCATGAGCATGATGAAAACGTCTACCATGAACTACAGTTCCAGAACATAATGATGCATTTTGTGTATTTTCACTGCAAAATTTAAGAAACAAAAATAATCTAAACAAGAGAAAAATTACATACACAATGACAAAATAAATTCTTCTAAAATCTAAGTATACACAATAAAATCTTTACCATTTAAAAAATTTATAGATAAGCTCAATTAACTGTACAAAATTGTCCCTTGGAAGTTTTTTTTTTTTTTTTTTTTAATGTTTCCCATACAGTTTCAGGGGAAAAATAACAAATAGAACACTAGAACGGAAATCCAGAATCCTAAATTTTATTTCTGATTCTGCCACTAAGTTGAAAGTTACTTCACCTTTATGGATCTCAGCTATTTATAAAGTGATAGAGGAGAGCAATTTTTTAACCCCACTTATGGTTTGTTACTGATAGTCCAATCCTAATCAGTAACAGTGGTTCACTATAAGCGCTATGAAAGTTGGGTTATATCTGGAAGAGGAATAAGAAATCTATAAGAGAAAAAAAATTCCCTTGTTGAGACAATCTTAATTAGAATATCTTAAAAGACATTATGACCATCCCACCTTACAATGCCTTCTATTTCTAATATTATCACTGAAATTCCACTAACTAAATCAAAATAAACACATCAGATGACTGCCTATTGAAATGTTTTTTGCAGTGTTCTATTCAGAATCAAGAAATCACTGCAATCAACCCTACCCCCGAGATTCAAAGCAAAGAATCTACACATTAAGACCATCGTATATCTTGACCTACTGACAAATTCAAAAGAAAAGGTACAGGGTAGTTTTATAGTTAAAAGATAGTTATCTTTTGGTGTTAAACCCTTTATGTTTTATGTAGGGTACTGGGGTGAGGTGCTTATACCTCAATTTCTTATTGTTGTTCAACATGTTAAGTCCAATTGGGTTGCCTTTCAAAGTTTTAAAACTTTCAGTCTTATTTCGTCTTACATATGTCTTCAAGATGAAATCATCAGAACTAGCAGCAACAGTTTCAGATGGTCGATTTAACTGTAAAAAGATCCATAAATATTAAAGAGTTAATAAACATAAAGAGTTAATAAAAATAAAATTTATCAATAAATATTTAAAAACTCATTTGTTAAAAAAAATAAGTAAAAATGTTATTGGGGATAGGGAGATGGCAACAGCGGTGGCATAAACCTTAGAGTAATTCAATTACAGTACTTTCCCCTAAAAACAGTGCATATTTTTAGGAAAGGGGAGTATATTTTCTCTTCTGTAAATCTCTCCAAAGATAGTTGAAAAAAATGAGGATAGTGGATCTTAGAATAGCTTTCTCCAGAGAGAAAAAGATAAAATAATTCCTATGCTTAACAAGTCTTGTTGCTATCCAAAGGACAGTACTGCCAAATGTGGCAATCAATAGTCAATTTAACTTAGGCTTTTCTGTAAGGATTTTTGCTTTACATGAAAGTTTCTATATCAACACAGAAATTTAGATAATGTCTTTATACCTTCATGGATGCAAATGTTAGCATAAACATATTATAATCACCTTGGGGAGATCAGTATAACATAATGGCCTTCCTTAAGCTCTCATTGAAGACACCAACCTTGGTTATAGTCATTTTACAAGACACTTAAAAGCTGTTTTCCAACAATTTATGGCTAAAAGGTCCTAAATTCTTAGTGATAACTTTCCCAAAATAACATTCTGAATCATTCTTATGCACTTTAATTTCATTTGTTGTTATTTTTTAAGACAGGATCTCTTCTATGTTACCCATGCTAGCCTGAGCCTCCTGAATAGCTGGGACTTAGAGGTGAGTGCCACCATACCAAGCAGTTTAATTTTTCTTTTTTTTGGTGCCATGGCTTGAACTCAAGAGGCCCTGAGCCACATCTCCAACCCTTTTTATTTTTTATTTTGAGAGAGGGTCTCACTAAGTTACTTGGGCCATCTTTGAACTTGCAATCCTCTTGTCTCAGCCTCTTGAGATGCTGGGATTACAGGTGTGTGCTACCGCACTGACTTAATTTCATTTTTGAAACAATCTTTTATTTTCTTTTTTACATTTCTTCAAGAAAACATAAGATAGTGGCAGAATGTGATGGACATCATTATACAAAGTACATGTATGAAGACTTGAATTGGGTGTCAACATACTGTATATACAAACAGAGATATGAAAAACTGTGGTATATATGTGTATTAAGAATTGTAATGCAAAGAAAAAAACCAAAGTACATGTATAGAGGCATGAATTGGCGTGAACATACTCTATATACAGATATATGAAAAATTGTGCTCTATATATGTAATAAGAATTGTAATGCATTCCACTGCTGTCGTGTATTTTAAAAGAAATAAAATCAATAAAAAATTAAAAAAAGAAAACATAAGATAGTATCTTGATTTTCCCCTAAGTATTTATATAGAAACCCACAGTACCTCAAGAAGTATCTCTCATAAAAAGCCCTAGCTAAAGGACAGCTATAGACAACACAAACTCCACCATCATAAGCAAAAGGATCTTAAAAATTCTTCATTTTCCAATTTTGTTGCCTATACAGTGCTTATAGGTTATGTAATTTTAGTCAACAAGAAAACAACCAGTAATTTTAGCTTTGTCGGATAACTATGTATTTCATTTTTAAAAAAAAAGATCTTTTATTGTATTGTCAAATTCCCTTAGAAAAAAGTTTCCTACCATCTGTCATACTTGGAATAGAGCACCAAGAAAAAGAAATCACTTTAAAATAGAATCACAGAATGTAAATTTGTAAAGCCTGTCTTATCACATAATTCTAACTGCACAAAAACTCAAGAGATAATTGCTGAATTAAAACACTACACATAAACTATTTTAGATACCTGCCACATTTAACTTTTCCTAAAAGTTTTTATTTTCCATCACTTTATTTGAACTCTTAATTTGGTAAGCTACCTCAGATTATTGGTGAGAAAATAAGACATAAAGAAGTAAAATGGAGCCATTTATGGCTGATTATCTTACAAATTAGAGCATAACTATTAACAAAATCAAAATGATACATTCAGCCAAATGTGGTAGCATTTGCCTATAATCTTAGCTACTAAAGTGGCTGAATCAAGAGGATCACAAACTAGGCCAGCCTGAGCAATTTAGCAAGACCTTGTCTCAAAATAAAAATTAAAAGCCAGGCACAATGGCGCACAACTGTAATCCCAGCAGCTTGGGCTGAGGCAGAGGATCACAAGCTGAAAGCCAGCCTCAGCAACTTCACGAGGCCTCATCTCAAAATAAAAAATTAAAAGGGATGGTGATGTACTCAGTGGTAGAGCACCCCTGGGTTCAATCCCCAGTAATGCAAAAGCAAAAAGGAAAAAAAAAAAAAAAAAGCAAGAGCGCTATAAAACAGATGGATTAGCACAAAACAATCACATTTCTAGAAAGCCAACTAAAACACAGGCCTCACTGAGGTCAGTTACACATTAACAAAGAAAAACTATTAAATAACTACATTTAATAATGTTAACAAAATGTAGCCATTAGGGAAGATATAATGCTAGTGCCATGCATTATATGAATTACATAGTTTCATATAAAATGTCACAAAACTCTATAAAAGTGGATAGTTGTCAACAGACTTAGAATCTGATATTTTATATAAAGTCTGTCCAAATATTCAAATCTTTTGTTATAATATAAAAAGTAGTTAATACAATATATAAATGAGTATGGTTGTTTTCCAGTAAAATTTTACTTTATGGACACCAATTTCAATTTTATATATTTACTTGTTGTGAAATAGTATCCTTTGATTTTTTTAAAGCATTTAAAAATGTAAAAACCACTCTAGCTTAAGGAACAAAATTTGCAGGCCATATTCAACTCATAAACCTTCCATTTGCCAATCCCTAAATAATAACATCAATCATTATGTAACTAATGCATAACCAATCACTAGAAAATAAGTTCCACAAGAAAAATAAACTTATCTATTTGCTAGCACCAAGAACATTGTGTTCAAAATGTATTTACTAGCCAGGTGTAGTGGTGCACACTTGTAATCCCTGCACGCCTGAAATCCCAGCAGCTAGGGAGGCTCAGGCAGGAGGATCGTGAGTTCAAAGCCAGCCTCAACAAAAGCGAAACCCTGTCTCTAAATAAAATATAAAATAGGGCTGGGGATATGGCTCAGTGGTCGAGTGCCCTGGAGTTAAATCCCTGGTATCAAAACAATAAAAAAAATAAAAAATAAATTTACTGTATGAATAAATATTTCATTGAAATTACTAAATGTGCAAAAAATCATCACATAGTTAATTTTAGGAGAGAATAGATGCTCAGGAAATTTAACACATAATAATTTCAGATCAATAAGAGAGCCCTAAAAGATATTAAAAGATTACTGGCATTAAAAATGTTTAAAAACAGGGGCTGGGGATGTGGCTCAAGCGGTAGCGCGCTCGCCTGGCATGCGTGCGGCCTGGGTTCGATCCTCAGCACCACATAAAGATGTTGTGTCTGTCAAATACTAAAAAAATAAATATTAAAATTCTCTCTCTTTCTCCCTCTCTCTCACTCTTTCTCACTCCCTCTTTAAAAAAAAAAAAATGTTTAAAAACATTTAAATCCCAAAACTGAAATAAAAATAGGGCTGGGACTGTGGCTCAGTGGTAACGCACTTGCCTGCACTTGCCTGCATGTGTGAGGCACTGGGTTTGATTCTCAGCACCACATATAAATATATTTTTAAAAAAAGTCTATCAACAACTTAAAAAAAAAAAAAAAACTTAGGCTGGGGCTGGGGCTGTAGCTCATTGGTAGAGCGCCCTCCTCACACATGTGAGGCACTAGGTTTGAGCCTCAGCACCACATAAAAATAAAGATACTGTGTCCAACTACAACTAAAAAAAAAAAAAAAAAAAGGTTTTAAAAAACAAAACAAACAAACAAACAAAAACTTAAAACAGTAAAGAAAGCACTAAATACCAAGAGAAAAAAAAAAAACGTGATTTTGAAAAAGAACCAACAGAAGTTCTACAAATGATAAATGTCATTGAAATGTAAAAAAAGAAAGGCTGAGATAGGAAGATTGCAAAATCAAGGCCAGCCTTGGCAACTTAG
The DNA here is from genome assembly GCF_021218885.2 of Marmota monax. NCBI lineage: Eukaryota > Metazoa > Chordata > Mammalia > Rodentia > Sciuridae > Marmota > Marmota monax. Next base: position 652,810 of record NW_026695208.1, on the reverse strand, counting down.
GGACCCCGTCTCAAAATTAAAAAAGAAAAAAGGTCTGGGGCTATAGCTCTAGATTCAGTCCTCAGTAGTTGGGGGTGGGGGGAATAAAGAAAATAAAAGAAATCAAAGGGCAGATTAAACAGCAGATTAGAGACAGCTGAAGATAAGAATGAGTGATTTGGAAAAAAGAACCAAGAACATTACCTAGAATATGAAAGTTATGTTCTTCTTGTTTATTATCTTTTTTCTATTAAACTTAAAACACAGGATAAAGAATATAAAAAAACAATAGTCTGCTGTCTACTAAGAATCCCCAAAAGAATAATGTAGAAAGGCAATATCCGTGGAGATAATAGCTCAAATTCAAGACATAAGTCTTTTTATAGAGGACCAGTGAAACTATTCAAGACCAAAGCCAAAAGGCAAAGAGATTATTCTGTTTAAAAAAAAAAAAAAGCATATCAAGACACTATGAACAAAAATAAAAGGTCTTTCCTAATTCCATCAGAATTACAAACTTTTTCCAATAGAAATAGAAATTGGTTTAAAGTAAGGATCCATACAGACCTTCTTATTACCACAAGCCATTCAAAATCTTAGGATATGTAAACTCCTGGGATACACAACAACTTTTTAAACTTTATTTTATATATAATTAATATATATATACACACACACACACACACACACACATATATTAGTTATTGATAAACCTTTATTTTTTATTTACATGTGGTACTGAGAATTGAACCCAGTGCCTCGCACATGCCAGCCAAGTGTGCTACTGCTGAGCTAAAGCCTCAGCCCCAATACACAACAACTTTCTAAAGGATAAACAGTTATGGACAGTTTTAAGGAAATCAATTTCTAAATCTCAATCTATAGTTTTATATTTCCTTAAAACTGAATTACTTTTAAAATTATCTTGAGAAAGGTACTAATATAATAGCTCTTTCCCATTTCCCTTTTCACAATAGTTCCTTTTTCTACTTTACAAAAGATATAATTCTCTACTGTATTAGGATCTAAAAAAAAATTCTGCAAGAAATAATTTGAAATACTAGGGTATGTGAACTCTCTTTTAGTAAGTAAAATAATGGCAGGATGTTGGTTCTTTCCTTGTTTTAAGAACACTTTTATGAAAGGTCTTCGAAGGATGAGTTAGAAACTGGATATATTAGGCCAAAGTAGGATTTTTATTGGGTTATTGCAAAATGGAAAAGCAACAGTTATGAAAATTTGCATTTACTGACTATATTCAGAAAAATATTGCTCAAGGGGAAAATCAAAGGAAAAGGATTCAAAGACAACATGGTATAAAAAATGTTTTTAAAAAAGACTGAAATCTGCTGTGTCTTATCACAACCAAGTAACAAATTCAACTCAAAACCAACATTGTATTTATCTTAGAATTCTGAAGTGAAACAATTATTGAGAAGATGCATATTTACATTTAATAAATACATAAATGAAATATAAATGAAGTGAAAAAATGACAATAGACCTTTACAGATATAAGAATGGTGGGACAATGTAACTGGCCTCGTTAAATAATTTTATGTAGACATTATGCATAAGCTAAATGAATTAAACATGCAATATCAATATTTTAAATAAAATACAAAACCCACAAAATATAAAATATCTTACAGGAAGTATTGACCAAACCATAGTAAGGACTGTATCCTCAAACTGGCGATGTAGCTCAGTGGTAGAGCACTTCCTAACATGCAAGTGGTTCCTGGGTTCACTCCCCAGATTACTCCCCCAAAAAAGGTGAAAAGTATTAATAAGAATTAATAATTTCTTAGAGTATTGGGTTTTCCTAAAAAAGGGGTGGGGTGGCGACTAGAGGTAACAAATTTAATTACTAGCCACTCAAATCCTAATGAAATCATTCCCTAAAATTCAGAAAGCCTATTATTTCAATAACTAGATGACAAATTATTTTTGTTTTAGAAAAACAAAATTATTTATATATAATAAGAATTTGTAATACATTCTCTGCTGTCATATATAAATTTTTTTAAAAAGGCTGATATTTCACACTTCTCTTTTGTTCAAAAATCTACCACAGGGAGACTCAAGAGTACAGTGAGAAAAGCCTGTGCACTGGAGCCAAGTACAAGGGCTTCAATCTTTGTTCCACCATCCCACAGCTATTTCAATTTACAGTGATGTATGGTTTAATGGTGGCTATAAGCAGGCAATTTTGTCACTGTGTAATCATCATAGAGTTTACTTCCACAAACCTAGATGAAATAACCTACTACATACTCAAGCTATAATATAATATTAATGAAACCACTGTAGTATATGAGGTCAAAATATATTTTTGTTTTAAATGTTCCATTTCTGTCATTTTGGGCACTTAATTCAAAAGGAAAAAACTGACACGCTATATCAAACTTCTTTCTATATTCAACTATTTACTACATGAATAGAATTTATATCTAAGAAGTTTGTTTAAAAATTGCTCTACCTCCATTATGTACAACTATAATACACCAATTAAAAAAAATGGAGGGTTAGGGTTATAGCTCAGTTGGTAGCATGCTTGCCTCGTATGCATAAGGCCATGGGTTTAATTCCCAGCACCACATAAAAAAGCAGGGAGATAAACAGAACAAACCCCGTCCCCCAAATTGCTCTAGAAGTTCTGTTTTGGTAATATTGATTCATGGGCACACCAACTACATAAATAAAAAAAGAAAGTACAGTCCCATCAATTTAAAAGATATTTTCCAATATTATTTCAGCTAATCGGCTTAATAATTATAAATCTATAGTATTTCTGGCTTAAATATAATTATGACTCAATTCAGTTATTAGAAAACAACTTATAATCTTTCAGTGACAGGAACTCTCCTTTATATTAATTTTACTTAATATTTCAGTGAATGGGGCTGGGGATGTGGCTCAAGCGGTAGCGTGCTTGCCTGGCATGCATGCGGCCCAGGTTCGATCCTCAGCACCACATACAAAACAAAGATGTTGTATCCGCCGATAACTAAAAAATAAATATTAAAATTCTCTCTCTCTGGGCTGGGGATGTGGCTCAAGCGGTAGCGCGCTCGCCTGGCATGCGTGCGGCCCGGGTTCGATCCTCAGCACCACATACAAAACAGAGATGTTGTGTCCGCTGATAACTAAAAAAAAATAAATATTAAAAAAATTAAAAAAAAAAAAAATTCTCTCTCTCTCTCTCCTCTCTCTCTCTTTAAAAAAAAAAAAAAAAAGACTTAAGACTATCAACAGTAATTCATTACTATTGTCACACTGGTGGTGTTTGGATTTAAAAAAAAAAATATTTCAGTGAATGCATATTATTATTAATGTACAATAGCATAATTAGGATTATAGGTATGCACCACTATTCTGGCTGTTACATGAATTTTTATAACAGATGATACTCAGTATCAAATCAGAATTATCACTAGACATATTCACATGATAGGTTTTACTTTGAAATATCAATATTAAAAATTCCTAAAAACTTGCAATGAAGCATACTGTATACATTTTCAAAAAAATGATGAGAAATTTGTAAGCCAGGAAATAAATACATGGCTAGAAGTAGTGGCACACACCCCTAATTCCAGCTATGGAAGAGACTGAGGCAGGAGAATAACAAGTTCAAGCCCAGACTGGACAACTTAGCAACCTTGTCCCAAAATAAAAAATAAAAAGGTCTGGGTATAAATAGCTCAGTGGTAGAGCACCCTGGGTTCAATTCCCAGTACTCGGGCAGGCGGCAGAGGGGTGTAAAAAGACTAAGCTCTATAAACACAGTGATAGAAAACAACTTTTACTTTTCCCTACAAATTTATTTCTTTTTTTATTTTTATTATTATTTTTTTGTCTACATTTTAGGGAATTTAGTTGTTCAAATAAAATTTAGAAAACCTACCATATGCAAAACCTGATAGTTTTCAGTGTAAATATTTTTTTGTCGAGCTGAGGAGTAAATCCTGGACATTGCATATGCTAGGCAAGCAATCCACCATTGAGTTATATCCCCCACTCTGGAAAACAGTAAATTTAAAAGTTCCTAACATACTATTAAACTCTAAGTACAGGAAATATGAAGAGGGCATTAGGTTAAATTGACAAAAAGTTTGAACATATACTCCGCAAGGCTATGGGATATGGGAACTCTCATACAATGCTAATGAGGACATCAAATGTTAACTCCTATGAACAAAAAAAAATTGGCAACAGCTATCAAAACTACATGTGAAGGGCTGGGGATGTAAGTTAGTTGTTAGAGTGCTTGCCTTGCATTCACAAGGCTCTGAGTTCAATCCCCAGCACGGCCAAAAAAAACTGCATGTGACTTTACCCTCTGAAATATTAACTGCAATTCTAGGAATCTACCCCATAAATACATCACATGGATCTATATATATATATATATATATATATATATATATGTACAAGTCTTTATTAAAGCCCTGTATTTAATAGCAAAAAAAAGTCTGGGGAATATTTCTTTTTATTAATATGGGACTAACTACCTATAGTAGTATTAGTATTATAGCAATAAAAGAAATGATAAAAGATCTTTGTTACTGTGAACTACAGAATATACTATTATGGAAAAGTATCAAGGAGCCAAACCCAAGGGGATTGTTCTCCAAAGGTAATATATGTTTATATTTAAAATAATATTGATGGTAGATAAAAATAATAATAGAAGGTTAAATCATGTAATTTTTAAAACAGATTTACTATAGAAAACAGAAAAGGATATAGGGAATTAAGACAAAGCTACACATCTTGGAATATAATTAATATAATTTCTTTTGTAAATGTGACACTGGAACCATGTAAAATTTTTTACACAATTATAAAATAAATGAATATCAAAATAAAAAGCAATTATTTAAAAATAATAAACAAAACTTTCTATTGACAGAATTAAAACCAATAATAAATAACTTATTTCAAATGACTTAAAAATAGAAATTTAACCATATACTTCCAGTTGGATACACCTGGTATGCCAGCAAATACAAAATAAAATTATTCTTAAGTCGTTCTTTTAGTAATTATGTTGCTATTATTAATGTGAAAATATTTTATATTTCTAATGGGACAAGGCAAATAAGTAAATCAACATCATTAGGAATCAAAACACTAATCAAAAAATGCATAAAATAAAAATGACTGATAAATTTGATGATACAAGAAAATACATTTTCTCCAAAGCAGTAACTGCTATTAAGCAAAGACAAACAAAAGTGTGGCAGAGAAACTGGTTAAAATACAGCTATATGCTGCATAATAACATTCTCGTCAATGATAGATTGCATATATGGTGGTGTTCTCTTAAGATTATAAAAGAGTTAAAAAATTCCCTATCTTTTAATAATAGCACAGCTGAGGTAATGTTTATGATGATAATGATGTAAATAAACCAACTACACTGACAGTTGAGGTGAAAGCATAGCATATACAATTATGTACAGTATACAATGCTTCACAATAAACAACTGTTATTGGTTTATATGTTTACTATATTTTTTATCATTACTTTACAGTGCACTCCTAAAGTTTACTGTATACTCTGTTACACTGGCAGTAATCTCATACATCTCCTGTTTACTGTGTCTCTTGACAGCATTGAGGCCAAACTGATTCCTATACCACCTAGGTTTATGTTTAAGCATGCTCCATAATGTTCACATGAATAAACTGCTTAATGACTGCAGTTCTCAGAATGTGTCATTAAGCAAGGTCTGAATATATTAAAAACTGATATCACATCAATAGATGAATTTCTCCAAAACACTGTATTTCATGAAACCTAAGAAACCACTGTAAAATGCACCATTATTGTATGTAGTATTCTGAAAAAAAAAAAAATTATTAAACTAGCCCATGCTGCTAAAGATGCCTTAAATTTGAGAGAAGCTGAAATATGGAAATAATATCTTAGTCTCTATAAACAAAATTCTTTTTTTTTAATTTTTAGTTGTAGATGAACACAATGACTTTATTTTGTTGATTAATTTTTATGTGGTGCTAAGGATTGAACCCAGTGCCTCACTCATGCTAGGCAAGTGCTCTACCACTGAGCCCCAGCCCTAGCCCCCAAAATTCTTAATAATATTCTAAAGACCAAATTAAAAAAAAGGCAAAGGATATTAACTGACAATTACCTAATAAAGAAATAAAAATGGATTACTTAAATGAAAAAGTGTTCAACTTCTTTCACAATAAAAGAAATGCAAATTAAGATGCTATTTTCTATTGGCAAAGATTAAAAGGTTGATAACATTGTGAGAGAAGTATGGGGAAACAGATTCTTTTAGACACTGCCACCTAAGTGTAATGAGGTATGTCAAAATTAGAAATAAACCTGTCCTGAGCTGGGATGTAGCTCAATGGCAGAGCACTTACTAAAAGCAAGTCCTTGGATCAATCCCCAGCAGCATATAACAAAATGAAACAAAAGAAGAAAGAAAGAAAGAAAAAAAGCCGGGTGGGGGAAGAACACAACACCACACCCACACCCACACCCACACCCACACACATTACACACCTGCTCTGATAACAACAGCTCTACTTACAAGAGCTGTATCCTACAGATGTGCTTGCATGTACGTAAAATAATCCATATAGAAGGCTAATTTACTCAACATTATCTTAAGAAATAAAAAATTTAAGCTTGTAATAAGTGTGATGATATGTGTGATAATGTGTGTTAATAAGGTACCCCATACAATTGAATACTATGTACCCATGGAAGAGAATGAGGGTGCTTTTTATGAACTCTCATGGATAGTCTCCAGATTAAATTAAAGCAAGATCAGAAAAACTACGTACACTATTTCCTCATCTGTATAGAATATACAACTGTATAGAATAGAGTAGGAATATACATCTTTATAATGCGTAACATATTTTGCTATTGCTTGGATAAGTGTTCCCCAAAGGCCCATGTGTTAAAGGCTTAGACACAGCCTGTGGTGGTATTGGAAGATGGTGAACTATTTTAGAGATGGGGCCTAATGGAAGGAAGTTAGGTCATGGGGGTAAGCCCTTGAAAGATACATGGAATCCTGGCTCCCCTCTTTCTCTCTTACTGTTTTCGAGCTGTCATGAGGAAAACCGTTTCCATTACTATCCATTCCTGCTACAATGTACTATGCAGTCACAGGCCCAAAGCAACAAGGCCAAGCAATCATGGTATAAAACCTCCAAAATCATGAACCAAATAACTCTTTTTGCTTATTAACTTGATTATCTCAGATATTTTGTTATTGTAATAAAAAGCCGACTAATGCACATTTCCATAGGGATAAACAAGAAACTAAGAATACCTATTTGCCTCTGGGGTGGGAAGTGGGGATTTTGAAGTTCACCAAACAAATAAGTCTTTTAATTAAAGTAACAGCTTTTAGTATATAACCTAAAAGAAAAGAAATTTAAAAGCAACACTTGCCTTTTTTCCTTTTGAGGTTTCAGAATCCTCATCTTCTTCTACACTGAGTAGATTTGCCCGACTACACAGAAAATAAGGGGGAAAAACTTTAAGTAACAATTATAATCCAAACATTAAATTAAATTAAAAGGTTTATTCTTTATGTTCTCCTAATCCAGAGAATCATAAAACTTTTTTTGTAAATAGTAAAATATTTTAGGCTCTGCAGACTATATAGTCTCTGTAACAACAACTCATCTTTGCCACTGTAGTATGAAAATAAGTCATAAACTACATATGTAGCTGTGTACCAATAAAATTATTAACAAAATCAGGTAGCGGGCAAGATTGAAACTATAGGTCACGAATTATTGATTCCTACTATAAATGAACAGAAAATCTTGTGGTTTTTTTAAACAATGAATTTTATATATTCTCATTCATTTTTCCTTTCTCTCTTGGATTGACATTTAGGGAATAAGAACAGAGAAACAAAATGCAGAGGAAGAAACACTGTCAAAGGAAAAAAAATCAGCTAATGAAAAAAAATTAATTTCAATGCTTCTGCCACAGTGAAATATTTATGATTTCACCACTCCTGAAAATATCAACCCTCCACTCAGAATCAGTGGCCTGAGATTTTTAAAAGATCAGACCAATATGTAACATGATCAAAAAGCTGAAGCCCAAGGATCATGATGAACCAGAGTACAATTCATAAATTAATTGCACAGCATAGCACTTTAAAATATTTTTTTAAATCACATAACCATGGCAAATTTTCCAACAAAGAAAATCTAACATACATTTTTGAAGACAATTCTTCTGCTAAACTGTTTATAATTTAAAAAAAAATCCTTGTTACTTATAACTAAGAGTGAAAAAAATATTTTGCTTCATTACTTTTATATATATCCTAACTTTGGGGGAAAGGTTAATCAGGGATTGAACCCAGTGGCGCTTAACCACTGAGCCACATTCCCAGCCCTTTTTTTTTTTTTATTTTGAGACAGTGTGTCACCAAGTTGCTAAGGCTGATTTCAAACTTAAGATCCTCCTGCCTCAGCCTCCCCAGTCACTGGGATTACAGGTATGCACCACCATGCCCAGCTATATTTTATTTAACTTTTTAAATTCTAAAAACCAAAATGTTTGAAAAGCAGTATACTTTCTCTTTAGTTTAATTTCATAATTTAGTTGTATTTTCTCAAAACTATGTAAATACTAAATGTCTATAAGAAGAAAATTTAAATTGAAAATTAATCAGAAGACAAAAAAAAAAAAAAAAAGACCATAAAAAACTGACTTTAAGAAACTTACCAGTTCAAAGCTCTTCTTCAAATATAACTTGAAGGCACATAAGTGGTAATAATGAACAGAGCTATTTCCCAGATAGAAGTAAAGCACCTACAATATTTAGCCAACATAATTTTCGCATCAAGATTTCCAAAAAATATTTATAGTTTTGGTAGAACTTTGTGTGTATACTCATGTATACCAGAATTTCTTTCTTTTAACCAGTGGGACACAAGGGCAATAAAATCAAGAAATAAAAACAGCATCAAATGTGCAATACAAATCTCATGATGTGCTAAAAGTACTAATAAAACTAAAATTTAAAACAAGTATTTATTTTGGTACTGGGGATCTAATCCAGGGTTGCTTAACCATTGAGCAACAACACCAGCCCCTTTTAAAATATTTTATTTAGAGACAGGGTCTCCCTAAATTGCTTAGGGCCTCACTAAATTGCTGAGGATGGCTTCGAACTCATGATCATCTTACCTCAGCCTCCCAAGCTGCTGGGATTACAGGCATGCGCCACCACACCTGGCTTAATTTAAAATCTTTACACAGCATTCATTCCAAGTACACTAATAAAGTCCAATGGACACTCTGCTTAAACTTCTGCCTGGGTAAATATCTGTGCTTATCATTTACAATGGCACTACTTTCTCAAGTGAAATATGATCTACAATGAATGTGGTAGTGGTAGGGTCACAAAGGAAAAAGAAAGAAACTTTAGGACTTAAAGCTTTCATACAAAATTCAAGGTTCTTAATCTGGGCTCACTCATGACAAATGGTGGCTCTTCAAATTGCTGCCCAGAGTACTTATTCTTCTTTAAGAATAATTTTCTTAATCTGAAAACTTCTATTGCATGATCAGTTTTTAATCATGAGGTTACATATATTATATTCACATATTTCTATATTTCAAAAGAATTTCAAAAGACTGACAAATGTAACAGTAAAATTATTTACCAATAAAGAATTGCTTTGTCTTTCCTTAATGTTACTGAGTTAAATGTTTCAAGTAAACACCACACTCTTAAAAATCTTTCCATTGAATGTTAATTTTCTAATGAGAAATTTCATTCTTATAAAATATCTGAGGGAAAAAAGTCCTTACTCTTTATCTGTATCTCCTTCACTTTCTTCTTCATGATCAAAGCTCCAATTATTTTTAAAACCTCCATCTCTCTTAGACTCTGATCTAGCCAAAGCTGAAATAAAAACAAACTGAAATAAGTATTTATTAATAGAGCTATTCAATACAAAACAAATCTGAACATTTCCCAAGCTCTTTGATTATTCTAAAATTTCTTGTGGGTTTTTTTTTGTTGTTGTTGGTGGTGGTTTTTTGTTTCTTTATTTGTTTGTTTTTTGGTGGTGCTGGGATTGATCCAAGGGCCTTGCGCATGCAAGGCAAGCTCTCTACCAACTGAGCTAAATCCCGAGCCCTTTTTCTTCTTCTTCTTTTTTTTTTTTTTTTTAACTATTTTTTGTAAACATCTTATTTTCTCCAAAGAGAAAACACATTAAAATGTTCTTTTTTTCTAATTATTACATGTATCTGCTACACAAAGAAGCTCAAATTAGTAAGATATAATAAAAATGGG